>NC_081420.1:47751640-48351640 GCF_949786415.1 Peromyscus eremicus | reverse complement strand
CCACACAAAAAATCTGGATTATGTTCTCTTTGATATTCGTAACTGCAGAAAAACATTTGATTGTAAAAGCTGTTGAGTTATGCCAAAATGTATATTTTAAAGGTACCTTGACTTCAAAATTTGGATATAAGGATATGTTGCTTTGGAAAAGAGTCTCTGCTCTTGTTTCCACAGAAAGCCAGAGACTATGGATTTGTTCCAGATTAAGATACATCAGGTTTGACCAGCCCAGACCCCCTGAAAGGTCTCCAGTGACACCATGGCCCAGATGATTCAACATTCAGAATGGTTTCAAGGCAACTGGCTCAGACGATACAGCCTCACGGACTACTCCATGATCCTAAAATTTTCTTTCTGTCTCCAGAAGATACAGCGCCCCCCTCCAGCAGGAAGTAGTAAGAGAAGCTACGCCCAAATTCCCAAATATACCAAGCTGGCTTTAGAGATGGAATTGGCTCACTCCCCCTCTAAACCCAGACATATTGCTCAAAAAAAAAAAAAAATGGTTAAGAGATTCTTGTGTCCCAAATCAGAAGAGCCCTCTGGTGTGGGACAGAGAAAAACCAATATTTTTATTTAAAGCAGGTTGATTATAAATACAATCTCTTTCTAAAGAAAAAAAAAAAGGGGATAGTTTAGATATGATAGGATGAAAGGGTAGATTAATGAACCTACTTTGAAAGAGTAACAACTTGTTTAAAATGTTTTACATTGCTATAGATTTTAGTTTATTGATACAAATTTAAACTTAATTTTGTTATACTGTATATATATATTTCTATTCTTGTTTGAGGTATTATGTTTATGTAACTCATTTAAAATTATAATGGATAATTAAAAAATAGATTAATAATTAGTCATCTATGATAATCATATTTGTAGCCATGTTAGTTAAGTCTTCTAGGTATACATAGTTATATTTCAGATAGATAGGTAGTCTTCAAACACTTCAAAGACCTACAGAATATGGCATTTAAAATGTTTTAAAAATTTAGACTTTCTGGACAGTGAGACATGTCTGCTCCTGACAGCACCGATTTACTTCAGAGAGGAGGATGGGCATCGAAGACACTCCATACGGAGTTTATCTTCACCTTGACAAAAATAGCCATTTGGGCAAGAAACTGTTCTTGCCTGGACTGCCTGATCAACTGGACATGCAGGACCCATACAAAGGTGACCACTGAACTTTGCTTGACAAAATGGTCCTTCAGGTTCCTGCTTTGCAGAGAAAACTGCCAGACATTCTACAGGACACAGAGAAAAGTAAATAAGAGACTCTAGGCCTGTGGGCTGAAGACAGATGCCCCAACTTTACAAGAGAACTTTGAATGACTGTCCAGGCTGCCAGCTGTCTCTGTCTACCCTACAAGACTCCTAAAAGTTGCTTATATCCTTCTCCATTTCTCAGGTAGTAATATATCCTTCTGAGGTCTTTGATGTGGTTAAAGACTAGATACTTACAATTTTCCTTAGTTATAATAAAAGATAAGTTAGATATAAAACCTTAAACTTACAAATATAAGATAGATAGGATCTCTTCTTTAATATTGTAACTGTAATTCTTGCTTGATAATTGTTTTGTTATATGTAATTTTACTATGTTAAAGTTAAAACCTTCCTTTTTAAGAAAAGAAAAGGGGAAGTGCTGTGGGATGGTCTGTATGTCAAGTGTGTTGCTGATTGGTCAGTAAATAAATCACTGATTGGCCATTGGCTAGGCAGGAAGTATAGGCGGGACAAGGAAAAGAATTCTGGGAAGTGGAAGGCTGAGTGAAGGAGACACTGCCAGCCGCCATCAGGACAAGGAAGATGTAAGGTACCAGTAAGCCATGAGCCATGTGGCAAAGTAAAGATTAATAGAAATGGGCTACATATAAGAGTAAGAGCTAGACAATAACAGGCCTGAGCTAATGGCCAAGCAGTTCAAATAATGTAAGAGTCTGTGTGTTTATTTTATAAGTGGGCTCTGAGACTGGCGGGACTTGGTGGAGGGAGCTGGAGACAAATTCTCCAGCTACAAATGGCGTCCAACGTGGTGGCAAGAGTTTCCACCTAAAAACTTAGAAAAAAGATTCTAAAACGGACTTAAAAACAGCTTCCTAATTGTCTCTCTCAAATGAGCGGCAGCTGCCGGTTTGAGCTACTGGCGGGTTCCTAGCATGCGCTCTCGACCTGCAGTATGGTGGGAATGAGGCCTCTGCAAGTAGCACATTAAACTGTGTGGTGGATTTAGCCTTTGCTAGTACAAAACAAAAAAAGAGGTTTCTGGGCTACACGCTACTTTGGTAAAAGTGTAGACCCACTATTTCTGAGAGTTACGGCTCCCAGAGCTGGCGGAAAGCGGACCACCGCCATGTTGGGAAGCTGAAGTGGGCGGAGCCAGCAGCCACTGCGCCGTTTCAGGCTTAGAAGGCTGCAGTTTAAAAAAATAGGCTCAAGCTAATATAAAAAAAAATAATAAGCCACGTAAAGATGGCTACCACACAAAAAATCTGGATTATGTTCTCTTTGATATTCGTAACTGCAGAAAAACATTTGATTGTAAAAGCTGTTGAGTTATGCCAAAATGTATATTTTAAAGGTACCTTGACTTCAAAATTTGGATATAAGGATATGTTGCTTTGGAAAAGAGTCTCTGCTCTTGTTTCCACAGAAAGCCAGAGACTATGGATTTGTTCCAGATTAAGATACATCAGGTTTGACCAGCCCAGACCCCCTGAAAGGTCTCCAGTGACACCATGGCCCAGATGATTCAACATTCAGAATGGTTTCAAGGCAACTGGCTCAGACGATACAGCCTCACGGACTACTCCATGATCCTAAAATTTTCTTTCTGTCTCCAGAAGATACAGCGCCCCCCTCCAGCAGGAAGTAGTAAGAGAAGCTACGCCCAAATTCCCAAATATACCAAGCTGGCTTTAGAGATGGAATTGGCTCACTCCCCCTCTAAACCCAGACATATTGCTCAAAAAAAAAAAAAAATGGTTAAGAGATTCTTGTGTCCCAAATCAGAAGAGCCCTCTGGTGTGGGACAGAGAAAAACCAATATTTTTATTTAAAGCAGGTTGATTATAAATACAATCTCTTTCTAAAGAAAAAAAAAAAGGGGATAGTTTAGATATGATAGGATGAAAGGGTAGATTAATGAACCTACTTTGAAAGAGTAACAACTTGTTTAAAATGTTTTACATTGCTATAGATTTTAGTTTATTGATACAAATTTAAACTTAATTTTGTTATACTGTATATATATATTTCTATTCTTGTTTGAGGTATTATGTTTATGTAACTCATTTAAAATTATAATGGATAATTAAAAAATAGATTAATAATTAGTCATCTATGATAATCATATTTGTAGCCATGTTAGTTAAGTCTTCTAGGTATACATAGTTATATTTCAGATAGATAGGTAGTCTTCAAACACTTCAAAGACCTACAGAATATGGCATTTAAAATGTTTTAAAAATTTAGACTTTCTGGACAGTGAGACATGTCTGCTCCTGACAGCACCGATTTACTTCAGAGAGGAGGATGGGCATCGAAGACACTCCATACGGAGTTTATCTTCACCTTGACAAAAATAGCCATTTGGGCAAGAAACTGTTCTTGCCTGGACTGCCTGATCAACTGGACATGCAGGACCCATACAAAGGTGACCACTGAACTTTGCTTGACAAAATGGTCCTTCAGGTTCCTGCTTTGCAGAGAAAACTGCCAGACATTCTACAGGACACAGAGAAAAGTAAATAAGAGACTCTAGGCCTGTGGGCTGAAGACAGATGCCCCAACTTTACAAGAGAACTTTGAATGACTGTCCAGGCTGCCAGCTGTCTCTGTCTACCCTACAAGACTCCTAAAAGTTGCTTATATCCTTCTCCATTTCTCAGGTAGTAATATATCCTTCTGAGGTCTTTGATGTGGTTAAAGACTAGATACTTACAATTTTCCTTAGTTATAATAAAAGATAAGTTAGATATAAAACCTTAAACTTACAAATATAAGATAGATAGGATCTCTTCTTTAATATTGTAACTGTAATTCTTGCTTGATAATTGTTTTGTTATATGTAATTTTACTATGTTAAAGTTAAAACCTTCCTTTTTAAGAAAAGAAAAGGGGAAGTGCTGTGGGATGGTCTGTATGTCAAGTGTGTTGCTGATTGGTCAGTAAATAAATCACTGATTGGCCATTGGCTAGGCAGGAAGTATAGGCGGGACAAGGAAAAGAATTCTGGGAAGTGGAAGGCTGAGTGAAGGAGACACTGCCAGCCGCCATCAGGACAAGGAAGATGTAAGGTACCAGTAAGCCATGAGCCATGTGGCAAAGTAAAGATTAATAGAAATGGGCTACATATAAGAGTAAGAGCTAGACAATAACAGGCCTGAGCTAATGGCCAAGCAGTTCAAATAATGTAAGAGTCTGTGTGTTTATTTTATAAGTGGGCTCTGAGACTGGCGGGACTTGGTGGAGGGAGCTGGAGACAAATTCTCCAGCTACATAAATATTTTTTGAATTCAGTGTGTGTGTGTGTGTGTGCGTTGAGCTAAATTCTCAAAGAGTAAATTAAAAATGTTTACAATTAGCTGGGCATGTGGCACAGGCCTTTAATCTCAGTACACAGAGGCAGGTGAATCTCTATGAGTTGAAGGCCAGCCTGGTCTACATAGTGAGTTCCAGGCCAGCCAGGACTACATAATGAGACCCTGTCTCAAAAAACATATATATAATTTTATAAAAATCAAGAGTAAATTGGACCTCATGACATATACCTGCAATCCCCACACTCAGGGGCCTTAGACAGGAAAGTCACTAACTAGTTCAAGGGTAGCCTGGGCTACATAATGAGTTTCAGACTAACCTGGGATAAATAGCAAGACCTTCTAAAAAAGAAGAAAAGGAAAGAAGTGAGGAACAGTGCTGTGGGATGTATGGCAAATGTGTTGCTAATTAATCAATAAAACACTGATTGGCCGTTGGCTAGGCAGGAAGTATAGGCGGGGCAAGGAGGAGAATAAAGCTGGGAAGTGGAAGGCTGAGTCAGAGAGACACTGCCAGCCGCCACGATGAGAAACAGCTTGTGAAGATGCCGGTAAGCCACGAGCCATGTGGCAAGGTATAGATTAAAGGAAATGGATTAATTTAAGCTATAAGAACAGTTAGCAAGAAGCCTGCCACGGCCATACAGTTTGAAAGCAACATAAGTCTCTGTGTTTACTTGGTCGGGTCTGAGAGGCTGTGGGACTGGCAGGTGAAAGAGATTTGCCCTGACTGTGGGCCAGGCAGGAAAACTCCAGCTACAGAACAGAGAGAAAAGAAAGGGAGGAGGAGGAATAGAGTCACAAAAATAATTAATTTGGATAGAGTTTATATTTCTACCACTATAAACATAAAAAGTTTTAGCCAGCATTTTATTGATCTCATTAATTTTTCTCTTGGGTAAAATAGAAAAATGTATGCTAGCATATTATATAGAAATGTGGGCTGATTTGGCATGGACCTTAATGGAAATCTTACCCAGATGGCCATGGCTGCTAGTCTCAGATACTTTTCAGTTTAAAGTCTTATTAGTAACTATGTGGGAGCTGTTTTGAAATATACATGAAGAAAGAAGCATTGGAATACACCAATAGCAGCCTGCCCACTCCTGACACACCATAGACAGAGAATTATATACCTTAGCAAATGGAACAACATGACATCCATGCCCTACTTTCCTCCGTGGCTGCGACAAAACACCCTGGCCAAAAGCAACTTAGGTAAGAAGTGTTTATTTCGGTGTAGAGCTCTAGGTTAGTCAGTCCATCATTGAAGGAAGTCAAGACAAGAGCTTGGAGACAGACCTGCTTGCTATTCCACACAGCATTGCCCACCACCAAAGAAGTTCAGCAGGAACCACAGAGGATGCTGCCTGCAGACACACAAACAGGCTTAGGCTCAGCTAGCTCTCTCTTCTTCAGTTTCTCCAGAGACTTAAAGTTCTTGTCATGCAGGTCTTTCACTTGCTTAGTCAGAGTTACGCCAAGGTATTTGATGTTATTTGTGGCTATTGTAAAGGGTGATGTTTCTCTGATTTCTTTCTCAGCCTGTTTATCATTTGTGTATAGAAGGGCTACTGATTTTTTTTTTTAGTTAATCTTGTATCCTACCACATTACTGAAGGTGTTTATCAGTTGTAGGAGTTCCCTGGTGGAATTTTTGGGGTCACTTATGTAGACTATCATATCATCTGCAAATAGTGAAAGTTTGACTTCTTCCTTTCCGATTTGTAGCCCCTTTATCTCCTTCTGTTGTCTTATTACTTCCAGTTAGCTTTCTCACACAGCTCATCACCACCTGCCTAGAGAATATTGCTGCCCACAGTGGCCTGGACCTTCCTACACCAGTTAACAATCAAGACAATCCCCCACAGACATACCCACAGGCCAATCTGATCTAGGCAATTCCATGATTCAGGGTCTTCTCTCAGATGATTCTACCTTGTATCAAGCTGACATTTAAAACTAACCAGCACACCAGATAGCCATGGTCTAATTTAGCCATATAGATCAACACTAGACAGTGAAAACATTAGCCGGATAGGTCATCAATCCTGTGTCCACTGCATGCACAAAAACTGGAACAACCACAAAGCTCATCATGAAAGCCAATAGAAATTAATGCCCCCAAACTTAGCAATTAGCACCCAAATAAAAACCACAGGCACAGCCTATAATTTATCCTCACTTATCTTTCCCTCACTTCACCCCCATGATTAAATGTTATAATCTCAATAGATTCCCGTCCACAGCATAGAAGGACCTTATCAAAAACACTTCAGCAATAATTTTCCCTGCCCATAAAAAGAGACTGAATTTATCCAACCTAAAAATAGAGCATATTTCCACAATATCAGGGCCCTTCTTGGAAGCTCTGCTGCTCAGGTATGCAAAGTTCTTGACTCCTGGTGGTATGAACAGCAAGCAGAAGAGGATGCCATCATTCATCTCTCTGACGCCAAGATTTGTGAGTTCTTTTTTATTTCCTTTCCAGATTCTGTTTGGGTCAGATTTTACTAGGTTCCATTATTCAGGCTCCAGGCAGTCCATTGTCATTGTTAGCAGGAAGATTTAACATCCATTTCTGCACCCTCCTGAGTCCTCACATGATCTTCTGCCACCACTTTGTACCAAACAGCCAGGAACAGAGCGGGGAGAGTGACGTTCACTTGCTAAGCAGTCCATCCTTACAGTGCAGCTGCATGAAGTGTGACCCAGAGAACCACAGGTGCCATTCTCAAGTGACACTCAGCTCCTCGTCTGAGGCCTCCAAAGCAGTATGAACATGTACACATGTAGAGGCTAGAGGTCAACACTGATTATCTTTCTCATTCACTTGCCTTACTCTGGGGGGACAGGGTCTCTCACTGAATCTGGAGCTCTCTGGTTTGGCTAGATTGGCTGGCCAGCAAGACCAGGGATGCCCCTGTCTCCATCTCCCTAGCACCGGCATTACAGGCACATGCTACTGCAGCCAGCTTTCCCACATGGGTTCTAAGACACCAGACTCGGATCCTCGTGCTTTCACAGCAAGCCCTTTACCAGCCGCGCCGTTCCCCCAGCCTCCGGAGCAACACGTCGTTTGCTCTGAATTTGCCACGGTTCTCGTTCTGCTAAGCATGTGAGAGTCTCACGTGACATCTTGTTCTCTAGAAAAACGGCCTAGGCAGGATTCAAACAAGAAATGCGTCCAAGGAGACATGGCCATGCCTCGTCACTCTGCAGTGCAAACACCGGAAGGCCACCCTCTCCCCAGGTCTTTGTGCCCAAGTGTTCCTATGCACATATTTTCCCCTCATCACCTTTACCAGGTGAGCAGATGGCAGAGTCTCACTGTGGCTGGCAGTGAGGAAGAGGCCGGTGAGGACTTTGGTCCCACCCCTCCCTTCTCTCCATCTATTCTCAGCCCTCTCTCACCAACTTTTACACGGGAGCGGTTCGTGTTCTTCCAAGAGGAGAACTGGGTGTGTGGGCTTGGTCAGCCTGAGCTGCAGCTCATCCTTAGAGGGATTCTGCCCCACGGAGGTGTAGAAGCTTGACCTTGCCCTTCTGTCACTGGTTAAAGGAAGTTCGTAACAAGATACAGGACAGGGACGGGGGACATGGCTCCACAGGTATGACCACGTACCGTGCAAATAGTAGACCCTCCCCACAAGGCTTGGGGGACACCAAGGAGGAGGGGAAGGAAAATGGCATAAGAACCAGAGGATGGCAAAGAATGCTGTAAAATGCCGTCTTCCAGGCGTGACCAGGCCGCTGCGTGCATGAGCTCATGGCAGCTGTGGTTACCGGCACAGAATCAACGCCAGTCAACATGCCAGCATGGAGAGGGGAGGGATCATGAGGTCCCACCTCTAGTTGAAGAGCTGCTGGTAGTTGATGGTGGCTGGGGTGGGGGTGGGGGGTCATTTATCTTCAGAGGTGTAGCTGCTGGTACATTGCCCATGGTCAGGTGGGTGGCCCCACCCAAGTCCAGGCAGGCAGCAACATTTCTTTTTAAAAAGAAGAGGAGGCAGTCATAAAGAGGGAAGAGAATGTGATGCGGGGACTTAAAGTGTATGGGAAAGGGGAAGTGGGGTGGATTTCACCAAGATACACGGCATACATATATGAACTTGTCAAAAAAAAAAACAATTTTAAAAATACTAGATTTTTCAAGTTCTCTAAAAGACACAGGATGGGGGCTGAGAAGATGTGTCAGTGGGTAAGAGCACTTGCTGTGCATGCATGAAAAACTGAATTCAAATGCCCAGCACCTCACACAAAAAGCTGGGCATAGCTACAAAGACATGTAACTCCAGTAGGGGCAGAGAGAAGTGGGTCCTGGGAGCTCACTGGCCAGCTGGTCTAGCTGAATGGTGACCATCCAGTTCAATAAGAGAGCCTGCCTTAAAAGAATAAGGCAGGGGCTAGAGAGATGGCTCAGGGGTGGAGAGCACTGGCTGCTCTTTCAGAGGACCTTAGTTCGATTCCCAGCACCCACATGGCAGCTCACAACTGTCTGTGACTCCAATTGCAGGGAACCTGACACCCTTACACAGACATACATGCAGGCAAAACACCAATGCACATCAAAATAAATAAACCTTAAAAAAAAAAAAAAGGAAGGCGGCAGACAGGAATAGAGGAAGACATGTGACATCTTCCTCTAGCCTCCACATGTGCACACACAGATGCCTACAACTACATACATGTGCATGTGATACACATACACACACACACATAAATACAGGATGTATAGTTTTCACTGACATGTAGATGTAGTTACATATACAAATACTACATATACATTCAGGCAAGGTAAGACTGTATCCCATGTGACACAGCCAGTTGGTAATATTTTGTCCAGTCATGTCTTTGACACATGGAATGCCTGTAGTATAGTTAGTCTCAGGCAGATTATTGTATAATATTATTGTATAATATTTTATTATATTGTATAATAATAGCCACCTCAAAATAAGATTCCCAGGCTGGGGAGATGGCTCAGTAAAGCACCCAACACACAAGCATGAAGGCTGAGTTCCATCCCCTTGTAAGAATAAGCACGGTGACTCACACTTGTGATCCCAGCATTGGAGGGGCAGAGGCGGGCTGATGCCTGGGGCTCACTGACAGTCATCCCAGCCTCATCAATAAGCACCAGGTCCCACTGAGAGATTTTGACTCAAAAAAAAAAAGAAAGTGGACCACTCAAGGAAGAACACTTGAGGTTGACCTCTGGCCTCCACGCATATGTGTACACATACATGAATGTACCGCTGAGCCTGCATACACAAACACGCATGTACACCTACACCCACACATACACAACACAAAAAGAGAGATAGGAAGATTCCTCTTGGGAAAGCCTGACAGGCACTGATTTGGGACAGAAATGAGGCTTCAATCCATGCTTTGTCATTGACTGCAGACACTCACTTTCAGATCACTGGTGGTTGGTATTGTGGTTTAGATGTGAAATGCCCCATAGGCCCACACCTGGTGGTACTGTTTGAGAAGGTTATGGAACCTTTAGGAGGTAGAGTCTCCTGGAGGAAGTAGTCACTGGGGGCGGGCCTTGATGCTTTATAGCCCAGTCTGGCTTCCTGTCTCACTGCTTCCTGAGTGTGGATGGGCTGTAGAAAAACTTGTAAGGCATTTTCTTAATTAGGGATTGACGGGGGAGGGCCCAGCCCATGGTGGGTGGTGCCATCCCTGAGCTGGTGGTCCTGGATTCTATTAAAAAGCAGGCTGAGCAAGCCAGGAACCAGGCCAGTAAGCAGCACCCTTCCATGGCCTCTGCATCCGCTCCGGTCTCCAGGTTCCCGTCTTGTTTGATTTCCTGTCCTGACTTCCTTCAGTGATGAACAGTGATATGGAAGTGTAAGCTGAATAAGCCCTTTCCTCCCCAACTTGCTTTTTGGCCATGGTGTCTCGTGGTAGCTATAGTGATCCTAATCAAGACACTGGTTGTGAAGTCTTGCTTCCCTTGCCCTCCTGTGCACACCTGTCTCAACACAGGCCCAGAAGCAATGGGTCCAATGGATCACGGAGTAAAACCTCCAGAAACTGTAAGCCAAAGCAAACCCTTCCTCTTCATAAATGTATTGTGTGGGTTATTTGTTACAGGGAAGGAAAGAGGACGAGTACAACCCTTTTTTTACACCTTTCTTTTTCTTCCTCTTCCTCATGCCCTGTAGGGAAAGAGGCCTGATGTCATTGCCACAATATCAACACTATGACTCCATATGCATGTACACACACAAACATACACACACATACACACAAAAAAAAAATAATTTTTTTAAGTAAAGCATAAAGTTCACTTTCGAACTTTGTGCTCTAACAAAGCAAAATAAATCAAGTATCTTAAATAACAGACATTTATGATCTCACAGTGTGAAAAGGCCAAAGCCCACAACCAGGATATTAATATAAGGTTGGCTCCTCCTATAGACAGAAAGATCTGTCTCTGCTGCCCCCACACCCTAGCTCCTAGAAGCCTCAGTGATTCTTAGAGGGTAATCACATTACTGCGATCTGCACAGCTGCTTTCCATATCTTCCCATCATCCCTCTTAGGTGGATCCGTCCTTCAGGCCCCTCTCGTAACAGCATCGTTCATGTGGGACTGGGCCTACTGCAGCAACCTCACTTCAACTTGATTATCTCTATGAAGACCGTCCTTCCAAATATGGTCACCTTCTGGATACTAGTGGTGTCAACATGTCTTTCCAGGGGGAAAATTCGGTCCATAAGAACCTTCCAAAGCAACCCAAAACCCACTGGCTCCCCATAAAACTTTCTTGGTTTCAAGTCAACCTCACCCCATTACTAAAGCCTTCTGAGCTCATCTGTGTCTTCCTCCTGGCCTTATATCTAATCAGCTACCTGTCTATTCTCAGCAGGGTCCCTTCAGCATGCCCACAAACACCACCCCAATGTAGACCTTAGTTAGCCGGCACCAACTCTGAGATGGCACTCTCCTCATAGGCTTTAGCATTGGGCTGTGCTCTCACTGTTCCAATTTATCTTATAAATTGCTGCTTCACCAATCTTCCTAACAGACAGGTCTGACTCACGTCCCTCCCTCCAGAGGGAAGGAAAGGACAAGTGACTCCAAGGCCCTTCTTGCCTTACATATAGAATTCAAACCCCTGACCTTGGTCTCAAGGCTCCCTGCCCTTCTGCAACTGCCACGGCCCACACTATCACTCTGTCTATTTCCCAAACATGCCCCTTTATGTTTCCTGCCTATTCCATCAGAGCTCTGCCAAGGAGCGAGTGGGCACTCTCGTGGGATTAACTGGAAATAGTCTAATGAAAGGATCACTTGCCAAGGACTGGGCTGGAAGCAAGGGACAGAATCAAACAGAGAGGATGGGTCATGTAGTGATCAGTAACGGCCTTCCTGAGCTGCAAGGGGGGAAGTCGTGTTCCCAACACCCACAGGCAGAAGTCTAAAGGGCACAGAGCAGGGCAAAATGAGGTGTTCCTGGGGAGGAAGAAGCCAAAAAGACAGCCATATGACCCCTGTTCATGTTCTCCTCACCCAAACTCACCAAATCCCACCCCTGTAGAGGCACATTGGTGATATGAAAAGTCAGTTCTCCAACAAGGTAACCAGCTGACTCAAACAAATACAAAATGAACACATGGCCAAGGCTTCACTTCTTCAATGAGAGGACTAGGATGGTGTCATAGCAGCTTGGAAGGAGAACTCAAAAGACATGCAAACACAGAAGCCCACCAGGAGACCAATGCACTCAGCAAGCACACCCCCAAATGCAGTCTGCAGTTCCGAGGGTGAGCAGGCACAGGTTCAAGAGACAGAGGACTGGTGAGGCCCACGGTGCATCCCCCAAAGTCTGAGTTTCCAGAACCCTTACTACAACTTCAAGGAGCTTTAAACAACTCAGAGGCCAACAAAAGGCAGAGAGAACCCTAAGGGATGAGTGGAGCGGAGAGCCCAGTCACCATTCCTTCCTAGTCATCCATGTCAGTCTCTGGCAAGAGGGAGAGATAGGGATAGAGGGAAGAAAAGATAGGAAAGAAAGAAGAGAAAAGGGAAAGAGGAAGGAGGAAGAGAGAAGATTTTGGCCTCTGGAAGAACCTAGCTCACCAATACCACTCACTCATAAATTGCCCTTGAGCAAGTTGTCTCACCCCTCTGTCACTCGGTTTCCTAATGTGTAGCTGTGCAATTAATGGCTTTATAGACTAAATGAATTGTTCCAGGAATCAAATGAATTATGGCTCTCCTGTCTGAGCTGAATAAATGGACCCAACATCTTTGTCCTTCCATTTCCCTTCATGATCAAATTGTAGGGTTTGACCAGGATCCCTGAAGCTCTTTCTCAGCCTGAAAATTCTTAACTAGAGATCCTGTCTTCCCCATGAAGCCTTGGAGAGTGCATACAACATCAGGTCTCCCTTTCTCCTCACCAGCCTTTGCTGTTAAGAGTATCTGTTCTCAATCTCCATTCCCAGTGTTCTTCCAAGTAGAACATTCGATTTCCCCTTCTTCTCCATCCCTCCCAACAGAGATGGTACAAGCTCTCTCAAGGAAGGAATGATGGCTGAGCTATTTGTGTCTAAGCACTGGGTACCATGTCCTACACATGGCAGCCAGTAGCTCATGCATGATAAACAGTGCCAGCACAGCCATCTCTTCCCCTTCACACATCTGCTGTCCTCTTCTGTGGAAGGCAGACTCCAAAGGGACAACTTCTTCTGGCACCCCTGGGTGACTCAGTCTCTCACGACAAGAACAAGAGGTTCACACTAAAAAATGACCCATCTTCAGAAGACAGCACGGCTCTATAGTGTCTCAAAGAGGACAAGAGTGGGACTGAGAACTCAAGGTTCTCTGAGAATCACCAAAGACATTCAAAGGGCAGCTTTCCATTGTCTGTGACTCAACATGAAATACTCTCCTGACATTCCCATGACCCAACAGGACTTGTGAGCCTGTCAAAACGCCCAGTGTGAATTTATCCTTGGAGACAGATGTCAAGAGTGTCCTGGTCACAGGAAAGCAATGCTCCGTCTCTGTTGTTGTCATATTTGATGTGAAATGCAGTATGCTTTAACTGCCACTAATGCCACCTATTAAAGATCATGGCCACGCTCATCACCTCTTTACCTCTGCCCCCCATGACAGCACACAGGGCAGAGTCCTCACAAACAGAACTGTGGCTCCAGCTTCTATGTGCACAGGCCCAGTTGTTTCATCATTTCTGCTCTGCATGACCTGTGTCTTCTCATAGCTTCACAGCCCTTCATAGGTTCCTGGCACGCTGCCATGAACAAAGCACACTCTAAGTACATGCTCCCTGTATTAGTGACTTCCGTGTCACTGGAACCAAATTACCAGATACAAACAGCTTAAGGGAGTTTCTGTCCATCAAAGCCGGAAAGATGTGGGAGAGTGGCAGAAGAGTCACATCATGACAGACCAAGAAACAGAGACCAGGAGAAGCCAGGCTATGCTACCATTTTCAAAGGTCTACCTGTAGGGACCCGCTTCTGCCAACTAAGCCTATGTGCTGAAGGGCCCAGTCCCCACACTGTCACTGTGTAGGGAACAAGCATTCAAAACATGAGCCTGTGAAGACATTTCCGATTCAAGCTATAGCACCGCTGAATAAAAGCACCTAACGCACTTTGAAGAAATTGCCTCTCTCTGTATTTATTATCTAGTTTTGTCTCAGAGTCAGAACAAGTCTATAAACATTAAACAATGTCCTACTGTGCGGTAGACACCCTCACCAAGTGTTTGGAGTGCAAAATATGCACATTTGATAATGTAGACGATATTTCTAAAGAGAGGAAGAGGCGCTGGGGATATAGCTCAGGCATGAGGACTGAGTTGGATTCCCCAGAACTAAGTGTAGTGTTATATATTTGTGATCCCACTGCTGGAGAGGCAGAGATAGGAAGATCCCTGGGCCTTGCCAGCCAGCCAGCCAGCTTAGCCTAGTCAGCAAGCCCCAGGTCCCAGTGAGAGGTCCTGTCTCAGTAAGCAAAATGGATGGCTCCTGAAGACTGTCATGTGAGGTTGAGCTCTGGCCTAGACACACACACACACACACACACACACACACACACACACACACACACACACACAACCACATACATGCGTGCATATATACACACATGGACATGCAACCACATATATTTGTATACAGGCACACATGGAAGAGAGGAAAGCAGGAGCCAAGTCCTCCTGTCATTTTCTGTTGACCTTGGGGGTGAGTGAGGGCTCTGGAATGGCCACCTGGAGCTACAACCCTATGTCCAACCCTTGTCGCTCCCAATCCTGGCTGATGGCTTGACTTCGTTGTACCAAACTCTGGGTGACTCAGTAAGAATTTCATGAAAAAATACACACGCTATACCTAAGAGTCCTACAGTAGACGGCACGTACAGACAGGCATACCAGAAATAAAACAGGCAACAACAGCAGGCGGGGAATGCCGTAAGACGGTGGGAGCCCCTGACTGAGCACATTAGACGGCAGGCAGGTATTCCTCCAGGCTGATACTGTATGTGAGACCAGGGGAACTTCCAAACCAGTGTCTAGAACTGTTCAGATGTGTCCTGAACAATCTCACACAAGCACGTGGACACTATCCTCAACACTGATGCCGCCTCTGGCCCTGCCACTATCGGAATGGTGTCCTTTACACAAGCTTGTGGACACTGTGTCCTCAACACTGATGCCGCCTCTGGCCCTGCCAATATCGGAATGGTGTCCTTTACACAAGCTTGTGGACACTGTGTTCTCAACACTGATGCCGCCTCTGGCCCTGCCACTATCAGAATGGTGTCCCTCACACAAGCATGTGGACACTGTGTCCTCAACACTGATGCCACCTCTGGCCCCGAAGCTATTGGGATGGTGTCCCTTATACCATGCTCACCTCCTCTGTCCTCATTTCAGACTTTCACCCACCAAACTTTCTACTCCCTGTCTCTAAAGGGATCTCACCTCCAATAGAGCACTCTTCTACGGGTGAACACATTGAGTGACTCTTACCATGGAGGAAGGTGCCTATTGGCCTATTTGCCCAGCTATTGCAAATGCCATAGATTTTCCTCAAACCTGTCCTTGATAGTTAACACAATGTTAAGCATCAGAGGAAACTAAAATGTATGAAACAGATTGGGGTTTGGGGGAATGGTCAGAGAGCAAACTCAACATTAGCTGGAGTGATGCCATAAAATTCTTTATAGGATGGAAACAGTAAAACAAAGTATAAACCTGAACGGGAAGATCATAAGAGGTCATGGCTGAAGGGGAGAAGTGAGTCTGGGTGGGACAGGACTCTGAACTGAGGGCTGGGGATAAAACCCTCATTAAAGGGCTAGGAGGATTCAAAGGGGCAGGGCATATTTGTTAGGAGTGAAAGATAATGAAGGTTGGAATACAAGGTGCTGATGCTCTGATCTTTTATGTTCCCTTCAAATTCATGTTGAAATCCCAGCCCTCAAAATGATAGTCTCAATAGGTGGGGCCTTCAGAAGGAAATTGGATGGCCTCCCTTGCAAGTAAGGTCAGTGCCCTTATGGAAAAGGAGCACACAGAAACCCCATACAGCTCCAGCCCTCAGAAATGAATGGAGACGTGGTTACATTTTCCCCCCAAAGATCTCAGATTTTGAGACACACATAAACTCATGAAAGCAGAAGAGACACCAAAGAAAGAACAGAATGGAATCTGGGGGTAACCAAACACAAAGTTGGAGTGAACCCCCCAAAAGCACACTCAAAAATACATAAAACATCACAGAACGTGTCCTGCTTCCCTGATCACATGAAGTAGCTTCAAAACAGAGGATCAGGTATACAGCTCCTAAGCAGGGTCTCGGAGGACGAAGAAGAGGAGAGGTTAGGTTTGGGAACCAGGGGTTCCCAGCAAGTTCAGGAACAAGGAGGAGAAGTTAGGAGATCACAAAGGAAGGTGACGACCAGGAGCAGAGGCCTCATCTAGAGGAGTTGAACTGCAAAGTAAGTCATCAGGGTCAAAGCAAAAGAAGAAAAATCCAGTGAGGAAGGGATTCATAGGCTATGAGAAAAACCAAAAGGAGACGTGGAGAGGGGACCAGCAGCAAAGAGGGATAGAATAGCAGTTCCTGACCCAGGGTTTAGGGTGCATGAGGGTTGCGGCTCCGAAAGAACAGAGGCCGTCCTTTCTGACGCAGGAGGGAGAAGGCAGGCATGGGCAGGGATACTGTGAAGGTCAAGATAAGGACAGAAAGAATGTCAGGCAGAGGTGCAGCACCTAGAGCTAAGCTTCAGAGAGTGCCACATATTTCTGCACCATTTCGAGACATTGACCTGGAGTGTGACACCCACTAAGCCAAGTTCCTTGGGCGCACTAAGCTTGAGTTTCATTGTTTATAAGATGGGGGAAATGAGGGGAGAGTGGGGACTGTTTCCTAACTGTCTCAACCTACCCGGGACTAAAGATGGTCTGTGTGTTGTTTCTTTCTTTGAAGAGTCCCCTGATGGCCTCTAAATCTTTTATATGTATAATAAAAAGAACCCTTTCTCTACTTCTTCTAAATGTTTCCTCAGCACCCAAGATCCTGGTGTGTACGCAGAAGGTGCTCAGCTAATGAGTTTCTGAATCAACAGAATTTTCCCTGGGTCTTCGGGTCCAAACGCATGTCTTGTCATCCCTCTCTCTCATCAAGACGCTATCTGCAGCCACCCAGGTGCCGCATGCTGTCATCTTTCCTTTGCTAAGTCAGTCTGGATTTTAAAACAAAAAAATAAAATTTATCTAAAGCCAAAGTACAAATAAGGCAGAATGTCAAATAAATTAGTATCCTGGGGGCTGCAGAGCCTGCCCTTCCTGCGGAGTGTACGCACTGATTTCTAAGTTTTGTTTTGTTTTTGTTTTAAAATCTAATGACTTATCCTGGGCAATGAGGAAGGAGTTCCATCAGTTCCTTGAGAAAGTACCATGGTGCACTTTTTTTTACCTCAAGCTTTCTGCGGTTTTGTGATCAAGGAAGCAAAAAGCACAAATGTCCACAGCTTGCTAGATCGTGTCCCATGGACACTCCTGCAGCTGAAGAAAGAGCCGGGGGTTCCTAACTGCTGGGAGGCACCGTTTTCACGCTAGCAATCTTCCCGCCTCTCCACAAACCGGGGCCAGATATTACCTGCACAGCACTGATCACTGACCTCAAGGTTTCTTTTCACTGCTGTGAATTGATGAGCAATTCCCAAGATGCTCTTTGTCGCTATGGGGCAAGATGGGAAAGCACAGGAAGAAATCCTCCCATGGAAGAGCTCCTTCTGCAAAGTAGAATGATCTCTGCATCAAGGACCCAATTTTAAAGTCTCTGTGTGTGCATGGTACTGACTGCCCGATGGGGTGTGTTACTAGAGTAGCTCAGCTATACTTATAACGACAAAAGGAAAGGCAGAAGACTGAGAACTTAACCTCTACCAAGGTCATCTAGTAACACAGGTTTTCTTAAGCCAAGGGCATAGCTTATACCTTCTATGAAACTGTACAAGACTGCTTGAGAAAAAGAGTAATGTAAGGCTGGCAAAAGGACTCAGCAGATAATAGTTCCTGCTGCCAAGCCTAGCAACCTGAGTTCAATCCTCAGGACCCACATGATAGAACCGACTTCTTTAAATTGTCCCCAACCTCCACTAGAACACCAAAGAGCATACACACACACACACACACACACACACACACACACACACACACACACCAAATAAGTAATAAATGGTTACTTTTTAAAAAAATGATCTGTGTTTTTAAATACCAAATTACAGTTCATTGCTATGTTGAGAAAGCCATAAAAGTTTTTAAGATAAAAGAAGCCACACATCTCAAATCATGCATGTGTCTGGACATAGTGGGTGAATCCATTAGGTGCTAACAGTTTATTTTATGATAGGATTCATCTGCCCCAAGTGTCAGGCACATCCAAAGTTTACACAGCATCTTTTCAGTCCCTGTAAATATAAACAGATCAGAGGGAGCACATCTCCAGCTGGCAGGGAAACCACCCATCACCTGCTGGGAAGGAATCTTGGCAGACAACAAAACCAGCAACAGTATAATGGAAAGGAGATAGGAATTGGACCAAAGGGCTAACAGTCACAAAAGCTCTCACAAACGAAGACATCCTTGATAGCAACAGAAAATATATAACTCATGGAAAGGCTCCATTAAAGATGTCACCTCTGTGTCCCTGAGTATTCATCTCAGACCTCTTTCAGAAAAGAAAAAGGAAGGAGCTGTGGCTTGTAGAAAGACACATCAATGTGCTGGAATGCAAAATTCAAATCCAATAGACAAGATGATAATCAGGATATGCTAATCAGATTGTATAAATGTCTGGTCCACTGCACAGTAATGGTATCCCCATGACTGATTTTTTTTTGTTGTATAGTAGCTTTGTCTATTACTATCAGAAAGTCCTCAGTTATAACTATTGCCTCAAGATATGCAGAATGTTAATGCTCCTTGGTACGTGTGCCTTTAAAAAACAAGATGGGGGCTGGCGTACACTTGCCGGGCATGCACAAAGCCCTGGGTTCACTCCCCAGCACCACATCAACCTGTGGTGAGAATGCAAGCTGCGATCCCAACACTCAGGAATGGGAGGCAGAAGGATCAATAGATCAATGTTACCCTCAGCTACAAAGCAAGTTCAAAGCCAGCCTGAGATTTATTTTTTTTTAATATAAAGGGGGAAAAAATGAAGCCAGTTATGGTGACTCCTGTAATCCCAGCCTTCTGAAGAGTGGGAATTCTATACCATCCTATGTTACAGAGAGAGCCAGCCTAGGCTAGCAAGTGAAAACTTGTATAAATAAATAAATGCCAAATGAAATTACTCATATTGACACTTGCACATTTAAAAAATGCTGGGCAGGGGGATGAGGCTAATGAAGGAATGGCACTCTTGCCTTTGCTAACCTCATTAACATTACTGAACCACCTACATGCTCAGGTTAAAGAACAAAATGGAAAGGATCCAGGGCAGCAGATAGGGGAGCTGGGAAAAGACCTGAAAATTATCATATTAAAATCACAAGCCAAGAAAAGATGCACTCCTTTAAAATACGAATGGTACACACACACACACACACACACACACACACACACACATACCCTGCTCCACAGTGCTACTCCTTCAAGGTCATTTATCATCAGCACAACAACCTACTAATGTTTTATTAAAAGAAGAATCTCAGCCTAGGACTGCCAGACCTTACCCAAGCCCCACTTATCAAAGGTGTTGCTCTGGATGACAGGCAGCTGTTAAGTGGCATAGAATTAGCATGACTTTATATGTGGAAAGAAGGAAAAAAAAAAAACCTACAGGCAAGCACAGTCCCTCAGTCCCCCATTAAGCATTCTGATAACAGCATCTCCATAAGCTGGGCTTAACATTTAAGCCTGCAGGGAGCCCTTGAACGTACAAAACCAGCCAAAATTTCCTAGCTAATTTTAACCCTGTGGAGTCTGTTACAAACTGAATTTTAAAGCCATATAGCAGCTAAATATATAGTCCGCCTAAAGAAGACATTCTTTAGTTTTGAGGCTATGGCTTGACTCATTAAAAACAAAACAGAACTTCTAGACAATTGTCCACTAAGAAATGCAATAAACTATATGGATAGAAGGCTTCAAATATCCTCATAAGCAATGTCTTAGTGAAGACGTTCTCTAAAGGTCTGGGGCAGCAGAGTGTGGCTCAGGTCAGTGTTCCCCGTTGGACCCAGATCTGCCCTCCCAGCCCTCTCTGGAATGCTCTCTAATGTACAAATGACCCCCCCAAAAAAAATACCAGTGAAGAGCAAAAGGGGCAGGGGGATGGGCTTCTAATGCCACCCTCCAGATTTTACCCAAACACATCAACATGATTTCACACCTAAAAATTATCTTCTAGATAGTATTTCAAAATTTTCCCATCTGTGGTGTTTTCTGTGATTATGGAAGGGATTGTACCTGGAAGTGGGATGTTTAGACTGTTGGGAAGAAATCCCAGCCCCCCCAAAAAAAAAATGCAGTTTTAGGTTTAAATCCAGGAATCCTGTCAGGAGGATATTCTTGGGAAAAGAGAGGTGGGGAAGGAAGGGCTGAGATGATGTGGTGAAAGCTAACTGGACTGTTCTAACACAGTCCCTGCGTTTCTTTGGTCCTGGAGGTTCAGTCCAGGTTTGGAGGTGAGCAACGGGCTGGGAAGTATCTGCAGTGTTAAAACAAGTCAGGGAGGAAGCAGCATCGCCAAGGGGCACTTACGGAGAAGGAATCTTATTAGAGTGAGGCCAGTCTTTCCCTGCCTATCACCCAGTGTGGAAATTCCGGGCAGCCACCCTCGCCTTGCGCACGCACGTACACACACACACACACACACACACACACACACTCACTCACTTGCAGGCACGCACTTTGCTGCACTAGGTATTCAACAAGCCAGCGTTTAGAGAACGACAACACACGTTCATGATGCCCACCCTCTGTAAATACTTTCATGCGGCACGCACACACATACAACACACATTCACACACACACACACACACACACACACACACACACACACACACACTACGGTTCCCATGTGCTCTGCAAGCCGTCGTCACAAAACCACCATGGCACCACGCCGGGACCGTGGGGACCACAGGAGCTAGCCCTTGTGGCATTCGTATCATCCTGACTTGGGAGCATCCTCGGGGCAGCTTCCTCAACCCTGGGCCACTCACTATGTGAGCTATGCCAAGTACGCGGATTGCGACGTTCTCGCTCTGTGACAGCGCGCAGACTCAGCCCCAAAGCCCCAGGGACGGGCCGGCGACAGCCGGAGTCCCCACGCTCCGCGCGCCCCACGGACACGCGGCTCTGCACCCTAGCCTGAGGCCGTCAGAGAGGTCCCTGGCCAGTCTGGGTTCCCGCAGCTGGGCAGCACCCGCCCGGGTACCTCCCGCTGGCTCGCCACGCTGTCACCGCACAGGGTCCCCTTGGTTTTCCACACGCGCGCACAGACACGCGTCCTGCCCTTTCCCGGACCGACACGCACACCTGCACACATGTGCCGATGCGGACCCCTCCAAGCATCCCTGGGGCGCCTCCGGCCCCGCAGCCGGCTGTCACTCTGCAGGCACTCGGCTGGTGGCTACCAGGGCGCCCCTTCCCCAGGGAGGACGCGCGCCGCGACATGGCACTTACAGTTCTCAAGAACTGGATCTCGTCCTCGCCTTCACCCGCATCAGCCATGGCTCCGCGCTCCTGGCCGGGCCGGCTAGGGAGCCCTGCGGAGCCCGGCGACAGCGGCCACTCACGCTGCTGCTACTGCTTCTGCGGTTTCTCTGGGCGCTCTAGTCACTGCTACCCGGGATGCTCTAGGGGCTCCGGCGGCGGCTGCTCAGGTCGCTGCCCCTGCGGCGGCCACAGCCAGGAGCCGGAGGCGCCCCGGGGCCGCGCTGCTGGTGCCGTGAGCCCGGCGGTCCCCCTGCAGCGCGGCGGAGGCGGGCGAGCGGGGGCGGCCGAGGCGCGGGGCCTCCCTGCGCCGCACGGTGCGGGAGGAGGGCGGCCGGCCTGAAGACGCAGGGAGGAGGCCCCACTGGCCGGCGCGCTCGGCCCCGGCTCCCGCCAGCGAGTGCCTGGAGCCCGCGGAGCTCCGGTAGTGCGGCGGCGGGGGCGGGCTGGGGGCGGGCGGGGAGGAGCTGCCAGCCCCGGCTGCTGCAGGTAATCCGCAGCCCGCTCCTCCGGCCGCCAGCGCCGGGGCCCAGCGCCGCTTACTGGCTGCTCGCGGGATCGGCTGGCGCGTGCCAGAGCGCTCAGCCTTCCCCTGCACCTGCTGCCCTTCCTGACCTCAAGCCCTGCCTGGCGAGGCGCTAATTCCCGCTGAGCCGTGCTCCAGCTCTCCACACCAATTGCCAAAGGCCCTCGGATTGCATGGAAAACTCACCTTCTCCCGGGGTGCACAGAGTGGGGACTAAGTGTATTCGATATTTTCACTTGGACTCCCTCGGTTCTAGATAGACGTGGTTTCTTAGGTATCGAGTCAGAGTGCACCGCGCTCATCACAGATAAGTTCTCATCACAGACGATCCACACAAGGGGCATGGTGTGGCTGCACGAGGAGTTTTAACAAAATGTCCAGTAACAGGGGCTGGAGAGATGGCTGAGTAGTTAAGAGCACTCACCGTTCTTGTAGAGGACCCAGTTCGGTTCCCAGCATCCACACCAGGCGGCTCACAACCACCTGTAACCCCGGCTCCAGGAAACCCAATGACCTCTGGCCTGCATGGGCACCTGCATGCACTAGTGCACATAAATTCATGCAGGCACATACACATAAAGATATATATATGGAGAGAGAGAGAGAGAGAGAGTATTCAACAACAGCACAGCAATCACAGCATTCAACAACAAATTGAGCATCTTGACAGGCAATGTGGTACAAGACACAAGAGTTCAAAGTCCACCTGCACAAGCAAGGAATTACAATAAACTGGAATGACAAGGAGCAGTCTGAGTCACTGGGTGGCCCTAAACTCACCCAATAGTATCTGTTATCCTCCCTGGGGAATAAAATTTGAACATTCCTCCATAAGTGTCATACCCAACCCTTACAATGCTCCATGCAATAACAAGCAATCAAATCCCCCATTTTAAAGACAGCTGTGGGCCGGCTAGATAGCTCAGCTGGTGAAGGTGCTTGCCACCAATCCCAACAACCTGAGTTCAATCCCAGGGAGCCACATGGTGGGAAGAAAGAACTGCCTCCAAGTTCTCCTCTGCCTCCACACACATAAATAAATAAACGTTTAAAAAAAATCTATGTAACTATGACTGAGAAGATAAAATGTCTGAAGTAACTGGGACAAGAAATCCAGTACCTCATTTTCCTATTTCACAGTTCTTTCACTTATATCACCCAAAAAAAAATATGGAGAAAGGAACAGTTCCAAATGCCCATCCTATACAGGTGCAAGGATTATAAAATAAAGAATCTTGCATCCATTTGCCTCTGCTACATACGCTATGGCATCTGACAGATCATTAAAACTGACCAGAAAGTTCCATTCGGGTTACATTTTATTTCCACTAGCTTTGTCCTCACGGAGTTAGGGTTTTTGTCTATTTGCAAGAAAAATAAATATCATATGTCTGTCTATGGACAAGTATTCTCACTCTATAGTGTGATGTCTGTGTTACAGAAGGGTACCCATCATCTCACCGGAAAACCTGGCAGATTCCTGCATCAATAGAGGAAGAAACTAGAGAATTGTAGCTAAGCCATCCAAAAGGTAAATTAGAAAAACAACCCTGTAAGTAAAAAGGATTTTAGAACTTTCCCTGTTAAATATAATTTTATTTTAGAAAAAGAAATACAATGCGGACATAAACTTTATGCCTAGAATCTTTAACTCTAGACTGAAGTTATGCAGAAAATAGGGGAGGAAGCTATTCTGGGTCGTGAATATTCAGTACTTTATGTGTTGTTCAGCTTTTATAAAAATGTTTCTTTTTCCCTAAGTTCATATTGCATATATTCCATTTTTATGTCTGCTGTTGAAACATGTTTTCTTAATATTGCTTTATTTTATTAGAATCCTTTTTGTATTTTATTTTTAATATGCTTTAATTGAAATAGAATTACATCACTTTCCCTCCTCCCTTTCCTCTCTCCAGCCCCTCCCAGCTACCTTCCCTCAGACTTCACCCATGTCCCCCCACTCTCAAGGTGATAGCCTCTTTTTCTTTTATTATTGTTATATACATGTGTATATGTGTGTGCATTCACAAATACATATAAATGCAACTTGCTTAGTCATTTTTGTTGTTTGTTTGTGTATGGTTTCAGGACTGACCACTCTGCATTGGAAAACCAATATGGAAGCTCATCCATAGTATTGGACTCTTTATATGATTTTTGTTACAAAAGAAAAGAACAGCTTAAAGAACTGTCTTTCTAATATATTCAGTTCAAAATGGAAGATTGTTCTCCTTTGTAGCTTTTTTATCTTCAAAAAAGGGGGGAATATTTCCTTTTCTTATTGTTGGGTTTTTTGGGGGGCTGGGTTGGTTTGGTTTGGGGAACAAAATATTGCTGTGTGGTCTAGGTTTAATAAAGAGTTTTTCTGCACCTGCCCAGATCAGAATGGGACAACATAACTCACCATTAGCTTGGCAAGACTCTAGGCATCCTTAAAGAACAAAACATTAGGACACATATAAGATTATTCATTTACTGTTTTCCAATGATGTGAATTCAAAATACCAACTTCCTCCTCAGTTGTTGAAGATTCTCTAAGCTCCTCCAGTTCCTGTGTGTACCTGCCCTAGGATAATATACCAGGGGTTCACCAGAGTCATCACCACAAGTCGGCCCTCAGGTGACATGGCCTGAATCTTTGGATCTGTATCATGGCAGAGAACCAGAAATGACATGAAGGATAATAGTGGTTATGAAGATGATGAAGACAAAGATAATGAGGATGACAATGATGATCAGGATGATGATGAGAGTGAAATGAAGATGATCATGAAGAGTAAAAGGAGGAAGAGGATGGAGATGAAAGTGATAATGATGAAGGTGGTGCTGATGAAGATGGGGACCAAGACAGAGAAGATGATGATGATGTCGTCCTATTTGTTGACTATTTACTATGATCCAGGCATTTTATTTTCATTATTCCTCTTTATCTTCGCACATTCCATTTTAGAAAGAAAGAGCCAAGTCTTATAATTTGCTTTGTCCAAGAGCACATAGCTACTGAATGGTGAGGCAGTGGTCTGAAGATGCTATGACTGAGCTCTTTATCATTATTTTGTGTTCCTCACATACCCTGATGCCAGAGTAGAAAGTTCAAGAGTCTAGATTAGCATGGACTATAAAAGGTTCTGGCAGAGATCTGTCCCTGGTTGCAGGCCAACCAGGGTCCTGATAGCTCTTGGAATGCCAAGTAAATCCAGGGAAAAGGAAGGGATTACTCTGTGTTCAAAAATAAAATCCAGTTTATGCTTTCCTCCACACTTCAGATGCTTAGGTGAAATTGGTTTTCTAAGATTTTAAGGTTACTCATCACTATATTATCCATTCTTTTTATCGATCTTGAAATTATTAAGCTCCAAACTGCAATGAGCACTCAAGTTTAGCACGTCAGGACTAAACTATATATAGAAGACAAAAGTCAATATGATGCACATCATGGCATCAGAGGAGCCCAGAACATCACAGAAAAGAGTAACTCCCCATAAATGAAATCTCACTAATTAACCACCTTCTCTGCTGAAGGAAAATGTGGGTTCTGAAGAAATGAGTGCTCCTGTGGAGCCATGCATTCCTGAGAACACATACATTCCTACAGAGCTATGGGCTCCTGAGAAGATGGTTTCTAAAGAGCTGTGGTTTCCTGAAGAGGTATAAGTTCCTGAGGAAATGGCTTCCTAAGATGTGGTACCCTGAGGAGATATAGAATTCTGGGGAGACATGGGAGACCTCGATGGGGGGGATGTGGGGATGCGGGGTGACTCGGGAAAGAAGGCTGAGAGGGTGTGGGAGGGAGGAGGGGGAATCTGTGGATGGTATGTGGAGTGAGTACAAAATTTCTTAGTAAAGAAAAAAATCAAAAAAAAAATTCTGGGGAGATTTGGGTTCCTGAGGAGATGTGGGATCCTGCACATATTCGGGTTCTTGAAGAGATTTGGGTTCCTGGGGAAGTACAGGTTCCCAAGGAGATGTGAATTTTTGAGTTTTCAACTTCTGGCAAGATGTGGGTTCCCGAGGTAAACGTTGGTTAAACAACCAGCAAATTTGGCCTTAACATATATCTATATTACAGCAATCCCTAGATATCAAGAGAATGTGTGTTCTAGACTCCATGAAAATATAAAAATCTGCCAGTGATCAAGTCTTTCATATAAAATGATGTTTTATATTATATTAAGTTTATACATATAACTATACCTACAAATATAATCCTACATTCTTTACATCATCTTTAGATTACTTATAACTAATTATGCAAATTTTGTTACTAGTTTAGGGACCAATGACAAGAAAGAGGTCTACACATGTTGTGTGACCTATTATCATGGAGACATAAACAAGCACTTACCCAGCCCACATAGGAAACCGATGACAGACCACAGTAAGGATACCTCCAAATTCCAACTTGGTAAATTAATAAGTTTTATTAAGGTTACTTAAAGGAATATGGGTAATGGGTTACTTACAGGAGAAAAATAACTTGAAGATAGCTCCATCATCAAAAGTCCACCCCAGCATGGGTGATGGCTAATGAAAGCTAGAAACCTGGAGCTTACTACAAAACTTACAGTCATCTCAACATGTTGGAGAGTGTCTTTTCTAGGCAGCTTAGTTGGTCTGAGCCTCTTTCAGGCAGATTGGCTGTTCTCTGTCTCTTCCAAGCACCCAGGCTTGTCTGGGGATGTCTCTTAGTAGTCTTTCCTGTTTATATACACTTAGAAAGTGAATCTGGTCAGTTTCAGGGATTTCCTGAAGATAGTGAGTTTACTTCCTGAGATTTAAGAAACTCCCCTGTAGAAAGGATATTTCACCGCCATTAGAACATCTTGAGTCTTAGCAAGATTCTCTTTAAGATAGAATGTTTTATCACAAAGGAAATTGCTATGCAATACATATACAATAAAGATGCATTTGTTTTTAAATAATTTTAATGGGACAGTTGTCTGGCTTTCAAATAATTTTCATGGACAGCTGGATAGAGAACCCTCAGATATTAAGGGGTTATTATGATTGTCTTATGCTTAAGGTGGTATCTCAAGAGTATCTGCCATTATTTAAAAACAGAAGAACATGATTCTTTGTCAAATAAAGAAATTCCATTTTGTTAACCCACAAGTTGAAATCTATTAGATATTCTTCAAACGTCTACAACACCTATGTAATTAACCCAAATAGCCTCCTCTGTTTTCATCTTCCATTTTACTCAATGTCACATGTGTTAGATGTCTGCACATGTAGTATACTGTTGTTGTTACTGACCACAAGGTCACATCAATCTGAACTTCACTTTGACTTGACTACAAGAGATCCATGTGTCAGGGGTAAATGTGGTGCTGGGAAGGGTAAGTTACTCACATATCCAATGCTATGGGGTTCTGAAAAAATAGAAAATTCAGGAAGATGTTGATACTGACTGCCACAGTGATCAGCTGAATACAAATGGAATAATGTGTTTCAATTAAAAAATTTAATTTGTCATTGAATGTCCTAATCCTGGTGCAATTTCTAAAGGTAATAAACTAAGGAAAGTGAGTTTGAGAAAATAATCTCTGAGCTTTAAGATCACTGTGCCCTATTGGGCTCTAAGTCATGACACTTGGCAGGATTCTATACTTACTTTCAGTAGCAGGCATACTGAGCCACTAGCAGAAATTTACTCCAGTCATGGAAGAAGAAGTTGCTCAAGACAACACCTCCCCTTGACATTGCGTTCTAAGAGAGCTGAGGCAGAGACCAGGGCAGAGCCACCTCGGCCAGCCCAGTCGGCTTTACAGTTGATATCAATCCGTGCATTCAAGCATTTAGTATTCATTTGCCATCATTACTGCCTGGCTCTGTGCTCTCTTCCCAGAATACAGAATGAGCAAGAACATACTGGGTTCCTGAGCTTACAGCAGTATGGCATGCAGAAAGGTGAGTGCTATGACAGAGTAGAGGGGTAGGAATAGATGGCGAAGGACATAGGGAAAGGCTGCTTCGGACAGATGACTTGTGAACTACATGGTAACAAATATCATCCATCATGTGAACATGAGTAGGTCCAGGAAGAGCAGTGGTCCTCGTTATTAAAGGACAAAGGAAATAAGAAAGACAAAGGTGGGATCTCAGGGGTGAACCCAATAATCAAAATGTAGCTCATCCTAGGAATAGTCATTCAGATGATCAAGACATGTATTATATAACAGATTATTGTGCATGCATGCGTGTTGTGTGTGTGTGGTGTATTTCATGCAGAGCTGTATGTGTGTGTGTATGTGTGTATATGTGTGTGTGTGTGTGTGTGTGTGTGTGTGTGTGTGTGTGTTTTATGCAGGGCTTCGGTGAACCAGGACTTTAGCAGGCATTTTAAGTTCCCTTAAATCCCATCTTAATTCAGTTAGGAAGTTGCCAGATCCTTAGAAATACTTTTCCTGGGATAGGACTAATGGATTTTCTATACTGGGGCTCCCAACTTTCTCTTCTTCCAAAGTGTCTTATGATACTTTAAAACTAAGACCGTTTATCTAGTGCCTACTAATCACTGGGTGCCAGGTCACGGTAATGTGAGTGAAGGAGACTGTGAGGTGGGCTGTTCTCTCTGTCTCAGCTCCAGTGAAGGCGCCAAAGGCCTGACACGACAGAACAGGTGCAAGGACTAGCCACACTCCAGAAAGTCTGGAACATCTACGTGGGTCTTTCAGAGAAAGTGCTGGACACTTGCTGACTTTTGAAGTTCAGCCTTTTGAGGGTATATGAAAGATGAGAGGCTGAGAAAGGCCTTCCACTCATCTACTGTTACTTTTAACTAGCTCACAGGCAAATCACGAGGACTCAGGTGAAAACCAATCCAAACCAGATCTCTAGGCTGTGACTTCTACCTGATTCTTCTAGATGCCAATTTCTCCCTGA
Organism: Peromyscus eremicus; assembly: GCF_949786415.1. Lineage (NCBI taxonomy): Eukaryota > Metazoa > Chordata > Mammalia > Rodentia > Cricetidae > Peromyscus > Peromyscus eremicus. The sequence continues at coordinate 48,322,464 of NC_081420.1, read as the reverse complement.
GGTCCAGAATAATACCTGATGTCCCTCAGTCTCGAATGAATGGACAGATGGCAACTCAGACGTGACACCAGGCAGAACCCCACCCCCAAATCCCATCCTCACTCATCTTGCTTCAAAGTCTTCCCTATCACAGTTAATGCTGGTCTGGCCAAAGACCCAGGTGACATGCTTTGATTAACTCTCTTCCCTCGCTCCCTACAATCAGTCCACTGGCAACTTATGCCAACAAATAGATTGCAAATCTGGCTATTCTCCCATGTCCTGGTCCAAGCTGTCTGCACCCTCACTCCACCCCAGCAGCCTCTTCCACTTCCTTCAGCCATCTCCAATCCATTCCTTGCCTTCTCTTTGCCCTTGAATAAAATCCATGGCATTTATACCATGATGAGAAGGCCCTGCATTCTCAGACCCTTCCCATCCACTAACCATATCTATCCTCATTTGTTCACAACATTTCAAAGACACTGGCCCTCTTTCCCACCATCAAGCAGGGCAAGACTACTTCTCTGGGGGCTCCCTCCACCAGACACTCTTCACAGGATTGTCATACAACTGGCTGGCTGTCATTATTCAGCTCAAAACACCCTGGCTACCATTTCTAGACCCTTCAACCATCTCATTTCTTTGTTTGTTTGTTTGTTTGTTTGTTTTGTTTTGTTTCTCAAGACATGGTTTCTCTGTGTAGCCCTATCTGTCCTAGAACTCACTCTGTAGACCAGGCTGCTCTCAAACTCAGAGATCCAGCTGCCTCTGCCTCCTGAGTGCTTAGATTAAAGGTGTGTGCCACCACCACCCAGCCCATCTCAGTCCTTCTTGATTGGTTAGCACCATCATAATTTCCTGGTGCAGTCACCTCCTGAGCAGAAGTAGGAATGTTTAGCGAAGTCACAAGCACCTCCTATCTACTCCCTCCCTCTCAGTCAGCTGCCTTATCATTCTGTCAGATGGGGAGAGTGGCATCCTCAGCCAGGATCTGTTCTTTACAAAAGCACACTGTGTACTGCTGCTCTTATTAAAATATTCATAGGATGGCTTCTAAACCGTGTTCTTCCAGCTTCGTTCATGATGTGGAGGTTATGTGTATCAGTTGAGTCTGGAAACTTCTAGGGCATTCTTTTTATAAATGTGTAACTTACTATTTTTGTGACTAGCTAAACTTCTCCCCGCAAGATTCTCTAAAATGGAACCAATGCTTGCTAAGTACTTACAGTGGCAAATATCCAGAGCCTGTGGGTACATGACTCAGATTTTCCCCTCAAGGTTTCCATTCAGACCTCCAGAACAAAAACTGAATGGTGCTGTTTCAATAAACGATGGATGGACGAATAAGTAAACAGATTTTTTAATGTCTCAACCCTGTAAGTTACATTTAAAATCAGATTTCTATGTATACCTAACCAAAAAAAAAAGACTTTTTTGTCTCAACATGGTCTTGAGATCCCAGGTGACTTCAAACTCCCTGTGTAGCCAAGGGTGACCATGCATTTCTAATCTTTCTCCTTCCACCTCAGAGTGCTGGGATGAAAGGCCTGGTTTGTATTCAGTGCTAAGGCTGGAACTTAAGGTTTTGTGCCTGCTAGACAAGTGCTCTACCACCAGAGCTACAAGTCCGGCTTTTTCTATATCCTGTGACTAAAACACTCAGTCTCTTTCGATTTCATTTTGTGAACCTTGCTCTAGGAGATGTGTGTGTGTGTGTGTGTGTGTGTGTGTGTGTGTGTGTGTGTGTGTGTGTGGTGTGTATAATTTTTGAGTAAAAGTTTACGACTTTATTGTCTTTATAACAAAATCGGCTTAGAACTGGATAACTCGGCCCTTTCTCTTTTTATCACCTCCCAATTCAAAATGCTCACATCTCTTACTAGCCGGCATCCTCTTAGATCTGCAGTTGGGCTCAACACACTCAAGTCTCAGAACAACCTTCTTTGTCTTAGTCTGCCCCCGGGGCCACTCTGTCCTGTCATAATGCCTCTTTCCTGAGCATACAAAGACTCCTCGCCCTTCTTGTCCTGTGTCCCTTGGTGGGGTTGGAGTTTACCGCATTTCTTATAGACCATCCAGTGTGCCTGAGGAATGTTCTCCATGTTGATGGGAGCGATAGCAGCACAGAAAGCTAGGTGTATATATACATATATATATATATATATATATATATATATATATATATATATGGTTTTTCGAGACAGGGTTTCTCTGTGTAGCTTTGCGCCCTTCCTGGAACTTGCTCTGTAGCCCAGGCTGGCATTGAACTCACAGAGATCCCCCTGCCTCTGCCTCCCAAGTGCTGGGATTAAAGGCGTGTACCACTACCGCCCGGCGGCGGTTTTTATATTTTCTCTGCTTAAGTTTTGTCATTTTTTCTTTCTCTCCTGATCGAGAGCCCCACTTCTGTCCCTGTGACACTCCATCTGTATTCCATGTCCTGGGAAGCCATTTGCTTTGTCAATTAGTTTTCATTTTATATATGTTTTTCTCTTTTACCATATATGAGAATTACTCTTTTGTTCTTAATGGAGTTCACATAAAAATGTTCAATGCTCTTGCTCTGGCTTTGTTTTATTTCCTTTTCGTTTTCAACTAATTCAATTTGCATGCCCTTTAATGCATTTTAATTATTTGCTCTTCTGTGTAAGATATCTTTAGCTAGAAGGGAAGAAAAACAAACAAACAAAAGCAAAAACCCTCCTCGTGCCAATGCCCTGAAAAGCTCCCAGCAGGAGCAACAACCAAAAGCCTGTCACCAAGCAAACCTGAAACAGTGTCAGTCTCTGTGGTACTCCATATCAACTGCGGCTGAAGGCAAGAAACTCTCGGTCTTAGCCACACAGACTCCAGACATCTATTCATAGAAGTTCAAGGTCACCATGGACACAGCATTGATACCCTTCTCCTTGGTTCTGTCCTGACCTCCAGAGTCCTCCTGAGACAAGTGTCCAGCTGTCCAGGTGTTTTTGATTGTCTCCTGCCGATTTACAGCAGTTTCTTTTCTCATTGCTGAGACTAAATACCTGATAAGAGGCAACTTCCAGTGGAAGGATTTATTCTGGCTCATAGTTAGAGGGTACAATCCACCATGTCAGGAATATACGGCAGCAGGAGAATGAGGCTGTTTGCTCACAGCTGGGTAGATCAGGAAGCGGAGAAGGGGAATGCTGTCACTCTGCTGGCTCTGTCCTTTTTCCCCACAGGAAAGTGCTGCCCACATTCAGGATGGGCCTCCTCCATCAGTTAATCCTATCTGGGAACATCCTTACAGACATACTCAAAGATGTGCTTCATTAACAACCTACGTGTTTCCTAACTCAAACAAGTAAATAATCAAAGTTAATCAAAAATTAATCAAAACTGATGCTCTGTTTCCAGTTGCCACTAGCTCTGCTCTGTTTTTTTGTTTGTTTGTTTGTGTGTGTGTGTGTGTTTGTTTTTCTATCAGCATTCAGAACTTCCTGGTATGTTGTGGCTCTCTTTCTTCTCTGTCTTCCTTCTCCACCATGCATCCCCCAACCCTTTACACTAACAGGTATCGACAATCACCTACTGCTGGACTCTGATGGCCTCGGGAGAGCAGAGCTGCTCCACTGACCCAGACCACTCACCTTTAGTCTAACCAAACTTTCATATAAAAAAAAAAATGTAGTTTGTAGGTTCTTGTTACACAAGTTTGACCTCCACTCCTAACCTTTATATTCTTATCCCAAATAAGAATACAAAACTAAAAATAAACAGGTATTTTTAAGAAAGCTAAAATATAGAAAAAAACATATAATAAATAGAAACATGAACCTCAAAGAAACAGAAATTGCAAGATGTGGAATAACATCAGATATTATCACCAAAATGGCAAGACAGAGCAGTCATAAACCAAGAACAGGTATTGATGCAAAAGGAGTAAGAAAGAATTCTGAGAAATTCAAATGTTAAAGAAACTTTTCAACAGAGATTTGTAACTTAAAATTGAGAAGGTTTCCTAGAAATAGAAATAAAAGACAGATATGGAAATCAAGACAAACAGATAAAACACTTTGAGCTTCAGTCCAGAAAATGTAACACCTGACTCCTACTTTCAATGTCAAAAAGAAAAGAGAGAGAGAATGGGGGAAGAAATTATGAGGGAGTAGAACAGAAGCCTCTGAGACAAAAGAATTGTGGTGGCCGAGATGGGCTTGCTTCATGCCCTGTCTGTGCTCTCTCTGAGCTCCCAGAAGGGAGAGGGGGCTGCTGCTTATGCTGGCTGGTCATTAGCAGACCTCAGGTAGTAGACAGTGATGGGCCACAATTGGGGATGAGAAATTTAAAAATAAATAAAGAGCATGTCATCAGCCCAAAGAGTCTTTACTCTGGTCACCATCCTTTATTCGTGGGCTCACCTTCTGCTAGACTCTGATGACCTTATTAAAACAGAGTGGCTTTGCTGACCTGAACCACTTACCTTTAGTCTAACAAACTTTCATATTAAGGAAACCTTAGGGTCTGGAGAGATGGCTCAGAGGTCAAGAGCACTGGCTGCTCTTCCAGAGGACTCAGGTTCAATTCCCAGCTCACAACTGTCTGCAACTCCAATTCCAGGGTCTCTGACACCCTCACAGAGACAAACATGCAGGCAAAACAATGCATATAAAATAAAAACATATAGATCTTTTCTTAAAGGAAACTAGAGTCTGGGGCCCTGTGTTACAGAAGTATGACCTTGAGTTCCAACTTTCACTACTGCATTTAAATTAAAATAAATATTTCGAACTAGATCCCAGGGGATGCCTGGAGCCTCAGTCAGCTGCAGACTGCACATAGTGGGCTTTCCTCTATACCCCAGGGGATGCCTGGAGCTTCAGACAGCTGCAGACACACTACTCATAGTGGACTTTGCTCTACACCCCAGGGGATGCCTGGAGCCTCAGACAGCTGCAGACTGCATATAGTGGGCTTTCCTCTGCACTTATAGCTGTGATAAACTGAAACTAAATTGTAAACTAAATGTTGTAGATTAAGAACATACCTTGGGTATTTTGTCTTTGCTGTGATAAAACACTAACAAAAGCAACTGAACAGACAGAAGTCTTGTTCTGGCTTACAGTTCCAAAGAGATCCAGACCATCATGATGGCATCAGGCAGGAAAAGCATGATGATAGGAGCAAGAGGCTGGCTGTCACACTGTGAAAGCAGAAAGTGTACAGTAGGACTGACTATAAAACCTCAGGCTGGCCAGTGCCTACTTCCTCCAGCAAGCCTCACCTCTGAAAAGTTCCACAGCCTTCCAGAGTTCACCACCTGCTGGAGACAAAGGGTCCAAACAGATGAGCCTGTGGGGAGCAGGTCACATTCCAACAACCACAGACCAGTTCAAAATTAACAACAGATAATAGCAAAATAGACATAGTAATATTATACCGCAATACAAGTAATTTCAAACTGTTTGTTTTAGGACTCTTCCATGTAATCCTTAGCATCACAAAAATCTTAAAGTAAAGAAATTAAAATAAAGACTATATAGTGAATTCCAAGGCAACCTGGGCATGACAATGTCTCAAAAATAATAAAATGCAATATTAAATAATGAAATAAAATTTCTCAAGGCAAAATGAACTGGAATAAGGGTTCAATGAGTGTGAACTTCAAAGTGAGTAAACGTATTCAAATACATAAGTAAGAGTTGTTATCCTTGTCAGAGATGGAACAGCTCAAGTGTCCTGTGAATGACATATATAAAGCATCATGGCAGGGCACTTAATAATGAACTAACACAAACAAAAACATACTCCAGCTTCACTCAAGCCATTGGGTGTTTGTGCTTGGAATAGCACACATGCTTCTGATCAGTCATTCTCAAAACTCACAAGTGGAAATAAAGAAATAATCAGTTGTTATCATAAACTAAACTACTTCAAATTTTGACATGGAAAGATAGGTTAGCACTGAAGAAAAAAACTTGAAAGATATAAACAGACTTTAAAAAATCCTCTCTAGGGATGTCTTTGAAATGAAGAAGTCCTTCAGGAAAAGTCAAGGTGACAAGGTGACTCCTTGTCTCACTGAGCTCCACAGGCGACATGGGGCAGAGTGTGAGCCAAGTGTGGACAGGCTGGTGTGCAGGATTAGCTAGTGCTACTCCCCAAGCTGATCCTATGTGCAGTACAAGTGACTGCATTTGTTTGGGTAGAAAAGGGCAAATAGAAGAAACAAAGCACTAGGTAAGCAAACAACCTCGGAAGGCCTACAGAGCATCCATGCACCCTGTGCTCAGCTATGCTTATGGACCAGCTACAACCAGTTTTATCACCAGGATAGAAACCTGGGCAAAGCAACTCAGGGAAGAAAGGTCTTATTTTAGCTTACAGATACAATGCTAACAGTCTGGTGATGAGAATGGCTTTTATATTTGGAGACATAGGCATGAGGCAGCTTGCTTACTCTCAGAGGACTAGGAAGCAAAAGGTATGGGCCAGAAGCAGGCTACATTGTAACCCTAAAGTTCCCCATCAGCACACTCATGACCAGCTTCCCCCAGCTAAGGCCCACCTCTTCAAGGGGTCATACCTCCAAAAACAGTGCCAGCAGCTAAAAACCAATTGTTCAAATACATGAACCCAGGGGGAACATTTTATACCTGAAAATTTACCTTCTATCATAACTAAGGAAAGCTGTAACTATAACTATCTAGTCTTCAACTCCATCAAATATATCCTAGAAGGATATATTACTGGAGTAAATAGAAAGTGCAGAGCAAGCAACTTCCAAAACTATAGAAATGACAGAGACATCTGGATGCCTGGATAGTCACCCAAGGTTCCTCAGCAATGTTGGGGAATCCATCTTTGGCCTACAGGCCTAGAATATCTGGCAGACTTTTCCATGAAGCAGGAATTTTGAAGAACTGTCCCACCTTGTTTTGGCAAAGTTCGGCAGTGTTTTTCCTTTGTGTCCTGCTTGTCGAGTTTATACAGCATACTGTCAGAAGTCAAGGCAAGAGCAGTTTCTTGCCCAAATGCCTAGCTTTGCCACAATGAAAGCAAACTCCATATGGAGGTTCTTCAGTGACCATCATCCTTTTATGAAGTAGATTGGTGCTGCCAGGAGTATACACGTCTCATTATCATGAAAAGCCTTATGTTATTAAAACATCTTAAATGCCATATTCTGTAGGTCTATGAAGCATCTGAAGAGCGTCTATCTATCTAAAATATATTTTTATCCTTTAAAACATAACTAACATAACTGCAAGTTTGATTATTTATAGATAACTACTAACCTGTATTTCTAAATTATACATTAAATTTTTAAATGAGCTGTATGAGCACAATACTCCACATGAGAGTAGAAACATATATGCAGTAAGGCAAAAATAATTTTAAATTTGTATCAATATACCAAAATCCATGCCAATATAAAATATTTGAGGTTAATAGTTGTCTTTTTATCCTATATTCCTGTACCTCCCCTAAATGATGACAAATATCCATAACCCACTAAATGACCAAAAAACACCCTTTTCACCTCTTGTGAATGTGGGTGTTATGTTCTCTAGACTGCTTTCCTTTGTTTGAGGGTGACATACACACACACACACACACACACACACACACACACACACACACACACGAGAGAGAGAAAGAGAGAGAGAGAGAGAAGAGGGCATGAATTTGAGAGAGTAAGGGTTGGAGGTAGAGGACGTGGGAGGAGTTGGAGGAGGAAAAGGAAAGGAGAGAATGATGTGGTTGTATTTTAATTTTAAAATGTTTTAATTAAGGAAAACAAGGAGGACATAAGGTGGGAGGAGGATATGAGGGGAGGAGGGGGAGCTGGAGGCAAGAGTGAGGGGCAGATTCAACCGAAATAAAATGTATTCATGTATAAAGGGAAAATAAGTAAATAGATTAAAAGTCCTTCTGCCACCCTTGCCACCAGGAATTTTACAATAACTTTGACTTGTCATTTTCTAGAGTCCTACTGTCTGTCTGTCTCCAGTCCCTGTCCCTTGAACTCCTTCTGCATCATCTTCTCTCCATTCTTGGAACACAGCCCCTTTCACCTTTGGAGCTTTCTGACAGAATTCCATGTCCTTGGCACAGTCTCACAGACAGCAATTTAACTTGTTTCTAAAACATCAGACATCTAGACTATGGTCAGAAAGTTTGGTCGTGACCCACAGAATCCTGTCTCTAATAAGAATCTCCTCTTCTTCCTTAGCCAATCAGTCCAAATTTTCAATTGTTTTTCTTTGCATTGCATCTATACACTGAGCAGTTGGAAACATAAATATGTATGCCATATGCCCACTTTCCCAAATACCTTGGGGGTTTATAATACTGCCCATAATTATAAAGTAAGAAACACATAATTCTAGTCCTCAAGGGCTGCAGTGGCAAATAGTCACACCAAGATTTATCCTCTCACAGTCTGAAACCAAGGTTTCCAAAGAGCCATGCCACCTTCCAAGAGAAATGCCACCTGCCCTTCCCAGTTCCTGGTGACTACTGATGTCTTTCCAAATTCCTACTATTCTCCACATGACCCACACCCTCCCCATGGTCACCACACCCCCCATGGGCCCCACCCTCCCCATTGTCTTCTCTCTTCCCATGATCCCCTCTCTCCTTGTAATCTCTATAACAGCTGTCTATCTGTATATCTCTCTATTCACTCTTCTTCTCCTAAAGACACCAGTCACTGGACTGAAGGCATCCTCCAAGCCCAAAACAATAGCATTATGATAATACTAATTAATTATATCTACAAGGACCCTGTACCCAAAAAAGATCACATTTGGAGGTTCTTGGTGGACGAAAATTTGGGTTGAGAAGGAAATGCTGTTCAAAATATTATTCCTAAAATATTGAAATTGGGTCTAGCAAGATGGCTCAGAAGTATTAAACAAGCATTTCTAAAACACTTATCATGCTAAATGTAAGAATTTGGCTCTTTAATAAGCCTAAGTATCATTGCTCTGCCTGCCCTCTTCACATTGATTCCAAGTCTTCTCTCCTAAGGGAGCCATGTGCCAAAAAGGGAATTTCTTCCAGGCTGGAGTTATTTTCACACATTTGTTTTTAAATTAAAACAATAGTAAAGCGCAATGACATTTTGTTCCTGGAGCATGTAGAGTAATATTTTTATGGTTACTCTGGCAACCACCAAAGCAGGGGTGGCAGGAGAGAAGGAGCAGAAGGGCTGGCCATGGCCACCAGGAGGTGGAAGGAATACCTCTCTGCAGCGAGCTGGCTCCGGTCCTAACAGAATAGAGCCCAGAGTCCAGCTACTGCCCAGAAAATGGCCTGGATCCCTGGCCTGACTCACCATCCTGGGACACACAGATTATTTTCTCAAGAAACTAATGATAAACTAAGGAGGGCAGGAATTAGAGTAGTTCTAAAAAAGAAATGTTTATATAGGGCCAGACATCCTGTCAGCATAGAAAGGGCATTTGCTGGTTGAACTATTTGTAGACAACCAATACACACACTGCCAAGTCCACAGTCCAGCAACACCAGTGTGTATCAAGGGTCTGATAATAACCGTGTACCAGATTCTGGGACCCAGTCTGAGATAAATCCTATCACCTTTACTATCTTAGGACACTTAAGGTAATTGGATTAAAACATCAAGGTATTGGAGAAGCACATCTTTGGGATGCAGTGTCCATGAAGGCGTTTCCCAGAGATTAGCTGAGAGAAGACACAGACTGAATGTAAGCACTGCCTTCCAGACTGAATGGAAACAGAAACACAGAGAAAGAGAGTTGAGCACAAACGTGCTCCTTTCTCTGCTTCTTGACCTACCAGATGCGGGCAAGCAGCCTCCCACCACATATCTATGGCCATGCCTGCCCTACCATGGTAACTATATCCCCCGAGCACAGAACCAAAATAATCCTTTGCTCCCTTAAGCTGATTCCTGTTAAGTTGTTCGGTCACAGCAATGAGAAACGTAACTAATATCAACTTCCATGACAGCTCTACTCTTCTTGTTCTATTGAGGACCTACTGTGTGTGCACATTCCTCAGCCATGGGCTTTAGAACTATCTTTTAAAGTGTGGTGTGCTAATCGCCTGTCTCGATAGATTTATCTATTCCGGCCATTACGTACAATAAATAATACATTATCCAGTATTTTGTGACTGGCTTCTTCCATTTGTTATAATCAATATTCAATCCTATCATAGTACATATCATCATTTTGCTCATTTTTTGTGAGTGAAAACTCCATTGTATGGGTATATACATTTTGCTAACCCATCACCAATTGATGGACATTTTGTTTACTTCTAGCTCTTGACTACCATAAACGATTTTGCTATAAAATGTACCATTTGGAATCCAATCCAGCCAAAGACACAGCAGGAAGTAAGTGTGATGGATAACCGTAATTGTCAGCTCGATTAGACTGAACACTGCAGGCAGTAGTAGGGCCCACTTTTGGATGTGTCTGTGACAGTAACCCTGGGAAGGACTGGCTGAGGGAAGTGACCCAATCCACCCTGATAGGAGCAGGCAGCCACCACAGAGAGGAGCTGCTCTTCCAAGCACACTCTCCCCACCGTGACAGACTGTCTCCATTGACCATGGGCCCAAGTAAACCTCTCCTCCACGAAGGTGCATTTCTCTAGCATTTGGTCACAGCAAGGAGAAAATTAAGTGAGTGGGTAAGTAAAGCTGTACACATGAGGCGCATGTGTTTTCTCCTCCTGAGTCTTAAAATGAAAAATAAGTGGAGGAAAAAGAAGAAAATCCAAACTCCTGCCGAAGTCAATATGCCCTGGTGGCTGGCTGCAAGCCAGCTTCCTGGGGTGCTTGTTCTGACTCCAACCTTGTGCTTCTAGCCAGAGAGCCTCACAGCTTTCTTGTATCATAGACCGTGTTTTCTTATCCATGACAAGGAGGGGGGATTTCTGCTTCTGCGGTTTGTAGTGAGATTTAAATCAGACAGTCTATAACAAACAGGCTGTAATGCTACCATATCCAAGCCATTGTCACTGTCACTCAGAGATTAAGTCCCACCCTGGTCAGAATTTAGGACATGGGCATGAAGCATAATGACTGGGAACACTGAGAGGCTACAGAAAGCCACATCTGAGGCCCAGCCTTCTGTTAAGGAACAGTTGCCAAAGGACACAGAGTCTCAGGGACACATTAATCACAATGGCCCAGCCACAGACGGCTAGAGCACACTGAACTCTTGGTCATATGCTGAGACCTCTTTGACAACATACTTGGTTCCAACCACCTAGTAAGAAATTGATCAGTTTGAGTATTCCACCAAGCACCTCAGTTCAGAATGAAGACAAGAGCCTGGGCAGAGTCAGAGCTTTGAAAAGAAGGGCGCACTCAAGGCCTGCTCCCTAAGATTTTCCAACATTGGGAGAGCACAGGCATACACCAGGAGGAATGTTCACGGTCTAGCCTCTGGTTTCCAGGGAGATCCTGGGGCCTCAGGACTTGCCTCCCAGTCTTCACGGTGAATCCCGTTAGAGGAGGCCCAATTGCCAACCACCTACTGCCTTAATGTTAGAGGAGGCCCAATGGCCAACCACCTTCTGCCTTAGTGTATGTTACCTGGGAAAACAGGAGCTGGGTCAGGGCTTCAGGAGGATGACCTGGACCCAGGGGTGGGAAAATGGTGAAAAGAAAAATAAAATGGCTAACCACATGATCTTCCCCGCTGTCCCCAGCTGACACTTCAATGTAACAAAATCAACTTGGGGGAAGGAGAAATTGTTTTGCCCCTGTGTTAGATTAGTCACATAATTAAAATTATTGTATGATAATGCTCTATTTATATACGAAATAGCTAAGTACAAAGCTGTGTGACTCTACAAGCATTTGGAAATATTTCCCATTTACTGGAGTGAAAACATGAATTAGAACACAAAGCCAGGTCACTTGACCTCAACTCCCAGACGATCATATCTAGAACATAGACAATATTGACACTTATGTCTTGAATCATAGAGTCATAGAGCCACAGACAGGTGTTCCTATTTATTAATCTGTTTTAAGCACCTCAAACATTTGTCAAGTATAAAATTATTTCAAGTATAACCACTTTTTTAACAAATATTGTCTAATTAATTATAAGAGCACTTAAAACTGGATTGATTCCATTTGGTTTCTAGTGAGTGGAGGGAATTTTGACATACCTTAACTGACTAGCCAGTCATGTTGTCTGGCTAGACACATGTGGTGGTTTGAAAGAAAATGGACCCCAAAGTGAGTGGCATTATTCGGAGGTATGCTCTTGTTGGAGGAATTTGTGACACTGTGGAGGCGGGCTTTGATGTCCCATATATGCTTAAGATACCACTCAGTGCCACAGACCACTTCCTGTTGCCTGCAAGATGTAGGACTCTCAGCTACTTCTCCAGCACCATGTCTGCCTGCACACCACCATGTCCCACCATGGTGATAATGCACTGAACCTCTGAACTGTAAGTGAGTCACCCCAATTAAATGTTTTCCTTTATAAGAGATGCTGCAGCAATGGTGTCTCTTCACACCAATAGAAACCCTAACTAAGACAACAACATAGAAACTACTATGACACTGGGACATAAGTGCTAGCACTTCTAGAACAATGGTTTTGTGGCAAAAACTGGAGACCAGGATCCCAGCTCTCCTGCCCTGGCCAAATCACTCACCAAATGTGTGAAGAATTGTTTTAAAGCAGTTCTAAGTAAGTCAAAGGACGGGAACAGGAGAAGTGTTGATCTATCCTTCCAGTGGCTAACCATCCAGCCTCTGACAGCAAATTAAAACAGGAGCGTTCTGGAGCTTACTGCTCAGCCAATCTAGCAGGAATAGCTCCTGGTAAGTGAGAGACCTTATCTTAAAAAATAAGGTGGAGAGTGAGAGACGGCACCAGTACTGACCTCTGCCCTCTGCAGACAGGCACACATACACAAAGAGAGAGAGAGAGAAAGTTTATTTTTAAATATAACACACACATACAAGTTTAAAAAAAAACATACATCTGATATAGTCAGCTGATAGTTTACTTCAGACCCTCGCAGGTAGACTCCTGTCCTTTGCATAGTGATTCCAGCTCTTTGTTATTCGTTTCAGGGTATCCAAAGTCATCTTCTAACTCTTTTTTTAGAACTGTTACCCCAAATACTGAGACTTTAGCCCCAGCCCCCACTGCTTACGTGAGTAGACTGTTCTCTGAGCAGATAGATACTGTGCAGGAAGCACTTTCTATTTATGTAGCGTTATCTCTCTACCTTGTGGACTCCTAATCCCAACAAGGGCCTCTTCAGTACTGGCCGGCTGTGTCAAACGGTTCCATATAATGCTGCTGCTACTTATTAGTAGTTCAAGGACAATGTGTGATTGGTGTTCAATGTCAGTCCCCTCTAGAATCTCCACTTTCCTGCTTAGACCCTTAGATAGGCTGAGCTTTTTATTTACTTTGCATTATCTGTTTTGCATAGGCAAATTAATTTTCAGTAACTGGATTTGCAGGGTGTTGTGCATACAAAAGATGGCTGCATGGAAGAATGAAGTTAACTGCAAAAAGAAGCAGAGAGAAGAGTGAAAACAGAAATCATTAAGGAACCAAGCCCTCCCCTCGTGCATGCGTCCTCCATTGGTGGCTGAACCCTCAGTCATCCTGTTACACGGTCTTCTACTTCCTGATGCTGATACAAACTTGTAAAGAAGGAGGTGATAAAAAGAGTGCGGAGAATGGAAAGGAGGCCTGCACAGAGGCCTTGGAGTGCCGAAGAAATGGGGTGGAATCACCAGCTCCGACTTAGCTCTTGCTCTCCCACATCGTTTCATTCTGGTGCTCAGTTTGAATCAGTCCTTAGAAGGTGATTTAGCAAGGCCCTCTGGCATTATGGAGTTGAAGCCTCCATGCAAGGACTTGGTCAGCTTTTTCATTCTCTCCTTTCTCCTGGAATTCAGGGTGAAATCCAGGATGGGTACCCCAGCCTTCAGATGACCAAGGCATGCTGCCTTAAGAAGGAAAAACTACCTACCAGTCAGAATGAAGATACTGTACATTGGACATTTGGACGTTCTCAGAGCAATTTGAAATCTTAGAAAATGCTGCACTATTTTCTTTCATTTTCCCCAATTTTTCAGCTTCTCATGGCAGACCACTTTTTGCTGATCTTGAAATATTTGTTATCTCTAAACCACATACAATGTTTAGCTCCCGTGAGTGTTATGAGGACAAATGTCTGGTCACATATATTCCTCAGAAGAATGGCTTAAAGTAAACCAACACAGTTAACTATACAGTGCTTTAGAAATAGTGATCTCTATATAGCAACCAGTATGATGAACATAGACAATACTTACATTGCACATTTCTCAAATTTATCCAAAACTCTACACATTTTTATACCCTGTTCAGTAATAATTGTTAAATTGCTGTGAGGACTCGAAAGCATTGAACACTGTACAAAGAAAACGTCAGTGCTTTCTCCCTTTCTATACCACAAACACAGTCATTAACACCCTTAACATTCATCTTCCGAACTGCTCACAATATTGAAAATATACAGCTCAGTACAGCAAAGAAGAATTAGCTTGAATGATAAAGCAGTTTAGAAACCGAGACAATCTTCCAAAGAATGGGGGTAATATCATTTACAGCATTCCACGATTATGGTTTACTTAGAAAGAGGAAACCTGTTAGAAACAAAATGTTCTGGGGTGGGGATGCAGCTCAGTGGTAGAGTGCACCTTTAGCGTGCCCACAGCCCTGGTTTGATACCCAAGCCCCCCAAAAGAAGTCAAATGTTTAGATATATTTCAATTTTTTTATCTCTTTTGGCAATAAGCCAGAAGCAGTAATGGCTGGTAATGTTCTCTCTCCTTCTTTCTCTCATATATATATATATATATATATATATATATATATATATATATATAAAATTTGCTCATTCATTTACTTTCATTCACTTAGTTATTGGGCAGACTGGACATCTAATCTAATTCATAAAAGAAACAGGAAAAATAGAATAATGAAGACAAACTAAAGTTACACCTTCACTAATATACACACTAGGGGATATTATATAAGCAAGCACACAAATAGCCTACTTATCTGAATTTTGGGAGCATTTAGGCAATATATGATGGGAGCTAGAGAGATGGCTCAGAGGTTAATAGCACTTCCTGCTCTTGCAGAGGACCTGAGTTGTCTTCCCAGCATCCAATCTGGCAGCTCACAACTTCCTATAACTCTAGTTCCAGGGTATCTGACACCCTCCTTTGGCCTTCATGAGCACCTGCACACACACACAGTATATATTCATACAGAAACACACACATAAATAAAAATAAACCTTTAAAAAAAACTTGCTGCAAATCTGAAAGGTGGGCACCTGGAGAGAGAAATCAGTGGCTAAGAGCACTGGCTGCTCTTGCAGAGGACTCAGGTTGGATTCCCAGCACCCACATGGTGCCTTACAAACATCTGTAACTCCAGTCCTAGGGGATTCAGTGGCCTCTTTTGGCCTCCATCCTAGCAGTATTATCGTTATCATCCATCTTCCCTGTTTTCTCGTCTTGTGTACCTTTCGATTTGTCCTCAGTAAGGACCTGATAAAGCTACCTACCAATGGTTAACCAAAAAGGAAAAATTCAAAGATTTTTTGTTTGTTTTTTGTTTTTATTTTGCTTTGATTTTGTTTTAGGTTTAAGATGCTGAAGCCACAGGATATATAGATAGATAGATAGATAGATAGATAGATAGATAGATAGATAGATAGATAGATATAGATAGATAGAGATATAGATATATATGTAAATACTGTTCTTTCCTCTTCAGGTGTCGTGTAATTGATGGAGATATAAAAGATTCAAAATGAAATAAAGAAAAATAGGACAACAAATGGGGATGAGTTTGCTGTCAGGGAAGCAGGTCCTGGAATGTGGAGTGCATGAGGCACTTTTACAGAGAAAGACAGTCAAGGAAACGCTCACCAGAGCTCACAGCAAGGAGGATGACGAAGATGGCTACTGAGGGAGTTCCATCAAGGCCAAAGGCTGTATGAGAGAGAAATAAACATCAGGGAGAAATTTGCTTCGGTCCAGTTAGGCTAAAGTTGCATTGCTGTAATAAATAAGACCTAGATTTCCACGTCTGCCCACAAAGGGTTTTTGCTTACTTCTGTTGACTGTGAACTTGAAGTTCTGCTCTGTATTCTTCTCACTCCAGCACTCAGGGTGACAAGGCATACAATATTAAACCTTACCAGTTACACAGCTGAGAATAAGAAACACTGACCACATAGCAGTCACTGGCTCAGATTTCATTAGACAAAGCAAGCCATATAACCACATCTACTTGAACAGTCAACAGTGTATGTGAATGAAGCAAACTTAATAATCTGGAATACTTTTATATGTCAAAGTCTTCCCCTCTCCTAAGGGTCCAGCTAAACTACATTTTCTTCTACCATTTGTGTGGGTGTGGGTGTGGGGGTGTGGGGGTGGGGGTGGGGGTGTGGTGTGTATATGCACATTTTTCATATGTGAGACCCAGGCCAGTGAGAAAACCTGTCTCAAAAAAATCAAGGTAGACAGCATCTGAGCAAAGACACTCTGGCGTCCACATGCATGTACATAAGGTGCATGTGCACCTGCTGCATAATCATGTACACCAGCCACATATGAACATGCACAAACATGCATACACACAAATATGCATATATAAAATAAACAAAATAAATATAAATAAAAGGCTGAAACTAAGGCTTATCACTGGGTTTTAATAATAATTATAAGTGAAGCATCTTCCAAACAAGCAACCCCCAACATGCATTGGGCTCACTGGACAGACCCTGGGCTCTTCTTTGTGTTTCTAGTGAGTCTGACATCAGAGGGACCCCAAAGGCACACAGCCTCTCCTGGGAGTGAGACAAGCAACAGAGCTAGGTTGACAGGACAACCGTCACACACCTTCACTTGTTCCTTCCACTCTCCTCCCCAGGGCCTCCTCACACATGCTTCCATTTCACCCAACAGCAGGAAGCCATGCTTTGTATTGTTAGCATGCTGAGTTTCTGGACCTCCCTGTTGGAGACAACAAGACAACCACCCCAGCTGATTTCTAAGGCCCATGTCTTCATCACTGTGGACTTGTCAACTACCCTGGGAAACTAGAAAGTGATGCAGCGAGTCATTCATACCAGAACGACCCGTCAATGGGAAAACTCTATCCTGGTTTCCCTTCATCACTGTTGCCAGAGTACCAAACACAAACCACTTCAAAGAGAAACTATGGCTTCCAGAACCAGAGACTTCCGTGTCTGACAGCAGGCTGGGCTGGGAGGGGAGGCTCGGGCCATGGCAACAACAATGTGGAGTGGAGGTTGTTCACGTGGTAGAAGACTGGGAAACAGAGAATGAGGCCAAAACTCTGGGCCAAGTATTACCTCTGAAGACCCCGCCCTGCTCTACTCCACCAGGTAGGCCCTACCTCCCAAAGGTTCCGCAGCCACACAAAATAATACCATCAGCTGGGAAACAAATGTTTAAACCATACGTCAGTGGGGGCATTTTAGATTCAAACCTCGATACTCCTTTCCCCACACCCCACTCATATCCTGTATCCTGCATACATACAGAGCCAACTTCTAGACAACAAGAATGCTCAAGCCTGGGACCTCCAGGGAAGATAAGAGTTGGGGTCATATTTATTTTTCTTTATATTTTATCCATTAGGAACCGGCTTGGGGCTTCATTTGGACAGGACCCTAGGAACTCGATATAGGGGACAGACTTACTCTTTTGAAAGCATTCACAAACCAGTGGAGAAATAAATATCAGCAACTCTGGGGCAATGAGACATGTGCTTTCTCTAATGACACACAGAGAGGCTGTGTCCTGCCACATACCAGAGCCCTGCAGAGCAAGACCCGCAGGACCTCCCGATAAGAGAGAAGAGGTTTGCTGATGACAAATGGTGACGCACATCACTATCTTCATGACCCATGGTACAAGGCAGCCCTACTGCACTAAAGGAAACTCACCGTTCTCGTTACACCTATACTGTTTGTCACTGAGAGGCCCTTGTTGGGTCACCTTGGACTCCTGTGTTTCCCTGATAGGAAATGAAGCTCACACTATCCTCATCTCAGGAAGGACAACTGTGAGATTTTAACTGTTCGACCCTCTCTGTGTGTCTCTCTGACTTTGTCTCTGTTCCCCTGCTGCAGTTACTTTGAGATCTACCATCCATGAGAAGACAGCTGTGTCCCTTCACCAGCTATGCTGGAGGATCAGGAGACAGAAGGGGTCTCTAGACATCTAGAAAGCATCAGAGAAACCACTGCTGGACTTCACTTGTCTGTAGAAGCACTAGTGGTCATGGAATATGAAAAATTAATTAGGAGAACATGACTGCCTGGGTTTCCTTTGTTCTTGAAGCAAATCAAATCAATACAGTTCTCAGTTCCTGCCCATAGAAGGCAAAATCTAATTGTCCCAGACTTGGGGACTGCCAGAAAACAGAATCATAGGACATCTGGGGCAGGACAGAGCCAAGACAACCTGCAGAGCTCAGTAGCCAGCTGGGCTAGCTGAAACAGCAAGCTCTGGGTTCAGAGAGAGACTCTGTCTCAAAAAAGTGAGGTGCATGCCTATAGAGATGGCTCAGTAGTTAAGCGAAAGTGTGAGGACTCAAGCTTAGCTCCTTTCCTTAGAAAGGTCCCCAGAGCATATCCTTGAGCTCTGGGTTTGATTGAAAGTCCTGCCTCATTGAATGAGGTAAAAGAGTGCTTGAGGAGGATTCCTGACATAAGCCTTGGACCTCCACATGCATACACACACACACACACACACACACACACACACACACACACACACACCATATACATACCCAAAAAATGGCTATGGGAATGCTTATTTAACTCTTTGTGTTTTCTTCTTCTTTCCCAGAGCTGTGAGGAAAAAAAATAGTAACACCAACCTGTTAAGGTTTGGGGTTTTTGTGTTTTGCCACCAGGCATTCTGGTGCTGAAAGGTCACTCCTGGTGTTAGACAAAGCCCAGCGCACCATCCCCATATCTCTGTGTTGGAGTCACACAGTGTGACTTGGAATATTATCAGTCACCCTCAGTTCATAGGGTAAACAAGGATACTGGTGTGTAAAAGGCTGACAGCCAAAGAGGGGATAAAAGGCCATTCTGCGTAAATGCTGTCTACGCAGGTTCAAAAGAAGCTAGTGTCTCCTCATCAGCTTTGTCAGAACTTAGGAGCACAGTCCTGTCAGCAGACAGGGCTGACCGAGGACACAGAGCAGCTGGCCCTGCCTATGAGAGGTGGAGTACCACTTGAGACAGCCTCTGCCTCTCCATTTAAGGAAGTGTCAGACAGCAGTCATCCAGCTGGTATGACTGACCAGGCCATGGTGCTGGAGAGAAGGACATCAAAAAACACAGATGCTTTCGTGGATGGAGTTTGTACAGTATCTACTGCCCCCAAGCTCTGCCTGTCACAGGGCTTGTCCCCAACCCAAGAAAACACTGCATTCGGTCACTTGAATCGGAGTAAAA
Source organism: Peromyscus eremicus (assembly GCF_949786415.1). Lineage (NCBI taxonomy): Eukaryota > Metazoa > Chordata > Mammalia > Rodentia > Cricetidae > Peromyscus > Peromyscus eremicus. The sequence goes on along the minus strand of NC_081420.1, from coordinate 48,302,964 downwards.
TGTTCCAAGGTGATGTGATGGTTGATTTTCACTGTCAGCTTGACTGGATCTAGAGTCAGCCTGATTAGTGAGACACACTTCTGGGCATGTCTGTGGGGGCGATTTTGGAGAGGATTAGCTGGGATGGGGGGATCCACCCTGATGGTGGTTGATACCACACTCATGGGCTGGGGACCTGGATGAAATAAAAGAGAGGAAAGAACAAAGGCAGCAGAGCACAGCACTCCATCTCTCTGCTTCCTATCCACCCAGAAGTGAACAATCCGCCCAGTTACACTCTCCTACCACCATGACATTTGGCCTCAGTGCATGGGGCCAAGAATCCATGGACTGACCCCTTTGAAACGAAGAGTCAAAATAAATCCTGCCTCCCTCATGTTTTGCTCTCTAGCATTTTGTTCACACCTCTGATAAAATTAACTAATGAAGTGTTATGTCTGGGTGTGGAGGAAGTCACACTGTGAATGACTGATGTTCCCACAATGCAGCCCACTCTCCCATACCTCCTGACCCCCTAGGCAGTCCACTGAGTCTTTGAAATCTCAGCATGTTTCCATAGCATTCCTCAATCCCATCAGCTTTTCAAATTGTCCCTTTGCCTATTTGTTCTGACTATGGGACTTGACTATTCTGCAGACTCTCAAGTAGACACTGATACAGGCACCTCAGAAAGACCTTTCCTGGGCTGAGGAGATAGCCCAGTAGATGAATAACTTGCCAGACAAGCATGAAGGACCAGAGTTCAGATTTCCAGCATTCATGTAAAAAAGATAGTCAGGCACAGTGACCACTGATAACCCCAGCACTCTGAAGGTAGAGACAGGACATCCCTGGGGCAAGTTGGCTAGGACGAGCTGCAATTGATGACCTCTAGGTTGAATCTTCCATCAATAAAATAAAAATGCAAAGCAACAGAAGAAATCACTTTATGTTTGGGCACACACACACACACACACACACACACACACACACACACATACACACACATACACACAGACACAAACACAAAGGACCTTCTAAGTCACATTGTAGAACTGGATCCTGTCTTTCCCAACTCAAAACTATCCTACACCCTGTTTTATTTTCGTCCCAGCAATTTTTAGTATCTTGTTTGCATTTGTGTAGTCCGGTTTGCTATTTATTTCACTCCTAAGTATAAAACACAACAAAATGGAGGCTGTGTGTTAAACACATTGCTCCAAAGACTGGCCTTCAGTAGGTGATTGTAGCTGTACTTTCTCATTGGGACCACCAGCCTGCAAATAATGACACAGAGACTTATTATTAATTATAAAAGCTTGACCTTAGTTTAGGCTTGTTCTTAACTGGTTCTCATAACTTAAATTAACCCATATTTTTAATCTACATTCTTCCGCGAGGCTCATTACCTCATCTCGGTACTGACCATCCTGCTTCCTCCACATCTGGCTAATGACTCCACCTTTCTTCTTCCCAGAGTCCTCTCTGTCCCCAGAAGTCCTAACCTAACCTAACCTAACCTCTCCTACCCAGTATTGACCATTCAGCTCATTATTAAACCAATCAGAAGGCGCCTTGACAAAGACACAAATTCACAATGTAAACAAATATTCCACAACAGGTGTTTGTTACAATTTACATATGAAGTTTTCCCCCAATATCTTTATGTCTTTGTGTGAGTGTTGTGTGAGTGCACATATGATACTGAATTTATATGTGTATATGTCTATGTGTGACACTCTATGTGTATATAAATGTGGGCATATGCATATATAGGTATTATTTGTATGTGTGTGTACATGCAAGCACATATATAGTATGTGATATGTGATTGTATGCTTCTTAGTGTATGTTTATATATCTGTGAGTATATTAAAGAGTGTGTGATGACAGTGTTTATGTATGTCAGTGTAAGAGCATGAGAGTGCACAGTTATAAGTGTAAGAGTATATGTATATGTGTGCATGCATGTCTGTGTGAGTATGTATGAGATTGGTGTGTATGCACATACATGCATGTGTTTTCTGTTTGAGTGTGTGAATATGCATTTGTCAGAGTCTAAACTAAATGGCACTGAATTGCCTACAAGTTAGAACATGAGATCCAATCGCCAATTCCCCACATCCAGAGAGAGACTGGTGGTTCATTATCTAAGGGGAATCCTGGAGATCACAGACCCAGCTGGGCATGAAGACACCTCAGTGAAAGCAAATGGATTCTTTTCATTATGCACAGAAGCTAGGAGTTTCTCAGAATGCTGGCAGCAAGTCCTGCCCCAGCTCCCTGATCACGAGAAGATCCTTCTCTGAGGAACCTAACCCATGCCCCTCATGAAAAGCTTCATATCTCTGATACTGTTTCCCTAATTACAACAGCCCAGCTATGCCCCCTGCAGAGGACCCACAAATTCACTAGCACCACCAGGCAACAAAGATCTTCCAAGAGCAACAGTACCCTAGGCCGACGTATAAGCAGATGGCCCAAATCACTAGACAGGGCAGAAAAGTCACTAACGTGGGCACTAAGGTCCAAGAGAAACTAAAGAAGCAAAGGCTATATGGGAAGAAAATTCTAAACATTCTCTAATGTCAACACAGATGAAACACGTCGCTTCCATAAAACCACCGGCTGCTTCCTAAAGGGTACATCCAAAGAAGAGAAAAAAGAACTCTTCAACATCAAAACAAGAGAAATTTGGCGGACATAGTGAGAGACAAAATTGAAACGGTTTCTGAGAAGGTAAAGCACAGAGCTTCTAGGAGAGAAGTGTGAAAAAGAAAGATGGAGTATTGATCTAGTAGTTCTGACAAGGAGTAGTTCAAATATACAGAGAAAGAAGAAGAAATGATCAACACAATAACATAATTTCCTAGCAGTCAAGAACATGAGTTGCCTTTCAAGGGGGACAAGGAAGTATCTAGGATACTGTCATGAAAGTTCAAAATATGAGGGACAAGTAATGAAGCAGACAGAAATCAAAATGACACAGAAATTCAGAACAATGTCAAATTGTCTTAGTTTTAAAAGAAATGTTACTTCCAGCACTGAAAACTATATCTCATCAAATGACCATCTGATGGTGAGGTAAAATAAATGTTTCTGTTTTAGGATGTGCAAGGTCTTACAAATTTACCTGTCATGGCCCATTGAACATCAACCACTAAGGGTGCTGTTCCATATGTGTTCCATCAAGACAATGAAATAAATAAAAAGCAGTTTCAGGGAACAGGGTACTTAGAAGGTTGAAAACAAAGTGCTAGTTTGAGCATGAGTGACCTCCACAGGCTCATACATTAAAGACTTGGCCCCCAGGTGGTGGTGTCACTTGGGGAGGTTCTGGAAATATTAAAAGATGGGGCATGTCTTGCCCTGATGATTCTCTTCCCTCTCCTTCTCCTTCTCTCTCCATTCCCCTCCCTCCCCTTCCTCTCTCTCTTAGTCTTGTCCATCATGAAGTGATCAATCTCTGCAACATGTTCCCGCTGCCATGATGATCTCTGCCTTAGTGTGGCCCCAGAACCAACAAAATCAAGGGTCATGGGTTGAAAACTCTGAAACCATGAGCCAAAATCAGTAATGCCTCCACTGAAGTTGTTTTTCTCTGGTATTTGGTCACAGTGTTGAAAAAAATAACAAAAATGAGAAACAAGGGCCAATGTAATAACTAGGCTCCTGGCACTGAAGAAGACAGTCCATCTAGATGACTGGAGTGCACTACAAAGAATGAATGAAATAATTAGTACCTGCTGTATACAGCTGCATTGAGGAAAAGTTGAGATATTGGCAGAGAGTTCAGCGCTGAATTAGTGAATAGACTTGAGTAGATAGAAATTAAGCAAACAAGCCAACAATTCTAGTTAACTCAGGAAAGACCAAAAAGGAAAAAAAAAGTTTTGTGATATTAAAGTAATTGTTTTCTACATGGCTCAGCTTTTAACAGTATTTAAATATTTATAGTAAAGTCAAATCAAAATTGTACTTCCACCAAAATGATGGTATAAATTGGTATTTGGAGAGTTAGGGTAAAGAACAAATAGATGGACATTTGTGATAAAGGAAAGGAGTTAAAGAGATATATATATATCATCATGTTCCACAATGGAGTATGGACTGATAACATTGAAGACAGAAATCAAGAAATGGCAATTAATCATGGTCTTTGAAGGCATGAAAGCAAATACTCTAATAATTTAAGAATCAAACAATTATTATCATGTGGCCTCTGGCAATTTTAAAGGAAGAGTTTATAAGAGTGGACAGAATCTAGGTTCACTCCTAAGATTAAAACATAAGAAATCTGCCGGGCGGTGGTGGCGCACGCCTTTAATCCCAGCACTCGGGAGGCAGAGCCAGGTGGATCTCTGTGCGTTCGAGGCCGGCCTGGGCTACCAAGTGAGTTCCAGGAAAGGCGCAAAGCTACACAGAGAAACCCTGTCTCGAAAAACCAAAAAAAAAAAAAAAAACATAAGAAATCTGAGTGATGCACCCATACAACATGACTCATCAGTGCCCAGGACCTCCCAAAGGGACAAAGTCAGTTTTTCATGACTATAGATTCAGAACCATGACAGCCAATCAGTCATATCCCATAGTACTTCAGTATGCAAGCCAGAACCACACTGAAGAAGACTCTGGAGTGTTTTTCTAAGGTACAGAATATCATTGAAAGTACTAGGATACACATGGTCCAACTTCCTGGGGGTTTTAGACGTGGAATATTTACATTTTCTATACCTGGCCGGACCAAATTCCCAAGGATTTTAAGCCTCTGGGGAGCTGTCTTAGTCAGGGTTTCTGTTGCTGTGATAAAACATGATGACCAAAAGTAACTTGGGGAGGAAAAAAAGGTTTATTTCACCTTACAGTTTATAAGTCCATCACAGTACAACCAAACCAACCCAGTGGGAATTCATGAACTTTGGACCGACAGCTGTGGAGCCTGCATGGGACTGGACTGGGCCCTCTGCATGGGCAAGACAGTTGTGTAACTTGGTCTGTTTGAGGAGCCCCTGACAGTGGGAATAGGATCTATCCATGGTGCATGAACTGGCTTTTTGGAGCCCACTGCCTATGGTAGGACACCTTGCACAGCCTTGATTCAGGGGGAGGGGCTTGGATCAGGCTCAGTTGAATGTGCAGGGCTTTGCTGACTCCCCATTGGAGGCCTTACCTTTTCAGAAGAAGAGATAGGGGTGGGATGGGAGGGAAGGCTGGGGGAGAGTGGGAGGAGGAATGAGGGGGGTAATCTGTGGTTGGTATGTGAAATGAATAAAAAAACTTCTTAATATGAAGAAAGAAGGAAAGAAGGAAAGAAAGAAAGAAAGAAAGAAAGAAAGAAAGAAAGAAAGAAAGAAAGAAAGAAAGAAAGAAAGAAAGAAAGAAAGAAAGTCCATCACAGAAGGAAGTCAGGATGGGAACCTGGACACAGGAATAGGGACATGGAGGGTTGTTACTTACTGGCTTGATCCTCCTGGCTTATTTAGCCCCCTTTCCTATAGCATCCAGGACTACTAGCCCAATGGTGGCTCTGCCCACAGTACGCTGAGCATTCCCACATAAATCATTCATCAAGAAAATGCACCACAGGTTTTCTCATAGGCCAACACAGTGGGACATTTTCTAAACTGAAGTTCCCTCTTTCTAAATGACTCTAGCCTGTGTTGACATAAAATTATTCATCACAGTAGCAAACACAACTCTACAAGTCAAGAGCCGCTGATGCCACCTGAGGCATGCCGCTGATGCCTTTTGCCTCCCAAGAAAACACCACTTGCTTCTGTGACAAAGCCCATGATGCTCTCTCAAAAGCCACAGAGGGAAGCCGTAGACACATGAAATCTAAAATCTACTTCTTATTCAGGCATGGTGGTACACCTCCAAACCTATGGCAACAGTTTACTGGAAAAAGCCTCACACCATTTGGAGGGTGGATATTGTCAAATGACAGGTTCTAGAACCACCTAGAAGGCAAACCTCTGGACCTGTTTGTGAGAGTTTCCAGACTGGACTAACTGAGATGGGAAGATGTATCCTAACTATGAGCAGCACCATCTCATGGACTGGGCTCCTAAACTGAATAGAAGTAAGAGAGTGAGCTGAGCACTAGCGTTCATTTCTCTGCTTTCCTGACTGCAGATGCAGTGAGAGCAGCTGCCTCGCACCCCTGCCATCTTGCCTTTCCCACAATGACTGCATCCTCTAACTAGGAGGTTAGTGAGTCAGCAGACTTCTCTGCTCCCAGGGGGCCTGAGCGATGGGACACAGACACTCAGGAAAGCAAACAGGCTCCAGCTTTAGAGCTAGACTTGCAATTTGCAAGGTGTGACTCAATCCACCTGCAGCAGTCTCCGGGGCCTGGGGGCTTTGCAGATGTTTAGGGAACTAGATTTGCAGGCTCTCACATCCACTGCAATGGATGAAAATGTGAAGATCCCCACTCACAAAGAAAATTGGAGTTTAAGTCCAAAATAAATGACATCACCTTCACTTTAATCTCGTGGACTTAAAGCCTAGAGATAAGATTGAGAGGAAAGAGGATCAGATTAAAGAGAGGATTAAGGGATCAAAATAAACACAAAGGGCATCCATTCATTGCCATCCCTCTCATCCTTCCTTCCTCCCTCTCTCCTGTCTCCCACCCTCTTTGGCGTCTCTGCTCCCTTCTTTCCTTCCTTCCTCCTTTCAGAGAAAGCATGATCTTAGTATATTTTTTTTCTTTAAACTTTTACCAAATTAGATAAAGCTGGTCTGCCATCTGTATCTTTGGGTTCCTTATCCATGAATTCAGCCAACTATAGATCAAAAATACCCGGGGGAAGAATTACATCTTTACAAAGCATGCACAGACTCTTTTTTTTTCCCTTGTCCTTATTTCCTAGATTACGTGCTATAATTACTTATGCAGATTCTCATTCCATTAGCTATTGTAAATTCCCTAGAGATGGCTTAAAGTGTAGCGAAAGATGGGCATAAGCCATATGCAAGTACCTCAAGCCCTGCTGAAGGAGCATCTTTAGCATTAACAGAATTTAGCCCTGGAAACAGTCTCTTCTGGATCCCAAAAGTCATCTGCACCTTTTGCAAATCCATTGCATGGTGGTTCTCCAGTATGAACTTTGTAGATGACATCATTGTGTCACAATGTCAAAAGGCTTGCTTAATATGAAATCTCAAGAGTAAGACATGGTTTAAGTGGTCTTAAATTTGTGTTCCTTTTAATATGTGTACTGAAAACACTTTTGACAAAGAAATTTTTCAGTGTAGATTACTACATGAAACACATGAGTTTATTACTAGGTAATTTTCCTGCTGATTGGCAGGGAGTAAGGACCCAGGTCAGGGACCAGACAGTAAGCAATGAGCAGAGGACTGCAATGTGCAAATCCTGGGAGCGCTCATGCTCTCCAACCATCTGCTTCTAGGAAGTGATCAGAGGTGCTTCTCTGTGGCTTTGTGTTCCCAGGTGCTCCCCCAAAGCTGTAATTTACCCCTTATTTGGTCTCAAACATAAACAGCAAACTAATGGGGCTGAGGAGGTGGCATCATCAGTAAACTGCTTAACTTGAATGCATAAGGACCTGAGTTTGACCCCCAGAACCCATGTGAAAAGGACTGACATAATGATGCAGACTTATATCTGAGGCAATCTGAGGCAGGTGAATACCTGGGGCTCACTGTCCTGCCAGCTTAGCCTACATGGCAAATTCCAGGTCACTAAGAGACCCTGTCTCAGAAAGAATCGATGACTGGTGCCTGAGGTAAGACACCCAAGGTTGTCTTCTAGCCTCCACATACACACATACACATATGCATGCATACCAGCATACAGAGAGAGACAGAGACAGTGACAGAGACAGAGAGACCGAGAAGAGGAGGAAGAGGAGAAGGAGAAGGAGAGGGGGAGCACACTAATGGTTAGATCCAATCTTGGAACTGTTTCTGACAGAAAATTAGAGGCTAAGATGCCTCTGAGAACATTTGGATTCCCTGTAGGCTGATGCAGCCTTCACACATCTGCAGCCTCCATCTGTACCCCAGTTGAGAGACATCATCCTCTGTCCAGGCATTGCTTAGTTTTCACAAGACCTGTCTGTGTTAAAATTTTGCCTCACCACCCACCCTTTCTCTAGCAGCCTGCAGTCAGCCATTCAGCATCCAGCAATCACCATCTGTGGAGAACACTGGGTGCTGGCCTGAACAGAAAACATGGCCCAAACTTCCAACATAGCTCCATGTATAGGCTCCCAGGCATTTTGCATACACCCATAGGAGAAGAGTGAAAAGGCAATAGGGAGCTCATGTCAGAAGCTCTCAATCTACTCCCATCTCTGAAAAAAAGCAAGACCATAGGTGACTCACTCAGTGCCTTCTGAGAGATAAAAAGACAAGGACAATTATGGGACATGGAAATAGAGAGAAGTCCCTACTCCAAAATCTGACTGGGAGTCAAAAATTTCAATGCAACTGGTAAAATCAAAACTACTTACAGAGATAATTCTTGCTTTCCTGAAGACATCTCAAATAAGTATGTTTAAAAAAAACAGCAAATAAAACTGGGGAGATTGCTGCAGGATTGCTGTACACTGTAAAGATTTGTCACTCAAACTGGCTTAATAAAACACTGATTGGCCAGTAGCCAGGCAGGAAGTATAGGCAGGGCAATCAGACTAGGAGAACTCTGGGAAGAGGAAGGGCAGAGTTAGAAGTTGCCAGCAGGGTAAGAGCTAGTTAGTAATAAGCCTGAGCTACCAGCTGAGCAATTATAAATAATATTAAGCCTCTGAATCAATTATTTAGGAAGCGGCTGCTGAGTATTTGGGAACAGGCAGGCAAGAGAGAAACTTCCATCTACAGGAGATGGCTCAGATGTCAAGAGTACTTGCTAACCAAGCATCCTAGGGCCTGAGATCAAATCCTCAGCATCCAAATAAAAAAGTCAGTGTGTCTCATGTGCCCATAACCTAGGAATATGGGGTGAAGACAGGTAGATCCCAAAAGCTTCCTATCTAGACAGCCTAGTCCAAAAAGGCAAGTTTTCAGTTCAATGAGAGACCTTGTCTCAAGGCAATAAGGTAGAGAGTAACAGAAATAAAACACCTAACATCTCCCTCTGGCCTTTCCTTATACGTGCATAGGTACAATACACCTGCACATTTACATACATATGCAACACACACATATACCACTGACAACATTATGCACAGAATGATTATGGCCTTGATTTAACTGTAGTAGCCCTCCTCTCCCATACCTAAATTTAAGCAATGCACCTCATAAAGTGACCTTACAATTTCATTTACAAAAATGAAATTCTTTAAGATGAGAAAAATAAGTAAAAATTTTTAACATAGTTTTTAAATTGTACCTAATATTTTCTGAAACAAGCTGTCATGTATCCCAAGATGACCTAAAACTACATAGGTAGCTGAGGATGATCTTGAACTTCTGGTGCTCCTGTATCTACTTCCAAAGGCTGGGAGTACACTTCATGAGGTACTGGGGCTCAAAACCAGGGCCTCACTCATGATAGGCAAATGTGTAACCAACTGAGCTACAGTCCAAAACTTTAATTTTAAACCTTTCTTAATTTTTAAGTCTTAAAAATTATCTGTTGAACAAAGTAATTTAGAAAAGCACAGAATCATATATGCAGCCATTGTAAAGATACTTAGAGCATGCACTTTCTCTCTCTCTCTCTCTCTCTCTCTCTCTCTCTCTCTCTCTCCACACTTAATCTGAAGCACATACTTTCTCTACTTAATAAACTCACTAACTTTGCTTCATTCCAACCCACCTGGAAATTCTTTTTCTGTGGCATAGTTAAGGATCCAGCAGTACTGGTAGAGGTCCCTAGGGACAGCTCCTCGGGCTTCTGCTAAGTCCCAGCACCCCAACCACTACCACCCCAAGTCTCTCTTTCTCTGTCAAAGAAGAGCTGTTGTCTTTGCCTCTGTTGTGGTTCTGATGACAACAGAACAAAGCAATGTGCATGAATACTGAAAACTGAAGTGTTACGAGAAACAAGTCTTACCTTTCCTTTCTGTGCTGGGGACTGAACTCAGTTCTTCTCACTTGTTTGGCATGCACTCAGCCACTGAGCTAATCCCCTAACCCCAGAGTATTGTCTTCATCACTGGAAAGCCAACTGTGAAACACACAGAAATCAATTAGGAGGCAGATACCATTGTCTGCCCTCCCAACAACCATTCCATTCCACACCTCATCCTTGTCAGCTGAACCCTAGGCATGTTCATATAACAGGTGGTGCTATGTCCAATGTACATAAACGAGCCACAGAAGTCCCCTCTGTCTCTATGAGAGATAGGCACTGTGGTTGAGTTCAGAGTTGGGAACCTGAGAGAATGCTAAGTATATGGTGGCTCATCTCCAGGAGCAGCGCTCTGCTGATGGAAGAACCTCTCCGACTCCTTTCTGCTCAGCTGGTACCCTAAAAGACCCAGTGCTCAAAGCCACAGCCACCCTCCAGCTCCAATAAGGGAGAACCCGGAGCAGCACCGAATGCTGATCCAGGACTTGACACAGGTGAACTTGATATTAGCCATCCTGGAACTGTCATCTCCAAGTTCCTTATGTGTTACCACATGTAATCCTGTGGTTTATATCAAATGTTCTCTTACCAAAAGACACCAAGAGAAGAAATTGAGCTAGCTATAAAATAATATTAAAGGAATGTTCTAGGCCCTTCCAAAGAAACTGCCAAAATGGCTGTGCCAAATTTCTCACCAGTAGCAAAGGAATTTCTGTTGCCTTACAGTCTCATGGCCTTAGAAATTGTGGGAGATTTATTTATTTTGGTCATTTTAATGTGTGGATATGGTAGTGTCTCATTGTGGTTCTGATTTGTAATTCCCCAATGGAAAACACTGTTGAAATTTTTTCATGTACTGACTGACCATCTGTATATCTTCTTTCAGAGGTTTTTGTTTAGACATTTGCTCACTTCCGTAGTTGGGTTGTTCTTATTGCTGAGTTATAAGAGTTATTTATGAATTTTAGATACCAGGCATTCATCACATAAGCATTTTGCAAATATATTAAGTCTACACTTTACCTTTCCATTCATTATTATTATTGTTGTTATTTGCTTTTGTTGAAAACAGATTTATTTTTATATAATATACCCTGATCATGGTTTCTGTTCCCAGTTCCTCCCTACCTCCCCTCCCATCCAAATCCACCCCCTCTTTGTCTCTCATTAGAAAACAAACAGGCTTCTGAAAATAATAATAATAATAACATAATATGATATAATATAAGATAAAACAAAAACAAACACACCAGAATAGGACAAGACAAACAAAGAGAAGGAAAAGAGCCCAAGAAAAGACACAAGAAACAAATACAGACAAAGAAACCTGCTTGTTAGCACACTCAAGAATCCCATAAAAACACAAAACCAGATGTCGTAATATATATACAAAGGACCTGTAGAGTAAAAAAGAGAAAAATAAACAAAAATAAATAAGTAATAAAAGTAAAAATAGAAAATAAAGTGATAATTTTCTTAAAAAGAGAAGAAAATGCCTAACATAACATTTATGAGACAAGAAACCTCTAAAGATGCCTCTGAGTTCATTTTGTGTTGGATCTACTGATTTTTTTGTGTGTGTTTTTGTTTTTGTTTTTGCTTTTGTTTTTGTTTTTCGAGATAGGGTTTCTCTGTGTAGCTTTGAGCCTTTCCTGGATCTCACTCTGTAGACCAGGCTGGTCTTGAACTCACAAAGATCCACCTGCCTCTGCCTCCCGAGTGCTGGGATTAAAGGCATGCGCCACCACCGCCCGGCTTGGATCTACTGCTGAGCATGCAGCCTACCCTTAAAAGTAGTTTGTTTCCCCAGTGAGATTCCCTTGAGGAAAACTAAATTTTCATTTGCAAGTGCTTATCAATTGGATGTACCTTCTGGGTTAGTGATGGAGGCATGTGTCCACTTCTCCTTTCAGCTCTAGGACCCCATCTGGCACAGACCAGTTCAGATACTGTGCATGCTGCCTCAGTCTCGGTGAGCTCATATGTACATAGGTCTTGTTGTGGATGCTTTGCTTTCTTGGTATCCTCCATCCCCTCTGGCTCTTACTCTCTCTTTCTACCTCCTCTTCTGCAGGATTTTCTGAGCTCTGAAGGAAGGGATCTGATGGAGACATCCCATGTAGGGTTGAGTGTTTCAAGGTCTCTCACTCTGCATATTGTCTGGCTGTGAGTCTCTGCATTTATTCCCATCTGCTTCAGGAGGGTCATCCTCTGATGATGGATGAGCAAGGTACTGATCTACCTGTATAGCAGAATGTCATTAGGAGTCATTTTATTGCTATTTATTTGGTTTCTGTTATTTTTGTTACTGTTGCTGATTTTGTTTTTGGTTTTTGGTTTTTGGGTTTTTTTTTTTTAAGAACAGTATTATTTGGTTTTACCTGAGGTCCCTGGTAAGTCTCAAATTCTTGATCACCCAAGCAGTGTTGGGTATGGGTTCCATCTTGTGGAGTGAACCTTAAGTCAAATCAGATATTAGTTGTCAACTTCTACAAGCTTTATTGATTATATTCACTTTTAGGTCTTGAACTATTTTATCCACTTCATTACACTGCTTGTTTGTGTTTTCCTAGATTTCTTTAAGGGATTTATTCATTTCCCCTTTAAGGACCTCTATCATATTCATAAAGGCTATTTTCTGGTCCTTGTCTTGTGTTTCAGCTATGTTGCATTTCTCAGGGCCTACTGTAGTAGGGTTGCTGGGCTCTAGTGAAGACATGTTACACTGTTTGATTTTGTTTTTATGCTGGAGTCTAGGCATCTGGTTTGGGGATGGTTGTAATTCTAGGTGTTGGTATCTGGCCTTGTCTTTGTTGGGTAGGTGTTTTGTTCCTTGGTTTCTGTCACCCTCTCTAGTCCTTAGGAGAGTGTGTTAGCCATGTGTTGCCTGGTAGAGAGTTCTTCCGGAATCCTGCCAGATGTGGCCACTGGGGGTTCTAGACAATGTGTTTCTAGGTATTAGGAGCTGACACTTAGGTATGGGGCTGAAGGAGGTCTACAGGAGGTAGGAAAGTGGGGTGTTCCACCAGGATCTGCTTAGTCCCCTGGGAATGGGGTCAGAAAGTGAAGAGAGACCACGACAGATGTTCTGTTATGGACCTGGGGATGAGACCTGGGGATTGGATTGGAGGAGAGGAGAGAGAGTGAAGATCTGAAACTCACTGACTGGCTTCTCTGGCAGGTATGATTGGTATGTTCCCAGAGAATGCCTGCTGGAGTTCGGGGCTGGGATAAAGGGCTGAGTCAGGAGAAGGAAGGTTAGGGAGAAGAGCTACATGATCTGCTGGGGATGGGGGCAGGGAGGAAGGGAGTCTGAAGCAGGTGGTCCACTACAGAGCTGGAGAAACTGGAGGACTGGATTTAAAGGAAAGAAGAGAGAGGCCAAGGTCTGCAGTCAGCCTACCTTCTTCTCTGGCCAGGGTGGCCTGTGGGTACCCAGGAAATCTTCCCATTTTCTTAACAGCAACTTTTTTTAAGAAGCTTTAAATTTTAACAATTTGTCTATTTTTTTTTCTTTCAGGAATGTTTTTAGTGCATATAAAACTGGTCACAAAAACCAAAGACCTTACATTTTCTCTTGTTTCCTCTTGGATTTTTCATTTTGTTTCTTGCAGTTAGGTCTATGACATAGAGTTAGTTTGTGAGAAGTTCTAGGTTTTGGTTTAGTTTGGTTTGGCTTGACTAGTTAGGGCGTGTTGACATTAATTGTTCAACAGTTTATTGAAAAGACTCCCCCGTTCCATTGGCCCACTGGTAATTCTCGATGTGTTATATTTGCACAGTCCTATTCCTGAGTTCTCTGTTCTCACCCCTGACCTATGTTTCCAGCCTTTCCCAGTACAACACTGTCTTAAACACTGTTGGCTTATAGGAAGTCTTGAAGCTAGGTAGCACCAATCCTCCAATGTGGTCTTCTTCCAAACAGTGTTGGTATTCTGAGTCATTTACCACCTTTATAAACTGTGGAAGCAGTTTGTTGAAATGCACAAAACAACATGATGGCATATTGATTGAGATTGCACAGGATCTATAGTTCAAATTGGGAAGAAGTGACATCTTACCAATATTGTGTGAGGAGGTGACTCATATGAGGTCATGGAAAAGTGCCCCCTTCCAAATATACTTTAGGAAAATGTCCTCAAAATAGGGATGAGCCGGACCTTGTTATATCTAATAAGTACACAAAGAATAAAGAGCTCATTTGACATTTGGACAAAGGATTTACTAAACAAAAGCTCTCTGTTCGAGGAATTTAGTACATATAAACAGTTGGAGTGTATAAAGAGCCATGAGTATAAATCCAAAGTCTCCATTTTAAAAGAGACAAAATGGAAACTTCGTTTACTTCTCATTAGTTACTCAGCAATTCATGACCTCATCCAGCTAAAATCTAATTTATCTCAACAAACTAGGGCGTGGTTGTTGCTGACAAAATGAGGAAGAAAATTGAAGCAGTTCTTGCTTTATTTGGGTCAAAACAGAGTTTGATTTCAATTTTCCAGGTCATTTAGTTAAAAGTTATGCCTGACCCTGAATGACTCAGTACCTATTTTGTCTCTGTGTTCTTTAATAGGAGATAATTAACACAAAGGCACTACCTGGAATTATCTCAGTATTATTTATGAATATAGATTTGCTATTCATTCATTTATCGATTTAATTTTGCTGAGTACTATGTCATAAGCACTGTTCCAGGCAGAGAAAAGGGAAATTTCCTGAGGAGAAACAGAACAGAGGAAGAAGACAGAGGACAGCTGGCATATGGCTCTGGTGGTAAAGTGCTGTGCAAGTGTAAGGACAAATGAATGAATGAATGAATGAAGTAAGTAAGTAAGTAAGTAAGTAAGTAAGTAAGTAAGTAAGTAAGTAAGTGAGTGAGTGAGTGAGTGAGTGAGTGAGTAAAGCCAGGCATGCTGGGGCATGCTTGTAATCATGGTACTAGGGAGGTAGAGATAGATACATCCCTTGGGTTTGCTGCCCAGCCAGCCTAGATTACTTGGCAAGTTCCAGGCCAGTGAGAAAATGGGTCTGGGTTGAGGCTAAAAAGATGGCTCAAAGGTTAAGAGCTCGTGCTGTTCTTCCAGAGGTCCTGAGTTCAATTTCCAGCAACCAGATGGTGGCTCACAACCATCTATAATGAAATCTGGTGCCCTCTTCTGGCCTGCATGCATATATGCAGGCAGAACATTGTATCCATAATAAATAAATAAATCTTAAAAACAAACAAAAAAGGGGTCTGGGTGCTTCTAGCAACAGCCAATCAAAGGACAAACAAAAAAGGCCATGTTCCAGCCCCAACAAGCAGCAGAACTTGGCAGCTTTGGCCATGTGGTTCTGGCTTTAGAGTTAAGGATAGACGAAATGGGTTATGGAATTTGCCTCAGTGCCTAAGGAAAGCAGCTAAGGCCAGGCATGTGTCAGGGGTATCCCTGAATGGAGGCCTAGAGAGGCCATTGAGTAAAGCTGTGAAGGTGAAGCCTGGATTGCCTTGGAGAACCCAAGATGTTAGAAATGCCAGAGTCATGGCATACGTGCTGAGGAGAGCTGCTAATGGAGTGGAACCAGCCCAAGAGAAAGAAGTGTGTTGTAGTCAACAAAGCTGAATGGAGTTGAAGATCTGAAGAGAGTTTTGACATCAGACATGGAGATGCAGAGTTTGGAGTTTGCCCAGCTGGCTTTTGGTCTTGCTTTTGTCTAGTTTTTCCTCACTATGTTCCCTTCCCTATGTTTCAGTATGGTAATATATATCCTGTGCCATTATATGTTGGAGGTATATGATCTGCTTTTTTATTTTGATTTTTACAGAGGGATTACAGTTAAGAGATTGCCATGACTCTCAGAAGAGACTTTGGACTTTGAAACAACTTTGAGACTGATAGACTACGGGGACTTTTGAAATTGAACTGAATGCATTTTTTGCATTATGATATGACTATAAGACTTTGGGGGCTAGGGAGTGGAATGTGGTGGTTTGAAAGAAAATGGCTCCCAAAGGGAGTGGGGAGGGGAGGGCTTAATACACCTATTAAGAGGTGTATCCCTGTTAGAGGAAGTATGTTACTGTGGAGGTGGGCTTTGAGGTCTCTTGCTCAATCTTCCCTCAGTGTGACTGTCAGTTGACTTCCTGTTGCCCCTGAGTCAAGATATAGGACTCTCAGCTCCAGCACCACGTTCACCTGAACACCACCAAGCTCCCCACAATGATGATAATGGACTGAACCTCTGAAGTTGTAAGCTGTAAGCGAGCTCCCTCAATTAAATGTTTTCCTTCAAAAGAGTTACTGTGGTCATGGTGTCTCTTCACAGCAATAGAAACCTAAGACACTGCCAGATACTAAATAACAAGTCTCAGAAGCCTCCTTAAGGATCTCCATGTCCTTCTTAGGAAATGTATCATACACTCTGGGATAGTATTACAGTTTGCGTGTAAAATGTCCCCTACAGGCTCCTATACTCAGATACTTGGTCTCCATCCGGTAGTGCTGTTATGAGAGGTTGTGGAACCTTTTAGACATGGAGCCTGGCTTGAAGACATAGGGGTGCAGAGGTGGACTTAAGGGTTGTGGGCCAGCTCTGTTTCCAGGTGGAGCTCTGTGCTTCCTTACAGCTAAGATTTGAAGAGCATGCCATGGTGCAAGCTCCCACCACCATGGATGGAGTCCCTGCTCCAATGTCTTACCTGCCCACCATCATGAACTGTATCTGTGGACTCTGAGCCAAAATAAATCCCTTCCTCACTGAAGAGGCTTCCTCCAGGTGTTAGGCCACAGTGATGTAAAAGTAACTAATACAGTGTTAGAAAACACTGTACACAAAGGTTAAAACTAGCAGGGCATTGTTCCAGGCCAACAATGGCCCCCTAAAAGAATCCATACCAAATTCTTACAATCTATTTGCCATGTGAGATCTCTGAACCAATTTGAAGAAAGATTCTTCCAGGTGTGGCTAAAGGCACCGACAGAAATAGATGGTTGTGTTGCCTCCTAAAATCTAATTTTTAAAAACAGAGCTAAGGACCACTTGTGCATTTCATTACTGGAGCATCAGTCTGGCCCTCTGTATTTTGCAGCACTACAGACTGCACTCACCAGGCTCCTACTTTCCTTGTCATCCCTACTGTTATTATTACGCAGTGCAATGTTATTCATTAAGAGGCACTGTTTACCAGGCAAGAAAAGCCACGAGGTACAACAAAATCCACTATAAGAGTTTATTAAGGGAAGGGAACAGAAGGGATGTGCATAGGCCTATGGGGAATGACCGTGCAGGAAGAGAGGGGAGGAATATGTGGAACCCGCTTTTATAGATTCCCACCCCCCTGCACATATATGGGCTTACGTAGCTATGCCACGCATGTGCATGGATTATGTGATCACGCTGCGTGCAAATTATATGATCACGCATTGCATAGATTATATAGGCCATAAGGCCCTGGGATGACTAAGCATCTTGACAGCGCATGTGCGGTCATGCAGCTGGGGGAGTGGCTAGGAATTCTAACACCTACCTACATGGCTCCCAGAAATGGTAGTGGGGAGGATGGTAGAAACAACAGGCCATGCCCTTTTGTTGGCCCTCCTCTCAGGACTACACAGCCCCTAGTCAGAAGCCAGCTTATCTTCACTAGAGTTGAGACCAGGCCATCTCCACCTATCTATCATAAGCCTACATGTCAGAGAGTTACCTATATTCGTTTAGGTTCCAATTCAAAACCACATTAAATACAATCCCATCAGGTCTAAGGAGACAGCTCAGACAGACAGACAGATATGCCTTGCAAGGCTAAGGACCCAAGTTAAATCCCAGAATGTATGTAAAAAATGCTGGGTGTCACACATTTGTAATCCTAACACTAGTGAGGCAGAGAAAGTCAGATGCCTGACACCCACTGGCCATCTAGCCTAGCCTACCTGGTGAGCTCCAGGCTCAGACTCTGTCTCAAAGGAGGTAGGGAGGAATTCCTGAAGTTGGCATCTGAAGTTGCTGACCTCTGGCTTTCATGTGTACCTACATACTTATGTTCAACTGTACACACATATAAAACCAAATAAAAAGAATATAATCCCACCAGTACTTTCCTCTCCAGCTCAGAAACATCCATAGACTACTCTGTTAATTTTTTTGTCTTTTTTTTTTCAGAGCTGAGGACCGAACCCAGAGCCTTGCGCTTGCTAGGCAAGCACTCTACCACTGAGCTAAATCCCCAACCCCCTATAGACCACTCTGGGAGCTTGTACTAATGCAAAAAACATGCAAAATCATCCTAATTTATTAATTTTTCACCACACAGCCACATCCTCCCCAACTGTCTTTTAGCATTGATGCATTCCCCTAGATTTGCTAGATTAGGTTTTGTGTTTCCCTCCCCTCTTGTTAACTGCAGTCCAAAGACAACCAACCCCAACTCAATCTTGTGTAATGCCATCCCCCCAGTCTGGGAACCGCACTGAACTGAGACTTCCTACAGTTTCCTCTGCAGGTGACCCTCTAGCCCTAGTGTTTTTCCTAGAATGCCAAGTTAGCCCAGACCTAAGGCAGCCTCTGCAGCAGCCTCATTACACTCTGCTAAAAATCCATTTCTCATTTTAATTCCTTTGAACTAAGTGTCTGCCCTCTCACTTTTCATCTCTGACTTGTTCCTGACAGGAAAATCATCATGAAATTCCAAGTCCTTCTCCCTCTCCAGAGCTCTTCAATAGATCCCACCCTGAGGTCAGAAAACTTAATAATCTTCCACTCAGAGACAGGACTTTAATTCTCTCCCTACTAAGTCACATTAAAAAATAACTGCTATCAATGGCTGTGCTTTTCCTCCTGTAAGCACAATCCTCTTACAATTTCTGTGGGAGACATTTGTGTGAGTGAGACTAATTCATGCTGAAGATCAATGTGTGCCCTACCTCTCTGTGTTCTCTGACCCAGAAGTAGCATGCAGAGGGCTCTGTCTACAAAAGCAACAGAGGACAAAGACTAGCCTCTGACTCGTAGCAAGCATCATTTACACAGGATAACTATACAGAGTAGATTTTGCTATACAGGATTTGGGGTTTGCTTTTGGCTGATTGCGATGTGACTGGGGCTTCAGTACCCTGCTACCTTGACTTTCCTGTAGTGGAGGACTGTAACTTGGAATTGTGAGCCAAATAAAACCTTTCTCCCTTAAGTTGATTTTGCCACAGTGTTTTTCACATCAACAGAAAAGAAACTAAGACACATAGTTTGCATTACAATCCATTTAGCAGCTAGCCTAGAGTACACAATGAGCCTACTCCTCAGCACTCTCCAGCTCTTCTACCATTATTGGTTTCTTCTACTCAGACTCCCACCTTGGATCATGGTTCTGTGTCCTTCCTTCTCTAGCCTCCTTCTAGATTCTTCTTACATGGCTCCCTGAAACTCTTGTTCAAAAACACATCTTTCTAGCCCACTCTTAGCCTAACCAGTTCATACTCCAAAGCAAACATTTTACAGCCAGATCTTCCCAAGAATGGCTGGAGGGAATTTATAACTTCTTGATGTCCTATTGGCACAGCCTGCCATCTTCAGCCCACATCCCCTCAACTTTAAAATCATCATGGCTACCCCTGATTCTTTAGTTTGCTACCATCGTCCATCTTTTTACTTAGCAGCTGACATATATTCATGGATACCCTTCTTGCAGGGACCGCTCCAGTCTCTTAGTCTAGCAAAGGAACAAATACACCCCCTGATTTAGTGGCACTTGTGTTAAGTGGAGGAAACAAGGAGAACAGAACATACATAAACATGTAGTGCAATACCGTAAGAGACATAAAGCAAACTCAAAAGGTTCAGAGAGTTGATGATGGAGGATGTTATTTACTCTGAGAAGCACCCTTCTAGGTCTATTAGTCATGGTTCTCTAGAGAAACAGAGCTTATAAAATGAACACACACACACACACACACACACACACACACACGATTTATTAGACTAGCTCACATGTTATGTCCAGCTAGTCCATCAATGGCTGTATTTAGCAAATGGAAATTCAAGAATTCTGTAGTTGTTCAGTCCATGAAGCTGGAT
The DNA here is from genome assembly GCF_949786415.1 of Peromyscus eremicus. NCBI lineage: Eukaryota > Metazoa > Chordata > Mammalia > Rodentia > Cricetidae > Peromyscus > Peromyscus eremicus. The sequence continues at coordinate 48,282,890 of NC_081420.1, read as the reverse complement.
ATCTCAGCTAGTCTTCAGTATATACCAGCGTCTTGAAGAAGTAGACTCTAATGCCAATAAAGGAATAGACTTGCCAGCAACAGCAAGAGCTAGCAGGCAATGATCTTCCACGTCCTTTATATATAGGCTGCCACAAGACAATATGGCTCTGATTAAAGGTGGATCTTCCCCACCTCAAAAGATCCAGATTAAAAGCAGACCTCCCCACTTCATATGATTTAAGTAAGAAAAAATTCCTCACAGGTATACCTAGCTACTTGGGTTTTAGTTAATTCCAGATGTAATCAAGTTGGCAACCAAGAATAACCATCATAAGTCCATCCCTTGTCAACTTGACACAATCATATCTCCTTATACAATGCCTGGTAACAATTTCTGTCTTAGTCATTGACTGTTCGATTGTTGTGAAGAGACACCATGACCAAGGCAACTCATAAAAAAAAGCATTTAACTGGAGGCTTGCTTACAATTTCAGAGGTTTAGTCCATTATCATCATGGTACAGCAGAGCATGGTGGCACACAGGGCACTGGAGAAGTAACTGAGAGCTACATCCTGATCCACAGGCAGAAGGATGAAAGAGACTGGGCCTTACATAAGCTTTTGAAACCTCAAAGCCCATCTCCAATGACAAACTTCCTCCAACAAGGCCACACCTACTCCAATAAGGCCACACCTACTCCAACAAGGCCACACCTACTCCTACAAGACCATACCTACTCCAATAAGGACACACCTACTCCAACAAGGACACACCTACTCCAACAAGGACACACCTCCTAATTCTTCTAATTCTTTCCAACAGTTTCAGTTCCACTACCTGGTGACTAGGCATTCAGATATATGAGCCTTTGGGGGCAGGGGGGGGGGGCACAATTCTTATTCAAACCACCACAGTAAGAGAAGAAAGGAATAGGGTCAGCCACGTAAGAATGTGACAAACAAGTATCCTGAAAACAGACAGTTGCTAGAAGTCCAAGGCCAGGGTGCTGCCAGGTTTGGCATCTATTTAAAGCCTGTCCCTTAGAGACTGTATGGTCTATGCATCTCATGTGGTAAAAAGAGGGAGATATTTTTCAGAAAAAGTATCATGATCCATCATTTAGCCTGTAGTTTATAGCTGGTTTATAGTCTGCCTCCCATGCCAAGTCAGGGCCTCACTGTAGGTTAGGCTGACCTGAAACTCACTGTGTGTCTTAGTTTCTTCTCTGTTGATGTGATAAAACGCTGTGGCAAAATCAACTTAAGGGAGAAAGGGTTTATTTGGATCACAATTCCAAGTTACAGTCCTCCACTACAGGAAAGCCAAGGTAGCAGGGTACTGAAGCCCCAGTCACATGGCAATTAGTCAAAAGCAAAGAGCAATGAAATAATGTATGCATTCTAGTACTCAGTCATTTTTACATTTTGTTTGTTTATTTGTTTTTCGTTTTGTTTTTCAAGACAGGGTTCCTTTGTGCAGACCTAGCTGTCTCAGAACAAACTCTGTAGACCAGGTTGGCTTCGAAATCACAGAGATCCACCTGCCTCTGCCTCCTAAGTGTTGCCCAGCTCATTTTTACATTTTTATACAGTCCAGATCTTCCTACTGTTAATCCCACTAATCGAGAATAAGACCACAACCACGGTTTAAAACCAAATTTGAAGCATGCTTTACTGATCAGGTAGATGTGCTCTGGCTAGGTCCATACCAAGGTTCCTGGGAAATGGCCCAGATCACAGTTTGTAGTGGCTTAAGAAGGAAATCCCATAATTCATTGCATTTCCCACCAGATCCAATCATGGGCAAGTATACATCCTGATGTACCTCCAGCCTGTGAATCTCCTGCCCATATGTGAACAAGCACATCACAGATGGGCCAAACAAACTTGTTTAGGGGAGTTAAAAACATGTGGCTTGTTATCTCCCATAAACAATAGCCTCCAGCATTTCAGGAACTATCTGTCCTTGGGCAAGGGGCTTGCAGATCAGAGGCATTTTTGTTTCATGGATCTCTTAGGCATAGTAATTAAAACTTAAAATGTAACTTTGGCTCTCATACTGCCTCAATTATATAATCAAGATAATCCCCAAAGGCACGCCAAAGCCCATCTCCCAGGTAATTCTAGGTTTTGTCAAGATAACAATTAACACTAACCATCACACTATGTATTCCAGGATGATCTCAGACTCACACCATTCTTCTTGGCCTTCTGAGTGCTGGGATTCCAAGTATAAACCACCATGCTTAGCTGATATTTTTAAATTCTGTTTTGTAACCATTCATTCAAAATTATTTAGTAATCACTTACAAGGTGCTACAGACTAAGGAGCAATAAAATACACAAGGGTACATTCTCCTGAAGTAAATATGTAGGATATACAAGTAAAACAAAGTACAATGTGGACTAGAAACATTGGTACTAAGAATGTGGAGACAAAAATAAGCCAGGATAGTAATCTAAAGCAGTAAGGGGTTATCTTACCCAAAAAGGGCACCCATATGGCCTGGGCTTTCTTGTGAGGATGGGGTTCATCAGGGATAGATGACATAATGAGCCTCAGAATTGATAATCTTAGGGAATGTAGGAGTCGTTGGGGAGCGAGGAATAGAGCCCTGGGTTTTCCTCCTCACTTCTGAAGATGGAAAAGCAAAGAGCAACAAAGACTAGGAACTGTGGTGAGTGAACCAGAGCCTACCTCACATTCAGGCAGGATGAACAGAGCTCCACCACCTTCTTGATTTTTAAGCTGTAATTCTGTGTGTGTGTGTGTGTGTGTGTGTGTGTGTGTGTGTGTGTGTGTGTGAATGCATATGTGTATGCAGGTGCACATGCATACATGTGGAGGCCAGAGGTTGCTGTCAGGTATCTTCCTTGATCATTTCACTTTATTTTTTTTATTGTTCTTTGGTAATTTCATACATGAATATCTAGGAAGAAATATCACCAAATGGGATGGCTCTATGGTTAAGAACAGGTATTATTTGTAGCTGGAAGTTTTCCTGTGTCCCGCCTGGGCCCTGCAGTCGGGAAGAATCTCTCCCACCCACATCCTGCAGCTGGTCCCAAATAAACACATAGAGGCTTATATTATTTTCAAACTACATGGCCTAATGGCTCAGGCTTCTCACTAACTAGCTCTTACATCTTAAATTAACCCATTTCTATAAAACTATACCTTGCCATGTGGCCTGTGGCTTACCAGTACATCTTGCTTCTCCTGGTGGTGGCTAGCAACGTCTGGCCCACTCTCCTTTCTCCTCCCATTATCTCTCTTGGATTTTCCTGCCTGGCTCCATCCCACCCCACCATAGGCCAACGTAGCTTTATTTATCAACCAATCAGAGCAACACATATTCACAGCATACAGAAAGGCATCCCACAGCAGTTATTCTTACAGAAAACCCTGTTGGGTTCCTAGTACCCACACTGAGTGGTTTACAACTGCCTATAACTCCATCTCCAGGAGATCTGATGCCCTCTTCTGTCCTGCAAACACAGTGTGTGCATGTATACTAACCTAATCCACATATAGATACATCCACATCCACATAATTAAAAATATAAATAAAATACAGTTTTTTAAAAAATTAACAGGCAGGTATAATGGCACATGCCTTTAATCCCAGCACTCAGGAGGCAGAGGCAGGTGGATCTCTGATTTCAAGGCCAGCCTGGTCTACAGAGGGAGTTCCAGTAGAGCGGGGGCTACACAGAGAAGCCTTATCTCAAAAAAAGTCACCACAATGTTGTCTCAAAGTAGCCCAACCACCAACCACTTCTCACTGTCCAGGAATGGCCATGACCTCTGGCCTCTGCCTAGATCCATTCACCCAGCTAAAAGCTGCACTTTGCATTCTTGTGTTCTCTTATTCACCAAGGGCCAGGTCAACAATGTCAGGGCAGCTTCAGGGACATCCAGCCGTCTGGAGGCTCTGAGTTCAACTTAATGCTGCACCTTTTCCATATTCTTAAAGCAAGGGCTCTACCTTTGGGGCCTATCACATCTCTGGTCATGGGATAGCCTTATCACTTACTGCACTAGCGATTGACCACATGCTTCAGGGACTCTTCAGCAGCAGCTGTGATTTACAAAAAGATAGAGATGTCTCAATATGGGTTGAGAGCACTGATGGTCAAGCAGGGCCTGCAGGTGCTATCAGCCATTGAAATCACAAGAGAGGCCACCGTGGCAGCAGGATATGAAGTGGGCTCCGGAAGAAGACTCATAAGCAACAGCAGGGGAGGTCCTACTGCCATAGCAGAACTGGACCAAAGCCAGAAAGCTCTGCTCAATCCTGCTGTGTGACAACTGGGAACAGGGCTCAGATTCTGGGGAGCAGACATTGGAAAAGGTGGCTAAGGCACTCAGGAACCCCACAAGCAGAGCCAGGGTTAGAGGAAGGATCCTCATCTCAGCAAGTAACTCAGGCTGCAGTTAACTCCAACAAACAAGGGAAAAGTTATTGAGCTGCGTGTCCCAGGGCTCTAGCAAGGGCCCAGAACTCCAGATGTAACTCTCACCACCCATGGGACAGTGGAAAATACAGTGCAGTGCCTGGCGGCTGGACTGACAGGTGAAGGACTTTTTACTAGAGCTCAAATATTCAGGATTAGCAGCTCACAGTCCTGGTATCTGATTGTCTTTGCTGCTGCATAGTTTTTGTCAAAATCCCAGAATTTAAGATGTAGTTAATCTTCAGCGTTTGTGCTAAAAATCAGTGTGTCCCCTCATCTATCTATCTCTCTCTCTCCTCCCTCTCCTTCCCTCTTCCTCCTCCTCTTCCCCCCTCCTCCTTTTGAATGGTGGTAGACTAGGACAGAGACACATGTCTGTACATGTGTACATTTATGCCTGTATATGTGTACATGCACAAACTCATCCACATGTGTATGTGTGTCTCATCCTCACTGTCACCAGATTATTAACCTGGAGTCTTCCTTGGCTTGTTTGCCTAGACTCACTCACTCACATGCTCACATGCCTCTTTCTCAGTCCTGTGAACATTGCCCTCTGTCCCAACTAGCTGTCAGATGTGGTGATATATTTTGTACCCTAATAAAATTTGCCTGAAGATCAGAAAACAGAACAAGCCACTAGATTAAACATAAAGGCCAGGCAATGGTGACACACACCTTTAATCCTAGCACTTGGGAGGCAGAGATCCACCTGGATCTCTGTGAGTTCAAAGCCACCCTGGACTACATGAGATTGACTCAGTCTAGGAGAGAAACAGAGCCAGGCAGTGGTGGCACACACCTTTAATCCCAGCACTTGAGATCTCATACCTTTAATCCCAGTACTTGGGAGTCACACACCATTAATTCCAGCACTAGGAAAGAAGTAATGGATGGGTGAAGAAAGGTATATAAGGTGTGAGGAGACAGGAACTGAAGCCTTTGCAGGCTGAGGAGTCCTAGAGGTAAGAGGTGGCTGTGACTTGTTGCTTTGTCTCTCTGATCTTTCAGCAATCACCCCAACATCTGGCTCTGGGTTTTTTTTATTATAAGACCATTTAGGATTTGTGTAACAGTCAGACTCTTGCCTCTTTGATGCATCATTCTCACTCATACCTTTCAGTGGGTGGGCTACAAATCTCAAGGATTCTCAAAACCCATAGGAGTGAGACTCTCAGTCAATATTCATTGCAATCACATTTCAAGGCCTGAAAAATCTATAACCATCCACCTTACCCACTGCACCACCCATCTTACAATTCATTCACACACATGTAGAACCAACATTATAGAGCCTCTGCCAGAGCCAGGGACTTGGTCACCTGCTGAGGAACATTTGTAAACAAAACAGCTCACCATTAGCTTTGCCAATGTTTGCCAAGACAACATCCCACAAGGCCACAGCAGGACTCTATTCAGACTGTTACTGCTTCTGCAATTTGGAGACCCTGCTCCTTTTCTTGCCTCTTAAAATCATTCTTAGGGCTGGAGACATGGCTCAGAGGCTAAGAGGATTTGCTACTCTTTTTTTTTTCTTTCTTTCTTTCTTTTTTCTTTTTTTCTTTTTTTTTCGAGACAGGGTTTCTCCGTGTAGCTTTGCGCCTTTCCTGGAACTCACTTGGTAGCCCAGGCTGGCCTCGAACTCACAGAGATCCGCCTGGCTCTGCCTCCCGAGTGCTGGGATTAAAGGCGTGCGCACCCACCGCCCGGCCAGATTTGCTACTCTTATAGAGTACCAAGGTTCAACTACCAGCATCCAAGCTGGACAGTTCACAACTGCCTGTAATTCCAGATTCAGGAAATTCAATGCACCTGATCTCCATGGACATTGCATTGAAGTGCACATACCCACACATATAAACATGATTTAAAAAATAAATAAATTATAAATACATAAAATCATTCTCCCGTCTCTGTGATCTTGCTGAAGTTAGTGCCAGATGCAGTCTCAGCAGAATGACACTAGTGAGTTAGTGTTACAGAAATGCTCCAAAACCAATCACATCATTCATTGGTACCAAAGACCGTGCATCCATCCAAATGAATGTAGCCAAAGCTGACAAGGTCATAGGCAGGTTTAATGGCCAGTTTAGAACATAAGCTGTCTGCTGGGCCATTCATAGTATGGATGAGCCAAATGATTCTGTCCTCTGACTGACCAAGAGCCAAGGGAATTGTTGCAAAGAATTTCTGACCAGAGGAAATTGTGGAATATTTGTCATAAATGAACAGACAGACAGAAAAACCCATTATCACCTCCCAAGTCACTCACTGTGACTTTGGCCCTGATCCCTTACAGATCCCCTTCTGGAACTTCAGTCCCTCCATTTCTGTCCTGATACCACTACTACAGGTACATGACTCTGGGCAAATTTCTTACCATCACAGTGTCATGGTTTCCTCATCCTGAAAAGCACGGATTATAATAATACTAAAATTGAACATATGGTTGTTGAGGAGTCGACGCAAACTTCTTAAACATTCACAGCAGTGTGGAATGGTATCTCCAGTCTCCTGGCTCCCACCTGTGCTTTAAGCCTGCGCTTTTCACTCTGCCTGTCCAGTCTCCTCATTCTGTCCCTGTCCTCTGGTCAATTTTTCATTTCTGGGAATCAGGGACAGTCATTTGTCTCTGTACCACAGTGTTACCTGGCAGAGAGCTTTGCTCACAGTGGGTGTGTAATAAATATTATCTCGGTCGCATTTCACTGCTACACAGTGATAGGTGTCTTGGGATGAGGACTGGAGAACCACCTCTCCCCACACTCCCATCTGTTCTAGTTTGTTCAGGGTTCTGGATGCCAGGCAGAGCTAACCACAAGGACCCAGCCACACATCCAAAGTTTCTTCTACTGGAGGAGCAGGAGTGAGCTAGTCAGGGTTCTCTAGAGGAACAGAACCATGGAATGAATATATACTACAAGGGGATTTAATAGATTATCTTATACAATACAATCTGGGTAGTCCAACCATGGCTGCCTGTGTGATAGAGAGGCACAGAATGAGCAGTCCATGAGGCTGGATGTCTCAGCAGTCCCAGCATGACACTTAAAGACTGGGGTACTCTTGGAGAGCCAATGGTCTTTGGTCTTCGGTTTACATTGGAAAGCCAATGGAACTGAGTTCAGATGGCAGCAAAAGATGGTGGTAGCTGTGGCAACCGAATAGAAGCACTCACCTGGAAGGAGCAAAAGTGGGCAGACAGAGCTTTCCCCTCAGACCTCTTTACGTCTAGGCTGTTGTCTAGAAGGTCCTGACCTCCACTCTGGGAGAAGGCCCTCTTCCCTACCCTCACCCCTGTAAATCCTTCCTGGATTTACTATCCACCGGTGTTTCCCTTAAATGATCTCAGATCCAATCACATTGATGAACAAGATTAACCATCACAGGAGTAATGCTTAAACACAAATCTGAGCTTCTGCACTCCAAGAGCAGAATAGAGTTAGGCATTTCTCTAGAGGTAGAGAGTATGATCAGTTTATCCCAAGGGATGCAAATTTACCCAATCTGCCCTAATCAGACCTCTCTAGTTGCCCAGGAGGGAACTCAGCAAGTACTGTGGGCCACTGGGGTGGGTGCCTGGTAGTGAAGACATTGCCTGAAGAAGAAAAATGGAAGAGACGGATGCAGGAAGTGGGCAGGGGTAATGGCAGGTGCTTGTGCTGGCCCTTAGTGTACTGTTTTATGATTGGTTGGCATGTACCTTTTCCAGGTTGTTCGTTTTAGTTTAGATTTTAGTTGTAGTAGCCCAGCCTAGCCTCAAACTCACTGCAATCCCCCTGCAGTAGCCTACCAATACTGGGCATGTACACCACTCGAACTCCTGCTTTGCATAGCTGGGTCACATGGTAGATCTACTTCTAACTCTGTTAGAATCCACCACACTGATTTCCATATTGACTGTACCAGTTTGCAATCCCACCAGCAGTGAATGAGGGTTTCCATTTCCCACATCCTTGCCAGCATTCACTTTCAGTTTTTTCCTTATCTTAACCATTCTGAGTGGGGTAAGGCGAAATTTCAAAGTAGTCTTAATTGCCATTTCCCTGATAGCTAAGGATGTTGAACACTTTTTCAGGTATTTCTTAGCCATTTTTATTTCTATAGGCACTGTACTACTGAGATACCTCCCTACCCATTTTAATTTTTTATTAACGTATACTTATTGTAAAAAAGAGATTCCAATAGTAACATCCATATTCAAGAATATCATGTACTTCGATCATACGTATTCCCATTACCTCCCCCTGTCCTCCTTCCTTCTTCTTGTTCATTCCCTTCCTCTTCCTAAACAGTCTTCTGTGGTGGTATTGTGTTCCCCAAAATATTGTGCACCCTAATAAATTTATCTGGGGTCAGAGAACAGAACAGCCACTAGACAGACATAGAAGCCAGAAAATGGTGGCACTCACACCTTTAATCCTAGCATTCCAGAGGCAGAGATCTGCCTGGATCTCTGTTGAGTTCAAGGCCACACTGGAAATAGCCAGGCATGGTTACTCACACCTTTAATCCCAGGAAGTGATGGCAGAAAGCAGAAAGGTATATAAGGCGTGAAAACCAGGAACTAAGCTGGCTAAGCTTTTAGGTTTTTGAGCAGCGGTTCAGCTGAGATTCATTCTGGATGAGGACTGAGAGGCTTCCAGTCTGAGGAAACAGGATCAGCTGAGGAATTGGTGAGGAAGCTGTGGCTTCTTCTGCTTCTCTGATCTTCCAGCATTCACCCCAATAACTGGCCTCAGGTTTGATTTTATTAATAAGAACTTCTAAGATTCATGCTACAGTCTTCCTTCAACTTCCTGTGTGTGTGTGTGTGTGTGTGTGTGTGTGTGTGTGTGTGTGTGTGCGCGCGCGCGCGCGCGCGCACGTGCATGCACGCACATATGTGTGTATATATATCACCCAGGCTCCACAGAAAAATGTTATATGTTATTTGCCTTTCTGAATCTGGCTTATTTTGTTTTCTATGGCCTCCAGTTGTATCTGTTTTCCAGCAAACAACAGCATTTTGTTCCTCTTGATGACAAAATAAAGCTCCATTGTATGTATACTGCATTTTCTTTATCTGTTCATCTGCTGATGGGTGCCTAGCTTGGCTGTCGTGAATAGAGCCAAAATAAACACAATTTTGCAAGAATCCCTGTGATATGCTGACTTAAGAGTCTTTTTGGGTATATTCCCAGGAGTGGTATAGCTGGATCAAATGGTCATTCTATTTTTAGTTTTCCTAGGAACCTCCACACCGATTTTCTTAACAGCTGCAGTCATTTACAACCCCCTGCGGTGTAAAAGGCTCCTCCTCCCTAGCCTCTCCTTTAGAGTTGTTCTTGTTTGGTTGGTTTAATGATAAGGTGGTTTTGAAGACAGTGGGTAAAGCCACAAAAAAAAAAAAAAAAAAAAAAATGTTCTCTAGGGCCTGCGCTGTGTTAGTCTAAGAGTGGATGCTCCCATTCTGGATATCACTGTGCCTGAGCTGAGCCCGAAGACAGGACTCAGACACCCAGGTGTCCTCTAATCAATCTCTCTCTCTCTCTCTCTCTCTCTCTCTCTCTCTCTCTCTCTCTCTCTCTCTCTCTCTCTCTGTGTGTGTGTGTGTGTGTGTGTGTGTGTGTGTGTGTGTGTGTGTGTTACCTTAAAGAAAATGCGCTGGTTCTTTAAAAGGAAAAAAAAAGCTTTAGGGGGAAAAAAGATGCAGCTTAGTTGGTAGAGTGTTTGCAAGAAGCCCTGGGTAGAGTGGCACACACACCCATAATCTCAGCATCCAGGAAGTGGAAGTAGGAGGATCAGGACTTCAAGATCATCCTTGGCTACACAGTAATTTCAAGGCCAGCCTGGTCTACGTGAAATCCATCTTCCAAAAAAAAAAAAAGTTTTTTAAAGCACTTTAGAAATGAGATTTTTTTAAGTGGGGGCAGGTCTGGGAGAGGGAGAGGAAGGGAAGAAAAGGAAGAATGGGGGAGAAATTAGGGAGCCATTGGTACATTTCTCCTTTCACTCTCTTTCTGGACATATTTGCTGGCAACCTGACTGGCTTTTGAAAGTATCTGAGAGTTGGCAGCAAGCTCCAGTGAGAAAACCCAATCCCTGCTCCTCCAGAGAACTCCATTAGCAAGCTATTTAACCAGTGGCTTCACCTGAGAGAGGACAGACAGCAGCCCACAAGAGACCTCCCAACTCCTTCGAGAGCTCTCAGAAGCAGCTGCGTCCTGCTTCTCAGCCTTGACAACGCTTCCTACTCCTTCCGCCTACAAGAGTGTTCTAGAGAAAGACATTAGCGCGGAGACACTGCCTCCCTCCCATGCTCCACCCGAACAAGGGAATGGAGCTAGATGCCTTTGTTAATGCTCTATGCAGGTTGAGAATGTCCTGGGAAGAGAAGGTGAGCAGAAATCCTGCACTCTGGGCATACGAGCACAGCTCTCCAAAGCTGAGAACACAAAACAGCTTCCTAAGAAGACTGAGAAATTTAGTATGTCTACACTCAGAAACACAAACTTACATAACACAAACATGAAGACCAAATAATCGTTAGCAAAATTTTAAAGCAGCAATGTGAGATGATTTTATTTGTGCAGAAGCTTGTTTGAAAAACTCAGAATTTATTTTCCCATGAAACAACTGTTATAAATACATATAAAGAAACCATTGATGCATTTCTAACATTGACCCTGGAGTCCACTTCAGGGAATGTGTCCCCAGAGACCAGTGCAGTGAGGGGAAAAAGAACCGAAGATAGCCAATGACTTGCTGTTGTTAAATTCAAGAACTAAATAATGATCACACACCACAGAGTAAACTATTTCAACATTATTAAGGAAAATGAGTGCTTATGCAGATATCAAAAGTGGTTGTAACTGGAGAGATGGCTCAATGGTTAAGAGCACTGACTGCTCTTCAAAAAAACCCAGAACCCACAAGTCAGCTTGCAACTATCTGTAATTCCAGTTGCAGAAGATCCATTACCTTCTTCTGGCTCTTGAGTACACCAGACACACACATTGTGCACACACATGCAGGCAAAAATAGAAATAAATTTAGAACTGGAGAGATGGCTCAGTAGTGAAGAGAATTTGTAGCTCTTGCAGAGGACCCAAGTTCAGTTTCCAGCACCCACATGGTAGTTCACAGCCATTCATTACTTCAGTTCCAGAGAATCCAACGCCTTTTCTGATTTCCTCAAGCACCAGGTATGCACATAGTACACATACATGTAGACAAAAATACTAATACACATAAAATAAAATTAACCTAAAAGTTAATTAAGTTCTCCACCCTTCTAATTTCACAGAAATATTTATGTATACATGCAGGCCAAGAGGGCATTTTAGGAAAAAAAATGAGATCATTTATATTAAAACATTAGGCATATAGGCAAAAGGTTTTTTTAATGGTGCTATATTACTTTTTAAATACAAATGGGGTCAGGGAGGTGGCTCAGTGGGTAAAGGGACTTGACACCAAGCCTAATGAACTGAGTTCAATCCCTGGGACATGGTGGAGGGAAGGAACTGACTTCCACAGTCTCCTGACTTCCGTGGAATGTGAGCACTCACACCTACATGTAAAACAAGCGAAGAAATGTCAAAAGTTTTAAATAAAAGTGGGGAGACGCCCCATCTCAGCCTCAATGCATAAAGGCTGGTTTACCCGCTCTGCACTTACTGCTAGTGAGACTAGTTTCATCTTGAAATCACAGAACCTGGAGACAAACTGTGCAGAAAGAACACTGAAAACAGAGAGAGACATTCACTAATATTGTAAAATAACAGTGTCATTATGACATTTCACAGATGTATATAGTATATGCTGATCAATTTCAGTTTCCTGCTCTCCCTTCCCACTGTCCCCCTTCCAAGTCCTCATTCTACTGTAGAGTATTATCTCTATTGGGTTTCCCCCTTTAATTATTATTGGTATATACATGCATACACATTAACATATAAATACAACCTTTTGGATCCATTTAGTGTTGCTCTATGTATATGTTTTTAGAATTGACCACTTGGTATTGGATAGCCAATTAGGGGGCTAGGAAAGACTGATTTTCCCTTTTTTAACGGTCATTAACTGCCTGTAGTTCATCATCTAGGTGTGGGGTCTTGAAGATTTCTCCCATCCACATTAGCATGTCAACTGGTGTTGTTATTGTGCAGGTCTTGTTTGGGTATCCATATTGTTTAGATTTCGTGATTGCACAATCCCTGTTATGTATAGAAGACACAATTTCACAATCTATGCCCTGGTCCTCTGGCTCTTACAATCTTTCTTCTCCCTCTTCTATGATGTTACGGGGCCTCAGGTGGAGGGGTTGTGGTATAGATGTGCCCAATGGGGCTGGAAAAGAAGAACAGCTTGGAAAAGGAGAGTGAGGTCTATGAGTGAATCAGGGCACCCTCAAGGGTGAGGGTGGGCAACACCGATGGGACCAATGTGTTGACCTGCATGTTTAGGAGGGTTCTATACTCTTTCTTAAAGCTCTCTCCTTTCAGCGTGTGGGTTCTGGAGATCAAACTCAGGTCAGAACCTCTCAGGCACAAAGCTGCTGATCCATCTCAGGCCCACCATTCTTCTTTTGACCTGAATAAGAATAGCACAAAGGTAACGGTCTTGCAGCCAGGCAACAACTTCAACAAAGGGTCTTGTAAGCAGCTTCTCTCTCCTCTGCTGCCATATTAACCACCCAGTCCAGAGGATGCAGGCTATAATTTATGCTGGCCATTAAGGCATAGTAACCAGGTGCTCATGATAGCTGCATGATAGTACAATTCTATGATCTGAGTTCTGCTATGGCCAAAAAAAAAAAAAAAAAAAAAAAAAAAAAAGTGAGACTTGGGAAGTAAACTCTGTCCACTTAGAATTCTTATGAATTCCTAACAATACCAAGTACTTCAGACTGTGACATTTTGCAGAGACAGGGTGGCTAAAGGGTTATTCAGTGCTGAGAACATAGCTCAGTGGTAGAGCACTTACCTAACATGAATGAGGCCCCATTTTGGTTTCTTCTCCTGTTGTAATAAAGTACTCTGACAAAAGGAACTGAAGGGAGGAAGGGCTCAAAGTACAGTCCATCATGGTGGGGCAGTCAAAGCAGCATGAGCTCAAAACAGCTGGTCACATCACATTCACCATCAGGAAATAGAAAGACGTGACTGTTTTTCAGGAAAGGAGCCAACCCACAATTAAGATGGGTCTTCTCACATCAGTGAACACAAGCAAGGCATGCTCAGAGGTCCATCTCCAGATGGCACTAGATTCTGTCAAGATGACAATTAACACTAACCTCACAAGTTCAACTCCAGCGATACACAGGCCTACTGGCCAGACAATCTAGCCCAATGGGTGAGCTGAAATCCAGGCTAGTGAGAAACTCTCAAAACACAAAGTAGACAGCACCCGAGAAATCATATCCTCTAGCTTCCACATACATTATGCCTGTTTTCCTACACATATGTGCATCCAAGCATACACACACACACACACACACACACACACACACACACATACACAAATTACTGAACTGTACTCTCACAATATGGGCATTGACACCACAGTTTAGCATTGTGATGAAAATGGAGCATTGTGGTGAAACAATGGAGCACTGTGATGTCACAATATAGCACTCTGGTGGCAAGATAAGGCATCATGATGGCATACAGCAGTGTTGTTCTATCACAGTGAAACGTTATGATGACATAGTAAGCACTATGAAGGCGAAATGGAGGATAGTAATAGTGGTGTGTTGTAATGAAATGATGGAACACTGTGATGTCACAGTTCAGCATTGTGATGCTACAATATACCACCATCACAGACAGGATGCAGTTTTGTGATGGCACAATGAGGTCATAGGGTGGACTCTAGTCCAATAAAGCTGGTGTCCATAAAAAAAAGAGGGAAATTTACAGAAGGTTGTCCCTTTCATTTTGGTCTTATTTGGCAGGACTGACACATGTTCTTTTTGGTTGGTTGGCCGGTTAGCTGATTGGTTGATTTATTTGTTGGTTGATTTTTAGGACAGTGTTTCATATAGCCCAGGCTGGCCTCCAACTCACTGTGTAGTTTTCTCGACTTGAACTCATGGTACATCTGTTTCAGCCTCCAAAGTGTTGGGATTAAGCATGTCCCACTACATGCAGCTACATGTTCTAATTGACATGAGACAATCCCTCCTATATCAAGAAGAAGTGCTATTAGCCTAAAACCTTTCCAGTTGGCAAGCTAAAGTTTTGACTATGAAATGTTCATTGTGATCAAAGAAGCAATAGTTCTTTAGACATAAAAGGGCAAGTACAAAATTTATAGATGGGTTGTCATTTTAGGAAGCCATCTGTATCAGTCAGGGTTCTCTAGAGGAACAGAATGAATATGTATACATGTATGTATGTGTATATATGGCTTACAGGCTGTCCAGCTAGTCCAACAATGGCTGTCTACCAATGGAAGGTCCAAGAATCCAGTAGTTGTTCAGTTCACGAGGTTGGATGTTTCAGCTGGTCTCCACTATATGCTAGAATCCCAAAGAAGTAGACTCTACTGCCAGGGAAGGAGTGGACTTGCCTGTGAGAGCAAGAACAAGCAGGTGAAGAGAGAACTAGCTTCCTTCTTCCATGTACCTTCTACAGGCTGCCAGCAGAAGGTGTGATCCAGATTAAAGGTGGATCTTCCCATCTCAGAAGATCTAGGTTAAAGGTAGATCTTCTTACCTCAAAAGATCTAGATTATATTTCAGGATGATAGTGGTGCACACCTTTAATCCCAGCACCTGGGAGGCAGAGGCAGCTGAATCTCTCAGTTCCTGGATGACCAAGGCTACACAGAGAAACCTTGTCTCAAAAGAGAAAAACAAAAACAAAAACAAACAAAAAAGACCTGAGTTATAAATGGGTCTTCCCACTTCAAATGATTTAATTAAACAAAAATCCCATACAGGTGTGCCCAGCCATTTGAGTTTTAGTTAATTCCAGATGTAGTCAAGTTGATAACCAAGAACATCCATCACACCCTCCTCTTAATAGGTCTTTTCCTATAAGGAATGTCAAATGGCAAATTATAACAATTCCCTTTCAAGATCTTAACTGATCTTATATATTCATCATCAGACGGACAACACAACATTTCACATAGCAGTCTAAGTGTTCCAGTGAGACAAGCAGGTAAAGATTGGAGAAATAAGAAATAAAGAACATAGTGTATCAGTCATTTCAAAGCTACTGCCATTGTAAGGGAGGGACAGAAACACAGAAAAATGATGAGATGGTTGTTCTTCAGGTCATTTCTTTTTGTATAAGGATTAAGAAGAATGGGGTTTCACCATTGAAACCTATTGAAATCAGTTATGGGAAATTTGGCCGTTCTAATTTCTCCTGGCTTCTTGGAAGGTTAGATAAACAGCTCCGTTTCAGTTTGCTGATGTAGAACTTTAGCATTACTCCATTTTTCTTTTTAGTCTCATCTGTTGAGGCCCAAACAACGGTCTCCTGTAATGTTGATTGAATAGGACCATCCCATCGGGAACTGTACGTCAATCATTCATTCCTATCCCACATCATCAACGGAACCAATATTCAGGACCATTATCCAAACAATTATGGAATAGGAGATAACTGGAATTTGCAGGTACGTGCACAGAGGTGAACGTACTGACACAGGAGAGTCGTGAAAGCCATTGTGCCTCAAAGCATCACCTAAGCTCCATTTGCTACAAAATTCTCCTCTTATCACTCATTTTTCTTTTCTGTTGTCTTACTCCCTTCCATGTACACATTTCTCCCTCTCAAGCACTGAAGTAGGCACAGGTACAGACACAGGTGCACATTTGTCCCAACTCCAAGGCTACCCGCAGCCTCGAGTCTCTGAAGAAAATTTTCCCTCTCTGATGAAACAAAAATGTTAGACTTTGGAAGATACTTTGAGCTATCATTGCTGTTCTACACACACACACACACACACACACACACACACACACACACACACACACCCCTTCCAGGAATATTACAGATACATACTAAGTCATCTCAGATGCCAACAGGCTTTGAGAAAGTCTTATCCCCACTGGCAGATGACAGAAAGGAAATTGACTAGAAGGCAAAGCTCTCTCTTCCGCTGGCTCCTGTGATCAACAACTCCAATCTTTTCATCGGCATTTCCTATCCCTCCCTTTTGATTCATTCTGCTGACTCCATGTTAGACAGGAACAAGAACAAACTGCAAAGTTTCCTCCTCTTTTCAAAATAAACCTCTGACTTAGAAACGAAGGCTGTTATGGTTTGCACATGGAGTGTGTCCTACTTTTTATCATTAACTTGACACAACTTAGAGTCACCTGGAAAGAGGGAATGTCAATTGACTAATTGCCTAGATTAGACTGGTCAGTAATATGTCAGTGGGACAGGCTCTTGACTGCCAATTGATGTACCAGCTGTGGCCTGCACCATTCCCTTGGCAGGTGGTCCTGGGCTGGAGATGAGCCTACGAGCAAGCCAGAGTGTAAACCAGCAAGCAGTATTCTTCCGTAATTCCTACCCTGACTTCACTCTATGGTGGATTGTGACCTGGAAGGGTAAAACAAATAAATCCTTTCATCCCCAAGTTACTTTTGGTCAGAATGTTTCATCACAGCAACAGAAAATCAAACTAGAACAAAGTGTCTCCCCACAAGGCTGACATGAAATGGCTGCTTCCCAGCTGGTGGCACTGTTTGAGAGGTGTTAGTTTCATTGGTGAGTTCAGAGCTAAATGGGCTATTAGGAGGTAGGACCTAGTTGGAGGAACTGGGTCATTGGGGATATACCCATAAAAGTTGTATCTGCCCCTAGTCATCTACATCACCACTACACTCGCACCTCTGTCCATCATCAGATTAATAGCCTTCCTCTCATATTTGATGGAGTGGAAGGATGGGCTTTTTGAGAGACTCCAGCAAGGAGAGAAGGTTAACTAGTTGTTACTCAACCTCTCTGAGCTAGCAGGTTTTCACCCCAGCCTCTGAATCTTGAGTCTTATTTATAAATAGAATGATAGAGATTTAGTTAAAGCTACCTTTAGCAGCAGCGACAGAGCCAGTGCCTATGGGAAAAGAATTCCCACCAGGCTGTAGCCTGAACAGCCAGGCTGCTGCCAGAGAGGCAGGCCGGTAACTGTGGAGATGCAATTGATGGCTGAAATAGCAGATTAAGGCGCAGCCACTGTGCTGAAGGTAAAACAACAGGTTACCTTCCATTGAAGCTCAGGGAACCTCTGCAGAAAAGAGGTAGGAAAAATTGTAGAGTCAGAGGGGATGGAGGAAACCAGGAGAACATAGTATACCAAATCAACTAAGCAGGGCTCATATGGGCTCACAAAGACTGAAGCAGCAAGCACAGGGCCTGTGTGAGTCTGCACCAGGTCCTCTGCATATATGTTGTGGCCATTAGCTTGATGTTTCTGTGGGACTCCTAATAGTGGGATCTGGTGTGTCTCTGACTCTTTTGCCTACTCCTGGGACTCTTTTCCTACTTTGGGTTGCTTTGTCCAGCTTTTGACTTGTCTTACTGAATTCTGTTTTGTTGTGTTTGGTTGTTAGCTCTTAGAGGCCTGCTCTTTTCTGAAGAGAGGAGAGGGAGTGGATTTGGAGGGGAAGGGAAGGGGGCTGGCAGGAGTATAGGGAGGGGAAACTGTTGTCATTTTGTATTGTGTGAGAGAATCTATTTTCAACTAAAAAATGATTTGATGTTTAAAAAAAAATAATTTCTCCCTGATCAACAGTGTAAAGCAGCTAGACAATTTCATAATAATATCACAACCTCTGGACACTTTGTGGAATAATATGCATGGAAGCAGAAAAGGTTTCTTTTCTCTTTTCAGTAACTCGAGTAAATATACAACACCTAGCCAAAGTACATCCTCTAGCAGGCGGAGAGGTTGTGGTTGTGTTCTTGCTCATTGTTTACATAATCTGTTTCTTCACCATTTCTCTGACAGGAGAGAGATTTCCAGGTATCCTGCTGAAGCTATAAGTTTGTTATGTAATTTTTGATTATGTGGCTCTTTCTCTTTTCATGGGGAAGAGCAGACTCCGAGTAATGAAGCTGGAAATTGATTTATGTACTTGAGCATACAAGCCAGCAATGTTCTCATTACTTCTTTGGTGATGCTGCATCCTCAGATGATCTGGACAGTCACCTTTGTCGTTCTGTGAAAGATGGATTATGGAAGGGCAGGCTCCCTCTGCAGAACCTCAGAGCTCACGTAATCCACTCAATGAAAGGATGCGAGTCTAGCAATTCAGATGCATCCAGTGACAGGCCACGCACAACTGATAAGTAGCTGTTTTCTGTGTCTCTGCTGAGTCTTTGTCAAAGGAAGTTACCCACATAATTATTTTCCTTTGGAGCTCCTGCGAGACCACACCACCTGAGGGGCGACTGCAAAGATGCTTATCTGTAAGTCTGCTCTCTGATATCAGGATATCAGCACTTTCCCAGGAAAGCTTGCTCATTAGCAGTTAAGAGCCCTGCCACCGTTGTTTCCCTACTCTTTGTTAGGTCGGCGTTTTGTGCCAATCATTGTCTTATGCTCTTGGATGAACCTTAAGATCTACTTTTTGTTCACAGCAGCCTACAGTTTCACTTACTAGATTGTAATGGCTTTGAATTAGCTAAAATAGTATCAGTTATGTATAAATATCACTATTTATACATTAATTTGCACCATAAAATCTTATTTATAAAAAGTGATGGTCTAGAAGGGTGAGAGACCTAAATAAATAATTTTTTTTTAAACGCTTCACGAATTTGCGTGTCATCCTTGCGCAGGGGCCATGCTAATCTTCTCTGTATCGTTCCAATTTTAGTATATGTGCTGCCAAAGCGAGCACTAAATAAATAATTTTAACAGGATGCCACAAGGACCATAATAAAGCTCAGCTCATTTCCTTGACTTTATTAAGACAATGTGCCAAGGAAGTCTCTCAAAGGTATTAGGGCCTTGAACAGTGAGTGGGGGAGGGGGTGAAGGAAAAGGATGACACCAAGAAGAGCTTCTGTCTGAGGTTAGCCTAGACATTTGCCAAATGATGACTCCAGGGGTCCCTAACCAACACCTATCCTCATTCTTAACCACTGAGGTGGCAAGCTAATAAGAAGTCTGCTGGCCTGGCTTAATGAATTGAAACGATCCAACTGTAATTAGCACATTTATTACTTTAATATGAATCAATGCTTCTAAAGCCTCTGAAAAGACTTTAATCTCAAAGATAAATTGAGACCTTCCCACACTTCCTTCATACTATTGAGATATCTATTCTTACTTCTTGGTATAAATCACTAACATTATCCTCAAAATATTTCCAATCATAGTGGATCTCAAATCATCAGAATGAATGTAATTAAGTTTCACTGTAAGTTGTTCTGAGGCTTCCTGAAAACCCCAAGGAAAGAAGAGGAGGAGCCATTTCCCAGCTAGGACCAGATTCTGACTGACGGTGACAGGAAGAAGCTGCATTTGCAGAAAAACCCACAGTAGTGCTTTCCAGCCACATCCTGCCTGGGGCAGCAGGAAAGGGCCGGTGGCCAGGTTCCCACTCTCTGCCATCACTTGTTGTCTTTGTGCCCTCCCTCCATCAGGCCAAACACAGATCGATACCTAGTTGCCTACCAGGGTCTCTTTTGAGGTTATCGCTCCCGATCCTTCATTTGATGGATGCATAATATTGATCAAATTGACTGAGAGTTGAAAAGCTGTTTTCTGTCACAGTTTGATGAGTTACCATTTTCTGCCAGATAAAGAAGTTTCCACAAAGCAAGAAAAATTACTTTTCTGGGGTCTGCCCTTGCTCTATAGAAACAGACCCATTGTTAAGAGGCTTAAAGTGGAAACAGCAAGACAATTCAGGCTTTGCTGGGACTATGCCAAACTTTTGACATTCTATGTGTGTTTTCAAAACCACAATTTCTTTTCGTAGGGAAGGATATTTAAAAGCATTCTTTGGAAACGTCAAAGCAAAGTAAAATCTATTAAATACCTAGGATATGGTCTTTGAATAACACTAAATAAGAAATAACAGTTTTCAAAAGATATAGCTACCAAGGTTCTGATCTATTTTATGATAAATGTCCATTTATCCAAAATGTTTCCAGATTCTGGGATTTTTTATAAAAATTAGATTACCAAAAGAAACAGCCTCTAGCTATACTCTTTTCTCATTTTCAAATTTATAGCTACTTCCTCCAATGACAAAAACAAAATTGCTAGCCCAAACTACTGCAAAAAGAAGTTTACTAATCAGGTTCAACATCTGCCAAGGCTACAGTTCCCCTTGCGCACTGGACAATGCAGAGATCTTGGGTGTAGAGTCCACTGAGATCTGATGAATACACCTCTCATAGAATCATCACCCCAGGCCACGTTTATAGAGGATTTCTGCAATCCCAGAAATTACCTTCCTGCCCACTGTAGTCACGCCAGCCCTCATATTCACCGTCCTGGTTAGCTGTTTGTCCACTTGATAGTAGCTAGTTATCTTATCTGAGAAGAGGAAATTGAGAGAACATCTCCATTAGGTTGCCTGTAGAAAACTCTATAGGGCATGTTCTTTTTTTTTTTTTTTTCTTTCTTTTTTTTTAACCAACTAATGATAGAGGTCCTGGCTCAATGTGGGAGGTGTCATACCTAGGCAGATGGTCCTGGGTGTTATAAGAAAGCAGGCTGAGCAAGACAGCAGGAGTAAGCCAGTTAGCAGTGTTCTTCATGGTCTCTGTTTCATTTCCTGCCTGGAGTTCCTGCCCTGACTTTCCTGCATGGTTACTATAAACTGTAAGCTGAAATAAACCCTTTCTTCCCCAAGTTGCTTTTGTTCATGGTGCTTTATCACAGCAACAGAAACCTCACTAGAACACTCACTGTTCTGAATACCATGGAATACCTCAGCCCATACTTAAACTTAGTAGGCATGAAATCATAAAACCACATGTCTGTCTGCATCTGGGTTACCTGGATCAAAAGATGTAGCATTTATTTGTGTGGCCATGTCTATGAGTTGTTCATTCTCTTTATTACTGAAGAGTATTCCATGGTATGAATATTCCACACTTTGCCTACCCATGTTTCTGTTGGTGGACACTGGTTTTGCTTTTTGTTTTGTTTTCACTGGGCTAAGAACACTTAATATGAGATCTACTATTATTATAAAATTTGAATATTTGTGTGTGAACAAGTGAGTGTATGGTAGCTAAAGGCCAATGTCAGGTGTCTTCCTCTGAACTGTCACCTTATTTTGTGTGTATTTGTTTGTATGTGCTGTGTGTACACACACGACTCAAAGTGTACATACATGCACATGGAAGTAGAGGTTGACATCAGGTATCTAATTGCTTTTCATTTTTTCTTTTTTCATTTCATATAAGACAGGGTCTCATTATGTAGCCCTGGCTAGTCCAGAACTCACCATATATACCAAGCTAGCCTTGATCTACCTGCCTCTGCTTCCTCAATACTGAGATCAAAGGTGTGCATCACCATATCCAGCTCAGTATGTCTCAATCTTGATGGCTGATGTTTAATGGGGAACTAGTTGATAAAGGTTGGGACTGTGGCAGTTTCCTAAATAAGACAACAATAAATCAACAATGAAGTTTTCTGCATTGCCTGACTGACCCTTTTATGACAGATTTCTCTGTAGCATGTGATGCTGCTTAACAGCATTTTACCCACAGAACCTGCCAAAATAGGAGTCAAGTCAGGTGGAGGGGAGTATGTGCACAGTCCCATACTCAGAAGGCTGAAGCAGGACAATCATTTGAGCCAGAGTTTGGAGGTATGCTGTGCTACACCTGTTGTTCACTCTAAGTATCAGTAGTGGGACCATAACTGTGAACTTCACGTCAGCCTGGGCAACATGGTAAGAACCAGTTTTAACCCAAAACACTGACTGTTGCTGTGGATGTCTTTCTGTACACAGTGAATATATGTTGCTCTGATTGGTTGATAAATAAAATGCTGATTGGCCAGTAGCCAGGCAGGAAGTATAAGCGGGGCAAGTAGAGAGGAGGATTCTGGAAAGAGGAAGGCTGAGTCAGGACACCCCAGCCCGCCGTCCAGAGCAGCATGTAATGGCACACAGGTAAAGCCACGGAACATGTGGCGACATATAGATTGACAGAAATGGGTTAGTTTAAGTGTAAGAGCTAGTCAGTAGTGAGCCTGAGCTAATGGCCAAGCAGTTTTAATTAATATAAGCATGTATGTGTTTATTTGGGTCTGAGTGGCTGCAGAACTGGTGGGTGAGAGAGGTTTGTCCTGACCTTGGAAAGGGTGGGACACAGAAAAACTTTTAGCTACAGGCTGTGGTAGTTTGAATGTAATTGGCCTCCATAATCTTGTAAGAGTGGTACTATTAGGAGGTGTGGCTTTATTGGAGTGGGTATGGACTAGGTGGAGGAAGTGTGTCACTGTGGGGGTAGGATTTGAGGTTTCCTATGCTCAGGATACTGCCTAGTGTCTCAGTTGACTTTTTGTTGCCTGCAAGCCAAAATATAGCCAGTACCATGTCTGCCTGCATACCACCATGATCCCCGCCATGATGATGATGATGATGGACTGAACCTCTGAAACTGTAAGCAAGCCATCCCAATTAAATGTTTTCTTTAAGTTGTCATGGTCATGGTGTCTCTTCATAGCAATAAAAACCCAAACTAAGGTCAGGTGGTAGTAGCACACACCTTTAATCCCAGCACTCGGGAGGCAGAGCCAGGTGGATCTCTGTGAGTTTGAGGCCAGCCTGGGCTACAGAGCGAGATCCAGGACAGGCACCAAAACTACACAGAGAAAACCCTAACTAAGATACCGACCATGATTAATCAACGAAGTGTGTGCAGTAGTATTAATCCTCTGTTGACTTTTTACCAATGTTCAGTGTCTTCTTCACCAGTAGGTTCCATCCCAGGAAATCATTCTTTATGTTGTTCATTTTTAAGAGGCAGCTCCTTTCCCATTAAGATTTCATCATAAAGCTACAGCAATTCAGCCACATCTTCAGGCTCACTTCTCATCCATCCTCATGCTGCTTCTTCCCCATTGGCAGCGACTTCCTCCACTGGAGCCTGGAGCCCTCAAAGCTCCCTAACGGGGGAATCATTTCTTCCAAGCTCCTGTGAACGCTGCTATTTGACCTCTTCCCATGACTCATGTTTTTAATGACTCTAGAATGGCAAATGCTTTCCAGAATGTTTCAGTTTAAATGCTTGAGAGAAATCACTCTCTGTGACAACTAGACTTATAAAATGTATTCATTAAATATTAAAGCTTTAAGGTCAAATTATTCCTTGATCCACAGGATGCAAAATGGATATTGTATTGAAGGGCATAACAAATACATTGAGTCCTAGTGGCACTGGACTGCAATCCCAGATACTTAGAAGGCCAAAGCAAGAGGATTTCAAGTTCAAAACCAGTCTGAGATAGAGGGTGACTTCAAGTCCAGCCTGGGCAACTCAATGAGAATCTGTCTCAAAATAGTAAAGGGTTGAACTAGCTCAGTGATAGAGTACCTCCCTAGCATGTATGAGCCCCATGAAGTCCTATCCCTCACTCAGGGACTGTAGGTAGTCAGTGGTACTGGAGGAAGGTGGGTCATTTTCTTCAGTGGTGTAAACTCTGATAAGCTGCCCATGTTCCAGTGAGTAACCCCTGACCTATGCTCATATAAGCAACCATAATTAAACTCAGCGAGTTAAAAAAAAAAGACATACAACAAAGTAGGAGACTTACTGAAGAAGGGCTTCAGTGGTGGAGAGAGGGGAGTGACAGTGAATAATGGGGGTGAAATGATCAAAATTCAGTATGTACGTGAACTAAACCTTTAAATAATAATAAATAAACGCTTCTAAAATACATTATGAGGGAAAGTTTTGATTGGAGAAATTTTCTAAAAATGCCCTCTAGGCCAATAATAACTAAAAACAACTGGGAAAATATTTAAATGAATGTTTTAAAAGCATGGTTTTACAAAATAATTGAAAAAATTAAACACATCCCAAGGATCTCCATCACTGTTTTTAGTTAGGGAAACTTTTGTTTTTAAGTCATGTGCCAGTTAAGATTCCTGCATATGACTGTAGCAGGAATCTTAAAAGGTCTTATTAATTAAATCAAACCTGAAGCCAGTTATTGGGGTGAATGCTGGAAGATCAGAGAAACAGAACAGGCCACAGCTACCTCACCTCGCCAGTTCCTCAGCTGATCCTGTTTCCATAGACTGGAAGCCTCTGAGTTCTCATCCAAATGGATCTCAGCTGAACTGCTGCTCAAAAGCCTGAATGCTTAACCAGCCAAAAGCTTCTAGTTTCTGGTCTTCATGCCTTATATACCTTTCTGCTTTCTGCCATCACTCCCTGGGATTAAAGGCTCACTTCTTGGGATTAAAGGCGTGAGTCACCATGCCTGGCTGTTTCCAATGTGGCCTTGAACTCATGGAGATCCAGAGGGATTTCTGCCTCTGGAATGCTAAGATTAAAGGCATGTGTGCCACCATTTTCTAGCCTCTGTATCTAGTGGCTGTCCTGTTCTCTGACCCCAGATAAGTTTATTAGGGTGCACAATATTTTGGGGAACACAATACCACCACATATGAGTTCTACCCTTTCCTACCTCCCCTTCCAGGGGGAGAAGCTTAAGGCAGAGAGCCTTGAAAGGTGCCCATACTCAACCAGTAAGCAACTGTTAGAGGCAGGACAGGGAAGGCCTGTGTGAAATGGATTATTATTATACACTGCAGCTACTTAAACACTTATCTCCTAAGAAGACACAACACAAATCTGACCCAGGTCTCTCCCAGTACCCAGGACACACAACCTTTAGTCGAGGCTGTTAGTTAACAAGTATCACAAAAACATCAGGAACCCACTCCTGAGATAACTCACCAGAACCTCTGATCACAGTATTAAGCCATTTGTGAGGGCAGAGTCCCATAGTCTAATCACTTCTTTTCCCTTTGAGACAGTATCTCACTCTGTGGCCCAGGCTAACCTCAAACTCATGACATTCTTCTAGATCAATCTCCCAAGTACAGAGATTCCACTATGCCTGGCTATCTCCACCCTTTAATACTGTTATGACAACTAAATATCAACATGGAATTTAGGAGAAACACTCAAATTACAACAGATAGTAAGGGTCACTTAAGGGTATACCATAGTGATTTTTTTTTTAATTTATGTGCATTGGTGTGAGGGTGTCAGGTCCCCTGGAACAGGAGTTACAGTTGTGAGCTGCCATGTGGATGCTGGGAATTGAACCTGGGTCCTCTGGAAGAGCAGCCAGTGTTCTTAACTGCTCACCCATCTCTCCAGTCCCTAGCATAGTGATTTAATGTGATAGTCTTTCTGTAGGTTTTACTCATAAATAACACTTAACACATGAATGAAAAGTAATTCTAAAGTGAGTTGTGAGGTTTTAAAAGATTTTTCCAAGATTTTTTAAAATTTTTACTTGTGTGTGTCATGTGCATGCATACCACGTGTACAAGTGCCTATAGAGGCCAAAAGAGAGCATCAGGTTCTCTGGAGCTGGACTTACAGGCAATGGCAGCTGCTTGAGTGCTTGGAACCAACATCCAAGCACTCTCTCCAATCCCAGAGATTAAGGGAAAAAAACTTACATTAATGTGAAATTATTAACTCCGTTCAAGTTGCCTGAATGCTCAAAAATTATGCTGTTGGAAGTGAGGACAGAGGAAGACAGAGAAGGGATGCCTACTTTATAATAAAGGTAGGAAGGTATGCTGTATTTGGAGATCTCTAGACAGCAGAGTGTTGAAGTTGATTCTTTTCAGAAGGCAGATGTTTATCCGTACTCCTGAGCTCAGAACACAGCTTGGTAATCTGCAGGGCAGATGCCTGGGCACTTCTGTTCCCAAAGGTCCTGGGGAGGGAAAAAGAGGGAGACCTGACAGCTACTCCTGCATCTGCATTCATGAAGCAATTCTGTATCATACTTATGCTCATGGCTGACCACAGACCTTTTCTTCTGAGACACACAGCAGTCTATGTATGTGCATGTCAGTCTTCCAAGTACTGAGATTTCACTACACCCATGAATGTGTGCGTGTTACATGCATACACATGTGCACACTTACCCTGAAATATTCAGCTTGAGTTATGTTACCAACCAGGTCACTGTACCATGTTTTTCACAGGAGTACACTGCATGCTGGCCTCAAGCCAGGTTAAATAAGAAGATATGAAAACTAACTTGCTTGATGTCTAAACTGTCAGTACAGACTTTTAGAAAACAGTGCCCTCCAGGAGACCTGGGAAATTTGCTCTGGTGAGCCTTGTGTGTCAGCCTTACTACAGGATATGGACCAATAACTATTTGATGAACATAGACAGGAATGAGTATGAAGAGATCCACATATTTCATAGAGAATGTGCACATTTTGAGAATCTCTGCCAAAGTAAGAGTAGAAGGAATTCGCCCCACCAGCATGCCCTGTGTCTGATAATACCACTGCTTATGTAAGCCTTCTGGAGAAGAAGTTGGAAGGGCAGATTGATATAAATGGCTTTGCTCCTACTGGTTCTGCTCTGCAATAGATCTCACCCAAATCTAGTTTTTTTCCTTCGAACTGAAGGAGGCAGTAGAAATGAGTCCACAAGATCAAAGCAGTTGGTAACAGCACAACCACCAACCAAAAGGAGCATCCACTCTACTCCTTGCAAAGGCATGCTTTATCCCGCTAATGCTCGCCAAGACTTAGGTAAGTTCTGTCCTCTCTCCCTGGTTTGAGAACTGTCATGTCTCAACGTCTTTGTCTCCTTTTCACCAACAGGACCATACATGTTTGCTGGTCACATTACTAAATACTATATTGTAGATGAACAGTCTTATTAAATAAGAAACACAGAGCCAATTGCAGAGTTAAAAGCCAAAGAGGTCAGAGCAGTAGCTGAGAGCTGAGCTTACCCTTCGCTGCTGCTGCTGTCTTTCCTCTCAGCAAGAGACCTACTTCCTGTGTGTTTGTCCTTTTTATTGACTTTCTGTTCTGCCTTCTCATTGGTTGTAATCCCAACCACATGACCTCCTCGTCACTGCCTGTCTGTACAGATCTCCAGGTCTTCTATGGTTGGTATTGAGATTAAAGGCGTGTGTCTCCAATGCTGGCTGTATCCTTGAACACACAGAGATCGCCTAGCTCTGACTCCCAAGTGCTGGGATTAAAGGCGTGCACTACCACCGCCCAGCTTCTGCTATGGCTTGCTATTAGCTCTGACCCCCAGGCAACTTTATTTATTAACATACAAATAAAATCACATTTCAGTACAAATAAAATATCACCATACTACATAAAGCTCATTCTTGTTTCCACCATCCACAAATCTTCACTTCTTCAATCCTACATCCCGAGTAAAAAATTGAGGGCGACATTCAAAACCAAACCTCACTTCTCACATGATAAAACCCAGTATTCTGCTTTCTCAAGTCAGATAGTCCTGCTAATCTGACACAAACCATGCAAAATTAGCACACCCCGCCCCCGTGAATGGAGTTAAACGATTCAATCCTGCCCTGCACCAGCACATTGTCACAACTCTCCCCCTCATTTTGTAACCACTCTACCCCAGCATCTTTTCATCTGCCCTGACAAACTATCTTCTATGCTTTGGTACCCTATTTACCAGCTGGAAGAATGTCAGTTTTCCTTCTTTTACCACATAACAGCAGCAGAAGATACTCAACTATGTGACACAATGGGGAAGAATTTTACTTCTATATTTACTTAACTATATTTCAGTTAAGAGAGATAGATCCTATTTATCACACTTGGGTGGATAATCTTCAAAAACAATTCATATGGCAAAATGTATTTGACACTGAAGTTACATTGAATTTTAATGAGTCTTTGATGACTCAAAAGATACTGCAAAAATATTGCAATGCTCGTAAGTCTTCACTATGCCTAGTTTTGGATATAGTTTTGGATAATCTCCTTAATGGACAGAGCAGATTTGCCTGTGTGCAGTGGCTGATGCAGCAAGCCTTGCACATGCCTGGAAAAGCTAGAGAACACTAAGTGGCTTTCTGGTGTTCAGTTGTGACAATTTTACTCATCAAATACTTATAGTACTACTATGTGCCTGGCAGGACTGCTAAATTTCTGGTTCTGTCATTGGCTATTGCATACCATGCTCATCTGTGAGTACTTTACCAAGTAGGACAGATTCCATGCCTCTGTGTCTAATGTTAAAGTGTTACAGGTTTGTTCTGTTTCTCCCAGTGTTACTTTTAATAAGTGAAGGTGTTTCACAGGGTCTTTTCTCTTGGGCTCATCCAACCTGTTAGGAATAATGCAGTATTAAGTGTGCTTTGGCTTTCAACTCATTTGCAGTTTTAAATCTTCTAATTACAAGAGAATTTAGTCCAGACTTCAATGCAAAACAGAGACAAACTAAGTCATATAGGTATATCCTCACTCCTTCCTTCAATCTATTGTACATTTGCTCACCTTGGGGGAGAGATGGTAAGGTCACTGATTCATAGTTGATTCCAACCTTTACCCACGATTTTTAACAAATCTTTACATAAGTATGGGTGTTTTGTCTGTATACCTGTCTGTGCCCCATGTGAATGCTTGGCGCCCAGAGGCCAGAAGGCAGCACTCATCTCCTGGAACTGGAGTTACAGGTGGTTGTGAGCTGCCATGTGGATGCTGGGAATTGTGCCCACGTCATCTGGAAAATCAGCCAGTGCTCTTAACCACCAAGCCAATTTCTTCAACCCCTTTACTCGACATTTAATTCAGTCTGCTGGAGAACTGAGCAGACCAGATATCTGACCTGCCTCTGCTATCAGACTGTTGTACATGCTTCAGCTTTCTCAAGTTTTTAAATGGATGTCAACACTCATCCAGAAAAACGGAAGGAGAAACCTGATAATGACTAGAAAAAGGCTTTAGATAAACTACTGTCTGGTATCAAATCCTACATAAGTTCAAAATAACTTTCTCAGTCACTTCAAGCTTCATGCTGGAGGCTGCCGTGTGGATCTGCATTGAGTCCATTAGCAACACTTATTTAATTTCATAGAATATGTAAGCTCAAGGCTAAGGTCCTTTATTAGGCAAAAAATAGTTTGCCTGCTTTGTGAGTCTCCACACTGTATAGTGCTCTTCCTCTTATCCACTGTTTTAGTTATCTACAAGAAATGACAGCCCAAATATATTAAATGAAAAATTCCAGAAATAAGTACTAAGTTTTAAACTGGGTACCATTCTGAGTAGTGTGATCTCTCACACTGTTCAACTCTGTCCTGCCAGAAACACGGATGACCCCTGTCCAGTGTGTATGTATCTGCACTTTATATGCTACCTACCCATTAGTCACTTGGTAGCTGTCTGGGCTACTTATCAATTCCTATGACATTGTACAAAAAGTAACCGTGGTGGTGCCAATAATTCAGGGGCATCAAAGAAAAGCTGTACAGTGCATTTTTTTTCAAGTGGAAAGAGCAAAATCATCTATTTAAGAACAAAAAAATATATGCTGATGTCTAAGATCTCAGGAGGCAGAGGCAGGCAGCTCTCTGAGATTGAGGCCAGCCTGGTCTAGAGGGAGTTCCAGGACAAGCGGGGCTACATGGGAAAACCCCACCTCAAAAAGCAAAAGCAAAACAACAAACACACACACAAATAAAAATAAAACAAAAAAAAAAGAGCTGAAGAAAAAGATCTTTGAAAATTACATTAGAGGACTTCAAAGTACAAGCAGAATCCACAGACCTTCACCAAGCACCCGGCCCTATTTTACACACTATACACACAACAAGTGGATTAGGCTGCAGACCTTCACTGAGCACCCGGCCCTATCTTACACACTATACACACAACAGGTAGATTAGGCTGCAGACCTTCACTGAGCACACGGCCCTATCTTACACACTATATACACAACAGGTGGATTAATCTCCAAAAAGCTGCAGTTTAGTCTAGTCATATCCCATCTTTCCAAAACTCCCCTCCCCTCCCCTCCTCTAATCTGTCTTAGCATATGGTACTACCCACTCATCCACCAAAACCTAGGCTGTGAGAGAGAATTCTGGTGTACAAATCTATCCCTCTTGCCCAAGTGCCTTCATCCCTGCTCTTCTAGCTAAAATGTTCTTCCATTCTTCCAAGTGTGTTTGACATATCCAATACATACAAAGTCATCATGCCAGACTTGAGGTTCCTATTGTACTTTATTGTTTACAATATATTAAATACACATTAAATATAGCATATTTAAAATATACAAAAATGCTATGTGTGGTAAACAGCCATAGCCCTCCCATCCAAGAACTAAAACAGTTATTCACAATTCACCTGTGGGCTTTTCTCTGGCCCTTTTTACTCCTCCTTCCATGGGCTATCTATCACTAAGCTTGATTTTGGGTTTTCTGTGACTTTCCTTTGTAAGTTTTTATCACGTTTGTAGCTACCATGTATGTTCTTTGGTCTCACACACTTTTGAACTCAATAAAAGTAGTTATCGTGCCTTAAGTAGTCACAAGAAACTTGTTTTGGCCCGATATTGCCAACCATGGCTGTAGTTCGCTTATTTTCACCACACCATATAGCTAAAGGTACCTTATGAAACCATTCTCCCATGGACAGAACTTCAGTTATCCATCTGTTACTAACATGATTATACTGCCATGACCAAAATGTAAGACATGGCTGAACATGACTAGAAGCTCTGCTCATATTCACTGTAGATTGTTCACATCTGTGAGGTGTAACTGTCCTCAAGTAGTGATGTGAAAGATGTGTGACTATCTACAGACCATCTAACACCTGGAACTGTGGGTCCCATTCTTGCAAATGTTACATACAGAAAACAGAATCTCACATTTCTGATCACCACAAAACATGTATTTGTTTACCACCATCCTGAGAATGCTTTTCTATACATTCTGGTTATTAATCCCTTATTGGTTACTTTTTTAAAAATGTCTTTTCAAAGCAAACACCTCTTCATTTGTCCTAGTAACGTTGGGAGCTGTGGTGTGTCACAGCATTAGACCCTTCTGTCCAATCAGTCTCACTCACAAATGTTCATTGCAGTGAGTCATCGGTCTGGTTCGAGGCCTCTGGCACAGCATCACTGGACCCTCATCAAAACTCCTTTTGGATATCCTGCCGAGTCATGGAGATCCCGTGGCTATCGTTCTGTAGGACCAGTCCCTTAACATGCTCCAACAGCTCACAGATGGGGTAGATGTTAAGAGTGGGCCAACCCAAGGCTCAGGGTGGTAGCTGAACTCGTCAGTCTGGGCCTCTAGAACTGACCCCCCTCAGGCAAGGTGAGTGTGGAACTAGCTCTCCCAAGCCTGAGGTGAGAGTGGGCCATCTTCCCTGAGTGCTGAGGTCAGCTCTCCCATGAGGGGCAGGTCCAGCTCTCCTGCTGTAGTCTCCTGCAAGGGACAGGACCAGCTATCCCAGGGCCAGTGGAGGTCAGGCTTTGTGTACTTTGTTTTTCAATTTTTTTTTTTTTGGTGGGGGGCACCTATTAGAGGTAGGGATGGATATGAAGTGGTGAGGGGCAGATATGAAGGTGGGAAGGTAAGTAGGATTGGGGTGCATGATGTAAAATTCCCAAAGAATCAATGAAGAACTACATTATAAAAAAAAAAGTCATTCACTTGCTTATCTGAAGTCCTTAGCCTTTGGTAGCAATGACTGGAAGCCATTTCTGCACCAAAGCTCCATGTAATGTCAGACAAGTTCCCTAAACCTTTCTTCATTTACATAAGCATCTGACCACTTTTGATCCTTTGCTATTATTCCACATTAGTCATCTTCTTGTCTTCAACATGACCTCGGTTAGAACTGCCGCTGGAAATCTTGACTTCATAGCTCAATTTGGAAAGATCTGGCATCTTTATAACCTTTAATGTTTCTATTCACAGTTCCTCATCTGTTCCTTCCCCGATGTTCCATCTTTACTCTTCAGGTCCTAAAATGTGAGTCAACCAGGGCTAAGTACGTCCACCACCAGACCAACACATTTTTGAGCAAACTGTCCGAGGGAAAGACAGTATGGAGTGAGCTTGCAATCTGCTGACTGGGCAGCACCAATCAGTCTTTATTACTGAGTATCCTGGAGAGCAGATGAGATACCCAGAAGCAAGGTTTGGGAGACTCCACCAGCCGATGCCTCATGTACTCCTTCAGGACTGAGGTGGCAACCTTCTTCTTAAGGAGCAAGGATTAGGATGGAGGAGCCTGGAGTACTGAACAGACATCAGCCTCTGAAACAACAGGCTGGGAAAGCAACTAATGACAGAGTGTAAGAATTTAAACAGGTAGAAGAAAAAATGGTTGAGAAATGACCATAAATATAAAAGGCTAACAAAAGAATTACGTCAAGGGAGAGGATATGGGTAAGAACTTGGAGCAGTCAACACTGTCTAAACCACGGAGAAGATAATCCCCTGGGGAGGCCTCTAGATCTAATAATTAAGAAGTGTTCCGTGCTAAGAGATGAGAAAGACACCTCCCTTAACTTCACTGCACTAAGTGCAAGGAGGAGAGAAACAACCGGCACACGAGAGAAGCCCAAATATGTGAAGAGAGCATGCATGAGACCATCAGCTGGGGGGCGGGATAGTCCCATGTGTGTTCACTATGAATGGAGGAGAATGACTAGCAAAACAGCTCAAAGGAGCAGAGTTACAACAAAACTATGCCTATCCCCAGCCACTGCTCCACAAAACGAGCCTCTACAGCAGACAGCAGAGCAAGCAGCAAAACGGAGACAACTCCTTCCCACCGCCCCCCAAACATGTATTTATTGTGTGGTGTGCCACAAGCTGCATGTGGAGGTCGGGGGTCCGTCTCCTCTTCTACCATGTGAGTCCCAGAGATAGACTCAGGTCAGGTTTGGCAGCCTGTACATTTGCTCACTAAGCCATCTTGCTGGTCCTGCTTTTGGTTTTGAAGACAGTCTATTTACTCAGGATGGCCTGTTACTCACGCCAATCCTCCTTCTGCCGCCACTTCCCAAATGCTGTGATAACAGGCATAGTGCAGACACATCTGGCTACAGACAATTCTCAACTGTGAAAAAATAAACAGCCCGAATGAATGTGTAAGCCCCGAGTGTGAAATCAGTTCATGTCAGTCTCAGGTGCCAATGGTGAGGGAACATGCTGGGTGCATTCAATCATGCACACAAGAGCCCAGTTTAGAATGTTAGCCTTTGGAGTCCAGCTTCTCTGGAATACCTAAAATAAACTAAGAAGGATGCTTTCAAGTTATCATTCACATCCCTTAGTGAGTATCTATGCACCCCAACTTGCAAAAAAGAAGAGGAAGATAACTACGACATACGTCATGGATTAGATCAAAGACATATTCAAGGAAGCCAGCTCAAAGAATGGCAATGAAATAAATAGACTGCTAGTAATTCTTCAGTTGAAATACATTAAAATATCTAGAGGTTATTCTTCCTCACAGACGAATGTCCCAAAGCCTAAAGAATATACCTGCTACGAAAGTATGTCCTGAAACTAAGTGGCTCAAACTAATGAGTCCCATTTACATTCTAGTACATGTTAGACACAGCTTAAAAAAGAAGACAGTTCTTTTCACTCTGAGGGCAAGTATAAAAAAATGATATAAAAAATGTAGACTACTTTGCAAATAGACTTGGAAAGACTACAGACACGCAGGATCATCATTACCCAAGAGCCATCTTCTTCTTTTGCCTCCACTATACCAGAGGACGTGTTTGGGGCAGGTGCTTTGGGGCAACATATGAGGTAAGGGAGGAGTCTCTCACGGAAGATGAGTCCTGATGGCGGTGGTTTCTCTCTCAGTTGGTGTAAATGTTAAGTTGGGGTTCTAATCCTAGAAGGAGAGTCTCCCACAGTCACCTTCCCAAACACATTTCCCCACTCTACCTCCTCCATTAACCTCTTATTCTTCTCATGAGTACCTACCGTGCTAAGACTACAGAGCTCTACAGGACCTCCACTTAGACATCTGTGTGGATCTGAACTGTCTCCATGCACACTCCTGTTTAAGCCTCACCCCAATGAGACAGAAATTAGTATCACTGTTCTCAGTTTATAGATGAGCAGACAGTGCTGGGGAGACTAAGCACTTAGCTTATGTCCCATGGCAGTTACACTGTCAAGTTGAAGTTGGAGTCTGCTTTCACGGCCTAACGCCCTGAACAATTTCTCCAGAAATAACAGAGACAAGCCAATGTAGCATATCCAAAATATATGAGTTTGGAGTCAGGTGCGCAGCCACACCAGCACACCAGGGCAAACAGTCCCAGTATTTCTGTCCAGCAAGCAGTGAGCATGCCTCTGCCAAAGAGTTCTACAGTCATTTAGCTGAGCCTCGGAAAATGAGGTCTTGCAGGAGAAAAGAGGACTGCCTTCCTCCCCGTCCGAGTCTACTGTTGAAACCACTCAGATTGAAATGTCACACTTCTTACGGTGGCACTTTGCTTCTGTGTCACATGTCTCTACACATTCCCCTATTCAACTTATTTTCAGGATCTTTTTTTTCATGTGAGAAAAACAGTAAAAACAAACAAACAAACAAACAAAAAAAAAAAAAACAAAAAAAAAACAGGAACAAGCTGCAAAAGACCCCTTCTGCCTGCTCCAATCCTAAGGACCCAGGGACACCAGGAGCCTCAGCACCTTGTTGCTCCTCATTTAAAGTCCCTGAAAAAGTTACTTATTTTCTAGGACCCCAGAAGACCTGCTCTACACTACATGCCACCAACCAGCCTTCCAACACTGGCCAGGCAGGCACCCCGGTGCTTTTTGTTGTTATTTCTAAGGCACTCTGGATGGTACTCCCTTGAGGTCAGCAAACATAAGGTTTTAAAGAAAAAAAGAGAAAGAGAAAAGGAGTGTGAGAGAGAAAGAAGTCAGTCTGTATCATATCCCAGAATGGGGCCAAGCCATTTCTCCACCTCAGCCACAGGCATGTTCTTCCTCAAAGCATAATCCTCAATCTGTAAAAGACAGAAGCATGTTGTTAAACCAAAGTGCCAAGACTTTCTTTTCTGATCTGAGTTTCCACAGGCTTTTGGAATAAACATTAAGAACCTGGCATATCTTGTCTTGACAGCAATCTACTGAGCTAAACAGAGGTATTTTCTGTCTGCCTACTTGCTTTACTCTCTAGGCAGAAAACAGCATGTGGCATATATGTCTGCTGCTTAGAAGTTGGAAGGTTTTGTGTGTGTGTGTGTGTGTGTGTGTGTGTGTGTGTGTGTGTGTGTGTGTGTATCACAGGTAGAGAGGGAGGGCTAGAATCAGGGTAATGGGCTGAAATCAAATTAAGACCCAACTGGGGTGAGTTTATTCACACACACACACACACACACACCACATCACTGTCATGTAAAATGGGTCCTACAGGTCCATTTTAAAGGCAGTTATCTAGAGAAGTCACATCCTTACCTGATCCTTGGAAACTTTCCCCACAGCAAAATATTTGGACTTTACATTGGAGAAGTAGAGGCCTGATACTGCTGAAGCAGGTGCCATTGCCAAGGATTCTGTCAACCTGATGCCTGAAGAGAACCACAGGAAGCAATCAGTGCCCACGCAGGGTACTAACAGACTCTGAATGAACACCAAGTAAACTCATGCCTTCAAGGCAGACACAATGACACAGTAAGAAGCTCCGATCACAGTGTCTAGCAAATTCTTGTCACATGGAAAAACCAAATTCGGGACATGCACATTATACCCAGCGGGAGCAAGCCTGGAAAAGACTGCATTCTTTCC
This sequence comes from Peromyscus eremicus, assembly GCF_949786415.1. NCBI lineage: Eukaryota > Metazoa > Chordata > Mammalia > Rodentia > Cricetidae > Peromyscus > Peromyscus eremicus. The sequence continues at coordinate 48,246,681 of NC_081420.1, read as the reverse complement.
CCCAGCTACCCATGATCGGTTGTAGAGGCTCCAATTTGTCTCTACGCTGAGTCTTCTCAGGCAGGACTGCTAGCCCTGGCAGTACACTCCTCATGACTTTGTGAGGTCAGCTGGTAGCATGAATGAAGAACAAGCCCACAAAAGCACTGAGAAGGAAGGGTCCTCAGGACTGTTACTCAGCACTACTCACTCTATGAACAAGAACATGGAATCACCAAGGACTAAATACTTTCTAAAGATCTCTAGCTCACTCATAGGAAACGGGGCTCACACCTAGATGTTGTGATTCCCAGAGTTGTTTCTGCAGACCCAGATCCAACGCCACTCCCAGTTCCTTTCTTTGATATGGATTCAACTTTGATAGCTAATTTTGATTGATTAATTCCAAGGGGTTTGTGATTTAACCTGAGTCCTCTCAACTCCACAAGCTATGCAGTAAGGATGGGACAACACACAGCCTCAGAACAATGACTGACTCCACCCCGAGCCAAGGACAATGAGGCTGTTGTCTCAACAGAGCACAGATCAACTTTTAATTTTCAACTCTGAGGCTCAACCCATAGAGAAAACTGAAGAGGGGATGATGACTGCAGAGGAGCATTAATGTTAATAACAAGTACAGAGAAGTGAGAAAGCTCTGGGAAGGCTGGGAGCTTGCAGGTTGAGAGCCCAGAAATAGCCATCAGCAAGCAGTGCAGGCCTGAGCAGGCAGAAGACTCATCCAACAGGACAGGGGCCGGCCACTAACTACTGTACCAAGACAGAAAACTAGGTTTGAAAGCCAGGGGGAAGAAAAGAGAACAAGGTAAATCCCCATCCAGGATGGGGCAAGAGTAAACAGTTTAAACTTAGTCTAAAATATTAAAGCAAAAAATACACTGCTGTAATTTGGAAGTAAAGTGCCAGAACAGATCCAAGTGAGAAAGGATGAGATGAGGAATGATTTCATGCTAAGTTCTTCCATTTTATAAAAACTTTAACTGCATATGTCATTGGTAAGTGCATGCACTCACTGAGCAAGGACAGGAGCTCACTGTCTCCCACACACCTGTGGCCTGCTCAATGTTGGCCAGTCTCCACATGGTGAGCTTCTCAGTATGGTCAGGCTGGCTGGGGTAACCAGGAGCTGGTCGGATGCCCTCATACCGGAGTTTGCGCAAGTCTGTGACACCCAACTGCTCACTACTGCAGTAAGCCCACAGTTCTCGGCGAACTCTCTCATGCAGCTCCTCGGCAAAGGCCTGGGAACAAGAAGAGAGAGGGGCACAACCAAGCAGAAGCAACCTGTGGCCTCCAGCCCTGCATCACAGTGGCACAGAATCACTTTCCCCACCTGGCCACAGTCAGGACAAACTGTAGTTTCACTAGGTGCCCTGAGACTCAACGGTGTCCTCAACTGAGTTCTGAAGTATCATATTTAATAATCTGAGAATTGTAGGCCATTTTCCTGAAGTCAACGGGACCACAGCTTTACCAGAAGAGTACTGGGACCACAGAGCTGTACTCTCCATGGCCTGCTGAAAAGGGGACAGGACCTCCCACAGCTTGGCCTGCCTCACCCCACATGCAGCAAAGATAACTCTACCAAAGTTGCCAACATTAGAGAGGACTCTAAGGCAGAAATCTGATTTTAATTCTGGGAGTTATCAGTAAAATGATGCATCACAATAATCAAAGGAAGACTAATTCAGAGATAAGGTCAACACCCTTGAGGGCAACAACCAACTAGTGAAGCACTGGAGGTTTCTCTTTGCTAAAAGATGACCCGAGTGGCATTTGGGAGACACAGGACTTAAACTACAGATCGTGTTAAAGCCGGCAGCATCTGGCTCAACTACACAATAACACAGATTCTAAAGGCTGCTAGGCTTTCTGACATTGTCATGGGAGCTCCAATACCCAGACTCCACCTCAGTACCCCACTATCTGCCAATGCCGTACCTCTGCCAGCCGGTCCCCCAGTGCCTTCACCATGATGCTGCTGTAGTCATCGCCATCATCCTCGTAGGCTTTACTCAGCTCTTCAACCCCAAAGCAGGCAACAGCAAACAGACCCAAGTAGTCTCGGACACCAGAATGCAGAGGAGCAATGAAGTCTGAGAGGCAGTGGTAGGGGTCTATACTGGAAGAGTCCTTCTCAGCCTTAAAACCCAAGCATTGGGCAGAGAAGCCATTAGTATGGCCATGGCACCAGGACATAGTAGAGAGCAAAATGAATATAAGCCTTAGGACATACAATGTCTGCATGCTTCGTTCAGCTCTACCCCAGCACTCAGAACGGTGTCTGGCACACAGTGAGGATGCAATAGATACTTTAGTGTGTTCATACACTAAACTGCAATTACTCAACATAGCCACATGGGGCCCAGAGGCACTGCAGCAGAGGAGGTGGAGCCCTCAGGACTTGATTACTGTCTTTCTTGCAGGATGAGTTGGCTATCACTGGAGTTCAGCCTTCTTTTCTCACTTACCCATGTGCCTTTTTGACTTTTGCCATGTTACAAAGCAGCACGTGGTTCTCACCAGATGCGGCTGCCTGATCCTGGACTTAACAACCAGAACAATGAACCAAAATAAACATTTTTCTTTATAAATCTCCAGTCTTAAATATTACATTATAGCAATAGAAAACAGACAAAGACACAAATGAAATGAGATTTTAAAAAATATATGACATGATGTAGCATATATAATTAGGAAATTAGTGGATTTGCTCATTTATGCACTCACTAAACACTTCTGAATACTTGCAGGCACTCTGCTAAGAACCAGAACCTTAAAAAACCATAGATTAAACATTACTTTTGCAGTGTTTTCAATTCAGATGAGCATATTTGAGAAGAGCCTGATAAAGGGATTAGTCTTCACTGTGCATTAACAAATAGACTTTAACAAACTGCTAAGGTCAAGTGCATATAGGCCCGGTGTTGTCTACCATGGTTTGTTAGACTTCTAAGAACACACTAAGGCATTCTGAATACAAATACTCTGTCCAGGGCCTGGGAATCATAGTTGGAAGAATGCCTGCCTAGAATGCACAATGCTCTATGTTTGATCCCCAGTACCACATAAGCTAGGTACAATCTTGCAGGCCTCTAATTTCAGCATGCACGAAGATCAAAAATTCAAGGTCCCTTGGTGTTACATCAAGTTTGAGACCAGCCTGGGACACATGAGACCCTGTCTCAAAACCACACACACACACACACACAGAGAGAGAGAGAGAGAGAGAGAGAGAGAGAGAGAGAGAGAGAGAGAGAGAGAGAGAGAGAGAGGGGCTCTCTCCACAGCACAGGTGTCTATCTTCCACTGGTTTACTCTCAATTGGTAATTATCCTCCCTGCTATGAAGCTATAAGTCTTATACATATCACAGTCAATAAAAAGTTACTAGCTTCTAACTAATACTTCCAAGTACTTAACACTCTGTTGTTCTTTACAGGGTACTAATTTAGCTCTCAGCAATTCAGTGAAGAAAGTGATCCACACGCTCCATTTCACAGGCAAGAAATCTGAGACATAAATTTGACCCACAGGCTCAGCCAGTGGCCAGACCCAGGAGCTAACACCAGTGCCCCATCAGGTCTAGAAACAAATGCTCCTAGATACATGGAACTACTCAAGACTGATCAATTCATCAAGGAGGAGTCACCCAGAATCCTCTAAGCCATTTGCTAATCATGAGAGCAAGTGTAGCCTGACGCCAGGCAGAGAATAAGCCAGTGGCTGCAGGTCAGAAGACATAAGTGTCCCGGAGCTCAGGGATAGAGGTGAATGGAGGGTTAGTCCATTTTCTAGTGGCACTCTACTGTTCTTTGATTTTAAAAAAAGAAAAAAAAGCAGGAGAGGTACACAAACCTACTCTGCAGTAGGGCAGGTCACTGGTCCCACTGTGCCTTAGAAGGGATGCCAATCAGAGTTACTTTGAACAAAAGGCTCAGCTACATTGTTTCAGTGCCCTACAGATCACCTCCTAATAAATGGCTATCCACACAGGCAATACAGATCTATGGTCCAGTTCCCCTTTCTAGGGCTACTAAAAGAGTGAACAGAGAATCCACTGTGGAAAATGTCCTTACACAGCATGTCCAGACTTCCCTGATACAACAGTATTTAGTTCATTCTAGAAGTGAAAAGACAGCAGAGGAAAACCAAGGATGAAAGAATGGGCCCAGCAGGTGTCTGGCCTTAGTCACCAGTCAAAGAAAAGCTCATGATTCCGTAGCAAGAAAGGGCCAGAGCTCATCTCTGGAACTCCCTACTCTGTATCCGGTGGTGTCTGAGACTAAGCACGCAGAGTAAAGTTGAAATTGTTCTCACATAACTCCTTATGGTATTAAGGCCCAAATTTAAAAATCCTATCCGTTGTTACTATTAAAACCCTGTCATTATGAGTTGCATTATGATAAAAGGCAATACTACCAATTTTAAATCACTAAAAATGTAAGTGAAACTAAAAAAAGTAATTTACTGCTAATTATTAAATTCTAGTTCCAATTCTTGACTGAGACAATTGTGTCTACAGTGCTCAAGTCTTCGTATGGTGCCTGCATTTTTAAGGGTGAGGCAAAAACAAAACACAGATGGTGTGCACTGAGAACTGTTACAGGGAGAACACAGCCAGGGTGCACTCAAGGGGGCTTGCCTCTGCACACGAAGCTCAGCGCCAGCTCCCTCTGCCCGCTTCTTTTCCCCGTGAAACAGAGACATAAGCCGCCTGACAACAGCACCATGAAACGGTTACACTCTGACTCTCTTGCTCCCTCTTCGGGACCTGGCGGGGCGGACATTCTGGGATATTTGTCCCCACCAGACTTCCCTTTGAGACAGTAAGTGATGTAACAGTCTTTAATAGAACACTCAGATGAGAAGCAACTGTTAGGGGAAGTAAATGCCCCCTAGTTGCAAGAGATAAGGGGACTGAAAGACTGAACCATGCGTGTATGACAGCTGGGCTAGCAGCACTGTTCCCTGTCTATCTGCAGACACTACAGTGAACGCCTACCCTACCTCATGGACACCCATGTGGGCGCCTTCTCTCCATCCTCACCAATGCTTAGGACTCGGGCCTACGGAGAACTGTTTGGGATGAAATGGAACAGACAAAAGGCTCAGGTTTCTTATTTAATTCTCACTGACACTGAGTGTAGTTTCCAAGCCTGAGAATCAAAGCAGTGGACTCATTGTCCACACACATTCCATACCTGCTGCCTCAGCCCATAGAAGGTGGCTATGGGTTCTGAAGCCTGGGGCACCACACCTTCTGCATACAAGTGGATGTCATCTTGGACACTCTGTGCTGGCCAGAATCCAACCACACCCCTGGCCTGGAGTTTCTTTTGACTTATCAGTATGTTCAGCATATTGTGAGCATCATCATACACCTTTCTGGCTTCTTTACCTATTAAAAAACACAATAAGAATTTATTCAAAGATGCCAATAATAACCTGCAAACATCAATTCTTCTTAAAGCACCCCTGCTTCTCCTTCTCCTGCCCGCTTCTCCATTCTCACAAAGATTCTCAAGTTTGCCACGGGCACAGCCTGAAGCAGAGCAACAGTGGCTAGTGGGTCCATGAAACGAATCCCCACGGTGTGCCTCCTCTAGCTCAATCTGGTTATATTTTCCCATTTAGTAGACCCCAGAGAGCTAAATCAATTGCTCCCAAAACAGTCTTGTCAGAAAGAGGGCAAGAATCGGCATTCCACATACAGCCCTATTAACTTCACAGTGATGTATGGGGATGAGACAGGGTGAGTCGTGATGTGTGGCCCAAATCCTCTTAAACAGCATTGGTACTGTATCTGAATAGCTTCAGCCCCTGCATGGTAGGCACCAGACCAGGTCTGGGGCCCCTTCCATCAGTTCCCATTAGCTCTCAGGAGGCAACACTGTGCTGCCCTACCTGCATGAAGGGCAGTCGCACAGTCCCTTCACAGCTTGCTGTGGTGGCACAGGGACAGTGCAGTAAGAAGTCCCTTACCCAATCCTCCCACTACCTGTAAGTGCTTGGGTCTCAGCATGCAGCATACCCAGGACCTCCCCAAGCTGACTAGTATCTCATTTCCCTGGCTCTCTCCAGCCCGAATCCCATGGTTCATCAGTACCCTTCCTCCTGTGTCTCTAGGGGCTGGGTGGGGTGAAGCTACCCGAGACAAGTGAGGGGAACAATTCAGTATTTACTTTCTCTCCTTTATCATGCCAAGTCTCCCTCCTTCCTTAAATGTTCCGGGTACAATGAGATCTGCAGTTCCCCACATGGGCACCCATGTCCAAGGCTTCTCATTCGCCTCAATTTGACATGCTCCTGCTTCCTATCCCTAAGCCCAGCCTCAGCAGTTCCATGGAATCTTCAATAACAGTTCAAGTACCACCGCCTCCAGGAAGCCCACTCTAACCTCCTGCTGGAGTCCTAGCCCCTCTTCTTATACAAGGGGGATCGCAGGCTGAGCCCAGAGCAAGAGCCCAGCACAAACCTAGCACTGTTGGCTGCACCAGTGAGTAAATCAGGTACTAAGTCACAGGACTACCTCCTTTTCATTTGCCTCTGTGTGGAACACAGAATGTAACTGCTGTCAATGAGTACATTCATTTAAAGGAAGGGGGGAATAAAAGGCCAAATTTACCTGACATAATAAGGGCAAGCAAACTATGAAGTGTCCATCTGAAAGTTGAGTGGGTGAGCACTATGGAAGCAGCTATATTCTGTGCACACTAAACACTTAGCGCTTAGTCCTCTGAGACCACCTTCAGAGTCACACCACCACCTCCTGAACACCAGGCAGGAAGGACTTACTAACCCACTGTTTTGTCGTTAAATATCTTGGGAAAGCCTCGATTTGGGTATTTGCCCCGGAGCTGCCAGACATCGAAGAAAGGCTTCCAGTCAATGTAGTCCACCAGCTTCTGCAGGCTGTAGTCTTCAAAGACCCGACTCCCAATAAATGTGGGCTTCACTAGAGGAAAGAGGCACGGCTGTCAATGCCACACGAGCTGGGACAGCACTCACACCGACACACTCAGCTGTCCTTCCCTGCTCCTCACTGGAGCTTACTCCCACACCTGCCTCCCTCCTGTCACCCACAGAAGCTGTCTTACCAAGAGTGCAACTTTAAATGATCATGGAGAAGGAACTTCCCTGTGCAGCAGACTGGCTACCCCATGCTGGAAACTCTTCCCTCAACCTTTTCATCCCCACTATGTCTTAGAAAAAGGGAAGGCTTCAGTTCGCTTCTGTGTGTTGGTGGCAGTGTTAAAAGAGACTACTGCAGAAGGGCATGTGTAGTACACTACTTATATAAAGTTTACAAACAGGAACCAATAGCCTTCACTGCGCGCGCGCACACACACACACACACACACATACACACACACACACACACACACACACACAAAGTGTAAAGGCATATACGGAAATGAAGCTCCAAACTCAAAACTGGCTACTTCTACAGGGGAGGGACAAATACAGGACTGCTGCTATGGATGAATATCTTCGACTTTTTTAAAGAAGACTAAATAAGTCGTAAGTTATTTCTTAGGTTGAGTAATGGAAATACACAGGCGTTCAGAAATCGGTCTCTACATCTCAAGTCTGAAACATATCGTAACACACATAATCCTAGGGACTCTACAGGCAGACTGTGCTTCAGACATTTCAGGACACCAAGGACACAATGCCACATGGATACTGGGCCAGAAGCCAAGGGGCTAGTGCTACTGCCAACTCTGAGTGCCCATGCCTCCCTGTGACTAGGGATCCAAGGCCTTGCTGTTCCACTGTTAGCAGCTGCTCTGCAGAACATGGGCCTCTCAGAAAGCAAGGTAAGAGCAGAGGAGCTCTTAACTGAGCTGGAATCTCTGCCTTCCTGCACCACAGTGACTCTTCCCCATCTGCTCTGCCATGCAGGGCCGCCCCCACTTTTTAACCATTATCGTGTAGATTTGTTTGTTAATAACGTCTGCACAGTCCTCTTAGGAGACTCAAGAGAGACCACTGACACCTCAGACCAAAGAGGAGACTCAAGAGAGACCACTGACTCCTCAGACCAAAGAGGAGACTCAAGCGAGACCACTGACACCTCAGACCAAAGAGGCCTCCTGCTAGGAGGCAGGCAACGACCTGCAGTTGTGGAGTCCCTGAGGGCAGGGCTGCTCTTGATCAAGCTTCATGCTAGAGTTCCAAGGCTGCTTCAGGCTCTACTTCCTAGAGAGAAAGCCCTGCTTTCTTACTGGTTTTACTTCATACAGCTCCCTGAAGACAAGTGGGCTATCCTCAAAACATTCAAAGGCCATACCTTGGGATCCCAGATCCCTCAGGCAGCAGGCTAGAGCCTATTGATGTCATCATATGGGGGCTAAAAAGGTAATCCAGGAAGTATCTCCACCACTACCAGGCATCATGGGCCTTCTCAGGGTCATTTCTAGCAAAATATATATTTGGGTGTATGACTTGCCCTGGTGCCTCCATAATTTCAGAATAAAAGACAAACGGCAAAAAGCTACAGCATGGACTCTGTTGTAGTGATTTCTATTTCTTCAAAGGTTTTCACATTAGTGTCTTATTTTAACCTTTTAACATTTCCATAAAGTAATCCCCCTTTATACTTCAGCACCTATCAAATGTAGAAGACAGACACTCAAGGTCACACGGTGAATCAGAGCCAGGAGCCAAGCCAGGATGAGCACCCGGGCCTCCCAGCTCCCAATTTGGCACTCTTTGCCCTAAACCACACTGAACCCAGCAGGAATGAAATTAGAACTGAGCACACCTACATTTCCAATTTAATCCTCTCGACTCTGCTGAGCATGTGTAGAACACAGATGTCATGAGCACTGAAAGCTGGTTTCAGACATTACCTTGGAAATACGGATTCCGTTAACAGAATCCCCCTTCACCCTGTCTCGGTTTTGCATTTGTGCCTCATGTCTCTCTGAGCCTGTCAAAACATCTTACACATATTATTCCCTTGTGAATACCTATGTAAGGTAAGAAAGGTAGCTAGAAATAAAACGGGAAGAAACCACATAAGAGAAATTAAAAGGGAAGCAACCAGAGACAGAACAAGAAGGTGAAAAAGGATCCAGCTTTGCTGCAGAGTTTTTCAAGACCTGTGAATGTAGTTATTTTATATTTCGGACATTCAGTGAGTCCTCTGGCCTGCATGCAACTCAGGTCAGCCGAGGAGGCTCACTCAAGCATAGCCCAGAGAAGCACCGAGGCTACAGAAGACAAACCTGATGGTAGAAGCTGGACAACCATTCATGCTACTGTCTGAAATTCACGTTTCTTCAATTAGAATGGAGACAATAAACATGCTTGTTACAGAGTCATCCAAAGGACTCAGGAAGCCGGGGTGAATCCATCTCCCAACAGTTTGTGGCACTCAACAGGTCTTCCTTCCTATCTACTTTCTTTTAAATTAGGGTGACTTATTACAACACACAACTGAGAATTACTCGCTTGCAGGTTCATTTGCAGCCGAGTAACTGCAAACATTCCTAGACATTGTCAGTTATCACACTTAAGTTGTCTCCAGCAACAGCCACAGACCTGGGTGAGGTTCAGACAGCCAATCAATGTGGAAACCATTTTTTCTGGCTTGACTTAGGGGTAAGTATTTTCTCTCCTGTTGAAAAAAATAATAATTTAGTCAGAACCTGTTAGCTTTTCTATCTCTACAATGAAAACATAACCAAGAAAATTTTGCAAACAAAACGAATGAATAAAACCAAATACTTTTAAAGAGAAATCCTTATCTTTCTTATCCAATATTGCTTCACACTGCCACCAGAAGAGAACACGGTAAAGAGTGACGTGTTCACTGTGGTTGTAAGAGTAACCCTGTAGTCCTGACCAGTTCTTTCAGGGCACACGGGCTTGGAGTTACTGCCCTGCCCAAACTACCCTGAGGACCAGAGCAGGGCAGACCCACGGAACTGCCAGCTGTAGGCAAACAGGAGACTGGGAAGAAGCCATGAGCAGCACCTACGGCTCTCCAGCACCTCAGAAATACATCAACTCTGTATTCTCTCATTCACATTCCGAGCAACTCTCTTAACGCCCCACACAAAGAAAATGCAGACAAGCATGGGACTATCTTAGTAACTTCAAAGGATAATTATGGAGTTCCTGAAGCCTAGAGGGACTGTTCCTGGCACTTGATTCTGAATAGCAGACAGGATCAGGCTAATAACCAGGAGAGGCTTGAGAATGACCTGGTTAACATCTCCCTTTTCTTCCATTTTCCCCTCGACAGTGAGTCTGAGAATACCATTTTAGAACGGTTTAGCTCATATTTTTGGGATGTCTAGGAGCTCATGTTTTACTTTCTCATAGGTCTGGTGTCTGGCATACAGCCTAATACTTACTGAGGATCCAGAGTGTTTGCCTTAATACAGTTAAAAAAAAAAAAATTCCCAAGTGTTTTGAGATATAGTCTTGCTATATAGCCCAGGCTGGCTTCAAACTCATGATCTTCTTGCCCCCATATAAGTGCTGGGATTATAGGTATGCAGGTCCATTCCCTACTTATAATTCATTAAAATATTTAATTTAAAAAAAATCAGAAATTTAGAAATACCAAAGAATTCAGATTTGTACTAGGAAATAGGCCTCTCTCAAAGGACTCCTCAAAATAGTCAATAAAACCCATGAAAAACCATGGATCACTCTGATTTGAAATGAGCACAGACCTGCTTTTATCATTTACCTTGAGAGACTCATAGTGGTCCTGTCTAATATCTTCATATTCTTCCAGTATTTCTTCAACATAGTCATCTTTCAGATTTTCATCTAACAGCTGAGAACACTGAAATGCAAGAAAAAGTTCAACAACCATAAGGCAGCCAAGGAAGATCAACTCTACTGAGGCCCGGTGAGAGGGCTCAGTAGGTAAAGATGCTTGCTGCCAGGCTGACAACCTGACTTTAATCCCTAGGACCCATGGTTACATGGGCTTGGGGTACATGGGATTGGAGTTAACTGTCCTGCCCAAACTACCCTGAGGACCAGAGCAGGGTAGACCGTGGGGATTGGTTCTTCTTCTAGAAGAAGAAGGACAAGGGCAGGGAAAGACACCTGGGCAAGGCTTTTCGTTATGTTCAGTGAGGAGCTATCTATTACTATTGGCTTTGAACATCTGGTGACTGCTTTTTGGTTGAGTCAGCTGGCCCTATCAAGTGTTCTTACATCTGGAACAAAGTCATTTTAAAAATCCCACATTCCATTTAATTCTAGCAATGGCCAAAGAAATTGACTCATTTGTAAATGAAAAGCATCTGTCAATCTGGTCAGATGTCCAAGTGCCAGGCACCTTTGGTGCCATCCTTGAGCTGTTGCTCAGTTCGGTCAGCATCCCTAAAAGCACCAGACATGCCAACGGGGCTTACTTCCAGCGAGGCAAGCCCTGCAGTGGCATGGCATGACCTTTCACATGTCACTTCACCTGCTCTTTCACATGTCTGCAGTAGAACTTGCAAAAAACAAAGTGGTTCTCAGGTGATACCTTAGCTCTTAGTGCTTTCTCTGTACCCTCTTTAGAACACATTTGAAGTAAAGGAAGGCCCCACACTCACCACCACCACACTCTTGGATGCATCTAGGACATGGATTACAGGCGCACTGTATCGTGGTGCTATTTTAACTGCTGTGTGGGTTCTGAAAACAAGGGTCAAGAAGAAAAGCATATCCATCAGTGCTGACAGCTCTTTGCTCAGACAACTCATGTTCAGAACCATTAGCGATAATATGTTTCTAAAGTATTTTCAAGAGCAATCTTCAAGGTACTTACTTACAAATATTGAACTTCAAATTTCCCTTATAAACCAAGAAGGACTATTTCCCATCCTGAGATGAGAAAAACAAGGTGAAATGACATGAACTGATAGGCCTGGCTCCAACGGAGTCTGACAAAATGAGAAAGGTTTGTTCTTAGTTATCTGCCAACAAGGAATGAGTTCCAGCCCAGGCACTCATCACAGCCTGCTTGAGCCAAGGGAGGAACACAGTCCCTGGCAGTCACACCCTACTGTCATCAAGGTCAACTTCCTCCCTCCAAATGAGCTGGGAGAACAGCCAGAGCCCCGGGGAAGCAGGAAGCAGGCAGAAGACACAGGACACAGATCTGACCGCTGCTTCCTCTTTGAGAGAGCCATCTATACACTGGCCTCAACCCCACTTCTACTTGTAAAAAGAAACCCCAGACCTGAAATGCAACAAAAACAAAACAGAAAGAGGACAGGGATATAGCTGAGTGGTGTAACTCTTGCTACAATGCAGAAAGCCCTAGTTATCAATCCCTAATATCACAAAGTGAATCAATTAATTTAAAACAAAGCATAGAAGTAACAAAATACTTCATACTAAGATTTGCTCAGCCCCAAGTTTCCACTGCCAAACTTTAACATGCAGATACCAGGAACAACCTTTAATTCTTTGTTTGTTTGTTTGTTTTGTTTTGTTTTTTTGAGACAGGGTTTCTCTGTGTAGCTTTGCGCCTTTCCTGGAACTCACTCTGTACCCCAGGCTGGCCTCGAACTCTCAGAGATCTGGCTGTTTCTGCCTCCCGAGTGTTGGGATTAAAGGCTTGCACCACTACCACCCACCTTAACCTTTAATTCTTAAATATCACATTTAACATGTTAAATATATTGTCCTGATTGGTAGGTGCTTATGGCAATGGTGTAGGCTATGTATCAGCAATTTCATTAAGAAATATACAAAATTGAGAACTGGAAACAAATATAGCCTCACTTTAAGTGGTTTAAGTGGGGCCTGAAGATGGAGAAAAGTGGCTCACAGGATGGCTTACAGAAGTTCCCACCATGTGTTTCCTGCTCTTTCCTTCTTCCAAATCAGGTATTTTCATATTCTTTCCCTTAGTCAAAGTGAATTGTAATCCTTTCTTTCATATCATGGCCTAGTCTAGAATGAAAGTCTTTTATATAAACACTGCATAGCTGGTGCTTTCACAGGGCTGGTGAGGTGGCTCAGCCAGTCAGTGTGCTCCCTACACAAACCTGACCACCTGAATTCAATGCCTGGAGCCCATAAAGGTAGATGAAGAGAGCTAGTGAGATGGTTCAGTGAGTAAAAGGCACCTACTGCCAAGCAAGGTGGCATAAACTCAATCCTTTGGACCCACAAAGTAGAAAGAGAAACTCTTGTCCCCCAAGTTGTCCTCTGACCTCCACATGCACACCATGGCATATGCACACCCAAGAGAACCAACTCTACAAGGTTATCCTCTGACCACCTCTCTCTCTCTCTCTCTCTCTCTCTCTCTCTCTCTCTCTCTCTCTCTCTCTCACACACACACACACACACACACACACACACACACACACACACACATTATTTTTAAAAAACAGAGGAGAAAAAAAAGATGATGAAATCAGAAGTAAGAACAGATCTAAAATGCATTCCATGAAATTCTATACACACCCCTACATTTTAAGCTTCCCTAGCAAAAGCTCATGGTCAAAGTAAAGAGGAAGATAAAATCACCTTACTTCCGAGCAATTAAATATACACACACTCAGAAAATTATCTCTACCTTAGAGCAATGTGACTTTCCCTTAAATTTAAGAAAAAAAGGAAATTGCAAAACCTACTTTGTAGTTGTACTGGCTCATTTTGTGTCAATTTGACACAAGCTAGAGTCATCAGAGAGGAAGGAGCCTCAGCTGAGGAAATGTGTGGAATACTCCTTTACACTGTGTGACTCTATGTCACTGTGATTGGTTTAATAAAGAAGCTGACTGGCAAATGGATGGACAGGATAAGGTCAGGCAGGTGAAACAGACTAAGGACATTGGGAGAAGAAAAGGAGTCGGAGGAGTTACCAGAGAGACATGGAGAGAAAATAGGAGGTGCAAGATGATGCACGTGGCAGAATGTAGATTAATATAAATGGGTTAAAACAGTAAGAATTGGCTAGTAACAAGCCTGAGCTACTGACCAAGAATCTATAATTAATATTAAACCTCCTTGTGGTTACCTGGGTGTAGCTCCTGGGACACCGAAAAACCCTGTCAACAGAAATGCCTCCATGAGATCCAGCTGTAAGGCATTTTCTTAGATAGTGATTGACAGCCCATTGTGGGTGAAGCCATCCCTGGGCTGGTGGTCCTGGGTTCTTTAAGAAAGCAGGCCAAGCAAACCATGAGAAGCAAGCCAGTAAGCAGCACTCCTCCATGGCTTCTGCACCAAATCCTGCCTCTAGGATCCTGCCCCGTTTGAGTTCCTGTGCTGACTTCCTTTGGTGATGAGCAGCAATGTGGAAGTATAAGATGAATAAACCCTTTCCTCCCCAGCTTGCTTTTTGGTCATGGTGTTTCATCACAGCAATAGAAACTCTAACTAAAACAGTAGTAATTGGCTATACATTAGTTAAATTTAACAGATGACTTTCAGAATGTATATCCTGTGAAGTTCTGCCCATAACAAGGCCAGATTTCCATGAAGTTCCTGTATGTGATACCACATCACCCACACTGCAGATAGAATAACGGGTTTAAATGCGACAGACACTCCAAGTATATTCCCACCCACCTCTGACCCCTAACCTTCAGTTCTCTAAGACCCTCTACTGGATGGTCATACCTTGTACTCAAATGTCTGGGAACACAAGTCTGGTTCATGCTGTTACTGGAAAAGTCATAGCTTATCACCCTCAGAAATCTGTCTCATAAAATCATACAAGTCTTGAGCTGTCATCTGGCAAAGGGAAGAATTAGCTACTGCTGAACCCTCAATCATCTGAGGAGAAGCAACCAGGTGTCTGAGGAGGGCTTTTTTCTTTTGTCTGGTGGCTCTTATAATAAAATGAACCAAGTAGTCAACTTCCAATCACCACAAGTAACAAATTCTTGACCTAATGAAGCACACTATGATATAAAAATATTTTAATTATGAATCCAGCATCCCAGGTGCATAACTCCTAATGTAGAGATTTAGTATATTACACAATCCCAATTTTTAAGTCTTTACTTTGACAATAGTCCATAGGTCCTATTGCCACTTTCCACACTAAGCAAAAGACCAGGTTAAGTTCATAAAGCCCAAGTTATCTACCAGGCCTATAGGTCCAGACCTATAGTTCCAGCTACTTGGAAGCTGAGACAGAGGACTGCAAATTCCAGGCCATCCTGGGCTACAGGCAAGTTCAAGACTAGGCAATTTAGTGAAAACCTGTCCCAAAAGTAAAAAAATAAAAGATTTTAAGTAAAAAAGGGGGCTGGGGACATAGCTTAGTCAGAGATCTTGCCTAGCATGCACAAGCCCTAGGTACCAATCTCAGTACAGAAAGAAAACAAACACACACACACAAATAAATCCTCTTTATCAGTGGCCAGTCAGATCCCTTAAGAATAATTCTGCCACTTGGCTAGTAAGTCAGTCCTTGGTAAGAAACGAATCTAATTTTCTAATATCAGCAACAATGGCCAAATTATCATATCACTTTAATGAAAAGTAATTAATGGATAAAGATGTAAACATTTTGCTACTTATGGAAACTCTCCGTTCACATTATAAATAATATGATAGTTAATTCTATGTGTAAGATTGGGTATGCCACATTAGTCAGTTTTTGATCACACTGCATGCAGTCCAACTGTTGCTCTGAGGGTATTTCTTAGTTGCAATAAACATTTAATCTGTGAATTCAGTAGATGGTTCTCCATAATGTGGGTTAACCTCATCAATCAGCTAAAAACCTTCAGAAAAATATTAAGCCGTTTCATTAACCCCCTGCCTTTTGTGCAAAGAACTTCTGCCTGAAGACTGTCCTCAGACTAGGACAGCAACAGCAGCTCTCGCCTGAGGCTCCAGCCACACTCACATGGGGCAGTTACTCACAAGAGGTCTCTCACTCTCTGAGGAGCTCTAGAATACCTAGGACCACAGTATTATTTTACTTTTGCACTAGAAAAAAACAAAAACAAAAACAAAAAACAAAAAACCCTGCACACTGTGGGACTACCACATTCAATGTTCCAGCCTGATATTATCCTCTGCCAACCACATCAAGCATCTGTGATGTAAGAAATCCTGCAAAAGCCCAGTGTCTCTCGCCATGACCACGATCTTAGGTAGAACTTAGACCAAGCACTGCCCATGTAACTCAATGTGAACATTCTCCTCTTTATGCCTTTCATCCCAAAGTTCTCCCCTAAGTCCTCCTCTTGGAAACAACTCCTCCAACTGACTTCCTAGTTCATTTTCATTAGTGTGTCGTTATTACAAGGTTCGAGTGTCTTCACAAAATTTGTAATTACTTAGCATGACTCCTGCTTGAACAGAGTAGGCAGAAGTTCAAGCAACATCTTTCTGAAACAAAACAAAACAAAAAACACCACCACAGTTTTGCTATTCAGTCTGATTCCAAGAGGGTAAAGAGTACATTACAATTCTTAGGAGCTGCCTGGAAGACAAGAGGATTAAGGAAAAGACAACCACAAGCCAACAGAATCCAAAACAGGGCCAGCGGAGGGACTCACAAAGGAGTCCCCAGAGCAGGCTCCAGAAGCCTTCTCACACTTCCTGTGAAAGAATGGGAAGCTGTGCCAAGGAGACAACTCGCTAAGCAAAGGAGAGAACAGCAGCAGATTTTCCCACGGTCATGAAACACCGGCATTTAGGAGAGTTCAGAGTGAGTATAAAGGTCATCATGCTGACTTACCTTGAAGTGGTTGCTCCTCCTATCAACAATGGAATCTTTATAGCCAACCTCTCCATTTCCTTGGCAACAAAAATCATTTCATCCAGGGATGGAGTGATAAGTCCTGACAAGCCAATTATATCTATTGTCAAAAAAAAAAAAAAAAAAAAGAATTGACCAGTGATAATGAAAAAAAGAGAAAAGAAGACCACTTTTTAAACATTTTGGACTGAAGATCATAAAACCTATCACGTCAATTTATAATTCTAGGAATTCAGTGCTTGCTCTGGGTAATAAGAAGTGTAACTTAAATTTGCAGCAACATAGTTGTAACAGAGTTAGGAAGCCACACAACAGAAATTATCTCTAGTTCATGATACTCTCAGACTTGACCATAAAAACAACTACACAAAAGGGAAAATCCAACCCAGCTGTTTTCCTAAGAAGCCAGTCCACTCCACCTCTAGAACTCAGGAGGCCCATGGACACTCACACACCTCTTTCAAGCCCCAACACCCTGCACTGGAGCTGGCTGGCTGCAGGTCCCTCAGACCCCACATAAGCCGGACTTTACCATTCTCCAACAGACTCTCAGGAGAATAATGCTGAATGCTACACCCAGCAGACTGAGGCACGGTACCTGCTTTGTGGTCAAGAGCAGCTTGAAGTATCTTATCACAGGGAGTCATGACTCCTAAATCAATAACTCTGTGGCAAGAAACGAGATGTCAGAAAATTAACAAGAGCACATAAGAGACAGAGCTGAAATGAACATTTTAATGTTAGCCACTAAATGCTGCTCTAATGTAAACTGGAACCATAGTACCAAAGGTCATCCACATGAGTTTCTTTTAAGGAGAATGATGTTCTATTGTGTGAATGGATTACATACTATATTTTCAATCTGAAATGTGCCCCAAAAGACCAGCATTTTGAAGGCTTGGCTCCCAGCTTGGCATTTTTATTTATTTTTATTCTGTGTTTTTGAAGCAGGAGCCCTGTGCTTTCTTTGTTCTTTTTCACAACCCAAGTATTAACGAGGCTTTTGCAGGACACTTCTCACCATGACGTGCTGTGTTGCCACAGGACCAAAAACAAGGCCAACAAGGGACTGAAATCTCTAAAAATTATATGCCAAAACCATCCTTTCTTCTAAGTCATCACAGGTATCTACTACAGTGTCAGAGAACTGACTGACACACTGCATCCTCTTACCCATTCATCTACTAATACACACCTGGGTTGTTTCCACTATATTGTGATTATTGAGTGGCAATCTGGACCCTCCCCTCAACTCTGTGTCACAAGTACTACTCCACACCCAATTTAATGAAAAAGGGATCATCTAAGACAAGGTCCCATCACTCAATTAATTGGCAGTAGAGTTGGGATATGAATCAGAAACTAGAACAAAACCCATTACCTTATCTATTCAGGCCAAAGAAAGTACTGATGGGAGTAAGTAGAGAGGATGAGCAGGAAGCAGGTAGTCCCTGCACTTGTGGGGCAGCTGTTGGGCAAAGCTCATACTTAAGGCAAGGAAGGGAAGAGAGAGTAACTCGGAGACATCACCAGGAGAGGTCCGCAGGTCTTGAACAGAAAGACAACTCTGGTGGGCACACGAGTTGGAGGGGAGTTGGAGGGCAAGCACCGAGACAGAACAGGGAGCAGGGTCTAGGGAAATGGGTCAGCAGTTAAAAAGCCCTTGCTACTCCTGCACTCATATTAGGTGACCCACAACCCCCTGTAACTCCAGCTGAAGGGAATCAAATGCCCTATCTCCAAGGTCACCCAAACACATATACCTAAGTAAAGATAACTATTTAAAAAAAAAAAAAAGGCGGGAGTGAGGGGTGGCAGAATAATGCCAAAGAATTTCAGAGAGGTACACAACCTGGAATTCACAGAAACTAGAAACTCTCTGGAGATTTCTACCTATAACTCTTCCATGCTATGTTGAGAGAGTTCCCATTGTGTATTTTTTCACTTAACCTTATCATATCTGTTAGATGATTTAAAAATTGGAGCATGTATTTTCACTTATTTTATTGTCAGAAATTCTTGAAAACAAACCAAAATTGACAAGTGTGGTAGTACATCCCAGAATTCAGAAGGGTGAGGCAAGAGGACTGTCATGAATTGGAAGCCAGCTTGGGCTCTATCTAGCAAGTTTCAGGATAGCCTGGGCTATACAGTGAAACTCTGGTCTTAAACAAAACAAACAAAATGCTTAATTTTTTTTTTTGAGTTCACTTAAGAACATCTCTAGAACATAACATCAATTGTCAGTAGTGAGTGCTGAACACAGAGGTGGGAAGTAGGCTTGCTTATCATTCTTACTGCAAACCCTCTTATACTGATGGATTGGTATCTTGTCCCTATATTTCTTTTTACAAGAGGTTTTTTTGTTTTTGTTTTTTTGGTTTGTTTTTCTTTTTAATTAACCAACACTATGGAACCAACAAAAAGTGAGACAATTCAAGTTGACAACAAGTACACTGTGCTGTTAGTGCTGACCAACAGCAAACAGATGCTGGAAGGTGGTGGCAGATGACCTCTCGGGCTACTTGATTTTTAATGCTGAAGAAAATCTAGTAATGAAGGGTCTTTTGTTTAAGATGACTAAGTATACACTGCTCAATATAAACTAGGTGCAAGAGCAAACAGTTTTTAAATCAAGACAAAAAGCATGCACCACAGAGCTCTTTACAGCACTGTATTACATTTTTGACGTTTTCTACCCTTTAACGGCTGAACTGTCTCTCCAGCCCTGTATTATGTTTTTAAATCTGATTAAAAATCATCAGAATAATGACAACAATTATCTTGCTCTCACTGTTCTCTCCCGTTTTATCTTGTTACTTTTGGGTACATCTTACATGTGTAAGACAGGACAGAGGACAGAGACTAGAGAGCACAAACCCAAAGCAGCAGAGGGGCTTCTCAACCCCAGTGTCGAGAGCCACCATCACACAATGGAACCCGCACTTTTTTCAACTGAGCCCAACTGGAAATTGGCCTGTATTTCTCAGAGACTGATTTAATTAGCAGAACAGGATCCTGGTGGCTCTGAGATTACACCCTGAAAAAAGACCTTGTAGATCAGGGCAAGAACTACGATTCTCTGATAAGATAGGTTACTGCAGGAGTTGAATGGAGGAGTAAGATTGGTTGCAGTCAAACAGATTCACTTGGAACCAAAGAAGCCCAGGGGAAAAGCGGAAACTGGTTAGGTTGCTACACACACCGAGACATCTAACAATAGTCTGGCCCAGTTTAGAAGCAGTTATGGGTGGTGAGCTGGCCATACCCTGCAAACACTGTATTATACATAGCTGGGGAGAAGAGAAGCCAGGAACACCCAAGGGTTTGGTATGAGCAGTGTTTTGAAACGGGTGAGTTAGGGAGAGGTGTTCTTAAGATGATAGCAACTAATTCCATTTTCAAAATACTAGTTTGCTATTTCAATTCAAATAGAGCCCTTTAGGCAGTTACATGAACATCTGGAGTCTGGGAAGAGAGATCCACATGAAGACAACAGGCCTTATCAGAGTCAAGACACTAGACAGATGATGAGGCTGAGCCTGTCCTGGGCCTGATTACTTGGGGATTCCTGTACCTGTAGCACCAATGCTATCAGACAGCTCCCTAGAAATACAAGACTTGAGCCCAAACCTACCCTCCTCCAAACCAGAGTCTCCGTAAGATACGATGAGAGGGGAAATGAAAGGTTAAGAAGCACCATTCTAGACAGAGGAGAAGCCCAGGGGCTGAGCCTGGAGGCATTCTTGTGTTTGAGGATGCTCAGAGAAGGAGCCAGAAGAAGAGTGACAAGCACTGGTCAGTGAGGCAGACTGAGGACAGTGAGCAAGGAGACTGGGAAGCAATGTCAACCTGCAGTTCTTAACTTGCCTTCAAGAAGTCTTGCTGGGAAATGACTGAATACACCCCTGGAGTATTTCCAATTTCTACACACAGAGAGCTTAGGGCTTCACAAAGGCAGTCCCTCCCAGCCTTGAGTACCAACCTAGCACTGAGGCTGTCCCAGGGCATCTCCAAGGGCACACCAATGAACTGCCTAGCATATTTGAGAAACAAAAGTCTGAATTAGACTCCTGCATGACAACTGCTCCAGCAGAGTGTTCCAGTGGGCACAGAGACCGTTCAGACCAAACAACTAGAGGCATCTCAGGGGACACCAGAGCTACGCTTTGAAAACTGAAGCAGTAGTACCAGCTAGGTGCAGGGAAGAAAGGGCAGCCCAGGCTGATCCTACACCGTGATGGTTTGGGGCCATGACCAGCTAAAACTCCATGAGCGTCCTGGGGCCTAGAGGTGGGTACGACTAGTGTACCCCTGCCATTCCCTCTCACCCCTACTCTGGTCTCCTCCCGTTCACCCACTTCCTTTACCATCCCTTGCTCACTCTGAGTGGTGTACACCCCAGGTCTGTGGGTCTCCCCTAGGTATAATACTGTTTCTTGCCACAGAAAAGACTAAAAAGAAGGAAAAATGAAAATTTACTTATGTCTGGTGGTACACATCTCAGCCCCAGCACTTGGAGGGCTAAAATAGGAAGAACTCAAGTTCAAGGCCACCCTGGACTACACAGTAAGACCCCGTGTGAAGAGAAAGAAAAGTGAGGAGGGGGAAGAGAGGTGGGGAAAAAAGATGAGGAAATGGTTAATTTTCCAATGTTCTTCCTTGGTGTTTAAAACAGAGCTCTAAGAGCTGGTAAGAGGGCTCAGTGGGTAAAGGTATTTGCCACCAAACCTGACATCCTGAGTTTGATTCCTGGAACTCACATGGTAGACAAAAAAATCAACACCCAAACAAGTTGTTACCTGATTTCCACAAGCACTAGCAGGTATACACCCATATATTGTTTAAAAAGTATTTTTAAAAAGAGTTTTAAGTACACACTGTACTTGGGATTTAAATTCAGAAAAAAATATAAGCTACAAAACATGAGTTACTAATGGTGTCCAACAGTATTTTAAGTTTCATAGAATTTATAAAATAGACAAAACTAGCTCTTTTCCTCTTCAGAAGAAATCACAAAGAAAAGTAAAATTGTTCATATATAGTCAAGATGGCTTAAGCCTCCACCAATGGATAAACAGGTAAAGAAAATGTAATATACACATGGAATGAACTACTATTTGGCCAAAAAAAAAAAAAAATGGAATTCTGTCATTTGCAGCAAAATAGATGGGGCTGATAGACATTATGTTACGTCAAACAATCCAGACACAGAAATACGACCTCTCTCACATGAAGAAACTTAGAAGTTGACCTTAAAGTATAAGAAAGTTGAAAAGTAATTAGCAGAGGCTAGACGGGGCGAGGAGAGGAAGATAAAGAGCAGAAGAGCAGACTTAACTACCACAGTTTAGCAGGAGAAATGAGTCCCATGTCCCACAGCAGTGCAGGCGCTACTGGACACAACACCTGCTGCGTACTATGAAGAGCTGGGAGAGGAGAGGGACGCCTGCGCCTTAGTGAGGACACAGGAGACAAACGCTTGCTCAATACACATTGTAGTCATGTGTTTTCATGTCACACTTTATAAATATGTAACTTAGGAAGATGTATTCCTTGTCAATTAAAAATAGCAGAGAGGTAGAGGAAGGAAGGGAGAAGGGAGGGGTACAAATGAAAGAAAACTCAACTGTACTAAACAGCAGCTCCTCTTGCAGGGACCTGATGGTGCCTGTCTCTTCCTGACAGCTGCCCCTGCAATTCACACATCCTACCACTAGATGGAAGCATCCTACCAGTCCAGCACCCAGCGGTGATTTTTTTTTTTTCCCCCCTCCTCTACTTGAGGGCCTACTGCTGTTGCTTTTTCCCCGTTTTCTTTCCCCCACTCTAAATCTGCATCATTTTAAGTCCTAAATCTGGGCCATATATTTTGATGGAAGCCCACATAAAATGACCTAGAAGGAAGCATTTGCTCTCTGTCTTTCTTGCCTGGGCTGGCCTGGAACTCACTATGTTGATCCACCCACCTCTGTATTTGAGTGCTGGGATTAAAGACATACACCACCCAGCCCATTTCTATTTAAAAAAAAAACTAAATTTTTCA
This sequence comes from Peromyscus eremicus, assembly GCF_949786415.1. Lineage (NCBI taxonomy): Eukaryota > Metazoa > Chordata > Mammalia > Rodentia > Cricetidae > Peromyscus > Peromyscus eremicus. Next base: position 48,223,931 of record NC_081420.1, on the reverse strand, counting down.
AAGTCCTTCCATCAAAATATGACAAGTGAAAGGCCTCTAAATTACTGATGATCCTGTAAGGTACTGAGAGAGGCTGGATTAGCATCAGCTGCCCTTGACTTACAGAAGTTTTCTGTTGATAGCAGATTTTCTTATATAACTAGTGTAAAATAGGGAAAGTACATAATTGTCTTCTTCATAGCTGAGACAATATAACTAAAATCAACTGTCATGCAATGAATAATCTGATCAAAAACACTTCTGAATATTCTAACTTATTTCTCCATGGAAATTTGGAATACATTACAGTTTAAGTTGATGCAGGTCAAAACAATTCTGGCAACTAAGTGACATCACAGAACAAAGGCTGACTTGTCATTTTAATGAATAAAAAATAGGTGGTAGAAACCGCAGTCCTGATTTTCAAGGCTAGGAAAGAATGCTGTCTTCAAGACAGGCTAGAAAAAAAGGCAGAAAGACTGTCCATGGGAAAGCTGCCTTCCTGACACAACCAGCCTGGGCCTTCCTGAATGGAGTCTAATCAGTGTTCCAGATAGAGATGGGTCAAGTGTTGAGGGGAGAGGCTGGGAGGGCTCACTGTTAGCTGACAGCAGAAAAGAGAACACTAGAGGGCGTAACCATAGTGCCAGCAGACTTCTCCATCCCAGAAAAGGCACAGTGGAAAGCAGCCCCTGACTCCAAAGGACTGCTGGCCAGACATGGACCAGGACAGGCATTAGTGATTTTTCATTGAACTATATTGTCAAGTGAGGAAAATATAAACTTAACGTAAGTCATTAGCTTATGTGGAAATAACTTTGTTATGAATATTTATTCATTATGCAATAGCAAAAAGAGGTTTTACCTGAATATATCACTCCAAAAGCTACACCATCACTGTGATAGTTAATCTTGGTTGTCAACTTGACTACACTTGAAAGTATCTAAAACACAAGCAGTTTGGTGTACTTGTGAGGGATTTTTCTCGGTTGGATTATTTGAAGGGGGAGATCCATCCTAAATCTAGATCTTTGAGGTCAAAAGATTCACCTTAAATCTGGACCATACTTTCTTAGTGGCAGCCCACATGAAAGGACACAGAAGATGAAGCTTTGCCTTCTGTCTGCTTGCCCCCACTCTAAGTAGTTAAGCCTACTTCTGTGGGATTCCAAAGTGGACTGAAACGGGCAGCTCTCTAGGACCTCTCTGGGACTCCAGCACCAGACTGGGACTGCTGAGACATCTAGTCTCTGACCGAATAACTAAGAATCCTTGGCCTTTCTGTCAGGAAACAGATGGACCAGAAACTACCTGGACCACAGCCTGTAAGCCTCTCTAATAAATCCTTACTAATATATAAACATCTATTAGTTCATTCTATCAGTTCTGTTCCTTAGAGAACACTAGTATAATCACCAAGAAACACAGGACGGCAAGACTAGTAAAGACACAGCCTTCCTACAAAGCCAGCTCTCATAAGAACCCTAGTCTAAAACCTGGCAGTTTGCTGAGCGGAAAATGGTACATGCTGGCCATGAGAAGCCTTGTACTGGCTGGTTTTGTGTCAACTTGACACAAGCTACAGTCTTCAATGGAAGGAGCCTCAGTTGAGGAAGTGCCTCCATGAGATCCAGCTGTAAGGCATTTTCTCAATTAGTGATCAATGGGGGAGGGCCCAATCAATGGTGGGTGGTGCTATCCCTGGGCTGGTTCTGGAAGCTATAAGAAAGCAGGCTGAGCAAGCCAAGTGAAGCAAGCCAGTAAGCAGCTCCCTTCCATGGCCTCTGCATCAGCTCCTGCCTCCAGATTCCTGTCCTGCTTGAGTTCCTGTCCTGACATCCTTTGGTGACGAACAGCAATGTGGATGTGTAAGCTGAATACTCTTTCCTCCCCAACTTGCTTTTTGGTCATAGTGTTTCATCGCAACAATAGAAACCCGAACTAAGACAAGCCTGATGAGCAACTATTAGAGACTAGGTCCAATACAGATTCTCAAGAAGCCTCCTGGCTGCCTGACTCTAGGGATTATGTCTTATTCTCTACGCCCTTAACAAATACCTAAGAGATACATAATTATGAACCTACAAAAAAAGCTGTGTTCACAGCTGTAGACAAACAAACACCTTTCCATGGCCATAACCACCCTATCCCTCTCACTCAGTAAAACATTTACGATTTACATTCCTTTTTAAACATGAAGTGGATGGAGTAAGGTCTCAACTTACCGGAAATTATTGCAGCCCAGCACCACACCAACTATGTTCTTGCCTATGTCATGCACATCACCTTTAACAGTGGCCAGCACAATGGTGCCTTGGTAAGGGTCCTGCAAAATGAGGCAAGCAGTTTAGCATGGGTGGGGGGGTCACCAGGGAAGACCATCTGATTCTCATGAGCCACACAGGTGATGGCGGAGGAATAAACACCAGAACCACCTCAAAGGCAGGTAGGGGACCCAGTAACAGTCTCTACTTGGAGCTCTGTGCCTCCCAGAAGTTCAATAGAGGCCTGCCTAGCAGGTCAGCCCAGGGATTTCAACCAAGCTCACAGGTTCTAGCATCTGAAAGAGGGTCAACAGTCACAGACACAGTCCTATAGCGAAAGACCACATCCTTAACCTTGAAACTGCCAAGATATATTGCTGAGAGTTGGAAAGGGGAGAGTGTTGTCCACCCAGTAAAGGTGGAAAGAGGGCACCAACTTTTATGAAGCTTTACAGGATTACCAACCCCACAAAAACAACAGTTTTCCAGGCCAGCTCCTGAAAAGGCTCCAGGCCTGGACAAAATGACTTGCCTCTTCTTCAACCGAACCATTAAGCACTCTGGCTTCTTCTCTTTCTTTTTCCATGAAAGGGATAAGGTGTCCAACAGCCTTCTTCATGACACGGGCTGACTTTATAACCTGGATGAAAGTAGAGTCAGGCATCATTAGCAAACCATCACATGACTGCCACTGTTGACCTGTGAAGCTTCAGGACCAATTAAGAACACATAATTCAACGGTCCCAGATTTCTACAGTGAGCAAGATGAGGAATTAGATCTTTGTGGTGAACACCAATAAATGAGGCACAGCAAGAGGAAAACCAAACACAAACCAAAGGTTATAATTTCTGTTTCACTTGGTAGGTTTTTCCCCCCTGCCTAAAGTTCTTCCACTGTGTCTCGGAATTCTGTAGTCTTTTAAGTTCCATGTCTCAACATAACACATGACCAATTATTCTATCCCCAGGATTTTAACTCACTTAAAATTAAGGTTTATGAAAGAAGAGGCTCTTTTAGCTTTTTATATGCTTCAGAGCCCCTAACCTAGATGCTCAGCAAGGATTTGTTAAATGATAGTTTTAAGTAGTTGCTTTAATAAAGAGTTCTGTTTTTACTTAAAGCATACCATTTTAAGTCCCACTACTTAAAAGAGTAATATATTTTCAAAATATGCATTCTTAAAGATGGTTACTGGCTTGTCAAGTCAAATGTTAGTATTAACATTACATTTATTATAGGTAGGCACAAAGGTGAGAGGTGGCATGGAAATTCAGAACATGCAGATTATGGTACTAAGAATGTCTGCAAGCTTTCTAACCTCTACACACTCTAAAGATGGACTGGCAAGAGATGGTTCCTAAATACACCCAGAGAAGGAGTGATCAGATAACACTGTCAAGCTTCACCTATACTGAAAACTCAGAAAATACTCAAACTCACTATTTACTGAAAAACAGAAAAAGATTTGTTAAAATGTCTCTGTTTTGCCAACCTGAGGTAGAAACATTTTTCCAGCTCCGAAAAGATCGCCAACTACTTTCATTCCATTCATTAGAGGCCCTTCAATTATATTCAGAGGTCGGGGATATTTTTCCTGGTTTAACCTGGCTTCTTCAGTATCTTCAACAATGTGCTTTTCAATGCCCTTAAAAGAAAAAAAAGAAAAAGGAGAGAGAAGGGAACAAACAAGGAATTGTATTAAGGTCAAAATCAAAGAATGAATCAGGGAGATGCTTAAGAGCACGGATCCCAGAATCAGTCCGACAGAGTTTGAGTCCTGCTTCTCATCACTAATGCAGGTATTTATTAAGTTTGTGTCCTCACAAAATCACAACAATACCAACCCTGTGTTTATTTTGACAATCACTGTGATGCCATTTATTTACAATGTCTAGCTAGTAATAGGAAGTAACTAAAAAAAAAGGTATTAGTGAAGACAAGAATGTAGCTCAGTGTAAAGTAGGTGCTTATCATGTGTGAGGGTCTGGGTTCAATCCTCAGCAACTGATTATATGCTAGTAAATAAACATCTCTATAAAATCATTATCTATCTGCTCAACGAGGTGTGGTGATGCATTCGTTTGATCCTAGCACTCAGGAGGCGCTAGCAAGTAGATTCTCTGTGAATTCAAGACCAGCTTGATCTACATGGTGAGTTCCAGGCCAGCCAGGGATATACAGTAAGATCCTGTCTCAAATAAATAAATAAACCAGTCAGTATCTTCTCTCACTATATATAACACTACTTGGCTAGAACAGGATTGAACACTAGAAAGGCTCTCAGGTGAAGTTTAAAAAAAAAAAAAAAAAAATGGAACTTTCTCCTCTTGACCTGCCTGGCCTTTGCTGACAAGCCTCTAAAGCCGAGGATCCTCAAGGACTGTAAGCTACAAATGAATAGTCCAAAAACTGAAATATGTGACTCTTGGAAAGTCTAAGAATTAAAAGTTAAATTCTAGAGCCTTTTTTAAAAACACTCTGGAATTTTCCAGACTCACAAATGTGGAAATTGATATCTTACCTAAAATTCTATCTATTGTGGAAGAGCCATTACTGTCCTGCTGACTGACCTAAAGGAACCTGGTTTAGAGAGGGTTCTCAAACTCAGAACTACTAATTGCCTGGGCAAGTCCTTGCTGTGTATGTGAGCCTATCCTGTGCACTGCAGCCACTGAGTTCCAGAGCATCTTCCACCCCATCTATGAAAACTGGACACATCTTTAGACACTGTCAAACGGCACTGGGAAACAGACCCCTGCAGGTTAGGATTCAATGGTCAAAAGTCTAGGGCAGCGCCCCTCCACCTGCTGTCAGCAATGGCACCAGGGTGCCATGAGTCACCAGGCTTCCTGTACAGGCTCTGGTACTCACCTTCACCAGAGCATACTCAAGACGCTCTTCAATGGAGGCATTCCTCCACTCATCTGTCTGGATGACTTTCTTCCCTCCTTTGCCATGAGTCTGAATTAAAATTAAGACCAAAAAGTAAGTATAGATGATACAGAGTGAACTATCTGCAGCAAACAAAAAAAGAAAGAAAAAAAGAAAGGTCTCTTAAAAAAATCAATTTAGAAAAGTCTAAGTTCAGAATACTAAAGCAATCTAGACAAGGTCTATTTCTCCCTCCTCGACCTAACTGCAATACCTTCTCTAAAGCACTATAAAAAACCATGACGATGATGATTAATGATCCAGAGACACGAGTCTACATTTGTTCCTATTCTACAATAAAGGTCCAGTAGCTACCAGTGAGTGATAAATTCTAAGGCAGGAAAAGCCACCCTTTGGATACTTTTTCCTTTACCTGGGCGTATCGTAAGAGTTTCTCAGTAGCCTCAGAGTCTCTGTTCCAGATGAGGTCTTCACAGAGCTGAAGAAGGTCCTTTTGGATATCATCATACACAGGAAGGTTGCCAGCATTGACTATGCCCATGTCCATACCAAACTAAGGGCAATATAAAGGAAAATGAGAATTTGTACTGACATCCTAAATCGGGGATCAGAGAAAAATACTTTATAATATAGCTGGTCACTATTCAACTCTGCTGTAGTGTAAAAGCAGCCCTAGACAAGACACAGGAGAAGGGATGAGGGCACTCTGTTCCACTGAAGCTTCATTTAAAGACAGAAGAGGCCAGTTATCCTGCAGGACTCTGTCTGTAAGCCTGATGTATGTCCAAGTACAGTGCCATCATTTTTGTTTCAATTCTTTGAAAAATCTTGCATATGTTTACAGTGTAATATATGTGTGTGGACACACACATGCCATGGCACATGTATGGGAGTCAGAGAACAACTCTGGGTGTTGGCTCTTGCCTTTCGTTTTGTTTCAGACAGGGTCTCTTGTTCATCACTGGACATGCTAGGCTAGCTGGTTCTACAATCTTCCAAGGATTCTGTCTCCATCTCTCATTCACCAGTAGGAGCTACTACTACACTAAGTTTCACAGAGGCTGTGAAATTTCAACTCAAGTCCTCGGGCTTGTACAGCAAACACTTCACCCACAGAGCCATCTTCCCAGCACCTAAGCTAAAGTTGGCTTCACCATACCTTGATGGCATGGTAAAGGAAAACACCATGCATTGCTTCTCGAATGGCTTCCATCCCTCGGAAGGAGAAGGACAAGTTAGAAAGACCTCCACTTATTCTGACTCCTGGTAATGTTTCCTGGAAAAGTGTAAAAATATGAAAAGATTCTCTTATTTTGTCAAAAGCCACCATCAGTCATACCTTGTAAGCTCTGTACACAGGAGAAGTAAAAAAAAAAATGTCCAGAGTAACTCTGAGCTTATTACTAGGCCAAGAACTACTAGTTTGCCACATAACTGTGTCAAGTACTCTGGTTCCTCTTTTAGTTTTTATATCTATCGCCTTTTACAGTGTCACTTCTAAGTACTGCTTCATAAGTAGCTTTTCCTAATACACTTTAGCCTTTGTAGGAAAAATACCAAATCCTATTTTTATCTCTGACTATCTCTATAATGACCATCGTAAGGCATGAAAATGAGTTACAAGAAATGTCTGCTGGATAAATAACCAGGGGGGGAAAAAAAAGACAGAAAGCAAAAGATTATGTGCATGCATCTATAAATGTGCATGTGCATACATTCCTGACCCATTCAAAGCTGGAAGTCTTCAGTAACTTAAATGAACAAGCTCTCTAGTTCATCATCAACTTGACAAAATACAGAAGAGCAAAGCCAGCTGAGATGCCTATGACAGTATCAAGCATTAGTCATAACAGTAACTCTCAAAACAGGCCTACGTGTCAGGAAGACAGCTTGCTGTTGTCTAGCCATTCCACCCCTAAGCTACAGAGAAACTCAGGCATATGTGCTTAACTCAGGCATATGGGCCTAACAGGTTAGATTGGTGCAAAAGTAATGGTAGGTTTCATTGTGGAAATTTGTTCCTTAATGTTGAAATACATTCTTGGTAAGTTTGGTTATGGTTAAAAAAATAAAATAAAATAAAAAATGCAGTCCTGTTTTATGGGGTTTTTGTTAATGATTTATTACTTGCTCTTTTAAATATTTATTTTATACTATGCATGCCTGTAGCTGGTACTGGTCAAAAGAAAGGGTCCAGTTCTTCTCCATGGCATCATTTGACTATACATCACACAACCAATGCTTCAAAAGTCAAGAACTGGGCTAAGAAGTCTTTGCCTTATCCACCATATTCACCTGATCACTCACCAACAGACCACCATTTCTTCACACATCTTGATAACTTTTTGAAGAAAAAAAAATTTCCACAATCAGCAGGACAGAGAAAATTCTTTCCAATCCTGAAGCACTGACTTTTAAAAAAGTGTTTATTACATTTATTTATTTATTTGGAGTAGTATATAAACAAGCCAATGTGTGTGAAGAGGTCAGAACACAACTTACAGGAGTCAGTTCTCATCTTCCCTGTTATGTAGGACCTAGGGACTGAACACAGACCATCAGCTTGACTGATACCAAACGACTTTACCTGCTGAACCATCAGCCTGTAGAACACTGATTTTTTTTTTATGCTAGGAGAATTAAAAAATTTATTTCTCATTGGTAAAAACAAGTTGGTTATAATGGTTCCTATTTTGATTAATGAAGGTATGTTTGAGCCTAGCTGTGATTTAAAATTTACCATCTGAAACTGCAATTAATTTTGCACCAACCTAATACAAGAATGTTCACAATTGTGGAACAGTGAAATGGCTAGTCGTGACTCAGGCAAATAATTATACACTAGTAAAAATGAACAGATATAGCTATAGCAATACAAATGAAATTTAAAATGAGGCTGATGTGGGCCTGGTGGCACTGGAGAAGGGTTGGGTAGGAGACTGATAAGTTTAAATCAGACTAAGCTGCATGGTCAGACCAGGTCCAAAAAAAAAGAAGCTAAATAGGGAGAAAACAGCATAAGCAATTTATGATTGAATTACATTAAGCTCAAAAAGAGGCTAATTTACACTATGTATAAATTTACACCTAATTCTTGTAATTCCCTAATAGTTCTGTCCTCACAAGTAACATAGCAGCTGGCAGCCTCTGGTCCTATGTTCATCACCTCATCAGCATACAGCCTTGTTTTGTGCGTCTGTTAAAAACATCCTATGGGCTGGAGATGACAGAGCAGAGCGGTTAAGAGTGCAAATTGCTCTTGTAAACAGACAGCCGTGTACCCACATTGGCTCACAACAACCTCTAACTCCAGTGTCAGGGAATCCAATACTCTTTGGTTTTGGGGGCACTTGAATATATGTAGTACACAAAAACCCAACCAGGCACACGTACATACATATAAATAAAAATGAATAAATATTTAAAGACACTTTATTTGGCGTGCACATCTTAATTATTAAGACTAAACTCATGGCCAGCAGCCCTGTGACTTATGTCTGAATGATGCTTATTCAATAAGCATTTTCTCTACTAGACACACCATAGGTGTCCTGCACTTGTGAACACTAAAAAGCACTAGCACCAGGACTGAAGGGCATTTTCAAACAGGGAAATCACAAACAAAAAAGGGCACTGAACAGACTCACAAGACACCTGTTTAGAGAGTAAGCGCTGACTGTCTCCAAGGTCATCCTCACCTGAGGACGTGAGTCAAGCCTACACAAGGCATGTCCGCGGGTGACTACAAAAGCAGCCTGAGTACTGACTCAGGTCAAAACTAAATTTTAGAGCATACACTGGCAAGCACAAAAATCAATGGATATAAATGTAAACTAAACATGCATATAATAAAATTATTATCAAAAACAATAATGAAGTCTCAGAACCATAGATACCAGAATGAAAGTTACTTCATGAAATTGAGAATAAGGCATACCCAGAAAAAGAGAGATGGGGCAGTAGCCTCATTCCACTTCAGAAAGGTGAAAGTTACTATATGGTTCATAACTACTTATCTACTATAGACTACAGACTGTATGTTTTATATATTCTCATGTGTGTTATACACTATAATTAAAATAGCATTATAAAAAATAAAAGTCCCTACATTTTAGAAAACTAAGGACAGGAACGTTGTTCCTATTCTCAGCAAATCAGTATGTGTTAGTTCTAAGCACGCATTAAACCAAGGTGATAAATTTGAGCTGTGTCTTAGGTAAAGACAGCAAATATCCAGACTTACTTTAATGACTCTTGTTGCATGAATAAAATTGATAGCATACAAGTTATGTTCTTCCATTCCAGTACCAATGGTAAGAATGTTGGGGTCAAAGATGATGTCATTTGGATTGAAGCCCAGTTTTTCTACAAGTAGATGGTAGGCTCGGGTACACACACTGATTTTAACATCTGTTTCTGTTGCCTGAGAAACAAGCAGAAATGTCATTTACAATAGAAAAGCAAATTGTTGTCTATGGAAACAGCATATGTCACTTATCAAAACCACTCAAATCTCAATGACTATTTCTTCGAAACCCAAATGTCAAACCTCTAAACATTCATCAACTTATCTCAGAAAAGAATCAGTTAGAGACTTTGTCTTCAACATAACAATTTTATTCCTTATGTAAAAATTTCATAAATGATATATTAACAAAGTGGCTTTCTAAAGACAGATGTTTAAAAATCAAACTCCACTAAAGACAGATGAAAAATAAGCAGCTGAGCATCACATCTGTCATTCTAGCACTGGAGAGGGTGAGGCAAAACTGTGACATGTAGGGGCCACCCTGAGTTGCATGCATGAGTGTCAAGTCACTGTGGGCTAACAACGGGGAAGAGTTCCTCGAAGTGCCCCACTTCTCCTCACCTGCCTGCAATGTGCCTCTCACACAAACAACACTGCTGTAGCTTCCTTGGGTCTTCCTTCAAGCAGACTCAAGGACATGCATTTATTTACCACACAAACCTACTAGAACACATGCTTGGTACCACATGCTCAAGCTGCAACTACAAATTAGTGCTGGGCATAATGGCCTACATCCTTCATTTCAGCACCTGGAAAGCAGAGACAAGTGGATCTCTGAGTTTAAAGCCAGCTTGGTCTATACAGTGAGCTCCAGGACAGCCAGGGCTACATAATGAGACCCTGTCTCCAAACACAAACAAAAGCTAGAAAGATGGCTTAACAGTCAAGAGCACTTACTACTCCTCCTAAGGACCCAAATTTGGTCCCCAGCACTGTCAAGGAGGCTCACCACTTGAATTCCAGAAGACCAGACTTCTTTCTTTTGGTCTGTAGACACTGCTCTCACATGGTGTACATACATACATATATGCAGGCAACATTCATACACATGAAATAAAGTCTTTTTTAAAAACCTACAAATTATCATCATCCTTCTGGGCAGGATCCTAAAACACAAAACACATTCTGGCAAGGTCCACCCTCCCTGCTCCTCAGCCCATTGCACTCAGCCAGGGCCTCTCCTCCACCTCTGCCCCACCATTTGTCCTCACTCCTCACTGCTCCTCTGATGTTCCTAAAACCTGCCATGCTCTTGGTACCTCAGAGGCTTTCCATTTCCATCTACTGCTGCCGGCCCAGAACACACAAGGCCTAACTATACACAGCTCACAGGTACAGAGTCGGCTGTCCCTTCAGAGTCTGCCTTATCACTCCCTCCAAATCAGCACACCACCACCCTTCCCACCTCCTCCTTTCCTTGAGGTTTCTCTTTCCATATACCTTATTATTATTCTCAGTTGTTTTATTCTCTATTATTATCTCCACTAGCTAGAACATCCGTCTTACTGATCCCCAGAGACCAGAGCAGGGGCTGCCAGAATATGTGCTCAAAACGATGTTGAAGGAATGAATGAGGCATTGAATGAATGCTACTTTTACAAAGTGTTTCTCAGCTTTGCCAAGGAAGCTCATTTTAGATCAAATCTCCAAATGGCATACTCATCAAATTACATTAAGAATTTCTGAATGTTGTTGATCCTATGTGCTCTGGAGGTGGGCAGAAAAAAAAAAAAAAACAGTAGTTCTTTCTTACCCACATTTTCCTATTTCATGGTATTAGTTACCCACTGTCATCTGTAGTCTGAAAATATTAAGTGGAAGACTCCAGAAATTAACAGTTCCTAAGTTTTTAAATTTCATGCCACTCTGAAAAGTGTAAAGAAACTTCACATCTTCAACTGTCCTGCTCCATCCCATCTGGGATATGAGTCATCTTTCTTTCTAACATCCACTCACTGAATACATGCTCATACGATCCTTTCTTCATTTATTTGAGACAGGGTCTCAGTTCTGCAGTCCTGGATGACCTGAAACTTGCTATGATACCCTAGAACCCTCAGAGTCCCACCTGCCTCCACCCCTAAAGTGATGGAGATAACGGAACCACCACACCTGGCCCATGATCCTTTACTCAGCGCTGAGCACAGGACTGGTGATGCTGACAAGAGGGATACACCAATCAGAAGCTATAAAGCACTCTCTGGAAGTAAAACCGTGAAAAGCACAGGAAGGTATTTTGAGAAAAACAGACAGTATAGTATAATGTTAGCTAATTTTTCACTGATCCTAACTTGCAAGCTCTACAACAAAGGTATGCATGTGTAGGAAGAAGTACAGTGTGTATAATACAGGAAAGGTAAGGCTACATTACTGTGCTGGCTATTACTTCATAAGAATACATAATAATTATGAAGGTCAATTCTAAATCAATGTGGAAAAAGACGTTCTTGAAACATGACTGATCTCACTGAAATACGAAGGAGCCTGCATGGTGGGAAGATCCCACTCTGGGAGAGGAGCAGTAAGGCTACTGAAGAACTGGTTCTGACCAGACACTTTCTGAACTTCAGGGAGCTAGCTTCAGTGACCTCATTTGATTGGAAAATAAGAAAGTACAGTCTGACTCTCAGATCAAAACGACGGGCAGACCTGCTGGTGCAGTGTCAAGCAAGTGGCTGGATGTTTTCGAAAATGGTATTATAATGCTGCAGGATTCAACAAACTGGGGGTCATGCGAGATGATACAATATGCAAGACTGAAGATGTGAAAGAAGCCATAAGAAGGCTTCCTGCGGATCTTTATAATGACAGAATGTTTCAAACTGAGAGCCCTGGACCTGACCAGGAGGCATCAGATCTTGCCTAAGGAACAGTGGACAAAATATAAGGAGGACAAATTCTACCTTAAACTCTATCTGAAAGAGGTTATTTGGGAAAGAGAAATAAGAATGGGCAAAGAAATGATCTGTAGTTGAGATCTGTGGATGTGCCTAGTCTGAGCATATTTTTATGAAGTTGTTTCAACGTGAATTACAATTTAAGAATTATTTGCTCTGCAGATGCCTTGCTTTAAATAAATGTCTATTATAGCCATTAAAAAATATAATTTAAAAAAGCAAGCACAGTCTGAAGCCAGGCAGCAGTGGCACATGCCTTTAATCCCAGCACTCCGGAGGCACAGGCAGGAGGATCTCTGTGACTTCAAGGCCAGCCTGGTCTACAAAGCAAGTACCAGGACAGTCAGGGCTATAAAAAGATAGAAACCTATCTCAAAAAAGAAAAAGAAAGAAAGGAAGGAAGGAAGGAAGGAAGGAAGGAAGGAAGGAAGGAAGGAAGGAAGGAAGGAAGGAAGGAAGAAAGAAAGAAAGAAAGAAAGAAAGAAAGAAAGAAAGAAAGAAAGAAAGAAAGAAAGAAAGAAAGAAAGCACAGTCTGGTAATTTCTATCTGAGCCAACTTGGGCACTGGATAGAGTGGGGTGTGGTGTAGCTCCCTACCTAAAACAGCATAGACATGCTCTCACAACAGGAATTCACTTCCAGGAATAGAGCAAATACCCTATGACCTCTCTACAGGCCCTTGTCAAATTGTTCTCCTGACATCTGGCCTAGTCTCTGGCCCAAGAACAGTCCCTAGATTCTGGCCATCAACTAAAGAAATAGACCTCAGAGTAAGGTCTGGGAGAGGCCTCTGTGGGGAGCAGGCTCTATCGTACATCATGTTTGGCACTGTAAAACTCACATGCTGGTGAGTCTCGGTTACCCTTCAAGAATTCAGACCCACGTGAAGCTCAGCAGAACAGGATGAAGGATCTGTTAATCAGGCAGAGTTCTCAGCTATGAGGGGCTTTTGCTTGTTTGTTTCATAGTAATGGTACCCTAAACCAGCTGAATCAGAATCTTGAGGCTGGCTCTAGCAATTCAGGAGCCCTTAGTGATGTTGCCCAGCCAACACTGAGAAGATCTGACGCCTTTTAGATAGTTGTTGAGAACCCTACTCTGCAGTGGCAAATATTAAGGTCTGGATGAAACAAGAGCACTTTCTAACACGGGTAGGGGGTGAAAGGACCCACTCAACTCTCAGAGAGGAAAATTCCAAGAGTGTGCTAGAAGCTGGAGCACTGAGCTCGGGCAGTATGTCACCTACATGCTTTGCTGTGGTGGTATTGTGTTCCCCAAAATTTTGTGCACACTAATAAACTTATCTGGGGTCAGAGAACAGGACAGCCACAATATTAAACATAGAGGATAGGCAGTGGTAGCACACGCCTTTAATCCTAGCATTCCAGAGGCAGAAATCCTTCTGTTCAAGGATACAGCCAAGCATGGTGACTCATGCCTTTAACCCCAGAAAGCAAGCCTTTAATCACAGGGAGTGATGGCAGAAGCAGAAACTAGAAGCATTTGGCTGGTTAAGCTTTTAGGCTTTGAGCAGCACAGTTCAGCTGAGATTCATTCTAGATGAGGACTCAGAGGCTTCCAGTCTAAGGAAACAGGATCAGCTGAGGAACTGGCAAGGTGAGGTAGCTGTGGCTTGTTCTGCTTCTCTGATCTTCCAGCATTCACCCCAATAACTGGCCTCAGGTTTGATTTTATTAGTATGACCATTTAAGATTCATGCTACACTTTGCTCTTCTTTCTGTGTGATGCTAACACTGAAGGACTTGGGCTCTTCATATCTGAAGGTATTCTGGGAATGTCTCTTTCTGACACAAGGCATTTATAAGCCATCTTGTAATGAAAGGCGAAGAATAGAAGTAATCATGTCATCGTACCCAGGGATAGTTATCTATTGAAGCCACTAAAAAGGAGGGACCTGAAATGCAGAAGGTGACCTCAGGTTTAAGCAAAGTTCAGAGAAGGTCAGAATAAGAAGTCCAGGTCAGGTCACCTTCTTCAAAGTCAAAGTCCACTGAAAACAAACCCTCCAGACTTCAGTCTCCCAGAGACAGATTTCATTTTAATAAACCTATACCACCCCAAAAATCCAAAATACTCAACTAGAAAACAGTATCAGTTTATCCAAGTTCAATGAAGAAGCTGGGTTCAGAATTAAAACAAACAAACAACAATAATAAAAAGCATAGCAATAGCTGTGTAGTCAGCCTACTAAGCAGCCATCCAAGGTCCTGCCAGAAGACTCCGAGAATTCTTCAAGAAATTCAAAGGACAGGACTGAGTGCTTACTTAGCATGTCCAATACCCCAGATTTAATCCCCAACAAGAAAGGGAGGGAGGGAGGAAAAAGGGGAGGGGAATTCAAATGGCATTCCATTTGATGTCTGGACTGATGTTGCCTATCTGATATTGGAGAGACTAGCAGAATCTGAATGTGGAAATGATGCTAACAAAAGTAGGAAAGGAGAAACAATCACTGTGTACAGCATGGCTAGGCTTCTACACCGTTCAGTAGTGTATGTGCTGACAAGAATCATGGTTGAAATGAATTATCCTGGAAGATGGGGACAAGGGTAAAGGTGTGTGGACTAGGGTAGAGGATGACAGGAAAAACAACTGACTTATGTGCTGTGCCCACTGGGTATACAAACTAAGGTCTAATGTAAGTTAATGATAACCATCTTTCTTTGGTACTCTTCTGGAATTATTTCAATTGTTCTCAAGACAAAAATGTATCTTGTGTAAAAGTAATAGCATTTTAATCAAAACAATTTTATTTCAAAAATACAAAAATATAGACAATATCACTTATGGTCAATATGCCCCATGGCAGACTATTCTACCCTAGTTGACACCTACCAATTTTTTTCTGTTTATACAGACTCATATGTATCTACAGAAATGCTTCCTGAATAAAGTTGAAATCATGTCAATTACTTCCTCACACGGTCCCATCATCACATTCTTTTTTAATACTGCAAGTTATCTTATGTGGCATATACCAAGACGTAAGCATTCTTCAAGTAATGGACGGCTGTGTCAATTTCTGACTACCACAATACTACAATGGAAGTGAGCACGTGGCTTTACATGTACAACCTATCTTAAGACCTCAAGGAGAGGGTTCATCATAAGCACTGGAGCTTTTTCTGCTTATCGATTAACTATCGATTAACTATCCCATGGACACTTACGTACTTCTGAAAGTTAACATGACCTATAAAGAACAGTTCTGTAGAACCAATGCATATGTATCACTGGGAACTACCATGATATGTACAGCTTCCATGGCCTCAACCTGGCTCTGCAGCACAAATGTGAGATGCCATTTATCAATCTTCTCATTTTTTTTCTTTGATGAAAGAAACAAATTATTGCTTCACTATTTCCTTAAGCATTAGAAATCATGGTATCTCCTCACAGGCTCACTGTCTGTTTGTACCCCTATGTAAGTTGGCCATTTAATCCCTCTGTCCATTCTATTAGGGACATTCTGTTCTCTGACATACAGAAACTACATCAACTTACTAATAGTACCATATTTTCTACCACATAAAGTTTTACATTTCTATGTGAATAGATTCATCAATTTTCTTTTTCACATCTTGAGATCAGCAATAGCTTCTACATGAAAATCTTAATGATCTCCTATATATTTATTGTTCAGGATTTTTTACATTTCAATCTTTTTTTTTTATTTTATTTTAGAATATAGTAGGATGTGGGGCTAGTGCTGAGTGGTGGGACCTTTGAGAGCTGCCTAGCAGGGCTGGAAAGATGGTTCAGCAGTTAAGAGCACTTGCTGCTCTTACAGAGGACTGAGGTTTAGTTTCCAGCATTCACATGGCAGCTCACAACTATCTATAACTAGATCCAGGGAATCCACCATCCTCTTCAGACAATCATGAGTACTAGGCATGTACATGATGCAGACATAACACTCACACACATAAAATATAATAAATTTAAAAGTGGGAGAAGTGACTAGGTTTGAGGGCTCTTCCTTCTTAGATACATAATGTTGTCATCAAAGGAGTGGGCTCACTGCCAAAAAGTGGATTTTTTATAAAACCAAGTTCCACCCTCTCTTGCTCTTCCTCACCTTTTCTCTGCCCCCTCACTAAGGGACAAAGCAGCCAAAAAGCTCTCAATTTTTTTAGCCTCCGTAACTGTGAGCCAAATAAATTTATAGTATTTTAAAATTACCAAGTTTGTGGTTGTGGTGGTTTGAATGAGAATAGCCTCCATAGGATCATATATATGAATGCTTGGTCCTCAGTTAGAACTGTTTGGGAAGGATTAGGAGGTGTGGCCTTGTTGGAGGCATGTCACTAGGTGTGGGCTTTCAAAAGGGAGGCCTGCCTGCTGTCGGGCTCCTTACCATGAAAGATGTGGACTCTAATCCTTTGCAATCATGACCCCAAATTAAATGATTTCTTTTTAAGTTGCTTTGGTCATGGCGTTTTGCCATAAAAATAGAAAAGAAATATGGTGATATTTTATTTGTATTAAAATGTTATTTGTATGTTAATAAATAAAGTTGCCCGGGGGTCAGAGCTATTAGCAAGCCATAGGAAAGCAAGGCAGTGGTGGCGTACGCTTGTAATCCCAGCACTTGGTAGGCAGAGCTGGGTAAGTCTCTGTGTGTTCAGGGATACAGCCATTATTGGATACACATGCCTTTAATCTCAATACCAAGCATGGAAAACCTGGAGGCCTATATAGACAGGCCGTGACGAGGCGGTCATGTGGTTGGGTTTACAACCAATGAGAAGGCAGAACAGAAACTCTATATAAAGACTTTAATACAGGGGTAGCTCTGGTTCAGAGAGGTAGGACCACTGCAGGAGGAAGGGTAAGGTTTTAGCTCTTAGCTCTGACCTCTTGGCTTTCTTCTTTGCATTGGTTCTGTGTTTCTTATTTAATAAGAAGGTTGGTTACATCTACAAAGAAACTAAGATAGTGGTATTCTACTACAGTAGCACAAAATGAATTAAGTCAGGACTCTATTTTTTTGTCTTCCAAATGTAAAACCAGCTGTCTGTCCCAGCAACTTAGTGAATAATTCAACCCTTCCCTATTGACGTAAAGACTGTACAACGTATCAGATTTCAGAAGTGTATTATGAATGTATGTGTAAACTTGTGTGGACAGATAAGTACATGTACGTGTTTGTGTGTATACACATACAGCTATTTCAGACCTGGTTTTCTCCCACTGCTTTCTCACTGGGTGGCAAAAGTGTCAGACCAACAGAAACCACTTACCTGTCCTTCCTCATCAAAAGCCATAACAACCACAGCAGCTCCAAACTTCTTAATCTTCCGAGCCTTCTCCAGAAAGTCCTCCTCCCCCTCCTTCAGACTGATGCTATTGACTATACACTTCCCTTGGCAGCACTTCAAGCCAGCTTCAATCACAGCAAAATTGGAAGAGTCGATGCACAGTGGCACCTGAGACAGAAGGACAGGAAGATCACAGGGCACAAGTCACCAGAAGTTCCCTCTGAATGGTTCCCAACAAACTCTATTGCTTCTTTAGGGAACAATAAATAAATCTAGGGTGTTAAAATAGGATTTTAAAACACTTATTTAAGCTTAAAGTTAAATATTTATAGTAAGATCAGCTCACAAGAGAATATGTACACGGGCCAAGATTTATAACTCAAAGACAGAGAATCCAAGAGAGCAGTTCATGGGCTTAGGCCTAGTTTATACTTCCAAGCACTTAAACCCTAAAGCAAACACCTGCTCGACTATTCAAGCATTCTACCCAGACTCGATATTAAGGTTGAGCATCTTGCTCTTTGGAAAGATCCCTCTGGCCAAGGTACTCAAATTAAATCTTCTCTTTATAAAAACAAATTCAATTCCTGAGCAGGGAAAAAAAAATTATTAGAAAGGAAAAACAGATCTAGTCCCCAGTCCCCCAAAAAACAGTAATTGCTAATAATCAAAACAAACAACTAAAATGAACATATGAGAGACCATGGACTAATCCAGCCTCTGCTCCAAGAAAGGTGAAAGGATGATTCACTGCTACAAAGAAATAAGTATGGAAGGACAACTGACTTAGTACTATTATTTAGGGCAGTCAGTTAGTAACTGACTCCCTCCCTCAAAGGCAAACAGGTCCTTGGCTTCACCATTACCAAGACAAATGTTTAAACAAGTAAAGACGAAAGTACAGGAAAGGCTAGAACACAGAACAACAAAAAGAACAAGGAGTCTAGGGGTGGGTCTGTCTCAGCAACAGAGAACCTGACATGTGCGAGGCCCTGGTTTTGCTTCCCAATACCATAAACACAGACAGAAAAAAGTTATCGTTTTAAAGGGTGATGTGGGGGCGGGGGGCGGGAGGGGGGGAGGTCTAAGAAAGTAGCACTGTTGGTGGAGTACTTGCAGAGGTCCTCAGTTCATAAACTGTTGACAGAAGACAATCCTAGCACGTGGAAGATAGAGGCGGGAGAATTAAAAGGTTCAAGGCTATCCTCAACTACACAGTGATTTCCAGGCCAGCGCAGGATGTAAGACACCATTTAAACACAGGACTCTTCCAATTTTGCTTTCCTTAGCACACTAGTAATAAAGTGTTTACCCCAAAAAAGGGTCAAATGCAATGGCAGGTAAGTACCAGGCCAGTGTCTGAAAGAGCTCATAGTTTGGTGTTCCAACTCTGCTGGTGAAAACGTACTAATCATACTTTGGGTCTTTAAAGTCAGGGTCTTTGGGGTCTCACTATGTAGCCTAGGCTGGTCTCCAACTGCGATCTTCGTGCCTTTGCCTCTCTGCTTAGTGCATATCTTTAGATTCTATCCTAATGACTTAAATTTGGCCTCCAGTAAATTTTTGTTTGTTTTTGTTCATCTTTTGTTTTTGTTTTTCCAGACAAGGTTTCTCTGTTACTGTCCTGGAACTCACTTTGTAGACCTGGCTGGCCTCAAACTCACAGAGATCAGCCTATCTCTGCCTCCTGATGCTGGGATTAAAGGCGTGTGCCACCACACCCGATGTCCAGTGAATTTAATAGATTAAAACCAGGGAAGAAAGGTCATTTGTTGCAAGTCAGAGCACTGAGTAACAAGTTCTCTGCAGCGCATAAGATCCTTCAGTTAACAAGAGACTCTCACCATCACAACTGAAGTATTGAGCACAGCGGGTCTGATCACCTCACCTTACAGATGAGGAAGGGTGAGCTTGGCTCTAAGGAGATCCAGACTTCTTCCCCACAGCTCTGATTCAGACTGACTCTGAACAGACCAGAGCTGCTCTGAACCTGACTATCTTAAAAGGTTTACTCCCAGAAAACTGGAAGGGCTTTTAGTAGTAGAAGATGGGTAAATAGAATTTAATGCTTACTACAGGCTTCTGGTTAAGTTCTTCCTAAAGCCTAATTTAAAAAAAAAAAAAAAAAAAAAAGACAGTTCAACCTAAAGATATGCAACTCTGGGAACAGTTTCTTTAAAATAAAAAAACCTTAAAAGTCCTTCCCAGCATGGTGATAAACACCAGTGTGGATGTAGCTGGAATTCAAGGTCAACCTTGGCTACATAGACAAAGAAAAAAAAGGTTTAGCTTAAACCCTCTAAAACATTCTAAAAGACTGATACAAAAGCCTTTCACCTTTCTGTAACATTTAGTTTTTACAGCAGAGTCAGAGAAAGGCAAATCTTTGTGAGTTCTAGGTCAGCCAGGACTACACAGTAAGACCCTGTCTCAAAAACAAGCAAATGTTTTTATTATTATTTTTAAATGTGTCTATATCTGTGTCTGTCTGGGGGTCTGTATACCCAAATGCAGGTGCCTGTGGAGGCCAGAGGAGCTGGATCCCCCTGAAGCTGGTGTTAATAGGCAATTGTGAGCTGCCAGAAGTAAGTATAGGAAACTGAACCCAGGTCCTCCATGGGGCGGTACGTGCTTTTAATTACTGAGGCAGCTCTCCAAACCCTAACATTACCTTTTAAAGAACAAGTATAAATACTGACAGAATACCTTGATTTAACCCTGTTAGATGTCACTGTCTTAATCTGCTATGCCTAACAAGGCCTCTTCCAAGAGTAAGGAAGCCCTCACTGAGCTCCATGTCCCATGGTAGGAATAGAATCAGTGTGGAAGCAACAGCTAAGCGCATCCCTCTGAGATACAACAGTCAACTCTCACACTCCAGACAGGAGACAAAACTCAGTTCTCTTGAAGCCTACTTCTCCAAGACACCTCGTCAACAGCCAAGCCCAATCACTCTAAAATCTGCTCTAGGTAGAACAGACTGCTTAATAAGAAAGCTCAGAGTCAGAAACAATGGTACTTTCAGTGTAGGAAGAGAAGCAGTTCCTGAGCGGACAGACAAACAAGGCTAAATAAATGAATGACAGCAAGCGGGTAAACCTCCTTGATGAGTATAAACCTTGTACAACCTTGGCGATGTAAATAAATGAATGACAGCAAGCGGGTAAACCTCCTTGATGAGTATAAACCCTGTACAACCTTGGCGATGTAAATAAATGAATGACAGCAAGCGGGTAAACCTCCTTGATGAGTATAAACCTTGTACAACCTTGGCGATGTCAGGTTCAGAGGCGATAAAATTGCAAAATCTGGTCATTGCACTGGGACCATCCAGCATGCCATCGTCCATGTTGATATCTAGCACCTGAGCGCCCATTTCCACCTGTACTTTGGCAATGCTCAGGGCTTCCTAGAGGAGGAATGGGAGAAGTATGGTTAGGAGACGATGACTAAGAAGAGTAATTTTCCCACCCTCAGAGGCCCTTTGTTACTGAAATAGACATGTTGGCTCCCTGACTCTAGGCCTGTCCCCTACTCCCCAACGCTCACCCTAAACTACTAACCCTTTCACACATCACCTCACTGCTTAGAGTCCACCAAAGCAGCTTCCTACCATGAAGGATCTAAACTCTTGAGCCTCTAAGGCAATGACACCTTCTCACCCAAATGCCTTTCTTGGTTGGCCCTCACTGGACACTTTACCCAGACAAGTATCACCTCTGTTCCACACATCACATAACATCATTGCTAGCAACATAATCACCTTTCCTTCCACACTGGTTCAAACCGAGCTCAAGTCTAGCTCTTTCAAGAAAGATCTTTAGAGCAACGATCCAAACTCATTTAATCCTTCATATTTACCCACATAGGTAAAGATTTATTTTTATTTTGCATATAAATGTGTGTCTGTTTGAGTATATGCCATGTGCACAAAGGTGCCCACAGAAGCCAGTAGGTGTAAGACTCCCCTGGAACAGGAGTACAGGGGGAAGTGAAGTGCCTTATGTGGGTGCTGGGAACCAAATGGGCAGTCCTCTCCAGGCCCTCAATGACATTTTCTAACAAACATAACACAGACACTTGTTGGAGTCTTCATTATAGTTTTGTAGCCCAATAAATGAGCAAAGGGAAAATCAGTAATAGATGCTGCTGCTAGCCTGATTTTTCTTTGCCCCTCACCCCCCCCAAACACACACACACACACACACACACACACACACACACACACACACACACACACACCACAGAAGGAATTTGTCATTCACTGTGATAAACAGGAAGAAGCCATTGGGCATATGCCAGAGAACAAATCTACACAGAGAAAGAGGTTAACAAGGATAACTAAGAGCTCTACCACTGAACTATACTCCCAGCCCAAAGGATCACAAAAAGTACAAATTAAAAATGGCTTTCAGGCTGGGCATGGCAGTGAAGTCTTTAATTCTAGCACTGAGGAGGCAGAGGTAGGTCTCTTGAGTTTGAGACCGGCCAGGGATACACAGTAAGACTCTGTCTAAAAACAGGATTTCAGGTGCTTAGGTGCTTAGGCTGCAGCTTAGTGGCAGTGCTTACTTAGTACACTCAAGGCCCTAGGTTCAAGAGTGAGTGAGTGTGTGAGTGTGTGTGTGTGTGTGTGTGTAACAGGGCAGGGAGGCAGAGCTGGGACTGCAGCTCAGTGGCTACAGAACTTGCTTAGCAAGCATGAGATACTGGGTTCTGCCCCCAGCACAGGGGAGAAGGGGGTGGTTTTTAGTATCAGGGATGATTTCAATAGTATTAGGAATAAAAAAGGTACATCACAACCCCTGTTCTTGAAGGGCTTATATCTAGTTGGAGGCACACACACAATTCTGTCACATTGAAAAACAACACAAACAAGTATTGATAACCAGTGTGGGGATCAAATACCAAGATTATCTAAATCAGATATGAAAGCTAACCAACTTTAACAAAGATGGTGTGTCCTGAGAGGAAAAGTCTTCATCCCACCAATGGAGGAACAGACTGGAGGAAGCAGAGGAGACAGGTTATCAACAGAGGTTCCAAAGACCTGGGAAATACAGATGCCATTATCTGACCTATTTCATCAGTCACAGAACAAGTGCTTGAAGGTAGACTGCTCCCAAACTAGCTCAGGGTCATGGCATCATTCCTTTAAGAGAAAGACATCAGACCTAACATTGCTCTGTCAGTGCTCTCCCCTTCAAAGCACAGGGCCTTGAAGATCACTGAAGTCAGGGAAATGTAGAGTCTATGAAGGACTCATCCACCCAGTCTGTGCCCCAACTCCCACTTCAAATGCATCTCCCTACAGGTCCCGCTAGGCAAAGACCACAGGCAGTTGAGTACATGGGCTTCAAGACTTTCTTTATCAACTCTATGTAACGATAGACTGATAATTTTAAACCCCCCTCCCCAACTCTCCATTACCACATCTGTGGATGGTGGAAACAAGCAGTTTGACTTCATGGGACTGTGCAAGTTCAGCACAGTGGCCAGGCACATAAGAAAACCTTAACAGTCTGTCTGTCTATCTGTGTACTTCCTCCTAAAGTATCTCTGCCCTCACTAACCAGGCCATCAATCTCAAAGCTGAAACGGATATCCAGAAAATAGGCAGAGGAATCAAAATAAAATGAGCTCCTCTGCCAACTGACAAACACCATCTGACTATTAAGGGTCACAAGGACTTCAGAAGGTACAAGCAAGAGCCAAGGCATGAGGGCAGAGCAACCCTCTAGAATGCTCAGGGGGCAAATCAAGGCTCCAAGCAAAGGTGGAGAAAACAGATGATGGCCTCAAGAAGCTGAACTGTATCCTACTCACAAAAAGACCTTCCAGATCTGGAGGACAAGCAAGATGGAAGTACATAGCAGGAATAACAGCAACAAGATGAAAAAGAGCAGCAGGCAAAAAACACCTGCACTAGGAAAGACATCAGGGGATGCCAGGAAACAGTGGTTAGCAATTCCAAAAAGGATGAGAAACAAATGGTGGTGCTGCATAGCTAAAAACTACATCTAAACTGGGCATAGTGGCCCTTTAATCCCAACACTTGGGAGGCAGAGGCAGGCTGATCACTGTGAGTTCAAGGCTAGCCTAGTCTACATAGTGAGTTCCAGAGCAGCCAGAACTACATAGTAAGACCCTGTCTTGAGGGGTAGGGCACCTAAATCTATAGGCTAGAAAGATGGTCCAAAGGGTAAGGGCACTTAATGCACAACCATAAGGACCTGAGTTCTGATCTCAGCACACATCTAACAGGCCAGGCTTCCCACAGAATCCCTCAAACTCTAGCTCTAAGGGATTTAATGTCCTTTCTAGACTCCCATGCACACACACATGTGCATAAACTCACAATACACACATAAATAAAATAAGTATATTTTAAAAAAAAACACTTAAATCTATTCAGATCCTGAAATTAAAAAACCATCATAAAAACTCAAAGGACGACAAGATGGCTCATGTGGTAAAGGTGCTTGATACCAAACCTGACAACTTGAATTTGATCCAAGAAATAAATGTAGAAGGAGAGAATCAACTCTTCCAAGTTGTCCTTTGACTCCACATGTACAAAGTGGCTTGCACATGAATGTTCAGGTATGCACACATATACATACAGAAGCACACACACATTCATACACAAAGACAGACAAAATAATTTTTAAAAACATATTTTTTTAAGACTGGCTCTCATTATGTAGACAATGCCAGCCTGAGCTTATAGAAATCTGCCAGCCTCTGCCTCCCCAGTGCTGGAATTAAAGACATGTAGTACCACTATGCCCCAGTTTAAAAAAGAAAAAAAAAAAATTCCCCCCCACACCCCTGAGACAGAGCTTCTCTGTGTAGCCCCAGCTACCCTGGAACTCGCTTTGTAAACAAGGCAGGCCTCGAACTCACAAGGATACAACTGCCTCTGCCTCTCTAGTGCTAGGATTAAAGGTATATGCCACCACCACCAGGATAAAAAAGAAAGAATTTAAGTCACAGGAAAAACAAAACCCAAAACCTCAAACCATCTTCTTCCATTTTTATTTCATATTTGTAGAAAAGTAAAATCTATCCAGATGTTTAGGCATGCTCTGTGTGGATTAAATTTGACTCATCTATAGTATTACACAGCTTAAAAATGCAGACTTCTCAAGGCAAGGGCCTTTCATTTTGTGCTGACCTACAGGATCAACAATACCTTCCTCAGCAAGCATCTGATGTGGTCAGATGAATAAGAATTCTCTTTTGAGCCGGGCAATGGTGGCACACGCCTTTAATCCCAGCACTCGGGAAGCAGAGGCAGGCGGATCTCTGTGAGTTCGAGGCCAGCCTGGGCTACCAAGTGAGTCCCAGGAAAGGCGCAAAGCTACACAGAGAAACCCTGTCTCAAAAAACCAAAAAAAAAAAAAAAGAATTCTCTTTCGGAGCGGCAGAGATGACTCAGTAATTAAAAATACTTGTTGCCAGGCGGTGGTCATGACTTTAATCCCAACACTTGGGAGGCAGAGGCAGGTAGATCTATGTGAGTTCAAGGCCAGCCTGGTCTAAAGAGCAAGTTCCAGAAAAGCCAGGGCTACACAGAGAAACCCTGTCTTGAAAGTAAGTAAATACTTGTTGCTCTTGTAGAAGACCCAGGTTCAGTTCCCAGAACCCACATGGAATTTCATAACCATCTGTAACTCCATCTCCTAGGAATCCAATGCCCTCTTCTGGTCTCTGTGGGCACCAGTCACATACATGGCACACATACATTCATGTAAGCAAAATGTTCATATACATACTACATAGTTTAAAACAATGGGATTGGTTTCTGAGAGGCCAAAACGGAGAGTATTCCCAAATATCCAAACTTACAGAACAATGAATGACTAGAAGCTGGATCCCTCCCAGTCATTTCACCCCACGCCCCAAATGTAATGCTTTCTGACCAGTAACAGCAGCGTCAAGTCTTCAAGGCCTCAACGTCCAGCTGTCCCATCCACTGCCAGCTGCCATCAGCACCCTCGCATACTTCCTAGCAGCTCTGCAATAGCACCAGCCAGAACAAACACACGTTCCTAACATGCAGTCTACCCAGAGGCATGGCAATGCCCCGGGGGTCTCATGAGGATGCTCACGTCATAGTTTCCTGCCATGATGAGTTTAGCAAACTTCTTAGATCCTGCCACATTACAGCGCTCTCCAATGTTAACAAAGTTGGTGTATGGTCCAATCCTGAAGGGCTCTAGACCTTAAAAGGAGAAGCATTTTGAGAAAGTCTTAAAAATGCACATGGATGACATGAAACAAAGTATTTTCAGCAAGAATGTCAAAGCCCATCTGAGCAGATGGGATAAGAGATCTGAAGGGAAACAGGATCACAATTTTTTCTGAACACTGAAAGGCTACTTGTTGCAACTGTGCTTACAATCAGATCTCCCGAGAGATCAGAGCTCTCTGCTGCAAATACCCATAGTGCACTGGCCCACACAGCCTCTGAAAAGGAAAAGTCACCACCATTCTTATTTAACTACCACTCTGGGGCAAAAGCTGTGATGAGGCTTCAAATCAAAAGGGGACTGAGCTTGAGTCGGTCTTGTGCATGCTGCTCTGTTTGCTTTGAGTTCATACATGCAACGACTCTGCTGTGTCTGGAAAATCCTGCTTGGTGATGCTACCCACAACTTCTGACAGCTACATCCTTCTGCCCCACTTTCCCCTGAAAATCTCTAAGCCTTGGGAGAGGAGCCTGTTATGTCTCATTCAGGGTTACATGAGGGGAAGTGGGCACAAAATCTCACCATGAGCTGAGAAGCTACTGGCATCTGATAGCTGCTAGGAAATAGTGAAACAAGGAGGTAGGGAAAGAGAGGTAAATGGAGTGTGTGTCACTTTTCTTTTCAAAACCCATGTGCAGCCAGGCAATGGTGGCACACGCCTTTAATCCCAGCACTTGAGAGGAAGAAGCGGGCAGATCTCTGTGAGTTCTAGGCCAACCTAGTCTACAGAGTGAGTTCCAGGACAGTCAGGGCTGCACAGAGAAACCCTGTCTAGAAAAAAAAAAAAAAAGAGGAGTCAAACTAGTTAGGCGACACCAACTGGAAGGTTGAGGAGTGTGGTAGTTTGAATGTAACTGGCCCCCATAAGCTCACTGGGAATGGTACTGTTAGGAGATATGGCTTTGTTGGAGTAGGTGTGGCCTTGTTGAAGGAAATGTGTCACTGTAGAGTCAGGCTTTGTGGTTTCCTATGCTCAAGATATGGCCAGTGTCTCAGTTCACTTCCTGTTGCCTGCAGATCAAGATGTAGAATTCTCAGCTCCTTCTCCAGCACCATGTTGCCTATATGCTGCCACGTCCCACCATGATGACAATGGACTGAACCTCTGAACTGTAAGCTACCTAATTAAATGTTTTCCTTTGTAAGAGTTACCGTGGTCATAGTGTCTCTTCACAGCAATGGAAACCCTAACTAAGACAGAGAGAAAAACTAAAGATTGGGTAGGGAGGGATGGCAGAGTAGAAAGGGTAATTATTAGAAAAGTTAGGATTTATGTAAATATGTTAAAAATACATTGTATGAAATTCTCAAAGACTAAAAAGTACTGTAAAAACAAAACACACACCTTTAGTCCCAGCACTCAGGAGGCAGAGGCAGGTGGAGCTCTGTGAGTTCAAAGCCAGCCTGGTCTACAAAGCAATTTCCAGGACACAGAGAAACCCTGTCTTGAAAAAACAAACAAACAAATAAAAAGGATTGTTGAATCAGACATGGCGATTCATGACTGTAATCCCAGAACTCTGTAGCATGTAGGACTTTGAGGCCAGCATATGCTATGATGCAAAATTCTATCTCAAAGAAAAAAAAATGCTTTCTATCAGAAATCAGCTTGCAGCTGCATGGAGCAAATTTCTTCACCCCATCAACAGCATATGTGGAAGGTCCCATCAACAGTGACTGTGGAAGTCACTCCATCTCTTTAATTGAGAGACCTTGAACCTGAAACTAGCACTGCCAAATTGGATGGTGAGGGAGGACCCAGATGGAGATGCAGGAGTCATTGTGGCAGGTCTTCCAACATGAGTCACCCAAAGCAGGCCATTGGGCTTCTGGCGTATTATTGCTTTATTTACTAAGGAGTAACAGCTTCTTCCCTGGCACAGGCTAATAATTCAGAGGCAAGTATCAGATAATACATGTAGATGCATTATACTCAGATAAAAAGGTTCACAAACTGCTTTGTTTTTAAAGTATTTTAAGAAGCAGTCTCCCTGAATTCCCAGAGGCAGGTTCTGGAGACACATGGCCTTGGGTTCATCACTTATATGATCACACAATCTGAGACAATTGCCCACACAACCTTTTGGCTTACAAATCAGGTATGATCTCTGCCTTAATTAGCATAAAAATGAAGCACAAAATTAGCATCAGCTATCAGAGCTGTCATTAAAAAAGAAAATGGCCTTTGAGTCCTTTGCCAAAGCATTATATGAAAAAGCTAATATGAGCAAGAGTAAGATTATGAATGGGCTGGGTAATTATGCAGATATTCCAGGCCATTTGTTCATAGACTCAGGAAGCAATCACTTTCTACAGTTCCAGCTTCTGACTTTTCTCATTGCTAATGAGTCTTATGCCCCTGACCTTTCACATAATCTGGAGAATTGTGTACCAGGCAAATAGGGACGACAACCACTAACACTGAGAGTGCTCGTGTGACCTAATGGCATTCGACAAGTGCTTCTGATCTAGCAGGAATGACGAATCAGACACAGAAGCAGTGATTCTCTTGTGCACCGTTTATACACAAGTTAACAAAGTGTTTTTCAGAATGGACATGGTGGCACATACTTGTAATCCTAGCATTCAGAAAGAGGAGACAGGAGGATTGTTAGTTTGAGGTGGCCTTTGGCTATACAATGAAACCTGTCTTAATTTAATTTTATTTCAGGAAAATAAAATAAAGTAAAAAAGCCAGGCATGGTGATGCATGCCTTTAATCCCAACACTCAGGAGGCAGATGTAGGTGGATCTCTGTGAGCTTGAGTTTGAGGCCAGCCTGGTCTACACAAATAAGTTCCAGGATTGCCAAGGCTAAAGAGACCTTGTCTAAAAAAAAAAAAAAAAAAAAGGAAAAGAAGAAAAAGAAAATAAATATACAAATAATTATAAAGACCAAAACAAATGTAAGATTCTAACAATATCTGGAAGCAAATGAAATTTTCCAGGAAGACACTGTTGCCATTACAAAGCACTAGGCCTTAGCCATTTAGAATTTTCAATAATTCCTATTAACTGACCGTTAAAATTGTTAGGCAAGGGACAAGGGTATGCTATCACTGTGCAGCAAAGACAAACCCACAGATTCTCATTGAAACAAGGGAAGTACATGAGCAAACCACCCAGCCTTCATTCATTTTTACTCTGAAATCAATCTTTCTAACCCATCCTTTAAAAAAAAAAAAACAGAATTCTTTAGTAAAATTTACCTAAGTGCCAAGAAAAATAAGCACTCTTCTTTGATCTAATAAGTTTCCTGGTATAAATATTACTACCACTTAGACACAAGCACATTAAACATATCCTACAGATGGCTTTTAAATCAAAACCACAACCTCAGACTTACCAGATAGTAACATATGTCCTTCAAAAACACTAGCAGGTGGAACTCTAGGCTTACACTTCTTCACAGCTTCAGCAATTTCCCTAAGTTAAAAGAGAAAACACTATATTCATTAATTCAGAGCAACATAAATTTAATTAAGCTAATTTCCAGCTAAAATAAGTCTGCATCAATATACCCATGCACATAATGATATGCCTACTTAAATGTACAGCAGCAGTTACATCCTTCAGTTTCCTCAGCAACAGAAAGCTCATCAGTGCTGCCTGTGCTGTTTCCACCACCCCAGACACAAGCCTGGAGCTGCTACATGAGGTCTGCACAAAGACACACTGCAAACCCTTCCCTTCCCCAGCCCACAGATAGATAGCCTTTACAAATCCACACATAAACATGCCCTTGCTACCTAATCAACTGCTTAACAACTTCAAAAAGAAGTCTGTAGCTCCGAGAAATAACAGTAAACTGGGGACTGGGCGTGTTTGCTGGCAGTGGGAGAGGACAGTCCTGTGCATACAACAGGGGATGGACAGAGAAATAGAGCTTGAACACTTCAAAACAATTGTTCCTCCAAACGGGTTTCAGTTATCTAGTCTCTTCAACATTGTCAACTTCAATGAATCATGTGTTTGATAAACCACAAAAATCTAGCTTTCTCTTATTTATCAGGACTTGTAGGCACTGCTCACTCTATTTTCTCCAAATTAGTATGTGGGTGACTAAGTAAAAGCAGAAGTTATATAGATAAGTACATCAACCTACAAATACACAAGTTAAAACAACTTCTCTGTTAAAGAGGAAGCAAACTAAAAAATGAAGAGTCAGTCTGTGATCCAAAGATACGATATTCAACTACCGATGAAGATATAACATAAAAGATGTATAAAAAATAGGGATGTAAGTATAGTGTGCTAGAGTAGATGATGAGTATATACAAAACCCTGGGTTCAATTAACAGTGCCAAAAAGGCAAATATATAGTAACTTTATAGTTATTAAGAGTCTATCATAGGAGCTGGAGAGATGGCTCAATGGTTAAGAGCACTGACTGCTCTTCCAGAAGACCTGGGTTCAATTCTCAGCACCCACATAGCAGCTCACAACTGTCCGTAATTCCTTCCAGTTCCAAGAGACCTGACACCCATGGCAAAACATCAATGCACATAAAATAAAAATAAATAAATTTTTTAAAAAAGTCACCAGGCAGTGGTGGTGCGTGCCTTTAATCCCAGCACTCCAGAGGCAGAGGTTGGTGGATCTCTGAGATCAAGGACAGCCTGGTCTATAAAGCGAGTTCCAGGACAGGCTCCAAAGCTACACAAAGAAACCCTGTCTCAAAAAAAAAAAAAAAAAAAAAAAAAAAGTCTATCATAGAGGCCAGATGTGTAGGTACACATCTTTAAGCCCAGCACTCAGAGGTCAAAGACAGGTAGGCAGACCTCTGTGAGTTCCAGGCCAGCCTGGTCTACATAGGAAGTTCCAGCCAAAAATTCTATCAGAGAAGTCAAGAAAAGCAGTTAAAAAAAAAAAAAAAAAAAAAGTATTGGGTAACTTAGCTAAAGAAATATATTATGTGCACATACACGAAACAGTAAGGGCTGGCTGAAAACACAATCACTGTTCACTCTAGGAAAGACAGCAGAGTCCTAAACAACATCCTCTGAATTCCAATCTTTCGGAGAACCACAAATGATGAGGATAAACGTGTCTATAACCAGCACTGCCATTTTTCCCTTCTTCCTTCACGCTGGCCCTGGAAAGCATGAGTAAGTAATGACTACACAGCACCAAGGAGGATATTCCTCTAGACCTCAAAATGCTCGTCACCTGACTGCTTTTTCTCTGGAGGAGAGAATCTAACGGAGCTATGTGCTTCACCAAAGAACACTTAGCTATCCTTCTAAAGCAAGAAAAAAGAGGTAACCATTACCTGATATGATCGGGTGTCGAACCACAGCAGCCACCAACTATATTCACCAAGCCATCCATGGCAAAGTCCTGTACTTAGAGAAAGAGAATTCATCTGAATTCTAAATTTACCAAAACAAACTCAGCAAAAGAGCATTTACATTCTATACTTCCTGAATAACTAAGATTATACTAAAGAAAGATAAACATATTTACTTTAGATTGAAAAATGTCACAAGCCCTAGGTAAAAGACACATGGGACATGGTTCAGATACTATGAAAACTTTTATGCTGTCTGAAACACAGTAGACATTTTATTTGCCTATCTGATTAAATGAAAGTTTTTTTTACCCATATGACAAGAATGAATATGAAATGGACAATACATTTTCAAATAACATATGAGTATCAGTTTTGCAATTTAATTTAAATTTTTTTTAAATAAAAAATGAAGGTCATTTGTCACATAGCCTTGTTTCAAGTGTTCCATCAAACACATGGGTAAGGCGTCATGATGATCAGCAGGGTCTGGAACAAGCCGTGGCTAGTGAGTGAAAAAGTGAGATGAAATAAAGGGGCTGAGAAAGCAGAGCACCAAGACTATCTACTTAAGATAATTGAAATTATAATCTCGGTACTCAGGAGACCGAGGCAGGAGAATCACGAGCTCAAAAACAGGGACTATCTCAATGGAAACAAAGAATGGATAACAGAATCTAAGAACTGACTCAGAAACAGTCTAGGAGAAAGCATCAGTGAGCCAGGAGCTGAACATTCAAAAACTGAAGGGAAACAGGCATCATTAGATGAGTGCACTGAGCAACAGCAGTGGTATTTCAGCATCGTGATTCAAAGATGGCATACATTCCAGAGAGAGGATCTGCAGAGAGCAACATGGAGCCAAGTGGACATCTAGTCCACCC
The DNA here is from genome assembly GCF_949786415.1 of Peromyscus eremicus. Classification (NCBI taxonomy): domain Eukaryota; kingdom Metazoa; phylum Chordata; class Mammalia; order Rodentia; family Cricetidae; genus Peromyscus; species Peromyscus eremicus. The sequence continues at coordinate 48,191,878 of NC_081420.1, read as the reverse complement.
ACCCAGCATTTTGAAGCAAATGAGAGGGGAAGTCATTATTTGATAGTTTTGCAGAAGGGACATTGCTGTGAGATGTTCTGTATGGCAAATGTGCTGCTCTGATTGGTCAATAAATAAAACACTGATTGGTCAATGGCTAGGCAAGAAGTATAGGCAGGACAAGGAGGAGAATAAAGCTGGGAAGTGGAAGGCTGAGTCAGAGACACTGCCAGCCGCCACAATGAAAAACAGCATGTGAAGATGCCGGCAAGCCACGAGCCACGTGGCAAGGTATAGATTTATAGAAATGGATTAATTTAAGCTGTAAGAACAGTTAGCAAGAAGCCTGCCACGGCCATACAGTTTGTAACCAATATAAGTCTCTGTGTTTACTTGGTTGGGTCTGAGCGGCTGTGGGACTGGCAAGTGAGAGAGATTTGTCCTGACTGTGGGCCAGGCAAGAAAACTCTAGCTACAGGACATTGTAGAGAGCCATGACTCTGACTTTGGAGAGGACCTCGCTGGGAATTTTCCAACCCATACCACTGCCAATCAATAAGTAAGCAGACAGCTAAGCTCTGCTTTATGCTTCCACTACTTTAACTCAGAGTACCTAAACTTTATTTTCTTACTTACATACTAGATTTTGAGGGAAAATTATGTTAAATCTAAATACCACCTTCCATCATGCATGGTGGCACATGCCTCTCTAAACACAACTATTCAGGAGGCTGAGGCAGAAGGATAGCAAGTTTAACAGCAGCTTAAGCAAGGCAGACTGGATCTCAAAGTTAATTAAGTAATTAAAAGAACATTGTATCTGTCTCTTCAGAACTGAAATTAATGGATCCCTGACCTTTAGGTGATTGGCCATCATGGATGGTGTTTCATCATAGTCACCAAAAGTATTGGGAAGACCTGAGAAAGGACATTTCAATCATTATTCGAAAGTATCTAAACAAATACTTAAGTGCTTTAAAACTTATATAATTCTGTATTGACACTCAAATTTTAATTACTTACAAAGTGTATAATAATACAGTACTGATATAACAGATAGAATCACAACAATAAAATCTGGAGAACATTCATTTTTTTTACATATTAAACAGAGTGTTCACTCCCATTTGGAACAGAGTGCTCCAATCTCCACCTCCAAGTCCCTTACTATAAGATAAACTCATTCTTCTTCAAAACTGCTTGTGCAGACGCCCTGTACACACTCCCACAGCCTTCGAACTAATGAACATCTGATATGCAATGCAACAAAAAAACAAGAAAAACCAGCCTTCTTTAAATTAAATACTTCTACTGCATTTCAGACGGCATGAAAGGTTTCATAGTATCTGAACTATTTCCCATGTATATCTTTTACCTAGGGCTTGTGACATTTTTGTTTCTAAAGTAAATGTTTATCTCTCTTTTGTATAACCTTATTCTTTACCCTCTGATTATCTAGTTTCCTGTTGGATTCATTCCTTGCCCCTAATTACTAAAGAAAAATAAAATATATTATGCATTTTATAAGATTTACTTATGGGTATATGTGTTTTGCTCAAATTTATGACTATGCACCACCTGAGTACCTGGAGCCCAAGGGGGTCAGAAGAGGGTGTCAGATCCCCTAGAACTGGAGTTATGGATGGTTGTGAGTCAACATGTGGATGTTGGGTATTAAATCCAGGTCTTTGGCAAGAACAAGTGCTCTCAACCACTAAAGCATCTCTTCAGACCCTTTTTTATGCATTTTTAAATGTATATATTTAAGGCTGGTGAAATACCTCAGCAAATAAAAGCATTTGCTGCACAAGGCTGACATCTTGAGTTCAAGTCTCAAAACCACAGTGGAAGGAGAGAACCAATTCCCAAAAGTTATCCTCTGACCTCCAGATGCATGCCATGACACATACAACTGCACCCACACATATAGATCACATGCATACATATTAACAAAATTATTTTAAATTTTTTAATGTATACATTCAGATAAAAAATATACAGAAAATGACTTTTAGCGCTACATAGCTGAATAGTACTCAATACATCCCCTGGGAAATCTGGCCAGCCTAGACCAAATTATCAACATTTACTAGATAGTTAGAGATCTAAAAAAATCTTTGAAATTTTTATGTGCCATCAACTAGATCTTAGCTTTTAGGACATAACAACACCTACTACTATCAAAAATGTTGTTCTGCTAATAAACCAACTGGGGAGGGGATCCCTCTTATTTTGGCATCTCTCTGGCTATATTCACATGGCAAAACTCTGGTTAGTGACATAACTAGACCAATTCCCCGAAGTTATGCCCTAATTATGTTGAATCTCAAACAAATACACACACTTGAGCCTCCCTCCTTCCCTCCCTTCTCCTATATGTACACACCACACACACACACACACACACACACACACACACACACACACACACACACTACAACACCAATTCTCCAAATCAAGACATTACCCCATTTATCATGACTTAAATATATCCCGTTCTTCATGTGCAATGCCCCCCCAAACATACCTGCATTTGGGTAACAGAGGACATAGGCTGTTGTACACTTCCCAATTGTTTCAATAAAAGGCCTCATTTCAGCGGCACCCAGAGCACAATTTAATCCAATGCTGGAAAAACAGTAAGCAGGTATCAGAAACATCATCTTTCATTCAAAATATTTATGCATACAAGTTATAATAGATGAATATGGCAGATACATGTTACTGCATATTTGGGAAGATCCATAGAATGTACAAAAGTGAGCTCTAATGTACACTAGTATTCGGTTAATAATGTATTATACCATACCACACCAAGGCAAGTTGTTAACAGGGAAAACTGGGGCAAGTGTGGGCAGGGAGCGACTATAGAAAACTCTGCTTTCCATGTTTTTGTTGTTGTTGTTTAAATAAGCCTGTACCTGATCTAAAGCAAGTATGATTCTCTGATCACTGATTTTCAACCGATCCTCACATCTCCCTTAAGACTGTTAAGTCCAAGTTCATGCACGATGGCAGATGACTGAAATCCCAGCACTCAGGAGGCAGAGGCAAGAGGCCTCCTCGGTGCCACAACAAGTCTGAGCCCAGTCGGAGCTTCAGGAGATGCTGACTCCAAAACAAACACATAAAAAGGGGACTGCAAGGTCCAATGCATGGTCAACTTCCACCTGAACAGACCTTTTCAGTTTAGCCATTTTACTAGTACATTCAGTGACTTTCACGGTAGGCCACTGTGGTGTTATAATGAGAATGGCCCCCAGAGGCTCACATGGTTCAGTTGGTGAAACTGGGAAAGTATAGGAGGTCTGGCCTTGTTGGAAGAAGAGTGTCACTGTGGGCAGACTTCAAGGTTTCTTAAGACTTTCATCATTCCCTGCCTAGTGTCTCAAGATGGGAACTCTCAGCTACTGCTCCAGGACCATGCCTGCCTGCTGCCATTCTCCCTACCATGATGGTCATGAACTCTAACCCTCTGAAACTGTAAGCCCTAAATTAAATGCTTTCTTTTATAAGTTGTCTTGGTCGTAGTGTTTTATCATAGCAACAAAAAAGTAATCAAGTAATCAAGACTACTGTCACCTGGATTCAATATATAAAAATGAATGCTGTAAATCATTGTGCTATCTCTAGTAAGGATGTTTGAATGTTTAACAAACTTAGTTCCAATGCTAATTTGTCTCTTCCACTGTTGACATTACCCAGCCAAGCAGTCTTCAACCACAAGTACCTAGATAACAGCAAGTAATGCCCACTCAGTTCTTGGGGTTCTAATAAAGCTCAAATGAAACATCACATATGGATATTTCTTATCAACTATTCAGTTCTCAGGCTGACATTAAGTCACTCTGGCACACCCATGTAGTTCAGATGTTACCATGTCTAAAGAGCCATCTCTGAATCTTACAAGGACTCACCACTACATACAGCCATTTCCTTCATTGTTTCTATACAGCACCATCTGTCTTACCATCTGTATTTGGGGAGAGGGAATAAAAGGGAGGAATGCACATCTGGAAGTCAGAGGACAACTTGCACAAGTGGATGTTCTCCTACCATGTGGGTCCTGGTGATCAAATCAGGTCACCAAGCTTAGCAGCAAGCACATTTACCTGGTGACCCATGGTTTACATTCTCATTTAGTGAAGGGCTTCTTCTTAATGTAGACTACTTCACTTGCCAGTATTCCAGAGCACATAGCCAGATTTCAAGAAATGATGAATTAATAATAACACAGGACTCTACTGTTCTTTGTTAACAAAAGAGTCTGTGTTAACAGTCAATCATTAAACAATAGTTTCTCATATGTTAACTCTTTTCACATGATTGCTAACTTCTATATACCCTCCATTCTTAAGAGATAAAAACCTGACCTTTAACATTCCTACTTTATTTTACGATGGAATGCCTCTGCTTGTCCCACAAATAGGGAGGGACATTGCCTTAACACTTGCAATCTTAAAGCATAAGCAGACTCAGAGGCAAACACTTGACTGCCCAGAAGGTATGAGAACTCTCCTGATATCAACGTGGCCCATTTACTACAGTGGCCTTGAAGCCCTTACAGTAAAGTCTGAAAGACTAGAGGAAATCTAGTGCATCACGGAAATGGCACAGTGGAAAACAGAAGCAAGGCCTCTCTGAGGCCACACTGTGCAGCCCCCAGTAAAAATGCCCCAAAAGAGTCACTCACCACAGTGGGTCTGAATGAGACACGCTGATGACAAATGCCTCTCCTGTCTGGCCAGAAAGAGTCCGTCCACTTTTATCAACAATGGTCCCAGAAATCTGAATTAACAATGTAACAGATCAACAATATAGAGTCTGGTAAAGAATACAGTCACAAAGCGAGAAACAAACAAGTGAAAGTTTTTTAGTTCTTTCATGAGGGAGAGCACTGGCAGAATGGATACATGCCTAGTGACTGGGGAAGAATGAAAGCCTTAGACGTCACACGCCCACGTCCATCCCTCTGTGAGCTCTAAGGAGACCAAGTCTTTAAGCCTTTGGCTTCTTTTGAAGAGCCTGTCTTCCATCAATCACTTCTAGGTTTGTTTTCCATATTTCTCCAGAGGTAAGAGACTATTGATGGGGGGGAGGTGAACAGAGGGATAGTTTCTGAAAGACATTCTACCATTCCAGGGAGGGAGAAAACCTACAGCAAAACCCTAATTGTAAAGGAATTTTCTTAGAGGGAGAGGAGTTCTCATGCACATATTTAAGAACTTACAAAGATAGGCCGGGGAGGAGCATAATTCTCTTCAAAGAGTTTCTGGAGTGCAAACAAGGCCGCCTGTCAAGAAAAAAAAAAAAAGAATACTTTATTTCTGAGAAAGGTCCAAGGTCAATCTAACTGCCTGATCAGCATACCCCTTTCCTAAGACCTCTTCAGGTGGGATACACACAAAGCTGAGGAAAGGAAATCTTCCCTAAATTCATGACACTCTCTCAAGTGAGGGATCTCAAGTGTAACTCTGTACACACTAACCAATGCTCAGGTGAGGGATCTCAAGTGTAACACTGGACACACTAACCAATGCTCAGGTGAGGGATCTCAAGTGTAACTCTGTACACACTAACCAATGCTCAGGTGAGGGATCTCAAGTGTAACACTGGACACACTAACCAATGCTCAGGTGAGGGATCTCAAGTGTAACTCTGTACACACTAACCAATGCTCAGGTGAGGGATCTCAAGTGTAACACTGGACACACTAACCAATGCTCAGGTGAGGGATCTCAAGTGTAACACTGGACACACTAACCAATGCTCAGGTGAGGGATCTCAAGTGTAACTCTGTACACACTAACCAATGCTCAGGTGAGGGAACAGCTCAGTAGTACAGCCCTGCCTAGCATGGTGCACAAGTCCTGGGTTCAACCCCCAAAATCATAAAAAATTAAAATAAAATAATCTGAATTCACCTAACAAGCTAATTATTTCCTCTGAAGAAGAGCTGAAGAGCTAACTTTTCTTTCTTTCCTCCCTCAATCAAAATAAAAGTAAATACAACAAAATGCCCTGCCCATTTGTCAGCCTTTCACATACATCAAAGGTAGGTAAAAGAACCAAAGACATGCATCCCTAGAAAAATCCTCAGGAGCTTGGGTTGTAAAACTCCTTCCCTCTGTTAACAGTCCACATTTAAGTCGCAAGCAATAATCTTCTACTTCTTCAGAATCCTTTTATCATTAGTCACTGATGTGAAGATGAACACCACTGAAATTGGAATGTAATTTGTCATTTAGATGAACTTTCCAGATGTTTTGTTTTTCATGGAAAGTTCTTAAGTCAACAACATTGAATGCTGGTGTGGTCATGCACACCTGTAATGCCAATACTTGAAAGGCTGAGGTAGAAGGATGTCAAGTTTGAGGCCAGCCTGTGAGACCAGTTCTAGGTCAGCCTGGGCTACATAGCAAGACTCTGCTATAAAAACAACAAACTGGAATTCCTATTTCAGAACTAAAAAAAAAAAAAAAATTGATCCTTAAAATCTTTTTTGTTTGCGGGGTTTTTGTTTTTTTTTTGTTTTTTTTTTTTTTGGTTTTTTGGTTTTTTGGTTTGTTTTGTTGTTTTTCAAGACAGGGTTTCGGTATGTAGCTCTGGCCACCCTGAACCAGACTAGCCTGAATTCAGAGATCTGCCTGTCCCTGCCTCCTGAGTTCTGGGACTAAAGGTGTGCACCACCTCTGCCTGGCTGTGTAAAATTTTATACCCTTAAAATCTTACAGTTTTGGGGTTTTGTTGTTGTTGTTGTTATTGTTTGGTTTTTAGGAGTTTTCTGTATAACAGCCTTGGCTGTCCTGGAACTCTCTTTATAGACCAGGCTGGCCTCAAACTCACAGAGATCCACCTGCCTCTGCCTCCTTGATGCTGGGATTAAAGGAGTGCGCCACCACCGCCCAGCTATGAGCCACCACCCCCTGGCTATGTAAGATTTTTTACCCTTAAAGTCTTATAGAAAACAAATACATCAGAATAGCCAAGAAAGTTCTAGGTAAAAGAACTACCAGTCATTCAAACTATTCTAAAGCTGTAGCAAACAATATAGTAATGCCACATGAACAGACTTCTGGAAAGGACTACAGAATTTAGGGTGTTTTAGTCAGGTTTCCATTGCTGTGACAGAACACCAAAAGCAACTTAGGGAGGAAAGGGTTTATATCTGTCTTACGGGTTACAGTCCATCAAAGGAGAAGCCAAGGCAGGAACTTGTGGACAGGAACTGAAGCAGAGACCATGGAGGAATACTGCTTACTAGTTTGCTCCCCATGCCTTACTCAGTCTCCTTATACAACCTAGGACCATCAGCCAAGGAGAGGCACCACCCACAGTGAGCTGGGCCCATATCAACCACAGACTTCCTTACAGGCCAATCTGATGGAAGTATTTTCTCAATTGAAGCTCCCTATTCCCAAATGACCCTGACTGTTTCAATTTGACAAAAAACTAACGAGGACAGGTTGTCTTATGCATCATTCATGTCACTAAGAAATAATAAAGTATGTAGGGATGGAGAAATGGCTCAGCAGTTAAGTGCACAGGTTGCTCTTACAGAGGACCCAGGTTCAATGCCCAGCACCCATGTGACAGTTCACAACCCTCTGTAACCCCAGTTCCAGGGAATCTCAAGCCCTCGCTTGCCTCTATGGGCATTAAGCATACACGTGATATATAAACATACATGCAAGCAAAAACACATCAACATATAAAATGAAAAAAATTAATGAAAAATAAAGTGTTTAACAGATGTTATTAGGAAAATGAGATAATCTTACACAAATGTTCTCCCTAATTCATACTTCAAAATAAATCCCAAATATATCATTGGAAAAACTTGTATTATTAAAAAAAAGAATGTATGGAGCCTGCCAGATGATTCAGTGGGTAAAGGCGCCCACTGCCAAGCCTGATAGCCTAAGTTTGATCAAGGGACCACACGGTGGAAACAAAGAACTGACTCCCCAAGTGCCCACCGACACAAACACTGATGCACTGTGGCACTCACATACCCACACACATACACACGTATACAAAATAAAATGTTAAAAATTTATACATATCCAAGATAATCAGTTGATGAAACACTTGCCTTACAAGCATGAGGACCTGAGTTCAATCTCTGTACCCACTTTAAAAGCTGGTGATACACACTTGTAATCCCAGTTCTGGGGAGGTAGAAACAGAAGGTCCCTGGGGCTTGCTGGTTAGCCAGTCTAATTGGAGAGATCCACAACAATGAGAAACCATCTTAATTGAAGTGGGTGGCATCCTTTAAATTTAAGGACTCCTGAGGATGACACCAAGCTTATCCTCCATCTTCCACATGCCCCCTTACACATGCATACGTATATACACATAAATGCATGTGTGCACACATATACTTCCACCATAAGCAATACAGGCCACATAGTTTAAAACTTAAAAATTTAGTAACTTTTTTAAAATCTTTTCCACCAAATAAAAAAAAAAATCTACCCTAGTGCTTTATATTCTTGTTTAGCTGCCCATGTTTCCAATAAAAACAATACTGTGATTCTTTTCCGTTGTGTATCCTCTAGTTCCATGGTTATGAACACACACTGCTCTTCCAGAGGACCCAAGTTCGATTCCCAGCAACCGTATCAGGCAGCTCACAACCACTGGTAACTCTAGCTATAGGTGCAATTAGATGCTTCTAGACCCCGTGGGCACCTGTACTGATGTGCACATACCCACCCCCCACCCCCCCCCACACACACACATGCATCATTTTTAAACATACAATAGAAAAAAGAGCCGAGGGCATCAATTACTGAAAAGGAAATAACTGTTTCTAGACTCACACACATGAAAGAGGCAATCAGAGACAGACGAAAATGGAGCAAACACAGGAACTTGTTCAACTTCAGCAGTAGCTACTATTATCTTCTAACTGTACAGGATTCTTCACAGCCCTCCATCATCCCACTCCATTCTTCCCCTCACTTACTTTGGCATTGGCTGTATCAAAAATAGTTTCAATGAGTAAGATATCAACGCCACCATCCAGCAGTCCTTTGGCCTGTTCCTCGTATGCTTCAACAAGCTCATCAAATGCTGCAGAAAACAAATCACAGCCAGGGCAATCAGAAACCCACACCTTCTGAATGACACCACCGTGTGCCAAGCTCAAGTCTGGCCCCTGTGAATCACTGATGGTTTACAATGCAATTGTTTAAGGACAACACTGTGTAAAAACCAAATACAATGGTAGGAAATAATCAACAAACAAAGTTGTTCCTAAACCACTGCCATGTGCCCTCCTCTTCTCACATATGAGCTAGGAGTGGGAAGGTGCATTAATTTGTTGAACTATGTACTTTATTCTCAACATCTTTAAAATAAACACATCAATCACTCTTCCCATAGATCACCTTAACCCATTAGGAGACAAATCTAAGAAATGAGATTTAGGGGCTGGAGAGATGGCTCAGCCGTTAAGAGTACTTGCCACTCTTCCAGAGGACCAGAGAGAACCCAGCACCCACACCAAACAGCTTCAACTGCCTATAACTCCAGTTCCAGAATTTTACAGGTATACACATGCACACACGCACACACACACACACACACACACACACACACACACACACACATAAAAAATGCAATACAATACAATAAATGAGATCTGGATACATCACAGGTTAAATCTCTAATAAATCCCATGGATTTCCCCCATCTCAGTTTATAAGAAGCCACCTCTCCAGAAGACAATTTTGATGGAACCGACAGTGTTCACTAACTACTAGGTCAATTTTGTAAGAAATGTCCTGTGTCATCTATTTCCAGTGAGAAGTCATCTGTCTTCTCACTTTATCTCCCAACCAAAAAGAAAAAACTGCCTAGCTATTTAACAGAGACACCTACTATGCTAGCTATGTAGTTACATCTGACTTCGTACCGTTTGGGAACAGGCTCCCACTGTCACATCTAGGGAACATGGACCACACCAGCCTGGGAAGTGCCACTCTTAGTAAAGAAGCATGGCAGCACAGTGTGCACTATTCTGTAAACGAAATCCCATAAGCTGTACTTGCCTGGATTGGTCACCTACACAAAAATCCATTACCACAGCGGTATAATTAGCTCTAGAGTTTTAAATCTTTCATACAGTATTAATGCTCGCAGATTGACCTACACTCTCAATTTTTTGTCAAATCTTAACAAAGCAAGTTTATATATGCTAATTTGTACCTATAAGGCTAGTATGTTTAGATATTTTAGACTGCTTTTGGAAATTGAAAGGTGATATGAACTGGGCATGGTGGCTCACATCTGTGATCCCCTCACTCAGGAGGCTGAGACGAAAAGACTGCCACAAATTTGAGAACAGCATGGGCTAGACAGAATGCTAGGCCGCCTAGTCTGAACTATTGTGTCAGATCCTGTCTTAAAAAAAGATAAAAAAAAAAAAAATTCAAAAAGTAGAGGGTAGAAAGGGAAAAAACAACACAGCAGTTATTTTATAATAGACCAAGAGCTGATACCCAATTTGCTTGATGTCTTCCTTGTAAGTATTGGTTCAGCTAGTTTTATAGAAAGCACTGACATATGACCATGAACAGCTGGGAGCAAGCTCAAACAAGGACAGCCGCTAACGTTAGAGTATTTCAGGCACTACTGTATGCCCCTGACACAGATACAGTCACATTTCTGAGGTCTCACTTTGTAGATTTGTAGATTACTGAAGCACTTCCCCAAGGCCTGTGATTGTATGCAATGAATACTCACTGATGTTCCTGTAATCTGGCCTTTCCACCGATGGAGAGACAGAAAGTGTCTTGTTAGTGGGACCCAGAGCACCAGCCACAAACCTCTTGATTCCTTTGGGAAAAGAAAAAAAAAAGTGTGAAATCACCAGTCACTCAAACTTTTTGGTATGAATACACAGACTTTAGGATCAATAATCTCAGTTCTCAGGGGTCAGAAGCAAGTCCGTGAGTTTGAGGCTGACCTGGGCTACCTAACTCCATCCCAAAATAAAATAAAAAGGTCTGGGACTGGGCTTAGTGGTAAAGTGCTTGCCTAGCACACGAGGCACTCATCCTGGTTTACCTCCCCCAGTCAAGAAAAAGGGAGGTGAGGGAGAATTTTCCTATAAGGCTATAGTCCTCTATAGCTCAGAAACCTAAAAAGTTCTAAAAGCCTAATTTTTTCAGAATTCATTTGAAACAAAACTTCTATTCAACTAATAAAAGTCTATTTAAATTTTATGTCACTGAGTTGACAAACAGATTCTCTTAACATATTTGTTCATGACTAGGAAAATCACACAATAAAAGGGATATAAATATCACTGCCGTTAACAATTCCAACCAACTCTTAAACTGCAAATCCAAGTATTTCTGCATGCAATCCCTTTCTATCAGCTGTGTGTTAGCATATTTTCTCCCTATTCTTGAGGAAAATTCAAAGTCTTGAATTTAACAAGGTGATTCACATTAGAACATAATGTGAAATGCTTTATGGTATTACATTGCAGGCCTTTCACTAGAGTAAATATTAAATCAGAATTAACAATTATAAAGCCTGAAATTCCAGTATGAAGCAGAATGAATATTGCTCTAGTCAGCTCTTTAAAAAAAAAATCTTGCCTCAGGGGCTGGAGAGATGGCTCAGTGGACCCATGTTCAATTTCCAGCACCCACATGGCAGCTCTCAACCATTTATAGCTGTAGTTCTAGGTGACTTGGCATGCTCACACAGAAATACATGCAGGCAAAACACCAATGCACATAAAATAAAGATAAACAAATCTTTTTTTTTTTTTTTTTTTTTTAATCTTGCCTCTAGGCCAGTAGTGAACTTGTTTCTATAGCAGCCTGGGAAGTTGTGCTCATAGGCATATCAGAACAAAAGCCAGGAGTCCTATAACTCATTACTTGGTGATTTTAGTAGTATAACCTGGGCTGTGCTTTACAATTACACAGGAGAAGCCTGCCAACTAGCTAATAATGCCTGGGTAAGACAGCACCCATCTGTAATTCTGGCACTAGGGAGGTAGAGGCAGGAGGATCAAGAGTTCAAGGTCCTCCTTTGCAACACTGGTTGAGACCTGCCTTGGACTCCAAGACTGCCTCAAAACAAACAAAAAGAGAAAAGAGAAATTATTTTGCAGCCTGTGAAAAGGTTTCAGGCCTAAATGTTCTTTATCTTCCCCAGCGCTGAATAATAGCGTAGATAGGTGTAAGGAAAATGTCCTTATCTTTCCCTGTTTGAACAGGTTCAATAGCCCATGACCACCCCTCTGTTGGGGTAATAGGCTCTGCAAGTCCATGAACTTAAAGCATTATCTCTCAGAAACAGATTTCCTTGTAAACTGCTTTGGTCTTCTACATTAGTATGCAGTCAGTAACTTCCTAACAGTTTCTTCCCATCTTTCCTACTGGCAATAACTTCACAGTCCCAAATCTTTCAGGGCTCGATATATTTCTTCTACTGCTTTCCCTGTCTCGAAGCCTCTCACCAGCCCAAATGCTCTGATGGCAGCTAGCCAGGAGGTTAGTTATTTCAAGAACCACTTTCCAAGTCCCAGCAAGATTGAATCTAATGCTACAGCCCTCTGTCAGCCAGGAAGAGCAATCAGGTCATCAGTAGTCTACATGAGAAAAATGCTCAAAAGGCAATCACTGCTTAAATAAGCCAGGCATGAGGAAGAAGCCAGCTTTAGAAAGATAACATCAAATACTCTAATAATAACCAAAATCAAATCAGCCAGTTGCTATTTAATAACCCAGTGATGTGCCTAGCTACCAAGTCAGGCCATGAGCATCAGCAGGGTAAAAGAGGAAACCCTGAACTGGAGGTCCAGGGGAACAGTGTCACTTCGGAGACACTGAATGGTTCTCTATAACACTACATACAGGAAGTATCCTGCAAACAAGTAGATTATTTGCTCCCAAGCCAAACATCATGTAAAGGAAAACTGCACATTAGAGCTGAGACCATCAAAGAACTTGTGTATATGCAATAAAGAAGGAGAACGTCCCTTACCTGTCTGCAGAGTTATCTCCTCAGCGGCTCTTCTGGCCACATCTGCAGAGCACTTGTTCATCCGGTAGGCCTAACATATCAACCACTGAAGTTAGTCTGTCCTGCTTTTCCTCCATCCAGCAAGGGATCTATAACTAGCTAATTCTTAGTTGAACTCATCAAAGAACTAGCATGAACTAATGAGGGCTAAGTGAAACCATACATTGTAAAGCTGATATCTGGACCTCTAGCACGTCAAATAAGTTGATACAGCCAAATATTCCACAAATTAATAAAATATTCTAACCCAGGTGTGGTAGCCTATAATCCTAGCACTCGGGAAGCTAAGACGGTGAATTCAAAGTGTGCCAAGGCTATATAATGCAATACTGTCTTGAAAGAAAAAAAGAAAGAGGAAAAGTATTCTAGTGGGAAAACCACCAACATTTAAGAGAGGAAATCTAAGATCTTAGAGTGTCTCAGCCACTCCAGAACCAGTTGGCAGTTCTCAGAGCAGATTTCCCTGGCCCCGATTTTCTTACTGGACTATGGTGGGAAGAAGCAGTTCTAAACTTTCTGTAGATTAACATTTTAAAAATCATGCCAGCGGTGTTGGCACACACCTTTAAACCCAGCACTAAGGAGGCAGAGGCAGGCAGATCTCTGAGTTCGAGGCCAGCCTGGTCTACAGAGTGAGCTCCAGAACTACAAAAAAAAAAAAAAAAAAAAAATCTGATAAAGAGTGCTGGAGAGATAGATCAGTAGTTAAGAGCATTGGATGCTCTTCCAGGGGACCTGAGTTCAATTCCCAGCACGCACATGGTGGCTTACAATCACCTGCTAATCCAGTTCCAGGAGACCCAATACCCTCTTCTGGCTTCCACGGGCACCAAGCACACTCATGAGTACACAGATATATATGCAAGCAAAATACTCAAGCACATAAAAACAATTTTTTTCATCTGAGACCTCTTGCTGGGAAAGAGCAAACAAGTAGGCACACACACATACGCAAAGCAGTCTGTCCACAAGTGAAGGGATCCTTCAGAAGCTGTTCACACACCAGCAAGTGTTCCTAGATTTGTAATCTGCATCAACTCCTGTAACTGCTTTGGCTTCTCAAATTAACAAACCAGGATATCCTAACAGGGTTTGTTTGGAGCACTGTGGCTCAGGGCCCATCTCATTATCCACTTCTGCACTGGAACAGCCACAGCCATTTACTTACATGTACAGGTTCAGTCAGTACTACTGCCTTTACCAAAGGATACACTGTTAGTTGACTATTACTTGCCTCAAAAAGCCAGCTGCAATAAATGGGCTGCTACCCTCATAAGCAGAAGAGGTTCAAGCCATGATCCCTGATAACTGGGATTAAACTGACTGCCACTTCAGGTGGTTTTGTCATCAGCAATCTCCTGTGCAATAAATACTAATAAGCATATTAGACAGGAAAGTCTTACCAAGTGTTCAAGGCCATAGTCTGCTTGGGCAATACTAGTGCTGCTGAAAGTGTTTGTTTCAATGATATCTGCTCCAGCCAGCAAGTATTCCTGCAACAAAAGACAGTAAGTCAGCTACTGTGAGCTTAAGAGTCCATGGCCCCAATAATAAACATGGCTTTTCATTTTGTCACCAACAACCACCTTTTAACCAACATGTAAGACAACACTTTCAAGACTAGAGATGCAAGCAGGTACAAGGATTTCACAGAAAAGCATGTGGTCTAATACATAAGCACAGAACGTAAGTTCAGACAAAAATAATACATTAAGTTATATACATTTTATCACATTCCTTAAACTCTGGTATTTGGTTTCGGGTTCTTTGGGTTTTGTTGTTGTTGCTGTTTTTTAAGGAAAAAATATACAAACTTCAAGGGGCAGTGGTTGGGCAGTAACTAGAATCCTGCCTGTCAAGTTCCTTAAATTTTCTGAGTATCGGCCTCCTCATCCAAAGTATTGAAACCATTTCCTGCCAACAGTAAGTCTATATGGTACTATGAGCCAGCACTTCAAGTGTCTGGCATACCCTGGGCACTCAGGAGCCACCAGCTCTGTTCTCCACACCTCCCCACTGTAACATAACTGATATGCACTGAGAACTGCACCACCCCTAAGAGATCAAATTCTGAGCATGCTGTTCTCAGGCTGCATCTCCTACTCCTCTATCTGCACCCTTCCTGGAACACTGAGAACTTGGTACCCTACCACTCTGCCTCTTTAAAACCCGCCTTCCTAATTTCTCTGTCTGAACAACATCTCCATCTCAGTCTGACTCAGCCTAAAACCCTTTGATTTTCTAACAGTCAACAAACTCAGTCTTCCTAAGCTGATGAATAATGTTTGCAGAAATGAAAATGAAAGCCAAGATGAGCAGCACATTTACAATAGCAGTCTTCAAGAGGGAGATAACTAAAGCAACTTTATTACATGTTATATGACACCTAAAAAAACTACTGTGTATGTCTATGACACAGTGAGGCCGCCAAGCACCACTAAACAGGAAAACACACTGTGTAAAACATACTGCTATGGTCTGAATGCAAATGTACTTAGACTCATGTTTAAAGACTTGGTCCCAACTGGTAGCACTGTTTCAGGAGGTTGTAGAACCCTTAGGAAGTGGGCCAAGCTGAAGGAAGGAAGGTATTACCAGTCCCTGTCCGCTTCCTGATCAGCACAATGTAACATGACCAATGCCATGTAATAAGCAACTGCTCCCTCCACTATTATGCCTTTCTGCCACAATGGACTGTACCATCTCTTTGAGCAAAATAAATCTCTTATTTCTGCCAACTATTCTAGCAAAGTAACATATACATACAGCCATTATGTTTAAAACATGTACCTTCTACTCACATAATATGCAGATTAAACATGTAACAAAAATAATTAGGAAGATAAGCATCAACTGATAGTAGTTCTGGGGAGGGTAGCAATTTATAGCAGTAGTCAAACAGGAATTTATTTTTATGTTAAATAGCAAGGAAGGGGGGCTGGAGAGATGGTCCTAAGGTTAAGAGCTGGTTGTTCTTCCAAAGGACCCAGTTTCTTTCCCAGCATTCATATGGCAGCTCACAATCATATGTAACTATAGTTCCAGAGGATCAGACACCCTCTTACAGCCTCCACAGGCACCAGGTATGTATACAGTACGGACATTCATGCAGGCAAAACACCATATGTGCAATTTTAGATAGATGGATGGATGGATGGATGGATGGATGTAGAGGTATATATTTACATATATATTTTACTACACACACACACACACACACGCACACATATACACAGAGAGAGAGAGAGAGAGAGAGAGAGAGAGAGAGAGAGAGAGAGAGAGAGAGAGAGAGAGAGAAAGAGAGACAGAAAACAACCCTAAGGGCACCTCCTGAGGCCGTACTGAAATTTAACGTAGGAATCTTGGCAAGGAGGGAAAGAAAGACATGGAACTCAGACCTTAGTGTACCCTACCAGACGAACAAATCTGCTTTCTCCTGCTGCACTCCACCATGTGAGGATACGATAGGAAGAAAAGTACATGGTAAGCAGTGCTGCACTTCCTACTGTTACAAACTATAAATGCTGGGGCCTGGAGAAATGGCTCAACAGTTAAGAGCACCAGGTGCTCTTCCAGGAGATCCAAGTTTGACTATCAATACCCAAATGGCAGTTCACAACCATCTAAAACTCCTGGAGGCAGTTCTAGAGGGTCTGATTTTTGCTTCCCTGGGCACCAGGCACACACATAATACACATACATACATGCAGTCAAAGCATTCACACATATAAAACTAAATAAATAAATAGAAATGTCATTGTTTGAGCAACTCAATCTGAGAATTTTTATAGCAGCACAAACTAAGACACCATCTTTCAGTGTATCTTCACAGGGTATTAATAGGCAAATATGAAACTCGTAATTTGTTCCAGGATGTATGGTTTTTCAACTAAAGTTTAAATGCTGCCAAGGCCAAAACAAACAAACAAAAAACAAAAACAAAAAAAAAAAAACCTACCTTTGTCATCTGCTTATCCCAAGGACCCAACCAACATAGTATGTAACTTTTATTTGATGTGAAATACCTCCTTTTTAATAAATCACATCCTTTTTCCATCTCTAGAGCTTGATACATGAAATAGCCTGAATGAATGTTTAAGAGCCAAGAAACAACTCACCTTATGAATTTGGCCAATAACATGAGGTTGGGTCATACTTAAGATGTCATTGTTGCCTTTCAGTGGCCTGGGGTGATCTTTGAACTCTTGACCTCGGAAACTTTCTTCACTTAGTTTGTACCGCTGGATCATGGTCCCCATTCCACCATCGAGCACCATAATCCTCTTCCTAAGAACGGCTTCAATCTCATCCTGCAGGGTTTTCTTCATCCCTCCTTTAAAGAAAGTAAACACTGACTTCAAAGAATGAAAGAGGAAGCTATGTGGGGGAAGTAGGTAAGAGGCACCTCATGTGTAAGACCACTGAGTCTGCCCCAGCACCACAAAGGGGAAAAAAGGTAAGGAGAAGGGAGGGAAGGATGAGGAGAGAGAGAACATGGAGGGGAAATTTAGGATAATTCCTAACTCACAATACAGAATAAGTAGATTATGAACTTATGTAACTACAGCGTTAGAAAACTGCTGCTGAAAATGCTATTAATGTCATTTCCTTTTTTTTTTTTTTTTCCCCCCCGTTTTTCGAGACAGCATTTCTCTGTGTAGCCCTGGCTATCCTGGTACTTACTCTATAGACGAGGCTGGCCTCGAACTCACAGAGATGCACCTGCCTCTGCCTCCTGAGTGCTGGCATTAAAGTGTGCACCACCACTGTCCAGCTGTTACTGTCATTTCTAATGAAACATTTTACACATCACAAAATACCAATGAACCCCAATCGATGGTGGCATAGGCCGAGCTACTTCTGTTTCAGAGTTCAGAGAGCCAGTCAACAATGGTCAAGGGGCATAAACCTAGGCCAGGCTGCGGAAGTCCTCAGAACTCTGTGAATTCTGTCCAGCTTACACAGTTGAGAACACTGACACTTCCACCCTGACCTTAGAGTGTCAGCTTCCACCATCACCCATCCACCTACCGCCAGAATCAAAACAGTCACACCGCAGGGTTTTCCTCACTCACCTCTGCTCTGTCTACGAAATAATACCCTCCTCACACCCTCAAGCTCCTCACCTCTCGAATGCTCCCAGAAAAGGTCCCAGTTCCAGCCCTTCCCAACCTTACTGTCTAGTTTCTGAGAACTAGTAGAAGGTCACAAGGGAGCTGACTGGAATGAACTCACATCAAGCCACTGTGGCTCATCTTTTCAGTACACCCAGCATCTGCTGATTCCACCTCTGCTATACTTTGGCACCAAGTCCTTCTCATCCTTTTCACTCTACAAGTGATGAACCTAGTCCTGTGCAAATGTCTTCTGGTGGAAGCATCTCCAACTCCTCCTGCAGCTGGGCTCTTTCATTGTCTCTGTGCCTGTGATGATTTGAATGTAAAATGTCCCTAAAAACCTCATGCATTTGAACCTTGGTCCCTGTTGGTGGTGCTGTGTGGTGGTATTTTACTTGTACTGAAATGTGATTTTAATTGTATGTTAATTGTAGCTAGAGTTTTCCTGCCTGGCCCACCTCAGGACAAATCTCTCTTACCCGCCAGACCCACCGCTGCTCAGACCCGACCAAGTAAACACAGAGACTTATATTGATTACAAACTGTATGGCTGTGGCAGGCTTCTTGCTAACTGTTCTTACAGCTTAAATTAATCCATTTCCATAAATCTATACCTTGCCACATGGCTTGTGGCTTACCGGGATCTTCACATGCGGCTTGTCATGGTGGCGGCTGGCAATGTCTCTCTGACTCAGCCTTCCACTTCCCAGCTTTATTCTCCTCCTTGTCCCGCCTACACTTCCTGCCTAGCCAATGGCCAATCAGTGATTTATTTACTGACCAATCAGCAACACACTTGACATACAAACTATCCCACAGCAGTTAATAAATAAAGTTGCCTGGGGGTCAGAGCTATTAGAGCCATAGCAAGTGTGTGGCGGTGGTGGCGCACGCCTTTAAGGACCTGGAGGGCGGTACATACAGGCAGTGACGAGGCAGTCACGTGTTTGGGTTTACAACCAATGAGAAGGCAGAACAGCTAGACTATATAAAGACATACACACAGGAAGTAGCCCCTTTTTCAGAGAGCTCTCTTGGCTGAAGCAGGATAGCTGAAGCAGGAAGGATAAGGCTCTTAGTTCTGACCTCTTGGCTTTCTTCTCTGAATCGGCTTTGTGTTTCTTATTTAATAAGACGGTTGGTTACATCTACAGTGCTGTTTGGGGAGGTTTAGGAGCCGCTGCCTTGCTGCAGTTAGTAGGTCCCTGGGGATGGGCTTTGAGAGTATACAGTGGCACTCCACTTTCTCTGCATCCTGCTTGTGGTTCAAATGTGAAATGTGATCTTCCAGCTCCTACAGCCATGCCTGCCACTTGCTGCCAAACCTCCCCACCATGATAGACTCATCATAACCCTTCCTTCTGTAAGTTGCCTTCATCACAGTATTTTATCACAGCAACAGTAATAACAGAGCAGCAATGGAATATATGATCAGTGATACCCCAATACTTCCCATGGCCCCAATTAACTCCTTCCCATCTCCAACATGCAGATTCCTCATCTTCCTGATACAGTTTCCTCTTCTGCCACTCTTCAAAGATTACTCTCTACAGTAAACAATGACCTACTAGTTACTGAAGACACCAATCTAAGGCCCAGGTTTCAAACTATGCACCTGACATCTTCTCCCAGAATACCCAACTGCCTCTCAACCTAATTTTCAAAACCAATCTTGCTGTATTGTTTCACTTTCCTACTTCTGTGAATGACAATGTCTTTCCCAGAAATGTAAACTCCAAATCTCAGTATCATCTGATGCCTCTTCTCCCTGCAAACAACCACCTGCCTATTCAGATCATGAGCCCTACCAATGTGACCTCTAAAATAAATCCCTATACTAAGAGTACTCTCTACTAGTGAGCTCCATCTTAGTCCTCTTCAGGTCACTTCCATAACCTGCAAGAAAAACCCAAACTAGCTAAGTGTAGTTAATGAACTTGTTTTGTTTTTAGAGACAAAAACAAAGGTTTCATGCAGCCCAGACTGACCTTGCACTCACTATGTAGCTACCTCAAATCCCTGACCTGCTGCCTCTATCTCCCAAATGCTGGAATGACACAGGTGCCACCACATCTGGCTGTATTTACTGAACTTACAGGTGATAAAACACTTCCCATGAGCCAATCTCGTGGAAAGAAGACAATAGTCCATGGGAACAATTAAAACATATTTCTAATGAGAAAAAGGAGGGCCAAAACCCTTAATGTGCCCAACTGATAATGCTGTAATCCACCCTGGAATAAGATTATCTGAGCACTGGGTGTGACATTGGGAGAAAGGTCACCCATGTGGAATTTCTATAAGAATGATACCCAAACTTCCTAAGGAAAAAAAAGTACAATCTTTCCTACAGATAATGAGACATGGCTTTTGACATCAGGCAATGCTGTGGGATGTTCTGTATGCTGTGAATGTGTTGCTCTGATTGGTTGATAAATAAAACACTGATTGGCCAGCAGCCAGGCAGGAAGTATAGGCGGGATAAGCAGATAAGGAGAATTCTGGGAAGAGGAAGGTTGAGTGAGAGATGCCAGCCCACCGTCCAGGGAGCAGCACGTAACGGCACACAGGTAAAGCCATGGAACACATGGCGACATATAGATTAACAGAAATGGGCTGAGTTTAAGTGTAAGAGCTAGTCAGTAGTTAGCCTGAGGTAATGGTCAAGCAGTTATAATTAATATAAGCCTCTGTGTGTTTACTTGGGTCTGAGCAGCTGCAGACTGGGTGGGACACAGAAAAACTTCAGCTACAGGCAAACAGTCAATCGTCATTCTATTATTTACACATCTTTCTCAGGATGACTGAGCCACTGAGCAAGCGCATACATTTAGTAAATTTAACTGTGGAGAGTGCCTCCATCCCTCCATTTTCACAAAAATACTTGAAGCTAGGCATAGAGGCACACATCTTTAGTCTTAGCAGTTAAAGGCAGAAGCAGGCGAATCTCTGAGTTAGTAGAAAAACTCTGTCATGGGGGGGGCTTTGCAGGGGGTGGTACTTCTCAGTGGGGTCCCTACTGTACTCACGTTTCAATCTAGAAATATAAACTTCGTTTTCAGTCTTAAGACATTACACTACCATAAAATAATTCAGTCCTCATACATACAAATTTTGAGATCTTGTTTGTAGAGTCACCAGATAAGCATGAGACCACATGGCCATATTTTTTAAAAACTAAACAAAATATGGGGCTTTTTTTTGTATGTTTTTGTTTTGCTAACTTGCTACATTTGTTCTAAAATTTATATGGAAAACTTAGATGACTTAACATAAAGGAACTTAAGTCCCAAAGATCCAACTTGGATGGATGGGAGAAAAGGAAAGTGTGTGTGTGTGTGTGTGTGTGTGTGTGTGTGTGTGTGTGTGTGTGTTTATTGGAACCTAGTGAAACTAAGGACTTACAATATAATAAAATATACTACCAGCTCAGTATCTGTAATTTTTTGGTTTGTTTTTGTTTTTTGTGTTTTGGTTTTGGTTTAGGGACAAGGTTTCACTATGTAGCTTTAATCCGAAATGCTGGAATTAAAGATGTGTGCAACCATGTAATTTTTCAGATGTTTGATCCCATAAAAACTAAAACAAAAGCACAGATGATAGATTAGGAAAAGATTCTGCTATGTCTAAAACTAAAAGGGATTAACATCTAGAGCTTCTATATTAAAAAAAAAAAAAGTATAATACTAAGAAGCCAAAAGAACAAGAAAAAGACAAATATAGCCAAGGGAAAGAAATTCTAGGCCTTGTTGAGGCAAACCTATAATCCTAGCGCTTAAAAGCTGGAGGCAGGAGGATCAGGTTGTACTTGGCTACACAGCAAGTTTAGGGTCAGCTATACTACCAGACTTGTCTTTAAAAAGAGAGAGAGAGAACAAGACAAATAAAGAAATTCTTAAATTCATTAGCTATCAAAGAATTAAAACATGATGATAGCTATTATTCCCAGTAGACATGGACTCAAAATAGTATATAATGCCAAAGAACGCCTGAACCTTCATGTTCGCTGGCTGGAATGCAGACACCTAGAGCCACTCTGTAGAGCAGCCTCCTTGCCTGGAATGTAGACAACAAGAACCACTCTGGAAAGTAGCCTCACAGGGCTCAGTTAAATTAACCATGCAGAAAACCAGCAATTTCACTCTCGGATATATTTTCCAAAAAGAAAGTAACACATTGGTCCATATGAGAACACAGAGGATATGGTAGAAGGGGCAAGTGGAGGCAAACTCAGGAAATTTCATCCTATAGAAAATGTGGTATGAACTCCCCAGGGAATATCTCATGTCAATAACCAATATACTAAGGCAATATAGCTGGTTTTTTTTTTTTTTTAATTTATTTATTATGTATACAGTGTTCTGTCTGCATGTATGCCTGCATGCCAGAAGAGGGCACCAGATCTCATTACAGATGGTTGTGAGCCACCATGTGGTTGCTGGGAATTGAACTCAGGACCTCTGGAAGAACAGCCAGTGCTCTTAATCTCTGAGCCATCTCTCCAGCCCATAGCTGGTTCTTTTTAAGAGTGGAAGAGTGAATGAAAAAAAATATCATATTTATGTAAATTTCGCCTTTGTAACAGTTCGCTATATACCATAAACAGCCAAACCCACATATAAATTCTGAAATCTACAAGGAAATACATAAATATATGGATACATATGAAAGAGTCTACAGGAGCAAGAGAATAATGAGTAGCAAATACAAATAGATAAAAAGAACACATGTAATAAATGGGTGGGAACTGAAGATAAAACTCTGCCAACTTAGGTATTTAAAAATCTGCTGCTAGCCAGGTGTGGTGGTACACTGCTGTAATCCCAACAATCTCAGAAGCAAAAAGATCAAGACTTCAAGGCTATTCTCGTCTACATAGTGAGCTCAGAGGTCAGCCTTGGCTATATGAGATCCTTTCACAAAACAAATGACAACAAAATCCAATTCTGCATCAGCCATATGCTTATCATCCTTAAAGAACAATGTGCAATTTATCACTTAGAGAACCTAAGACGTTCTCCAGAAGCCTTAGTCTAAGCGCCTACTGATTTTTCTAGTAGGCGGTTATCTTTTACTAGGTCTAATTATCATTACAGTGGAGCATTTCTAATTGCCATCAGAACCTTCTCTTAAAAGTAAATCCCCTTGGGCCGGAGAGAAGGCTCAGTAGGCAAAAGCACTTACTGTGTAAACCTGATGACCTGAGTTCAATCTCCAGATGCCCATGGTGGGAGGAAAGAACAGACCTCCTAAGACCTCGACCAACATGTGCAAACCAGCACATTTGAACAACATCCCCCTGCCCCAATACATACAAACATAAAGACGTAAGTAAAATTTAAAAATTAAATCCTCTTGATGATAATCCTTTCCCTTAACATAGTGGGCATTCACTGAAATTTTACTTTTCTGTAAAGAATGGCCCCACCTCCAAAAAAAAGTCTCTGTGTTGAGTTTGTTAGGCCTAGAATATGCAGTATATTTTACAACTGACTAGCCTGATTCTACGCTTGATCTTAGCCAAAAAGTAGAGAAGTGATAACTACTCTGATTCTAAGTAGAATAGATTCTTTGACACATCTTTTAGGGTAAATAAAAGAATACATGGTTTCATAATAACCCCCAGGAGATGATCAGAAATTGTTTTATACTTAATATCTGTATACATGTAAATAACTGTTGTATAGAAAAAAGTCCCAAGAATTGACCTGGTGAATTAGCCCTTTTTTTTTTTTTCTTTTTCTGACTTGAACTTTTTTTTAACCACTCCCATTTGTATTCACAGTAAACATTCAAAAGGATAAATGAATGTAGGACTAACTGGTTACAGCATCTATCAGATGCTCAAAGGTACATAACTCAGGTGGCACCTGAGAACTAGTCTAAAAGACTGGGGATACAGCTCAGGGTAAATCACTTGCCTGTATGTGTACAAATGTACAAAGCATTACAGCAGATCCCCAGCATCCCCAGCACTGCGAACAAATGAAAACCAAGCAACTTACAGAATAAGATGAAGATATAAGACAATCCGTTTCTAATACGCGAATGTAAGTGGCAAGCTCTGGAGAGAGAACAACCCTAATGTGGGTCTGCAGTAGGACTTCCCTTTTGGAGTAGGATAAAAAAAATACTTTTCTGCACTATAAGCAAACGACCTCAATGCTCTCTCAGCAGTTTCCCACTTCAGCTGCTTTAGTGATCTGCCCCAAAAGTCCCTTGCAAGATACTTCTTCATTTGAGGCCTCTAATCTCTAGTTTGAACTGATTTGCTACTTTGTAGGCATCTGTGTACATACCTCATTTTTGAAATATATTTTTTTCTCCCACTAATTTTTAAAAGCCAGAAGAGAACTGGGCTGCTATCAATTCATTTGCTCATTTATTCGTTCTTCCATTAATCATTCATTAGTTAAGTTCTTAAAAACATGCAAGGATGAAACTAAGAAATCACTAGAAGCTGTAGCTGAAACTTTCTCACACAAAATTCCTGCCTGCCCGCACGTCTCCTTTCCTCAACGGACATAATCAGGGACTGAGGTTAATCTCCCTCCCAGCCCACCAGCTGGAAGGATTCACTCTTGGGCTGGATACTTGCAAGGGCAAGCACTCCACCACTAGGCACAGCCACAGCTCAGGACACAGCCAGCTTTCGGGCTCAATCTTTAAAGTTCAAGAATCTTAAGTCTTCCTTAAAAACCGTTTAAGACTTGACAGTAAGATAGGAAATAAAGCAGAGAAGAACAACAACAATAAAAACGCAATAACAAAAGGTGGACACCAGTGACTAAGGGTTTTCAGGATGTTAAAACTTGGTTGTAATACCAACACATACGTGAGAGAAGTAGAAATATATCTAACGTCATTTCTAAGCCACAGGTATGGAGGTAATGGGCCTAGAACTTGGTGTTCAACCATGAATGAAAGTGGAGGAGGGGGCAGGGGCAGGTGCAAGTATTCAACCATTTTCTTTCATTTTCTGCAAAGAGATCATTCACTGTTCAATCTATTCTAAATTTTCAGAGGCTTTCTGCTGACAGCCATAACTATATTCAAAAGAAGAAATTAGTCTTCTTTTTTTTAAATGGGAAGGAGGAAGCCTGAAGCCCTAAAAGATGTTATTCAAGTTATTACGCCATACCTCTATGAAAAAGAGATCTTGTTCTATAGCAACAGATGCGCTGTTATGCACCATCCCACTACTTTCAAGAACAATTCTACCAGCTCCGTTTGTCAGATATTCACCCTCCTCCTGGGGCTACACACTATGTCATACCACTGTGTCACTGCTCTGTCTTAAAATAAACAGGATCTCAAGTAACCCACGCTGGACTTGAACTCACTCATTACGTAGCAGAGAATAGCCTTAAGCTTCAGATCCTACTTCCACGCCTAGTTTTATGCTGAGCTAGGGATTAATTAAAGCAGGCTTCCTGCCTGCTGGACAAGCGCAACTCCGATGTCCTTATTACTAACTCTCTCGTTTCCACGTCTTACCACACACCTCCCATGTGTTATAGGAATTTTTGCCCAAATTTTTAAGACACACGGAACTAAAATTATACTCTCTTTGTGTCTTTTCTCATTGTAGAAGCCGGTGCCACCAACATCAGAATCATTTGCGATTACTATTCCACCTCCTATCCCTACCCCTGGGAGGAGTCCGGTCAGCCCACGGTCAAGCTAACGCTAGAGTCTACAGAAGTCAAGAGCAGAAAAAAAAAAAAAAAAAAAAACCTAAAAAACCACGTGGTTCAACTGCCTGCCTTACCAACCTCCTAGCATCTTAACTTTTCTGGGGCAGACAGCGTTCGGTAAACATTTACTGAATACGAGCGTTACATCATACAGAACATCCCACAGGAACCTGCAGCGCTAAAGGCAATGCACGCCGTTCAGGAACCGAGTGCGTGTAGACGGAGAAAGGGACCCAGCAAGGTCCGCGGCCCCCCGGGCTCTGGGCTGCGTCTCTGGGGAGAAGCACCTGAGGAGCTGAGGCACCGACAGAACCGCTCGACCTGGGTGGAGGCGTTATCGGGTTGCGACAACTCAGGCGACACGCCGCCGAGCTTCCTCCTCAAGCAGGCAAGGCGTGATCTCCAAAGAATTCCTCCGCGGGCGGCGCCAGCCAGCGCTTACTGCCCAGGCGAACGGACCGACGACGTCCAGGAGCCTGAAGCTCCAGAGCCGACACGCGGGGCCTCCAGGTGCGCGCCGCGGGCACGCGCTTCTTACCGAACTCTCAAGCGCAGAGCTCGCAGAACTCACCCGCGCAGCCTCACTGAAACACTTCAGGGGAGGACGACGTGGAAATGGCCACACGCGGCCACCAAACTCAGCTACAGCTCCGTTAGCTCTCGGCTCAATCTAGCTTCCCGCGGGAGGGCAGGGCCCGCCCCCTCCGTGGCATGTGATTGATTGGTCCTTACCAACTCCTCGCCGTTGTGTATAGGCTGTGGGTCGCAACCAATCGCCGGAGGTTTTGCTCCGTGGCCCTATGGGAAATGTAGTCTTCGATACTGGGTCCTAAGGAGATCTGAGGATCGTTTTTCTGGGTTCCGGAAGTGCCTCGCCAAGCGGGCTACAAGTTCTAGTGCAGGGATACATGCTGCGGTGTTGACCTGCACCAATGGTACAGTATCAAGGACCAGTAACCTGAAGTTAGCAAATTAATTGTAGCTTAGTTTTACTGACACTAAATATCTGTCTCCCTTATCCATAGAAAAGAAATACTAGAACGGAAGTGACTATTAGTTTACAGGATCGCAACGGGGATTAAAATAAGATCCTGTAAGTGCACTATAGAAATTCTGAGGTACAACTATAGATGCTAATAGTACAACTATAAATGCTAATAGTCACATTGATAGTAAACATTTATTGACTACCTATATGTAAAGCATTGAGGTACACACTTGGATAGCACAAGTGAGTCAGTAAGGACAACTCGCCACATAAATAATTAAACATGAAAAAAGAAAATAAGGGACGTCCCAAAGGGCCTGTTGTATTCTAAAGCAAATAAGTACATGAGTATTTTCTGTGAGGGGAAGAGACATTAAGATTTCTGAGGTTGGCGAAAAACTGGTGAGCTGCAGGTTCAGAAAAAGACCCTGGCTAAAGGGAATAATGTGGATAGGGATAAAGGAGGATACCAGACGTTATCCTTTGGACTTTGTAAGCCTGGGGCTCATACATCTCAGGACACAGACATATATACACACTACACTCACACACACACACACAAAGTAGCTGGGTCTCAAAGGGAGGGTATGTTCTTTTTAGTCAGAGGAAATACACCTAAATAAAACACAATACTTTTTTTTTTTTTTTTTTTTGGAGCTGAGGATCGAACCCAGGGCCTTGCACTTGCTAGACAAGCGCTCTACCACTGAGCTAAATTCCCAACCCCAAAACACAATACTTTTTAAGATAGGATTTTAGTATATAGTACAATTTGGCTTTGAATCAGCCGCCTGTGTGCCACCAAGACTTTCAAACAAACACCATTTTTCAGATTCAAAACCAAAGGATAGTTCAGTGAGGTTGATCATGGTCAAAGAGATTAAAACAAAACATTTTATTCTAGAAAAATAAAAAAATATAGAGAGCCAGGAATAGTGGCACGGGAGTGGTGGTAAAGGCCTATATTCCCAGCACTTAATTCCCACTAGGATTATGAGTTCCAGCATAGCCTGGTCTACATAGCAAGACTGTGTTCATGGGAGGAAAAAAAGCATAACACTCCCAAGTTACTGTATATAAATTGTACCTCAATTTTGGTTTATTTGATGTTTTTGTTTTTTGAGAGGAGGTCTCACATAGTAGTTCAAACTGTTTAGTAGACCAGGCTAGCTGCAAACAAGCAATATTCCTGCCTCAGCCTTCCAAGTGTTGACATTATAGTTATAAGCCGCTTACCCCTGATTCATTTGGCAAACTTTAAAATTTATAATCTATGTTGAGGAGGTGGCTCAGCACTTACAAGCACCTGATGCTCTTGCAGAGGACCAGATTCTGTTCCCATTACCCATATGATGGCTCACAACTCTCTGTAACTCCCATTCCAAAGGATACAATGCCATCTTCTGGCCTCCTTAGGTACCTGCATACATAAAGTGTACATAAACACATGTAGGCACATACTCATACACATAAAATAAAAAATAAATAAATCTTTAAAACATATAATAATGAATATAATATATAGAATTGTGATCAAAATGTATAATATATAGCATCCTTATGTGGGAAATGTAAACAAAATGTACTGTCTTTTCTATTTTTATTTATTTCATTGGAGGCCAAAGGAGGGTATTAGATCTGCTAGAACTGGAGGTACAGGTGGTCATGAGCTGCTGAAAATGGGTGGGAGAACCAAACCCAGATGCTCTGTAATATCAGCAAGTGTTCTTAAACACTGAGCCATAGTTCTGGTCCCTGTAACATCTTTTCTATCAAAGAGGGTTAAGTAAGACAAACTCCATTGTTTGTTTGTTGATAGTCTCATTATATGTGACCCTGCCTTGCATAGAACTTTCTATATAGACTGGCATCTAACCCATAGAGACCTGCCCTGTCCCCTGAGTGCTGGAATTGAAACCATGTGCCACTACACCCAGCTGACAAACTGTTTTTAAAAAGTATTAATAAGCTACTTGGCAGAAAATTAGATTTTTCCAGGGTCAGCACTTCTTGAAATCAAAACATGTGCTCAAGGTTACACTCTGTGCTCAAAACTGCATTCTTCTTATTAACCAAGTGGCTTTAAATTAACCAGGCTCACAGGAATGTAAAGCCACTTAGTGTTAGGAATAAAAACTCACTGGATGCTTACTCACTGGTTGTGCTTGCTTTCTTAAATGCAGCTACACACACTTCTACAGAAATAAAACTTTTTGCCTTGCTAAAATACTTTGGATTGTGTGGTAATTTTCTTGAGATCTCAGACCTGTTTTTTACACCTTACCAAAGGTGGCCATACTTGGAAGGGATTATGTGGATTAGGCAGGAAAGAATGAAAGAGAGAGAGATGACCGGAGATAACAGAAGATTTTGCTAAGAGTATAAAGACTAATTCTCCAATTATCACTTATCATTCAACGTTTGTTGATAAGTTGATAATTAATGTAACACGAATCTTTTTTTTTTTTTTGCCTTTTGAAGATGCACAGTTTATTCACAAAAACATTCCTTATAATACCATGCTATAATAAAGGTTGTAGTAATCTCATGTCAACAGACATCCTGCCAAGCAAGAATGATTGACAGGCAGAGACTGCTGCAGGGTTCCACTGAGGAATCTTCTCAATCTGCATTTGCTGTGAGGTCCTTCAACTGTGGCAGGCCTGGAGGATGTCACTGTTGGAGGTCCCAGAAGGTCCTTGAGAGCATGGGCCAGTTGCTAGCACTGACAGGAGGTATGTGTGAACTCAGCAACCGGTAACAAGAATCTTAAAAGGTTTTATTAATAAAAACACTCAGGAGCCAAGTATTGGCGTGAACGCTGAAAGTCAAAGAAACAGAACAAGACACATCCAACCTAATCTCGCAAATTCCTCAACTGATCTTATTTCCTCAAACTGGAAGCCTCTGAAGCTGAGCCAAATGGATCTCAGCTGAACTACTGCTAAATGCCTAAAAGCTTAACAAGGCTCTAGTTCCTGGTCCTTACACCTTATATACCTTTCTGCTTCCTGCCATCACTTCCTGGGATTAAAGGCATGTGTCACCATGCCTGGCTGTTCCCAGTGTGACTTTGAACTCACAGAGATCCAGACAGATCTCTGCCTCCGGAATGCTAGGATTAAAAGTGTGTGCTACCACTGCCTAAACCTATGTTTAATATAGTGGCTGTTCTGTTCTCTGACCTCCAGATAAGTTTATTGGGGTGCATAATATATCAACCACAAGTTAATAAGACAAAAAGTCATAAATCAAGATATTTTATGAGTGAAAAATGAGGACATGACCACTCCAAGGTATAGTTGAGGAGGTTTTATTGTAGATATGAGGGAGAATTCAGCAGAGGCATCTGGAAGAATCTATAATAAACCAGGTCATCAGAGGAGGAGGGGAGAGCAAGAGAGGAAGAGAGAGTGACAAGAGAGAGAACCAGGAGCCAAGAGTGGAGGACCAAAAGAACTCCAGGCCTAAATGCCAGGTTTATGTAGGAATGAGAAGCTGGGGGGAAGGGAAGCGAAGCCCTTGGGCTGGAGAAGTGAGGTGGGGGCAGGGTAAGAAGTGCTGGGAGGAGCCACAGGTACTGAGTGAGCCTTGTTCTGGGTTTCTTGGGGATCTGACAATTTACAAATACATAGGAAGAAACATCAGAGAGGAGGGTTACAGGAAAGTAGGGTAAGTTCTACTATCAGCCTCACTTTAAACCTGAAAATTGCAAGGAGAAAGACGGAATCCACAATAGTGGAACTTATTCTTTTTTTTTTTTTTTTTTTGGTTTTTCGAGACAGGGTTTCTCTGTGTAGCTTTGCGCCTTTCCTGGAACTCACTCGGTAGCCCAGGCTGGCCTCGAACTCACAGAGATCCACCTGGCTCTGCCTCCCGAGTGCTGGGATTAAAGGCGTGCGCCACCACCGCCCGGCGGAACTTTTTCTTAACTGTCTTAACCGCAAACAGAAACCTTAACCTGCAAGGTGGATTGTTCCTGTTTTCGTCTCACATTCCCCAATGTAGTGGTTTCTTTTGTCAAATCCTTGTATTTGTGGATATTCTGTGTTGCATGGGTCAATTGAAGAAAGAGGGTCACTCCAGGAGGCATTTTAGGCTCTCTGGCAACAGGAAGGAAGTTTCTGTGAACTGAACCTTAAACAGCCATGCAAAGGCTTATTTATTGACTGATACACAAAAGTAGTTTTTTTGGGGTAAAACAAGTTGCACATACCAAAGCCCATGACCTAATCTATATGTTTTTCCTGAAGGAAAACATCACACCCCTGCCACTTTAGTCCTTATTGTGTACTGTTTGCAGTACCCCAGGATAGTCTCGTGACCAAAGTCATACAAAGGCTGTAAAGCTCCTTCAGAAAAAACAACTCCATAGATAACAGAAGACAATCACTGTTTTCCACAATGATTTCTTCAAGGTCAAAGTACTTCTAGAAAACAACTATTCTTCTGAAGTTTACCCAAGATACATCGAAAACAACTATTTCATTCTAATGTTTACCCTAGAGACAATGACTCCATTAGAGTTTCACTACATCCTTGACTCTGCAGGGGGAACCTGGTTATATTGGGCTCTAATAACTATCAATTTACTGGCACCTAAGTGGAAATTTATGTTTCTAATTAAGGTATTCATGGTGCAAGGGCCAACAGTAATTAGCAGAAACGAAAGGTCAAGGTCACCCAATGATGGCTGACATTGAAAGGGAAAAATCAATAGCCATCTTGAGAGACACTCCCTCCCCCCAAATCCCCAAAAGGTATTTGCTAACCAGCAGTTTTAGAACTGACCAGAAGTTGAACTCATGGGAGGATAAGGCTGGAACAATAAATCTATATATCCTGGACTTGGCAAAACAGGATATGGGGAGTAATGGACTCAACTGACCAGAAATTTAACTTATGGAAAAATAGGACTGGAACAATAAATCTGAATGTATATATCCTGGGCTCAGCAAAAACAGGACATAAGGAGTAAAAAAAATGTATGTCTCTGTAGATACCCTGCATCCTGCTAGCCACTAGTAATTTCATGCTTATAGTTCAGCCAGTAACTTCAAAGAACTACCACACCCCTACCCCCCTCATCCAATCCCGAGATATGTAACCCTCTGCATGTAAACCTTTCCTATATAAACCACTTGAAATGAGTGCTCAGGCCATCCTCCTCCACGTGCTGTATCAAGTGTTTGGAATGCACCAAGCCCAGGCTTGCTTTGTTATTAATAAACTTCTGTGTGCTTGCATCAGATATCAGCTGTGTGGTGGTCTTGCTTGGGGGTCTTGAAACACGGACACAACAACATCAGTTACTATCTAGGAGGAGCCTGAAAATGAGAATGGGTACCAGTCATTTATTTCATCTTAGGTCTCCCTTATTTTGCAACATTTCTTTGATTATCTCTAATGATTCCTGTGTGGTTTGTATAGAAACAACAATTTTCTCTTAAAACCATATGATACCCCCTTGTTCTACATAGAGCAGGTCAAGTGCCCTATCATATTGTAGAACTATTTCAGCTAATAATTCTACCTGTTGATAGATCTGCATCTGTTTGTTTTTGTTGTTTGTTTGTTTGTTTTGTTTGTTTTGTTTGGCCTATTTGGTTTTAACAGATACCTTCCTGTTTGTCCTGTGCAGGTTAAGGTTTCTGTTTGTAGTTGCAGAATACGTTCCTGAGTGTCCTGTGTTTAATCCTTGCAAAAGTTAAAGAATAACTTCTTGTTTGTCCTGTGTTGTTAAGTCCTTGCAAGTTAAGGTTTCTATTTATAATTAAGAATAAGATCCTGTTTCTTAGATCTGATGTAAACTGCAAAACATGTTTTTCAACTAACAATAAACTTGCAACCCCATTCACATGATGTATATATATCCTTACCCTTCTTCCTTCCCTTCTGTATCTTTCTAACAATGTATAACAGCCAACTCTCTTACCACTATGCATACCTTATTTCTCGTATAAAAAGAACCTCAGGAGGTCAGCAGGGGCTGCTCTCTAGAATCCCAGTTTAGGGAGAGGTAGCAAGCTGGACTGGCCAAAATAAAGCTTGCTTCAGTTAGACTATGGCAGATTCTGTCTTTCTCCTCGAAATTTTCAGGTCTAACACTCAGGGGCTATCTGATGGCATTCTTGGCCTTTTGGTTGATGGAAGCCAGTGTTTGGTTAAGTTAATACAGTCTAAAAAGTTTTTACCTTTTAATCACAGATGTTATGTCTGACACACAGAATGGTTATGAATGGCTATTTAGAAGGCTAAAATAGGCAGAGCAATAGTAGAGCATGCCTTTAATCCCAGCACTTGGAGGCAGAGACAGGGAGATCTCTGAGTTCAAGGCCAACCTAGTCTACAGAGCAAGTTCCAGGACAGCCAGGGCTCTACAGAGAAACCCTGTGTTGTTTTTAATCTAAATTTTTCTATTTACCAATAAAGACCCAGGAGTCAGATGTTGGGGTGAAAACCTGCTAGGTCAGAGAACTCAAAAGGCAACCAGCTGGCCTTCCTTTTTGGTCAGAGACCCAGCAAGAGCATGCCTTTCCACCCATCTCAAAACAAAGAGGCCCATGAATCTCTAAGTCCCTCCCTACTCCATCCTGTGCTTCTCTACATCTGTCTTCCTGGTTCCTCTGTACCCTCTACGGCTAATTCTTGTCAACTAGTCATTGGCTCTGCCCCCTGATCCAAGGATAATTTTATTAACACAGTCTCAGAGTTTCACAGTTTGATCAAATATCCGGCAACATTTCCCTCTTTTTATCTAAATAAAAAGGAAAGGTTTTAACTCTAACACAGCAGAACTATATACAGTAAGAACAATTATTAGGTATCATCTCAATAAAAAGGAAAAGGAAAGGGTTTAACTCTAACACAGTAAAACTAATTACAATGAGAACAATTATCAGGTAAGAATTACACTCACAATGTCTGGTCCATTTGTATCTGGCAAATTCTGAGGAAATACTCTATTAGCTATCCTATCTTGGTAAGTCCAAAGTTTCATACCAAAGTTTTCTACTTTCCACTATAACTTGTATTACCATCCTAAAAATGTCTTTTTAGACCTTAAAAAATTTTTCTTAGATAACAACTTAAGCGTTTATGTCTCTCAACCTTATAAACTTTACATCTCTTTTCTAAGCTTCTTTTCTGAATTTGGTAACAAAGAAAACGGTATAACTAAAGTCTTAACACCCATCAGTGACCTGAGAAAGATAAAATATTACCAAAGTAAACAGGAAGTGCAAGGTAAATAATTTCCAAAACTATAGAATGACAGAGACAGCTGTCTGTCTGGACAGTCACCCATTTCCTCTGCAATGTGGGATATTCCTCTTTGGACTACAGGCCTACAATATCTGACAGACTGTAGAATATTATTTTAAGATGTGTTACATTTGTTTATGCTGTGAAACATTTGTTTAATGATACAAGGATGTGTTACATTATTTTATGTTGCATTTGTTTAACTGTGAAGCTATGTTACTTTGCCTGTCTAGAATACCTGATTGGTCTAATAAAGAGCTGAAGAGCCAATAGCAAGGCAGGAGAAAGGATAGGTGGGG
This sequence comes from Peromyscus eremicus, assembly GCF_949786415.1. Classification (NCBI taxonomy): domain Eukaryota; kingdom Metazoa; phylum Chordata; class Mammalia; order Rodentia; family Cricetidae; genus Peromyscus; species Peromyscus eremicus. Next base: position 48,157,479 of record NC_081420.1, on the reverse strand, counting down.
CTGGCAGGCAGAGAGAATAAATAGGAGGAAAAATCTGGGAAGACAAGATCGAGGAACAAGAAAAGAAGGAGTACATCAGGGGCCAGCTACCCAGCTACACAGCAAGCCATGGAGTAAGAAGTAAAGAAAGGTACACAGAAACAGAGAAAGACAAAAGCCCAGAGACAAAAGATAGACAAAATAATTTAAGAGAAGTTGGCTAGAAATAAGCCAAACTAAGGTGGGGCATTCATAAGAAAGAATAAGACTCCATGTGGTTTATTTGGGAGCAGGGTGGTAGGCCCCCCAAAGCATAAAGAGTAAAAGGAAAAAAAAAAACCCAGAGTTTTCTGTGAAGCAGGGATTTTGAAGGAATGACCTACCTTATCTTGGCAAAATTTGGCAGTCAACTTTCTTTGACTTCCTTTGTATCCTGCTTGTCCAATTTGGATAGCATATTATCAGCTTTTGAGGCAAGGGCAGTTTTTTTTCCCAGTGTTTAACTTTGCCACAATGAAAGTAAACTCCATATGGAGGTTCTCCAATGCCCATCATCTTCTCTGAAGTAGATTAATGCTTCCAGGAGCAGACCTATCTCAATGTCATGAAAAGTCTTGTTATTAAAACACCTTAAATGCCAATTCTGTAGATCTCTGAAGTGTTTGAAGACCACCTATCTATCGAAAATATATCTGTTTGACCTTGAAAATATACCTAACATGACTACAAGTTTGATGGTTATCTTAATTATCCTAAACAGTTTCTAATAGTACCTTTCAAGGACTAGAACTTCACATTGCAATTTTAAATGAGCTTATAGTATGTTGTAACAAAAATAACCTTAAATTTATATCAATGTACAAAAATCCACACCAATGTGAGTCACTCAGGGGCCTGGGTGCGGAACAGCAGCAGCAGCAGTGGCAGAAGCCCACACATTGGATGCCAAATGTTGTTTTTAGTCTAAGTGTTCTATTTACCAATAAAGATTCAGGAGTCAGATGTTGGCGTGAAAACCTGCTAGATCAGAGAAGCCGAGAAGCAACCAGCTAACCTTCCTTTACAGCCATAGTCCCAGCAAGAGAGCATCTCTCCACCTCTCCCAAATCAAAAATACCCAAGATTCTAAGTCCCTCCCTATTCCTTTCTGTGTGTCTCTCCATCCATCTTCCTGGATCCTCTGCACTCTATGATTAATTCCTGTCAACTAGTTGCTGGCTCTGCCTCCTGATCCAAGGTTAATTTTATTAACACAGTCTCGGAGTTTCACAGTGTGATCAAATATCCTGAAACCACCATGTCTTGAAAAAAAAAAGAAGAAGAAGGCTAAAGTAGTCCAAGATAAATTTAAAAAGGCTGTGGATCTGCAACATTCCAGCTCTCCACAATCACTGAAGTTCTAATGAATTAATCAGCCTACAGAAGGCTTGGTTTGAAGGTGCAGCTTCTGGGAACCATTATTCATGGAACTTAATCAGCTTAAATATAGAACTAAGAGCAGAATTTGATAACTACTAATTTTTCTTGCCTTTAGAAAGGAGATATAAGGAGGAAAAGGTACCTGATAAGGTCATTTGAGATGGGATATTACTCTGTAGGTCAGGTTATTGCAGACCTCACTGTGTGAAACTCAGACCTGTCCTCCTCCTCCTCCAGCCTCCAGCATGCTGGGAGTTCAGCCACCCTGAGAACATTTTTCAAAGGCTTATCATTGAATTCTGAAAACTTACATACTAAACAAAGGAAAATTAGAAATGATTCTTAAATTGAAGCCGCATTGATAACAAAATCTCTTATAACCCAAGAAAGAAACTTTTTAATATCCCAAGTGGAAAAATGTTCAACAATCAAAACCGAGTTAGCATTTTGCCCATTTGGCTTTAAGGAACAAATATTACATTAGAGATGAGTTTATAAGAATTAAGTGATGAGCGGCAGTGGTGCACGCCTTCAATCCCAGCACTTGGGAGGCAGAGCCAGGCGGATCTCTGTGAGTTCAAGGCCAGCCTGGTCTACAGAGTGAGATCCAGGACAGGCACCAAAACTATACAGAGAAATCCTGTCTCAGAAAACTTAAAAAAAAAAAAAGAATTAAGTGAGATAGCAATACTGTCTTCTGTCCCTTCACAGAAGATGATATACAGTTAAAATGATCAAGTTGCAACATAATCCAAAGGCAGAAGAGGTCTAGACATAACCTGGAGTGGTGGGACATGCCTGGAACCCTAGCACTCAGGCAATGGAAGCAGGAAAATCTTAAGTTCTAGGGCATCCTCAGCTGTACCATGACTCCAAGGGCAGCCTAGGAGATCCTGTCTCAAAAAGGAACAGTCCACCCTAGAAAAAAGTTCTTAGCATCTTGGTCATTGACTCTTCTCAGCTTGCCTAGTAGAGATAGCACACAGGACGGCCTTCTAGCATGCTCACTGTTCAGCGGGACTGCGTCTGAGCATCAGCTTTCCTGATTAAGTTTTAGACTGGTTTCAGACACAACTATAAAGAGGGAAGCAATGTGGAAAGCAGACTGGAAAGCAAACCACAGCCCTGTTTTGATGACCCGGGAAAAGGAACAAGATGTGACATTTCAGCAGTTGCCAGGGATGTGTCCCTGCTCTTTATGAAGACCAAGGAAAGTCAGGTGACATTCCCTGTTCTAGTCTCAGTACTCAGCCACAGGCTTGATCAGGACACCCTGGCAGCAGTCATGTAGGCAGAGGAGTTGTTCACTTCTCCTCCTCTCACCCAAAGGCAGAGAAAAAGAGCAAGAGGAGCTTTTTTTTTGTTATGGCATCTCACATTTCTGCTCCCAACTCTTCTGTGATTTCCTCAAGAATTGGATTTTTAAATTAAGGTTACATCTCCACTTTGTTTTGTTTATTGTTGTTGGAGTTTTTATTTTGTTTTGTTTTGTTTTTTGAGACAGAGCCTATTACAGTTCAGCTTCAAACTCCCTATGTAGATAAAGATGACTTTGAACTCTTGATGCTCCTGCCTCCACCCCATCTAGTACTGGTATTACAGGTGTGCAGCACCATACCAGCTCTCCATTTTCTATTTCTTACCCCCCCCAATGATGTTCTATTTTAAAAATACTTTCTAGGGGCTAGAGTGTAGGATCCCACAGAGGCTTCCTAGTGAAAACTAACTCAAGGTCAGAGAATCTGAGCTTGCTTTACCCAACAGGGCTGCATTAATGGGATGGTTTGACCATGGGCGTGTTTACCAGGTGTTTGGAAGGGTCTACACTTGGCTGTACGATGTGCTCTGATCTTGCAAGGGGGAGGTCTTTTGCCTCTCCCCTTGGATTTGTTATAAAAAGCCCTTTTGAGTAAATGAAATGGCTGTTGGGTATTGACCCAAGCCCTCCCAAAGCTATCCTGTGTTTCTGTCTTTCTTCTCAGGTCTCTCTTTCTATCTATCACTTCTTAATTCCTTTCTCCTCTACCTAAGAATCCTTCAAAAGGTGGGAGCAGGCTCCCACACTGGAGGATGGGCTGAGTGACTAACACTTGCTGTGCAATCATGAAGACCCTAGTTCCCATGAAGACGCCAGCACTCATGTAATAATCTAGGAACGGATGCACATGCTTGTAACACCAGCACTGGGGGACACCAGCACTGGGGGACAGAGACAGGTAGATCAGAAGAGTTTGCTGACCAGGCAGCACGGCCAAAGTGGAAATGTTCCTGTTCAGTGAGAGACCCTGACTCAAGACTGTGGTGGTATTGTGTTCCCCAAAATATTGTGTACCTTAATAAACTTATCTGGGGTCAGAGAACAGAAAAGCCACAAGATACTTAGGCTAGAAAATGTTAGCACACGCCTTTAATCCTAGCATTCCAGAGACAGAAATCCCTCTGGCTCTCGGTGAGTTCAAGGCCGCATTGGAAACAGCCAGGCATGGTGACTCATGCCTTTAATCCCAGAAAGCAGCCTTTAATCCCAGGGAGTGGTGGTAGAAGGCAGAAAGGTTTATAAGGCGTGAGGACCAGAAACTAGAAGCATTTGGCTAGTTAAGCGTTCAGGATTTCGAGCAGCAGTTCAGCTGAGAGCCATTGGGATGAGGACACAGAAGCTTCCAGTCTGAGGAAACAGGACCAGCTGAGGAATTGGCCAGGTGAGGTTAGCTGTGGCTTGTTCTGTCTCTCTGATCTACCAGCATTTCACCCCAATAACTGGCCTCGGGTTTGATCTTATTAATAAGAACTGTTAAGATTCATGCTACACAAGACCATAAGGCTGAGAGTGATAAATGAAGATACCCAGTGTCCTTCTCTGGCCTCCATATGTATACACACAGGTACACACACCTGCATGCACCACACACATACAACATACACAGATACAGACACACTGTTGTTGAAGGGCCTCTAGCCAGCTCAAGCACGACTAAGATGGCTCTGGCAAGTCTTGTCCTTCTCCCCCATTCTCTCTGCCTTGCTAAAAACTGTTAGATTACATTCCCAAAGCTAGCCAAGGGCCATTCCCTTATTTGGCCACTTCCTCCTCCTGAGGCTGACTACCAAGGTCCAGCTATCAAAGTATTGAAGTCCAGAAATCAAAAGCCCCCTTTGGCTCACCTAATTAACACGCCCAATTAAAACTAAACACTTCATTCTAACAAAAGGTTTCCTTTTTACCTTTATAAACTGCCATTTTACCTATGGGCCAAGTCTGTCTCCTCTCTATCCAGAGCCAGCCCTTTGTCCCCTCTGGGACAAATACCCCTTCCCCTTCTCCCTTGTTCCCTTCTCCTTCTCCATCATCCTCTATCTCCTGTCTTTGTCTCTTATTTCCCGCCCTTTGTCCCTCTGGGACAAATAAATCTCCTTTGTGCTGATAACTTGGTCTTGGGGTGTCCTGAGAGATACCAATCCTTTCAGTTTTGAGATAAGACTTTTCTTAGGGAAACACAACACACACACACACACACGCACACACACACGCACACGCGCACGCGCACGCGCACACACACACACACACACACACACACACACACACACACGTGCGCGCGCCTACTCACCCTAGAAGGGATAACACCAAAGTTCAACTTGGTGAACTGATGAATTTTATTGGGGTTACCTATAGGAATGAGGGGTTACTTACAGGAACAGAAATGACTTAAAGACAACTGCATCACCAATGTCCACCCCAGCATGAGAGACAGCTCATGAAAACTGGAAATCTGGAGCCCACTGCACAACCTGCAGGCAGCTCAACAGGTTGTAGACTGTCCTTTCCAAATGGTTCATTCAGTTGGGCTGAGCCTCTTCCAGGCTGGTTGGCAGTCTGAGTCTTCTCGGCAGTTTGGCTCCTTTAAGAGTAACTCCTGTCAGTCTTTAATGCTTACGTACTCTTGGGGAGGGAGGGACCTGGTGAATCTGGTCAGTTTTAGGAACTTCCTGAAGCTATTTTGAGTTGTTTACTTCCTTTCCTTATGAAGCCTCCCTGCAGGACTGAGTGTTTCAACCTCCCCTAGAATACCCTGCTGTTTCACCTGCTTGTAAACATCCAGTGTAAAAACACCTTGATGTGAGGTTGAAGAGATAGTTCAGTGGTTAAGGGCACTGGTTGCTCTTGAGAAAGACCTGAGTTCAATTCCCGGAACCCACATGGTGGCTCACAACCGTCTATAACTCTAGTTCCAAGGGAGCCAATACCTTCTGACTTCCATGGAATGTGGTAGACATACACACAAGCAGGCAAAACATTCACATACATTATATAAATAAAAAAATAAATCTTAAGAAAATATCCTTTTGTTTTGCTCTCCCTTTGTGTCTTATGTCTTAAGAAGTTTCCCTCCAAGATGAAAGGTTTTACTCTTGGAGGAAACTGCCACACAACACAGAGACACTCACACACAAATCCATTTCTGTACCTAGGAGGCTGAGTCAGGTAGACCACCCTGAATCAGAAGCTACCTTTCATTAGAGTGAAACCCCGTCTCAAAAAACCAAATATAAATAACTAAAAAGTCCACTTCTGGCACAGATTTTAGCCTGCTTCTGCAACTTTAGTGCACCCAGTTGGATCTGTCCTTGTTTTCTTTCCAGTGGAGCCCATGGCCTGCTCCTGGTCAAGGTCTTAGCCTCTGCACCTCATTCCTAGTAATACCTATCCTCATTTCAATCCTTTTTAATTAAGTTCTGACCATAATACCATTTCCTGGCTCATGTGCTGTATTCACAGAGACTTTCTGCCTTCCTGCATAACCACTGTTTACAGAGTGAATCTTCCTCTTTCTCTGGTCGTGTCTTCCAAAGGCCCATGCAACCCACTTCCTACCCACCTGCCAGCTTGGCTTCCCTTCCCAGAAGTTCCTAACCATGCAAGAGGAGTGGTGCCTGTCCCTTGATGATCTCACAAGCATTCTCTTCCCTTGGTTTTCTCAGTAGAGAAGCCTAGACTGCTGCCGTGGGAACTTGTTTTGAAACAGGACCCCATATAGACCCAAATGACCTGACGCCCTAAAGATGAGCTTGGACTTCTAATTCTCATGACGCTACTTCCCAAGCGCTGGCCTTAGAGGTATGTGTCACCATGTCTGGCTATGTTCAAGCATTTTTATTCTGCCAAACAGACAACACAATGATTTGGCCTGGCCACTCTTGCTGTCCAACTCCTTATTAACCTTTCCAGTGAGGGCTTTTCTAATTTCTAGGGGTTTTGATGACTAAATGATCTTTCCTCTAAGCCACAGGCTCTCAGTTGGGAATTAAGCAGAATTCCTGTGGAGTTTATAAAAACACAGACGTCCAAGTCACAGCCCAGACCTTCATACTGTGAAACTCGGAAGTAAGAACTGGGTGTATGGACAATTAACAAATATGTAATCTCCTGAGAATTCTGAACTGACCTACTGTTTAAACATTACTCCTACTCATGCACCACTCACCCCACAGTGGGTCTGTCCCAATTCCCCCATTTCAAGTTTACTCCACACTACATACAAGTTCCCCCCATTCCTCCTTTTTTTTTTTTAAAGGTAGAGTCTCATTCCTGTAACCCAAGTTATCCTGGAACTCCAAGTTATGTAGGTAAGGATGAACTTGAACTTCTGATCCTCCTCTTTCCCTAGGATTATAGGCATGTGCCACCAGATTTGGTTTATGCAGTGCTGGGGCTGGGAACCCAGGACTATATGTATGCTAGGTAAGCACTCTACCAACTGAGCCACATCCCCAACCAGTCTTGACTCCTTAAAGGAAGCAAGCACAACACCAAATGAATGTTTCACCAGTCTTGACTCCTTAAAAGAGGCAAACACAACAAACACCAAATGAATGTTTCAAGTATGAGAAGTTTGTTTACAGCTAACCAAATTGCCTGCGTACCCTTTAAAATGATAAAAACAGAGATGCTTTTTTTTTCTTTGACAAGTTTAATTGATAACTCATGATCAGAAATAAAAATAACTTCTAGGATGACAGTATAAACATTTTATTGTTTTTCATGGCTTAGTTCCCTTTCTCATTTATTACTAGATAGTACCGATCCAATCTCTTACTGAATATTGTAGAAAGGATAAAAAAATTAGGGAGATGAGTTACCCATGGCCACCTTAAAACAGAAGTACCTAGTGAAAAGGAATAACTTCCCAGGGTTCTCCTTCACCTTTCCAGCTGGAGTGTAGCACCTGCTTCAAATACAGTGGTCAAAAGCTTACCTATACACCACCCCAAAAGCATCTGATATTAAACTCAAAGGTTCAAGTATTTCAGAGATTTTCAAACTGTCAACTACTTAATTATGAAGCAAACGAAGAAAATGGACCAAGGTGAAAGGTCAGTAAGATTATCAGCACACACTGGTAAGTAGAAAAGAACAAATTTCCAGTTGGCTGTGGCAACCTATCAAAGCTGAGGAAACAGACATAGTTAGTAGGCACATTGCTGCCTCTCTATTCACACTTTAATTGCAATTAGCAATTGTTTTGGGTTGTTTATAGCTCATTTCCTGATCATTAAGGACCAACATTTCACAGGAGTTCCCACTTTGTTGGCTGCAAGCTGTCAGCATGATGGAAATTCTGGGAAGTCATATAGCTTTAGACACCAGGATCGGAAAACTGAATGCACACTGACTAGACCAAACACCCAGTGGGGAGCACAGATGATGTCCTATGTCCTTGAGGGGGTGGGGCTTGACCCAGACAGAGCCATGCTATGAATCACTGTCCTATCCAAGAGGTGAAGCCCTGACCTGTAGTGATATTAACTCCCAGGAGGAATGTAGCAAAGGAGCGCAAAGGGCCAGAGGGGAAACCTTACCTCCTACAACTGAGAATGGCAGCCCTCTCCTGCTAAGGCATGAGAGCTCCACCTGGTGTCCCCAGACTGCAGCCTTCTTGTGCCATTGGGAACTGCTGTTGCCAGCTCCTTATTTAAGAACAGAGCATTAGACACAAAAGGCTCTGGGCATCTGGAATCGAGACAGCAACAGACACCTCATTTTCCTTCTTGACTCCACCTCCATCTCCAGCAATCACCTCCTGTCCCAAGGAAGATTCCCCCCCCCCCAAGTCAGACTGTCTTGTCCTACACAGTGAAAGGAGACTGTAAACTCTGCCTCAAAGACGTTAATGGGAAAGGGCCCAAGAGATGACTCAGTAGTTAAGGAGACTCACTGCCCTTCCAGAAGACCAGAGTTCAGTTCCCAGCACCCATGTCTGGTGGCCCACAACTGCCTGTAAATCCACCTCCAGAGGACCCAACACTTTTGGCCTTCTCATGCACCTGCACCCATGTACACTTACCTACACAAACACATATATTACATAATAAAAGTTAATTATTCAAAAATATGAAGGCCAACAGGATGGCTCAGGAGGTAAAGGTGCCCGCCACCAAGCCTGACAACTGGAGCTGAATCCTTGGGACCCACATGGTAAAAGGACAGAAACAAATCCCAGAAGTTGTCCTCTCACCTCCATACACGTTACCACATGCACATGGCCACATGCACACACAATAGACTAAACTGTAATAATAGAATAAATAAAATGTTAAAATCTAATGAGCCTGACTTAGTGACACACTTTAATCCCAGTACTTTGGAGGCAGAGGCAGGAGGATCAGGAGTTCAAGGTCATTCTCAGGAACATACTGAGTTCAAGGTTGACTTGGGCTACATGAGACTCAAAAAAACAAAAAGTTTTGTTTGTTTTAATTATTAAATGGGGGCCATATTGACATATACCTGTGATCTCTCTGTAATTTGGAAATTGAGGCGGAAGATTGCCAATTTGAAGCCAGCCTGAGTTACAGAGAAACACTGTCTCAAGAAAAAAAAAGTTTTTAATACTAAAGATCTTTTGAGCAATCGTTTTTCCCACTGCCAGGCCCATCTCCTAATGCTTCATTCCACTGACAACATGACAGAATCACTTAGATTTAAGTCCAGCTGATCTTTGGATAAGAAAATCCAAAGCTAGAATCCCAAACATGTCCTCCCAAGGATAACCACATAAACGGCACGAAGATTTATTTTAAACACCATAACCTTCACCAGACCTTCAGAGTATCAGTTTGTGATTGCTTCTCCCAGTCATGAATCCTGAATGTTTTGGTTTTCACACCCTCACTCACTTCTGTACTGAGAGCACCCTATTTTCATAGTATTTGAGTAGGATCTGGTTCACTTAATCAAAGAAACAAACCTACCTACCCTTTCATTTCATGTAGCTAAAAATTCAGAGAGAAACCCACGGGTAAAGTACCATTATATCACACGGCACTGAAACTGCTTCTGCCTGATGTAGACTGGGAAAGGACAAGCTGCAAGGAGTATATTGTGGGGTATTTATACTCTGTGTGAAGATATCCTGCTGTGACTGGTTTAACAAATAGCTGAACGGCCAATAGCTAGGCAGGAGGTATAGGCAGGACTTTTGGGCAGAGAGAAGTAGGAAGAGATAATTGAGGCACAGGGGAGATGCCAATGAAATACGGAGGGAGTTGGACATACAGAATGAAAGAAAGGTAAAAAGCCATATGGTAAAACACAGATTAATAGAAATGGGTTAATTTAAGTTGCAAGAGCTACTTAGGAACAAGCCTAAGCTATAGGCTGAGCTTTCATAATTAACAGTAAGTCTCCGTGTCATTATTTGGGAGCTGGTGGGCAGGAAAGAGAAAGACTCATTACAGAGAACTATCTGAGCATGTGCATGATCCTATACGTACAGGTACATGTGTGTATATGTGTGTGAAAGCCACAGGGAAAACTTGTGGTTCTCTTTTTCCACCACTTGGGATCCAAGGATCAAATTCAGATTGTTAAGACTTTTCAGCAAGCGCCTTTACCTGCTGAGCCATCTTTTTTTTTTCTTTTCTTCTTCTTCTTTTTTAAGTGTAAGTTCTGAGGATCAGACTGAGGTTTTGTGCTCACGGCAAGCACTTTACAGACTACCTTTCTTCTTAGCCCCTCCCTCACTCTAATCTCTCTTTGTGGTGGTTGTTGTTTATTTGTTTTTGAGACAGGGTCTCACTATGTATGCCTGGTAGGCCTGGAATTGGCTAGGTAGACCAGACCTGTCCTTGAACTTACAGAGATCTACCTGGCTCTGCTTCCCAAGTGCAGGGAGTAATGGCGTGTACCACCGCATCCAGCTCACCACACCTCTTAATAAAATTTATCAAGGTTTCCAGGAAACAACCTATACTTCAGCCTTTATTGCATTCTGATAGGGTCAGGGATTACAGAAACAGCATCACAGGTCGCTTTCCCCGTAGAGGGCAGAGGAGAAGGCTGTGTAATCCAGGGCACCAGGAACACTGCCAGGACCTGAGTACGGGGGCATTCTCTTGATGCAGTACTGGGCCTGATCTGGGGGCAGCTCTCTGCGAAGCTCCTCTGCCAAGATGTAGGGCTGGAAGAAAAACACACAACCGGCGCAAATTAAATGCAGAGAACACTAGACTATAAGCCATCTTAGTAGTTACACATTTCTTACGTTGGCAAGGCTTACAGGTAGGGCCTCTACCACCCATTGTACCAACTGATGAACAAAAGCTGGGTTTGTATAGGGTGAGTCTACAAGGTGGCCAGCAGGAAATTCAGTATGCTTCTTAGAAGCACATGAAGAGTTACCACCAATATTTCTGTCACACTGGGCCAAATGTGAGTGATAAACATTCTGATCTACATTACCACCTCACAGGTAGAGCTGGTTTACATCATACACTGAGGAGAACACAGGAGTCATTTGACTTCACATAACTGGTGATTTTAGAAAACAGAGACCCTTTCAAGCTTTGTCTATTAAAAATATGGAAAAAAACTGATATAAAAAAAAGTCTCTTAAAGAAAAGGTAAGATTGCTCTTGGCCTTAGCGCCATCTTCCTGGAAACTCCTGGGCCATGAGAGCCAAGTGGAGGAAGAAAAGGATGTGCAGGCTGAAGTGCAGGAGAAGAAAGCTGAGGCAGAGGTCCAAGTAAACCAGCCTGTGCACCCACGAAGGCTGAAGGAGCAGAAATAAGGGATGCCGAAGGCCAGGGCGATGGTACAAATTGTTGGGACAGTGTGCTGCTGTCGCTCTAAGTCTCAGTGGACCTGGAACATCACCATCTGCTCGCAGAGACCACATGAAAGACCTGACTGCCTTTGTTATAACCAAAACAGCCTCCCTGGCCCTCTGCCCTGGACCTATGGCATTCTGGACTAGTTCTGCTCTCACTTTTGGCCAAGTGTAACTCGTGTACAATAAACCATCTTTCTTGCTGTCTCAGTTGAAGAATTAAAAAAAAAAAAAAAGGAGCCGGGCGGTGGTGGCGCACGCCTTTAATCCCAGCACTCGGGAGGCAGAGGCAGGCGGATCTCTGTGAGTTCGAGGCCAGCCTGGGCTACCAAGTGAGTTCCAGGAAAGGCGCAAAGCTACACAGAGAAACCCTGTCTCGAAAAACCAAAAAAAAAAAAAAAAAAAAAAAAGGAAAAAGTAAGATTGACATCTGAGGATAGAGCTTTTAAAAGCACACATATAGCAATTCTCCTTTGAGAAGCCCTCACCTACTCATGTTCTGAGATGAACTTTACTCTTTCCCTGAACGTCTGTCTGACTATAAACCCCTGCTTATTTCATATTAGAAATGTCCAGCTGGTGAATTGGCTCTGAAGGTAAAAGCTGCACAATCCTGGAGAACGCTGCTTGTCCCTGGAACCACGTAAGGGCAGAAGGAGAGAACTGTCCACACACACACACACACACACACACACACACACACACACACACACACGGGCATATCGCTTTTTTAAAGCCTGGACATAGCACTATGCATCTATGATCCCAGCACTCCTATGCTGAGATATGAGGTGGAGACAGGAGAATCCCTGAAAACTTGCAGGCAAGCTAGCCTTGCATAATGGAGCAAGAGAGACCATATCTGAAACAAGGTGAGGGCAAGACTGGCATCTGAGGTTGTCCTCTGACCTCCACACATGCCAAGGCCCATGTTTGTGTGTACTTACTGCCCCCAGAGACCCAAAGATAATTTAAGAAGTTTTAAAACCAAAGAAAATCTATCCAAGCGGACCTTATCAGAAGCCAGGATTCGGAAGGAGGCGATGACCTGCTCTGCGGTGTCCGTGTCTGCAGTCTCTCTGGTCATGAAGTCAATGAAGGACTGGAAGGTGACAGTGCCTTGTCCATTGGGGTCAACTAGGGTCATAATCCGGGCAAACTCAGCTTCACCCTAAGGCGAGGAGGTACAGAGACAGTGAGAGCTTTGAAAACTCAAAGGATCCTCCACATGGTTCTCTTCACTCTCTGAAAAGGGCTTCCCTGCTGGGTGACATAGTCTCATTTTCATCAGTTTCAAAAGCTGCTGTAGCATCAAGCCAGAAGCCCCTGCACGTCAGAAGTCTGTCCATCGGGTAGCCCACGATGCTCTTCTAATTTACATTACACAATTAGGAAGAGTAATTAAGTAAGATAGTGCTTGTTCCTTAGTTTAAATTACCAGAGGAATCAAAGCAGGTCATCTTTAAAATACTCATTAAAAACTGGGAGTACAGCTCGGTATCGGAGCATTTGACTAGTATGTCCCCAGCACTGAAAAAAAAAAGTTTTAAAAAACCAGTGTTTTATTCAGGAGGTTGAGGCAGAAGGATGGTAAGTTTGAGGCCATCCTGGAGTACACAGTAAGTTCCAAGCTATCATCACCTGGGCTACACAGCAAGATACCCCAAGTGCTGGGACTACAGGCATATGTCACCCACCTGGTTTTCTGGCTTCTTTTGAAATTTTATATATTTAATTTATTCTTGCAGTGCTGGGACTCTAACCCCCAGGTTAGAGGCAGAGGCAGGAGGATCTCAGCAAGTTCAAGGCTACCCTGAGCTATCTAACAAGATACTGTTTCAAAATAGATAAATATGTAGCTCCTCAAAGGTAATTGAGCACACTATGATTGTCACAGCTCACAGCAAGCATGTTTTTCTTAGCTGATGTATTTTCTTCCTCTCCTCCTCCTCCTCCTCCTCCTCCTCCTCCTCCTCCTCCTCCTCCTTCTCCTTTTTAAAAAAGACAGGGACCTCACTGTTTAGCTCTAGCTGGCCTGGAACTCTCAATGTACAGTAAGCTGGTCTAGAATTCGAAGAGATCCACCTGCCTTTGCCTCCAAAGAGCTGGAATTAAAGGCTTATACCATCATGTCCACCCCTTAAGAATCTCTCTTCTATCTTCTAAAATATTAAAGGAAAACACACTTTAAGACTCAGGATACTGGATGCCATTGTACATGTTAAGTGGTTTCAGTGGACTATGCAAATTATATTAATAAAGCTTTTAAGAATTGCCAGGAAAACCCATATCCTTGATGCTTTCACCATAAGGAAACCTTGCTGGTTACTGGACAAAAATGAATTTTTAACTCTGTAGCATTGTTTTCCTATAATGACAGGCAGATCTTCAAAAAAACATAGCCCTGTGATATGAAAATGAACCATTCCAAAAGTATTATATCATTTGTTTCCCACAATCTAGGCTTGATACAGTATCAGACCTCGATAAAATCTCAGCTTGTGTCTTACCAAGTCATAGCCCATGGAAATCAGGCAGGCTCTGAAATCCTCATGATCCATCAGGCCGTTCTTCCTCTGTGCAAATGCAAAGAACAGAGAGAGGGCAGTTAAGGACAAGATGAATAGGTCTGCTTGACCCAGTGCCCACTGACCTGTGGCCCAGCCAAGATCAGAGGTCACCCCTGACTTATAGGAGGACAAAGCCACCGGTACAAGAACATTATAAAATAGCCTTTTTAGCAGGGAAGAGGAGCCTAGGCTGTAAGTCAGTGGAATAGTGCTAGCCTAACGTTCATGAGAACCTAGGTTTGATCCTCAGAGCTGCAAAAATAAAATGAAAGGAAAGGAGAAGGAGGCAGGTGCTGGAAAGACTAATTAAAAATTAAGAGAACCCACATTAAAGGCAGCAAAAGGAGCCAGTCAGGAGCTTACCACTGCCACCTACTGATAACAGCACATACTACAAACATTTCTAGAGCTGGAAACTTGCTGCTCACCCAGCCTTGGGACCTAGTGTCCAGATGCATGCTGGGAATGGAACCCAGGACCAGGTGTAGTGGCCTCATCTGTGTGGCAAGCTCAGCTTTTCCCCCAAACCCAATGGTACAGTGGTCTCAGTTCTGTAGGTCGTAGCTGATGCAAAATCCTGAGCAGGATGGAAAGTGTTCCTTTGTACATGTCTCAGGAATGTTAGCTGAGGGGGACAGCTAACATTCAAACACCTACATGACTTTATTGGTAATTAGGTTGATTTGTTCACTCAGGAAATGGCCAGTTTGGAGACCTAATAGTAGAAGTTCTGTCTTCTGCGAATGGAACCTGTGTTGGTGCTCAGGCCTGTGGGTCTAGCCCTCCCTCCCCAGTGTCAGCCACTCTGCAGCCCTGCACTCTGTCTTATCACTCCTCTGTCTACTTCCCTTGGTGCCCTGCTCTGGCTCTTGCACCCGCTTTAGAGCAATAGCTCTGTAGGTGGGAACCTCTCTCTCTTCGTCTCAAATGGTCACTTGCTGGAGAAGATCGTTATGTGCAGACTCCATGGCTTTGCTCTGAAACTGGCCTCCCACTGCTGGGGTAGAAGGGTTGGCTTACTGGACATGGCACATGAGCACTCCCCTCTTGCCCTCAGAGTTTGGAATGACTATGTCACCTATCACTTTTCCCTCACACAGCCTTCAAATCTTGTCATTAAGCTCTGCAGACTTCTGCTTCGTTTCAGACCTTCACTCCAACACACACACACACACATTCCCATCTAGCATCTTGATGAGCCTCTCCAGAAACACAACTCTGGTAATATCACTCCTGCTCTTTATGACATTCAGCAACTCAGATGTCCATTGGAGGAAGCTCTCCATCCACAGCTTCTATGGCCCTGCTATCCCATTTGATTGTTCTTGTTGTTTTTCTCTTTCCTTTCTCTTTTCTTTTTTTTATTTCTTGAGACAGGGTCTCACTATGTAGTCCTGGCTGTGCTGGGACTTACTATGTAGACCAGGCTGGCCTGGAACTCACAGAGATCCTCCAGCCTCTGCTCCCTCATGCTGAGTATCAAGACGTGTACCATCACACCAGGTCCCATCTTGCTGTCTAATGAGAACATGAAGTAATCTAAACATCTGATCTCTTACCCCAACACACTCCAAGAAAACTTTGTTTCCAATGTTTAATGTAAATAAACCTTTTCTACGTTTAAAAAACATTTTATATTTATTTATTTACTTAATGTTTATGTTTGTGTGCCTCTGTGTACATGTGTGTACCACATGTATGCATGGGCCCTCAAAGGTCAGAAGCCTCAGTTACAGCTGGTTGTGAGCCACTGTGTGGGTGCTAGTAACTGAATCCAGGTCCTCTGCAAGAACAGGAGACGTCTTCACCACCGAGCCATGTCTCCAGCCCAAGCAGGTACTTGCACTGAGGGTAGTTAAACTTTGATATTGACTATAATGTCCCAGGAAACAAAGCAAGCTACATTGTTGTTTTGGTTCATTTATTTGTTTGTTTGATCTTTTTTGGTAGATTTTGACTTTTTTCCCCCCTTTCTCCCAAGCCGAGGGCTGAACCCAGGGCCTTGTGCTTGCTAATCCCTAGCCCCGGGAAACAAAGCAAAAGCCCTGATGTACTGTCACTTGGCACAGCATCAGGAGTTACCACTGCTTGTTTGATAGCTAGTTCCCTTGGTGTCACTCAGTTTCCTTGTGAAGTTTTTGGAGCAGCAAGACTTGAAGTGACTAGCCAGGCATGATGGCACACTCCTGCCGTCATCTCAGTACTTGGGAAGTGGAGGCAGGAGGACCAGGAGTTCAAGGTCATCCCCAGCCACATAGAGAGCTTAAAGCCAGCCTGGGATACATGAGACTTTAAGGACTCAAAGTGACATTCACACAACTAGAGAGAGAGAGAGAGAGAGAGAGAGAGAGAGAGAGAGAGAGAGATAGAGAGAGATAGAGAGGGAGAGCGAGCAGTACCCTGTCGAAGTGGTTGAAGGAGGCTCTGAACTCATTCATCTGCTCCTGGGTGATGCCCTTTGCATCTCTTGTCAGGATCTGGGTCTCCACCTCGTTGATGGTTCTGGCAATGGTTGTCAGCAGCAACTCCCATCCAACGCGGATATGCTACCAAGGAGAAGAACCAACAGTCACTAGGTCAAGGAGGTTCTAGTGCACCACTGACACAGAAGGAGGGTGACTCAAACAAGCAGGAAGTAAGCACAGCTTGGTATAGGTTTTCTATACTTATTAATTATTATTATTATTATCAGTGTGGTGAGGGTACATGTGCAGCGACCACAGGGAAAATTGGGAGTCAGCTCTCTCCCTCTACCTTTCCATGGATTCCTGGGACTCAACTCAGATTGTCAGGCTTTACGGTAAGTGCCTTTACCTGCTGAGCCATCTCACCAGCCTGACTTTCCCAGACTTAGAAACATTGCCACTTTTTCAATTTTTGCAAGATTCTGTACAGTGTGGGAAATGTTGAGAAGTGAGACCAGAATTCTACAAATGACAATCTACAAAATGGCCCTTTGCATAATAGGACAGATTTATTTATATTTCATATATTTGGAACTAGGGGTTAAAGCTAGAACCTTGCACATGCTAGGCCAGTACTCTATGACTAAACTGTATCTCCAGCCCACACTATGGAGATTAAATATTCAACATGTGGTCTATTTGTCACTAAAGACATCTTCCCACTTACTAAATATCTGGATGGGCACTGGGTTATACCCAATGGCTCCCAGGGACATCAAACTGAACCATACTGGCAGAAATGGGGACAGTCTTGACTTTATATGCTAATTTTTAAAATAACTAATAAAAAATGGGCATGGTGGCACAGGCCTATAATCACCACACATAGGAGGTGGAGGCAGGAGGCTCAGAAATTCAAGATAATTCTCAGTTACACAGTCAGATCCAGGAGGGTTTGGGGCATATAATACCACGTCTCAAAAACAATAGCAAGAGCCGGGCGGTGGTGGCGCACGCCTTTAATCCCAGCACTCGGGAGGCAGAGCCAGGCGGATCTCTGTGAGTTCGAGGCCAGCCTGGGCTACCAAGTGAGTTCCAGGAAAGGCGCAAAGCTACACAGAGAAACCCTGTCTCGAAAAACCAAAAAAAAAAAAAAAAAAAAAAAAAAAAAAAAAAAAAATAGCAAGAACAACGAAAACAAAAAACCAAAAAACAAACAAAAAACCTAATCAAAACACAATGGGAAGAAATGAGGACAATTTAAGTTCTGGTAACCCCTCCAAAGAAGTGTAATGACTTCACTGTGGCAGTAATATAGAAGGTTGACAATTAACTATTATTTGGCACTGGTAACAGTTCACAGTGCTCTTCCATACCCAGTAAGCAGGAAGACATAAATCTCTCTAGTGTTCACATATACAGCATTTTCCACAAACAGAGAGGGAGATGTGTATGAGGAAACAAGCTGAGAAGGTGTCAAGGTCGGTGGCAAAGCGCAGCCTGCCCGTCCGCCCGTCATACCTCCATGGTGTAGTTGGTGTGCTTGTTGTCGAAGACCAGGGCCTCCTGGATGAGCTGGTGGTCACCCTCCAGCTTGTCGATGTTGTTCTTGTAGTTGATGATGTTGTGCTCATACTGCTTCAGCTGGTTCATCTGGTCCTCCAGGGCCCCTGTGATCTGGATGGAGCTTCGTGCGATCTCCTATGTGTGGGGTAAGAGGGGCACTCAGTGACGAGGACAGTCTCCCAGGGGTAGGCAGGAGGCAGGTAGAGGAAAGTGAGGGGGCACTCTTGGGGGCGGGTGGGTGGATAGAGGGCGCTTGGAGGCAGACAGTGAGCATGGAGACAGACAGAGAGGGCCTCTGGCTTTGTGCCAGTGGCCATATCCACACCAGGCAGCCCAAGGCACTAGATGTTCCCAGACAGATTGGTGACAAGATCACAAGATGAAATTAGGTGGAGTTCATGTCTGTCTAGAGAACGGGGAAAGAAAATCAACCACCATGATCCAAAGCAGGAGTAAGGAAAGTCCCGCTGGCACTCTTGAAGGGTGGAGACGTGTTCTGAGCACAGCGACTGTGCTCTGGTGCTGGGGGCCCTAGGACTGACAGACATCGGCAGAACTGCCAGACAGGTATCAGACCACTGGGGAGAATTTCTTACAATTTTAGGTGTTTATACCTCTAAAAGTTAACATTTTATCCCGAAGGGGAGACAGAAAATATCTCCTAGCTATTGTTGAAAAGCTATAAAATGAAGCCAGACCCTCAGAGCCACTCCAACGCTGTTGTGCCTTGAATGTTCTAGAAACACAAAGTGCGTGTGAGTCTTCACCTGCTCTCTTTAGAGAGGGATAGTTTAAAAATCTAGCTCCTGGTGAGACCAAACCTGAGAAAGGGCTTTGTCATTGATCAGAGATGGCAGTGGGAATGCCCCCTCTCTCAGTGTGCCTCTCCCTACACTCTGACCTCTCTACCAGCCCTTGGCATGGAGAGACAAAGGTCACAGACAATGTGGGGCAGACAGAAAACAAGGCAGGGATGTGCTGTTCTGAAGCTCAGTACCAATTCCAGGCTCCGGAAGGCTCCAGGAAGGGTGCCACCTACCTCCATCTTGTTCTGGATCCAGGGCCCAATGGCATTGGCCTGGGCAGCAAACTGGCGCCGCAGACGCTCATTAGCATGCTGGCGAGCCAGCTCCTCCTGCAGGGACTGATCCCGGATGGGCACCAGCTGCTTCACCTGTCAGAGCCCAAGGATAGCAGGGTGAGAGGCCAGCTCTGGTCTCACAGGAGTGACCACAGGATGAGCTCACCACCAGATATTAGGACTCTAGGGTTTGGAGAGGGAGGAAGGGGCAAGCGGGAAGAAAAGAAAAGAGGCTTTGGGAACAGAGGGAAATGGGAGTCCCTGCTCAAGGGACTAGTTCTGACAGTTACCTTGTGACACCAAGGGACTACTGAAAGGACAGCACCAAGCCCATGGGGGCTGGGACCACAGCACAGAATCATGAACTTGAATGTGAGAAAGCCTTCACTTTCCCTGACTGAAAGTCAGCATTTCCTTTATCTATGAATGTGAGCATCAGATGCACACAGGATTCAGTAGAACCAGTTACGGTCACTATCACAACAGTGTGTGTGCATGTGCAAGTGAGTGTGTGAGCATGCATGCGTGTGTTCCACGCACACACACATGCTACCGCACACATGTGCAAGTCAGAGGAGAACTTTGTGGAGTTGGTTCTCTCCTCCCTTTAAGTGGGATCTGGGCATTGGGTCCCCAGGCTTGCACAGCAAGAGCCTTCACCCACTGAGCCATCTCAGGCCAGGGTTTGAAAATGTTTCCCTGACAGTATTAATATCATAACCAACATGTTCTTTGCCAAAATTTATAGTATTTTCTTTAAGGAAAATAACTTCTATTTTCTTTCTCCACAAATCACAGAAGCTGCTAAACAACAGGACAATTTAACACATTTATAAAACCCAGAAGGAAAGAAAGTCTGAGGGTGATGATGAATTAGGTCTTTCTTCTTCCCCCAACCCTTTCTCCCATCACACATCCAGTCTACAGCCAGCTGTTCACCTAATCCTGCCCTAATCTCATACCCAACCCATGGCTGCTCATCTTGTCCTTCCCTCAACCCACATCCAGCCCCCAGCTGCCCACCTTGTCCCACTTGTTTCGCAGCTCATCCATGGTGACGGTGCTGTAGGGGTTGCTGGAGCTAATCCGGATGCTGTAGCTCTGGATCACCTTCTCCACCTCATTCTGGATGGCCAGGATGGACTGCCGCTCCCCATCAGCCTCAGGCAGCGTAGCCTTGAACTGCTCATGTGCAGTGATCAGACTCTAGGCCAGGGAACAGGGCAGAGAACCAATCTGACAGGAGTGTCAACTGTACACTTATTTATTTTTAGGCAAGGTTTCATGTAGCCAGACTGGCTTTGACTTGCTATGTCGTCACGTATGACCCTGAACTCCTGATTCTCCTTCTCTACTCCCAGCTTCTGGGATTACAGGCATGTACCACCACATCCAGACTTTTAGTGTGAACTTGGTATGTGTGTTCATATGTATGTAGAGACCGGAGGTCTCACTGGCCTGGAAGCTCTCTGATTAGACTAGTCTGGCTGACCACCTAGTCCTAGCCTATCTCCACTTCCCCAGCACTGGGATTACCAGCAAGTAATATCATGCCCAATTTGTTAATTTTTTTTAATGTAGATTCTAGGGAATGAACTCACAAATTTATACCCACAAAGCAATACTTTACTGACTAAAGCCAGCCCTCATGACATATCAATTTTACTGGAAAGAGAATTACAAATGTGTGTTTTCTTTATATTCTATTATATCTCAAATTCACCATAAATGGATTATGAATAAACTGGGTCCTGGGTACTTGACAGTAGCTGTTCTTCTTAACATCAAAGCCAGCAGGTCTTATTTATAGACTTAATTGAATGCTCTGGAGAAATATAAGAGTAAGACGCTTTAAGTTGGCAGGAAGCAGGGGTGCTGTTTGGGAGGTTCTTTTGTATGTGTGCATATGTGGTTACATGAATGTTTGTGTGCACACTGTGGGAACCAGAGGTCAACATCAGGTGTCTTCCTCAATCTATATCCTTATTATTTTCCTTTTTGTTTTGTTTATTTTATTTTATTGAGACAGGGTTTCTCTGTGTAGCCCTGGCTGTCCTGGAACTCACTCTGTAGACCAGGCTGGCCTGAACTCAGAGATTCACCTGCCTCTGCTTCTTGAGTGGTGGGATTAAAGGTGTGCACCACCACTGCTCGGCTTTTATTTTCCCTTTTTACAGATTTTCTCTCTCTGTCTCTCTCTGTCTCTGTCTTTGTCTCTGTCTCTCTCTCTGTCTCTCTGTCTCTGTGTGTGTGTGTGTGTGTGTGTGTGTGTGTGTGTGTGTGTGTGTGGTGTGATTTCGGGTTCATGCATGATATAGAATGTGTGTGGAAGTCAGAGGACACTTGTGGGAGTCAGTTCTCTCCTTCCACCATGTGGATTCTGCTGATTGTACTCAGACTGTCAGGACTGAGGCCAAGTGCCTTTGCCAACTAAGCCATCTTACCATCCCAGAACCTAGGTGTCATACACATATCGAGGCACATACACACATGCATACATGTGATATGAAAACAGAAGAGAGACTATTTGAGAAAAGGAAGGAGACAGGCAGAAGTGGGGTAAAGAGAGAGTAATGTAGAATAAAGACTTGGTACAGGAAATACTTGAACAAACACATCACTTTATACAACAAATATACACTAACTGAAAGAATACTGGGTTCGAGTCCCCTCACCTGGATCTCCTCAATGCTGTGGACAATAAACATGTCCTGCAGGTCCTCCATGGCGCCCTCCATCCAGTTGTTGAACGGCGCAGCTCTCTTGGCAAACTCCAGGTGCAACTGGTCAATTGTTTCTAGCAATTTCTCAGTTCTCTGAAGATTAAGTAGAAGTGAGTGTTATTGTTTGTTTGTTTTGTTTTGAGACAGGGTCTCATTTGGTAGCTCTGGCTATCCTGGAGCTCACTATGTAGACCAGGCTGGCCTTGAACTCACAGAGATCTGCCTGTCTCTGCCTTCTGAGTGCTGGAATTGAAGGCATGTGCCACTGCCCAGCTTTGCCTTGAACTTTCCATCCTGCTAAGGATAACCTTGGACTTCTGATGCTTCTACATCTACCTCCTGAGTTTTGATTAGTCACTGTTAACCACAATATAGTTTTATGGGATGCGAGGAAGTGGTCCCAGGCCTTGGTGTGTACGAGACGAGCACTTTACCAACTGAGCTATATCCCCTGACTTATTTTCTAGCATTTTTTCCCTTCCATATCTGTTGCCACTTTCCAGGTACATATCTCAAGATGGGCTGATATCCTGAGTCAGTTGTTGGCACAGCAGAACTTTGGTGAAGCTAGAGAGATGGCTCAGTGGTTAAGAGCTTATACTGCTCTTGCAGAGGACCTGAGTTTAATTCCCAGCACCCACATGATGGCTCATAACCATCTGTAACTCCAAATCCAGAAGATATGATGCCCCCTTCTGGTCTCCAAAGGTGCCAGGCACACAAGTGGTACACAGGCATACATGTAGGCAAAATGCTCATGCACATAAATTAAAAATAATGTATAAGTCTTTAAAATTTTTCAAAAAGAACTTTGGGAAATCTGTAGTGCTTGCTACTTAACAAACAGGGCCTCAACCATAATCCACTCAAACATTTTAAAATTGAAAAATATGTTTTGCTGCTGACTTGATACATTCCAGCACAAAGCCACCAGCCTCCCTCGGTCCTCTGACTCCCACTTTCTTTTTAAGACTCCCTTTACTGGAGAATGTTTGGTTTTCTCTGCACGAGGCCATGGAGAAACAATTAACACCATCGGTTTCATTATGGCGCCTCAGGTAGGAGTTTTCAAGTCAATAGATCAAGCTTTTCACCTCCAAGGCCTCCCTCCTCTTCTGGGTGAGCGTCCCCAATCTGTCCCACTGGTCACAAATCTTCTGGCAACGATCATTGACATTCACAGCATCATGATAGTCCAGTTCACTAGGAAAAGCAAGCAAGAAAGATTAATGGTGTGAGGGAGATAAACAGGGAAGAGATGTGTGTGTGTGTGTGTGTGTGTGTGTGTGTGTGTGTGTGTGCGCGCGCGCACCTGTGGAGGCCAGAAGAGCAGGTCATGGAGCACTCAGCCACTGAGTCATCTCTCTAGCCCCTGTGCCAGGATTTTGAAATGGGTTCAGCGTGATCAAACTCAGGTCCTCATGTGTACACAGCAGGCACTCCACTGGCCTCCATCTCCCACTGTCTCCCCCCCACCCCCACCCCAGGTCCTCATGCGTACACAGCAGGCACTCCACTGACCCCCACGCCTTTTTAAAAAGACCTAATAGAAAGCTGGTGGGGAGGCTGGTGAGATGGCTCAGCCACTAAAGGCACCTGCCACCAAGTTTGACAACCTGAGTTTCATGCCTATGTTGTCCCCTGACCTCTACAAATGTGCTGCTGTGATTACCACTTAACACAGAGAAGGGGATCCCTGGGGCTCACTAGGCAGCTGACACAGCTGAATCACACAAGCCCTCTGGCTGTTCAGAAATTGTCTTTAAAAAATGTGGATAGTGACTGGTGAAAACATCTGAGACTGACTCTCCACATCTCTCAGGGACCCCTGGTCCCCACCTCACACATACACATATGCAAAATACAAAGGTATGGAAAACTGGTAGGGAATTTCAGGGTTTTGTGAACTATCCCTGTTGGAAGTATTATCACTTGGAATAAATTACAAAAATTACTAAAAATCATGCTAGTCAACAGTTCTTAAAACAGGCACCACTGTCTTCTCAATGCCTCCGGCTGGCTTTCTTTCCCTGTGTCCTCTCTGAGGCCTCCTGAGAGCATGACTTTTAAATGGAAACTAGAAGGAAAGCCAACTATCTGACCCAGGTCAGTCCAGAGAGCAAGCTGCAGCCATGGTGACTGGAACATAGAAATGAGTCACAGGGAAGGAGGTGTCCGCTTGCAGGGTTCTGTGTCCTTGGCTCCTCTAGAAGGGCACGCAGCTTGCTGTCTACTGAGTGACCAGTCCAGGAGGGTGTGGGGACATGACCGAGCACAGAGAGACTTCTAAAACTGGGCAGTATGGATCTCTTCCATTTAGGGACAATGACTCTGGACTGTTGGATGCCTCCAGTGTGGTAGAAAGAACAGAACAAAAGGAAAAGCTTGCTTGGGTGAAAGTTACCCTCATCTCAGGGATAAACGTCTGAGTCCTGCATAAAACCCAACCACCCTCCTAGGCTAAGAAGAGAGCTAGAATGTAAAGACCAGAAGGCATTTGCAGGTGGCTTCTTTAAAAACAGCCAGAGAAGTGCCCTGCTCCCCATAAACCATGCCCATGAGGCTCCAGTTTGTTTCTCTGCTTATTCAACTTTGAGTTAAAGCAGTTGTTGTCCACTACTCTAAACAATTTTTATTGTTTATTTATTTATTTATTTATTTATTTATTTATTTATTTATTTATTTATTTATTTATAAATAAATGTGTGTGTGTGCGCACACACACACACACACACACACGCACACACACGACACAAGTACATGGAGGTCAGAGGTCGGCCTGCAAGTGTCAGCTCTCTCTTTGTGCCACGTGGGTCCTGGCATTGAACTCGGGTCATCAGGACTGGCCACAAGCACTTTTACCCTCTGTCTCACACACACTGCCTTTTCTTTTTTCATACACTAGCTCATGTTTATTGACTTTGCTGTTTGTGTTGCTGCACAGAGGAAATGCATACGATTGTTATCTGAGTGTTCTTCCAGAATATTCTGGTAGGAACAGAAGCTCCCTGTCACCTCATTAAAGCTTGTCCAGTTCTTAAGAGCAAGCACCAGCTAGCTACAAATACACCAAGGCTGATTCTTGTGTCTACTTTGGGTTATAAATCAAAAGACAAATCTAGTAAATGTCTCCGAGCAGCTATACAACACTGATATGAAATAGAAAGGCAGTAGTTCGTTCAAGAGTAAACATTAAAGAGACAAGTCTTTCTCAGAAGTTTCTGAATAATTCAATCTGAAATGTCCATTATGGTTTCATGTTTTGAATGCCTAGTCCCTGGCTAGTTGCATGAATTTGAAGAAGGTGGAGACTGGTGGCATTAGTGAGCCACCAAGAGTGGGCCTTAGAAGGTCATACTCATCTCTGGTTCCACTCTAGATGTGTTGGCTAGTTTCATGTCAAGCTACAGTAATCTGAGAGGGGGCGGGGAAGGGGGACCTCAGTTGAATAAATGGCTCCATAAGATTGGCCTGCAGGCAAGCTTGTAGAGCATTTTCTTGATCGATAATTGATGTGGGAGGGCCAGGCCCATTGTGGGTGGTCGTTCCGGGATACATTAAAAAAATTGAGGGGCTGGAGAGGTGGCTCAGTGGTTAAGAGCACTTGTTGCTCTTTCAAAGGACATGGGTTCGAATCCTAGCACCCATACGGTAGTTTTACAACCATTCCTAACTCCATATTCCAGGGGTCCAATGCCCTCATCTAATCTTCATGGTCACCAACCACACAAGTAGTACACATTCATACACACAGATAAAACACTCAAACATAAAATAAAAGATAAATCTAATAAAAAGAAACAATTTAAAAAGAAAGAAAGAAAACAAACTGAGCATGTTAGGAGGAGCAGACAGTAGCAGCATTCCCCCACGGCCTCTGCATCAGTTTCTGTCTCCAGGTTCCTCCCCTGCTTAAGTTTCTGCCCTGACTTCGCTTCATGATGGCCTATGATTTCAGGACATGTGATCAGAACATGTAAGCTGAAATAAATCGTTTCCTTCCCAAGTTGCTTTTGGTCCTGATGTTTCATCACAGCAATAGAAATCTAAGATACGCTAGGTCATGGTGGCACATGCCTTCAATCCCATCCTCTGGAGGCAGAGGCAGAAAAGAAAAAGAAAAGAAATCCACTAGATCTCCCAATTTCCTGGTCTTTTCTGTCCTGATTGACTGAAGTCCTTATGAAACTGTGAGCAAAAATAAACTTTTTCCCCCTTCAAGTTGTTTCTGTCAGGCATTTTGACAACATACATGAAAAAGTAACTAAGGAGTCTGGGGATATAGCTCCCCAGGTAAAAACGCTGGCTATGTAAGTCTGACAACCCAAGTTCAGTCCCCAGAACCCACATAAAAAGCTAAATGGCACATGCCTGTAATCCCAGAACTCATATGGCATGGTGGGAGAGAGACAGGAGAAAACTAGAGGCCTACAATACACAGTACAGCAGCAGAAACAAGAAAGCCCCTGCCTCAGTAAGGTGGGTGGCAAAGACCAACCCCTGGGAGTTCCCCTCTGATCTGTGCGCGCGCACGCACACACACACACACACACACACACACACACACACACACACACACACGATGGTATACATGTATGCATCTTCCCATTCACAGACCATTATTTTTAAAAATTATTATTAAGAAAAAGTATCTCAGCACTCGGGATGTAGAGGCAGGGGGATCTCTGAGTTTGAGGCCAGCCTGGTCTACACAGAGAGTTCCAGAACACCTAGGACTACACAGAGAGACCCCGTCTCAAAAAGCAAGAGTGAACACTGCAGGAACTTCCTGCTAAACCACAATGGAAGCACCAATGCCGTCCCTCTGAGATTATTTCTAGAGTCTCCCCGTTTTCCCTGACTCTTATACAATGGCTCCATAGACACCTACATTTGGGGAGTTGGGGCTCTTAATGACTATTTTTATGTACTTTTGAGAACTGCACAAAATCTCTGACTTATTTTTAGGATGGACAGGAAGGAAAAGAATGTTATTGACAGTCAGATGAACACAACCTAAATCTCATGCCTGGTTTCACCTCAGCTCTGTGGAGCAAACAGCAGCAAAGATGCCAGGAAGAACAGTCATAATAATATAAAAATGATTGCTTAAAGTTTATGGGCAACACTTAAGACTGCTCCAATTACTCACGGGAGCCATTATAGTACACTAAATAATTTGAGTCCTTTTCAAGACCTCATTTTATTAGTGAGTGGCTGTTAATTAGCAAAGAGCCAACATTCAAGCAGCATAAAACCATGATAGAAGGTCCAGACATGATGTGAGGCTGAAAAGATGAAGGATTTATATGGGCCAATCTGAGATGTGGTGTGTTATGAAGCCCTACTTGTTAATTAAGGGGTTCATGCTCCTCAAAAGTGAGGAACCAGGGAGCAACGTACTGAAGTACATTTTAATTACTTTGTTTTTATTATTAAGTGATAGGCAATAAAAATTCTGCAGATGTGGAGCCAGAGAGATGGCTCAGCAGTTAAGAGTATTGGTTACTCTTGCAGAGGACCTGGGTTCATTTCCCAGAACCCAGAGTTTTATAACCATCTGGAACTCCAGCTTCAGGGGATCTGACACTCTCTTCTGCCCTCCACACACACTGTACACATCCCAGGAATCACAGGCATAAAGTAGAGGCAGAAAACATCTGCACAATGATTACTAAAAGCACCACGACATCTGTTCCCACGGAACAAAACTTAGAAAAGTGAGTCAGATGGTTTCATCAGGGCTGAGGTAGTGACTTCTCTTCGGCCTTTCTTTCTGTATGAGCCATGGGGCCTACCGCCTGCCCCAGTGTGAGCCAGGCTGCTAGGAAGCAGAATAGTTTATATGAGGGTCAAGTGTGAGGGATGGGAGGACCCAAGGACTCTGGCACACAGCAAGGATGAACCTGTTTTTACATTTCTAAATACCAAAATCACCATCCCTGGGGGCTCCAGCCTGACCCTTAGAACTCAGCAGGGAAGAGTGCCTGCTCCCTGGAGGCCCTGTATAGTGCCCATAGCCCACTATGGCCTTCACTCTGGGTACCAGCACACACTTGAGCTCCTGTGCAATGGCAGCGATCTGTTCCACACGGTCCTGGTGTGCAGCCAGGTCACTCTCAAAGGCCTCATGCTTCCGAAGTAGGGCCCGCACTTCCGTCAGGGATGCTGACTCATAATCCTTCTGCAACAAGATCTGTTCTTTGCCTGCAAAGGGGACAGCAAGAAGCATGAGGCCAGGTCTGTTACACCAACTAATCTGGAGGCTGAGGCAGCAGGATCACAAGTTCAAGGCCAGCCTGGGCAACTCCGTCAGACTTTGTCTCAAAATAAAAAAGAAACAGAAGACTGCAGCTCAGTGGTAGAGCGCTTGCCTAGGATATGCAAAGGCCATAAGTTCAAGTCCCAGTATTGCCTAAATATATTAATCAATTAAATAAGCATGAAAAGTCAAAGTCACACAGCAGCTTTCCCACACCAGGATGTGCTCAGAGAATACTGAGATTTCAAGGAAGGATAGGGACCAGTCTGCAAGCAACAGCTAGCCCCCTAGGTGCTCACAGGGGAGGTGCCCAGCAAGAAAGGTGGTGGGGTGGGAGAAGCATGCATTTTACAAAGTATATTCTGCATCATTCTAAGTCACAAATGTCTCCTTTCCTACAACAACACACAGTTCAGTTGGAAATTATTCCATGAGCCACAGGGGACGACTGAGTAAAACCCTTATTCAGCTAGCTGGGCATGGTGGTGCACACCTGTAATCCCAGCACCCAGGAGCCTGAGACAAGAGCATTGTGAATTCATGTTGAGTATGAGTGACACAGCGGGACCCGGTCTCAAAAAACGGCCTGTCAGCCGGTTTTTCTTGCCCCAGGTTTTATATTTGAAAGCTACACTCTGGGGTGAAATGTGGCCCTGTTTTGCTTATTCTGACTCTAAACACTAGAGATTTCCTTCTTGGAACCTCCACTAATTCCTCCATAAGACTTTCTTTATTAATGTTTGTTTGAACAAGGAGTCCCTAGTGCAGGTTGGCCTTGATCTCAGTATTTAGCCAAGGATGACCTCGAACTTCTGATCTTTTTGCTTCTACATCCTTGGTGCTGGAATTATAGGCATGTACCACTACGCCCAATTTATGTGCTACTGGGGATTGAATCCAGGGCTTTGTTAGTGCATGCTAAGCCAGCATCCCACCAACTGAGCCATATTTCCAGCCCTCTCTGTAAGTATTTCTTAAATCTAGTACTGCTACGACCGGGTACCCAGATCTACATTTACTCTCTGACTAGTGACAATTTAATTCTGTAAAGCAGGAAATGGAAAGCAAATGTGCACGTCAACAATGACAACACTGCAGTTAGGGTGTGTCAGACACCGACTGAAATATTTATCATATGAACTCACTGATGCTTCACAGAAGCCTTAGCAGGGCAACAGTTACAGTATGTCCATTCTTGGTTGTTTGTTTCTAAGATTTATTTTTATTTTTATTTATTTATTGGTTTTTCAAGACAGAGTTTCTCTGTGTAGCCCTGGCTGTCCTGGAACTCGCTCCGTAGACCAGGCGGGCCTTGAACTCACAGAAATCTGCCTGCCTCTGCCTCCTGAGTGCCGGGACTAAAGGAGTGCACCACCGCCACCACCACCCAGCTTATTTTTATTTTTAATTATGTGTTCAGGTATGTACGTGTCTCTGTGTGGGTGTGTGCATGTACGTGCAGGTGCTTGTGGATGCCAGGAAAGGTCACCAGATGCCCTACAGCTGGAGTGACAAGGGTTATGAGCTCCCTGCTGTGGGTGCTGCCGGGAAAGAGCACAGCTGTAACTGCTGAACCATCTCTCCAAACCCCTGGCTGTTGTTGTGAAACAAGATCTTTTCCTAGAGACCTGTCTAGCTTTGAACTCAATGTGTAGTCCAGGCTGAGCTGGAACTCTTGAGATCCTCCTGATTTAGCTTCCTGAGTGCTGAAATTAGAGGAATACACACCACCAAGCCCAGCAAAACTTGGATTACATTTTTTACATTTATTTATTTATATGTATGTTGTATGTGTGTGTTTGTTGTGTGTGGGGTGTGCACACACATGCCACAGTGTGTCTATGGAGGACGGAGGACAATTTGCAGGAACTGGTTCTAACTCAGAGTGTCAGGCTTGGCGGCAAGCATCTCTATCCACTGAGCCATCTCCCCGGCCCACACTCAGATGCTGTAAAATCGGACCGGGAATCTCATGCGCTTACCATAGGCCCACGTCTCGTGCGTGGAGGCCTTCTGCCTGAACTTCTCAGCCAGGTGCTCCAAGCGCTCCAGTCTCCGAATCTCATTCAATAGCCACTCCTCGTAGCCCTTCTCAGCCTGCTCCAACCTCTGCCAGGCACCAGCAATGTCCTGAGGAACAGAAAATGTCTGAGGCCACAAGTATCACATGTGGGCTTCTAGGGCTCCCATGAATCCCCCGACACGTGTCTGACAGTGATGTCCTCTGGTTGCATCTTTCCTTGCTTCTTCTGCACAACTAACCATCCTGCTGGTTTGGTTTCCAAATGTCTAAATCACCAGGGTGGCCTTTTAAATTAGCACAGCTGTTCTTATCAGTTACCCAGACACCCCTCCAAATGTGGACCAAGTCCCACAGGGTGGAGAGGGTCGGTGGTAACGGCAGGAAGGGGAGTGCCCGGGAAGAGCTAGATGATGTAAATTATAGAGAAACCCAGGCAAGGGCAAGGTCACAAGTCTGGGAGGCGGGGAGGAGCAGAGGCTTTGCTGAAAGCCTGCAGGGCACCATCTCAGGACACCAAGAACTGCATGATGGGAGAGGGTAGAGTATCAGTAACGAAGGCCAAGTTTGGTGGCGCACACTGATAATCCCAGCTACTCAGGAGGCCGAGGCAGGAGGGATGTAAGTTTGAGTCTAGCCTGGGGAACTTAATGAACTCGAGGTCAGCCTACCAACTTTGTAAGACCATTTCTCAAAAGTAAGATTTGATCCCCAGCTGACAGTCCAGAGTCCATCAAAACTTGAGAGAAAATGATTAGAAATGATAAATCTGGTCTATCATAATTTACCAACGATGCCTAAAAGATGAACAAGAGAAAGTGAAACACACGTCCAAAACCAAAAATGATATGATCTATGTTTTGGAACAACGTGAATCTATCCCTGCTTACCTAATTTTGTATAAATAAAGCACTCTGGCTGCTAGTGACTTGGGCTGTAAGATTAAAAAAAGAAAGAAAGAAAGATCTGAAAAGGGCTGGTGAGGTAGCTGAGAGTTGGTGTGCTTGCCCTGTACATGCAAAGTCTTGGGGTCCAACCTCAGTAATCTCTCAACCCACAAAAAACGGAGTGATTACAGGGCCGTTCACTAACAGTCACACTCAGGAAGTAAAGGCCTCCTCAGTAGACCAAAGGCAGTGGGGGCTGAACTGTGGCCACTCACCGACACCATCTTGCCCTCGGAGGGCATGAAAGCTGGCCGGTTGCTGATCCGAAGCTTGGTCTGCAGCGTGTTGAAGTTGATTTCCAGCTGGCACTTCTCCTGCACCTTGGGGGGCTTGTGTTTACGACGGTAGTCCCGGAAGTCCTCCAGCTTCTTCTGCATGGCCTGCATGGTCTTCTCAGGTGTCCTGTTCTCTAGCCAGGGGATTGTGCGCCGAATCCATTCCAAGAGCTGTTTCCAAACATAAAAGTGGAGCTGAAAATACTAGCAAACTGCTCCCAGTTCAAAAATAAAGGGGCCCAATGACTGGAACCAGTTCCCCTCAGGCTCCCAAATGACTGAACATGGTCACAACTGCACTGACTTCAAGGGGGGAGACAGCTCTGTGCATGGTACAATGAATAGCAGTGTCCACCCAGGGCCACAGTGACCACCCCAATGAGACCACACACAGGTTTAACTTGAACTTCAGGTCAGCACACGAAGTCGTGTTTGACAAAAATGTGACATGTACAAGAAACACAGCAACCAGACACTAGCAGACAAATGCTGATGGAGCTTTCAAATTCTAAAAAGAAAAACAAAGCAAAGCAAAGAATGGTGTTGATACACTCAGCAAGAACTGGGTGGCATGTCAAAGGTTTCATTGAAAAAAAACAAGCTCAGGTCTCTAATGAGTTTACTCCTAGAGAATGTACTATAAGCCTAAGACAGACTCTGGGGCAGAGGAGGATTTATCATCTAGTTTTCATGAAAATCCACAAGCTATGAGTAAAAAGGGTAGTGAATTCCCCAAAACTAGTATCTGCCCTTCTCCTGAGTCACCACCCAGGTCTCAGAGATGACCTGTTGGACACCTAGTCACGTATATATTTTTTTCTTTAATTTGAGATTTTACTTTTTATTTTATGTGTATGGGTGTTTTGCCTGCAGGTGTATCTGTGCATCACATGCATGAAGTGCCTTTAAAGGCCAGAAGTGGGTTCAGGTGCCCCTGGAACTGGAGCTACAGACAGTTCAAACTGCATTCAAACCCAGATCCTGAGGAAGAACAGCCAGGTTCTTAACTGCTGAACCGTCTCTCCAGCCCCCCTTTCATTTCATTTACTTATTTATTTAATTTACTCATATGTGTACTGATCCCTTGGAAAGTGTCAGCAGACTAGAATGAAAACTAGTTACAGTGATGATGCCCCCACTCTCACAAGAGTAAACGAAAAACTTGCAGATTGAATATGAATGTCCCTCACAGGCTCATGTGTCTGAACACTTCCTGCCCAGCAGGTGGCGCTGTTCAGGAAAGTGTTAGGAGGAAGCAGCTCACTGGAAGAAGTGAATCACTGGAAGCAGACTCTGTGGTTTTCACAGTTTGGCCTTCCTTCCTGCTTGCTCTCTCTCTCTCTCTCTCTCTCTCTCTCTCTCTCTCTCTCTCTCTGCTTTCTTTTTTTTGTTGCTGTTGTTTTTTTGTTTGTTTGTTTGTTTTTGTTTGTTTTTGTTTTTTCGAGACAGGGATTCTCTGTGTAGTTTTGGTGCCTGTCCTGGTCTATAGACCAGGCTGGCCTCGAACTCACAGAGATCCACTTGGCTCTGCCTCCCAGATGCTAGGATTAAAGACGTGCGCCACCACCGCCTGGCTCTCTGTTTCTTGACTGTGGATGCAATGTGACCAGCTCACCTCAGGATTCTGTTGCCATGCCTCCTTTTCCAAGGGGACTATTGTCCTCTTGGAACTTAGAGTCAGAATAAACCATTTCTCCTGTAAGTTACTTTTGTAAGGTGGGTTTGTTTTTTTTTTCACACCAATGAGAGCGAAATTAAGTTAATGGCGTGATGAGTAAGAAAAATCCTGACAATTAACCATCTTCCTGTGATGAACATACTAAACTCTTGAAGTTTGAGACTGGCCTTACTGCCAACAAATTTGATTTTTTTCCCACAGCAATAATAACAATTACAAAAGAAAAAAGAGTGGTAGGACTCAAACAACTAAAATTTCCTTGTATCAGCAGCATGAAGGTATACATTTCATTTACTTTGATTGAATCATCACCAAATACCTATTTGGGAAGATTAAACCCACTTAGGCTGATAATTTTCATAGCACAGACCAAATATCAGGTCAATCAA
Source organism: Peromyscus eremicus (assembly GCF_949786415.1). Classification (NCBI taxonomy): domain Eukaryota; kingdom Metazoa; phylum Chordata; class Mammalia; order Rodentia; family Cricetidae; genus Peromyscus; species Peromyscus eremicus. Next base: position 48,124,061 of record NC_081420.1, on the reverse strand, counting down.
ATTAAGGCAAAAATTATTTAGTCTTGTATTTATTTTTGTTTTCTTTTTTTAACCTTTTAAACTATTTTTAAAATGTAGTTTAAGTTATCTGGTCTTAAATATGGCTCTTTACTTGAGTTCTGTCTCTGAGGACACAGCTTTGGGGTCCCTCGGCCTTGGCTTGTGTCACAAAAGGAACACAGAAGCACAACAAAGATGTCTTGGTACCCTCTCTGCTATGATAAGGACCAAAAAAAAAAAAAAAAAAAAAAAAAAAAAAAAAAAAAAAGAAAGAAAAAAGAAAAGAAAAAGAACTGTAAAAGCATTGCTCAAATCAAAAATCAGGATAAAGAGCCACAGAAATGCATCCCCGAGGCTCCAAGGTTTTGGAAGGTGAGCCCAGATCCCACTCTGGGCCTGTGTACACACCTCCTCCTCCAAAAAGATTATGCAAACTCCTTTCACATGGGGTCACAGTGCTGAACAGGGCTCTTGACACAAAGAGCATCCTACATGATGTCAGTAGCCCACAAGCCAGGGGGAAAAAAAAACAAGGTGCATGATGTTGCCTTGAGGGTCTGACCTTGCAGGGGCAGAGCTAAGACTAGAGTCCCCTTCCTACCACCTCCAAACATGCAGACTATGACTAAGCTTTGCAGTCTTTGCAAAGACCATGGGGGTGTGGGGGGCGCATTGGCACTAGGCATGTTGCTACAGGATAAACAACCTCTGAGCCCAGGTGTGTTTTCTGCTTTCACTCTGTCTGAGATGAAAAGTACAAAAATAAACATGGACAATCCATTGGCAGTCTCTGCCTCACCCCTGGCTGCAGGTGGACAGAGCTGGGGCCACCCATTTCCTTTACCTCACTCGCTAGCCTCTCATATTCTTCCATCAGTCTCTCATTCTCTTGATTCACAGCAAGAACCTTACATATCCTGTTAGCTGCTGTCTCGGCCTGCAAAACACAATAGGTAAACAGGATGGCTGGTCGACAAGGGTATGCGTGCAAACACACAGAAAGCAAGACATGGTCGGGCAAGGCAGGTTGAAGGAGATGGTGTGTTGAAAATGGTGCAGTCTGGGTCAGGGTCGGGTGAGATAGAGGGGATGAATCAGTTCACACCTTTTTTAGTTTTCACACAGACTTACAGGGCAGGCTGAATACACTGTAGGGAATAACGGGGAGATATCATTAGTCTAAAGCACAAGCTTTATAAAACATTGAGCAAGTTAGTAACAGAAATATGTGGGTCAAAGGACACCAAGATCTCAGGTCCCTGACTGTCCACCTAAATGCTCCTGAACACTGACCCTGTCACTACGGGGTGGAATGACACTGGCTTCAGAACTCAAAGCTGAAGTGATTGGGTCCTGTTACCATGTCATTGACCTTGAATCCATGGAAAGACCTCAGCTCTTTTCAGGAACAGGTAGAACTTTCTAGATAGGATACTAGAGACAAGTTTGCCTTAAGATGTTGTTTGATCCATTGTTTAATCTACAAGAGGAATCATCGAAGCAATAAATAGTTTTCTGTCATCATCTTGAAGGGAACTTGGGTCACGTGTTTCATAATATGCTCCTCCAATAGATCAAGAAAAGGTATGTGCCTGTCTGTCCTAAAGCAGGGGTGTCCAACTCATGGCCCATGTGCCACATGTAACCAGGACAGCAATGATAGTATCCCAACATCACGTTGTAAACTCTTCAGATTCTTTGTTTTTAGACAGTTTTACTATGCAGCTCTGGCTGCCCTAGAACTCAATATGTAGATCAGGCTGGCCTCAAACTTACAGAAATCTGCCTGCCTCTGCCTCCTAAGTGGTGAAATTAAAGGAGTGTACCCCCATATTTATTGTTGTTTGTTGTTACATTTTACTCTGTGTGTGTGTGTGTGTGTGTGTGTGTGTGTGTGTGTGTACATGTACAGAGACTGTGCACAAGTAAGTACAGATATATGTGTACCAAGGCACATATGTGGATATCAGAGGACAACTTGCAGTGTCTTCTCTCTTTCTGCCATGTGGGTCCCAGGGATTGAACTCAGGTTGTCAGGCTTGGCAGCAAATACCTTTACCATGGAGCCATCTCATCAATCCTACTTGAAAAAAATTGTGTGTGTGTAGCTCAATTGCATGGTTCTTGAGTGTGGACTTTGTAGGTGACAACATAATGTTGCAATGTCAGGCAAAGTAAATATATGCATGCTTTTGCAACCTTTGGGCTACAGGCTGGACACCCCTGTGCTGCCCAAGACAATCCATCTTTGTCCAATGTGGCCCAGAGAAGCTAACCAACTGGACACTTTCCCAAAGCCTGGCTTCTAAAGCCCTGATTCTCCTGGCCACGCTGATTCCAATTACCCTCATCTCTCCACGGTGGCCTTTACAGAGGAGAGACACAAGGCACACTTTGCCCATCCAGACCTTACGGGTTGCCCAGGTAAAGGGGACAGGTGAATCTGCAGAAGGTGGATGACTGTTCTCTCACAGTGTCCCTCAGACTGTTCTGAGGTATGTGAATGCTTCTGAGGTTGTAACCTTTTTATCCCTTTGACTAAAAATACAATTAGTCTTGAGTGATGGAGCAAACCACTAAATAGAGGTCATTTCCAGGCCAATGAGAACAAGTAGCATGGGAGAAGTCTTCATGTCTCCTAGTCACCTTCCCTTGCCACTCGATGCATGCAGCGCACTCTTCGAGGCACTCCGCGCCCCAGAATGTACAAATGTTTCTAACAATTTTCTAACAAAGTAGAAGAAATATCTTAGGAGGGGAAAGAGTAGAGAAAAACACTTTGGTTATTGTCTAAAGTTAAAAAAAAAATGACTTGTAGTTTGGAACTTGCTGTGTTAGGTCGTTATGAAACACTGAGATTCCGAGGTCAGATGTGAAGCACACAGACACACACCCAGAAACACACGCGCGCACACAGAAGCGCAGCGCAGCCCGCTGCGTGCACAAGGGACGAGTACCTGCTCCGCTCCCGCGAAAGCATGGTAGAAGCAGGAAACGTAAGTCATGATGGCTCTTTCATCGGGTTTGGGAGTGTTGACAATGTCTGAGGGGGCAAAAATAACACGGGACACAGACACACACAGGCGAAGAGGAGAAACCACGGTGAACGGAGGGAGGAACTGATCAGCTTACACGACCACTTTGCTTCGCATTTCATGGGCCCACGACCCGGAACCTCAGGGCAGCCGGACAGCATTGAAATGATCCCAGAATAGGAATTTGGGAATTACATTTTTTTTAACCCATTTGTTCAGTATATGAATGTGTGTGTGTGTGTGTCCACACACATATTCCGTGGAATGTGTGCCCCCACACACATTCTATGGAACGCATATTGAGGTCAGAGGACAACTCTTGAGAGTCAGTTCTCTCCTTCCACCAGGTGGAGCCCGGGGACCAAATTCAGGTTATCAGGCTTGTTGGTAAATGCCTTTATCTACTCAGTCATCTTGCCAGTCCTGGAAACTGGATATTTTAATGGTCCAACTGAGGGCTTGTGCCCTGCATCCCTTCAATGGGCTTTTGAAAGTATATATAGCATGTTAACATGGGGATTCATATGGCATCTATCAGGATCATTATCCCATTTTTGTTAGTCTTGTTTGTGACTCTCAAAACCTTGATTCTGAGGAAGACAGGTTACTTTGAAAGATGCTAGAGCCACAGCAGGGCTGTCCTACTTCCCAGTCCCACCCTCACATGCCTGGGAGCTCTCTGCTCTGGAAACCACCCTGAGAGAGAAGCGAAACTCATTATGTGTGTGTGGTTGTGGGGGTGGGTTGTCTTTAACACCTTCAAAACATACTTACCTTCCCACAAAGAGTAAGGAAACATCTAAAGAAGGGGGCAAACATGGCTGTGCTTATTGCTACCATTTGTATTAGCTGCTGCAGACCATATAGAAGAGAAACAGAACCTGCTGACCACACATGCTTTCCTCCTATGATATCATTTTTGGTGAGTGCTTTTTTACCTGTCCATAGACGTGGTTGGGCCAATGCACACAGGGAGATAAAATGATACCCTGTCATTCTTTACAGTGAAACTCTGACCTTGGGTTTTCTGAAGCTGTGAGTAAATGAATGTGGGATCCTGTAAGCATATGGAACCTTCTGGAAAACAACATGACCAGCATTCGAGCAGAAAGTTTCAAAGAAAACTAGACTATAAAAGACCAAGGACTGGGCCGGGCGGTGGTGGCACACACCTTTAATCCCAGCACTCGGGAGGCAGAGCCAGGCAGATCTTTGTGAGTTCGAGGCCAGCCTGGGCTACCAAGTGAGTTCCAGGAGAGGTGCAAAGCTATACAGAGAAACCCTGTCTCGAAAAACAAAAACAAACAAACAAAAAAAAGACCAAGGACTGCTTCCTCAGAACCAGACGGTCTCCCTGTTAAGGAGAGGGGGCCAGGAAGGGTGAGGGGAATGATAGAAAATAAAATGAGACACAGAAGGTGATGGGTGAGTGGTGACGTGCTCCACGACCTCCCCTCTGTGCACCAGCAAAGGTATGATAGTAACAGGACACGTGAGTTACTGCCGCTCTGTCATCCGGGAAGGTCTGCCAGTGTGTACTAAATCTATGTGGAGAAAAGAGGGCTAAGTGCTTGGATGCTCCAACAACAGGCTTCTGATAAGCACTTCCTCTGGGAGTCTCAAAGAGAGCCTGCCCCCACCATGCAGTTGCTGTCTGAGTCTGGCTCAAATCACAGAAGTCACACTTGCAGTCTCTGTTCTGAGAGCTTGTGAGAACCGCCAAGGGAAAGAAAAAGATTGCAGAGAGGAGAGTACGGTAGATCCAGAAAAGCCTAAGTTATAAGAAAGCACACGAGGCTCCTAGAATTCTAGCACATTCACAGGCTTTCTGTGATCTGGAGGGCTGAGGTCAACAAGATCCCGTCTACAGGTCTACAAGAAGCATGTGTGCCCACAGATCTAAACTCAGAGCTCACCTTCAAACAGGTTCAAGGTGGATACAATTTTTACCAATGGTAGAAAGTATGGTAGACAGGATGAGAAGAATGCCCCCAGTTTCCACTTCGAGGGAAGTTCATGGCTCAGGAGGTCAGTTAGCCTCATGATAGCCCACACGTGGATTCAGAGACCAACACAAATATCCCAGGATGAGAGCGACAATAGCAGGTGGAAATCAAGGACTTGCCGGGTGTCAGGGCTAAGCTGACAGCAGGAGATGGGGGCCCGTCAGCACAGCGAATGAGCGGAGGAAAGGCTACTGAACGCCATGGTGAGAGCTGGGCTGAGAGCAGACCACAACACCCCTCTGGTAATACATGATGATCCGCAGTGGTTACATCCCGGCTCGCTCTGCACCCAAGACCATCACAATCTTAACCGTCACAAGATTCCTGCACAGCTCTCCTACAGCTATAGTTAAGGCAGTGTATAAACATTATGGATCATTAAAGGAGACGACAAAGAAAAGGAATAGTCAGGCAGAACAGCACATGCCTGTAACCCCATGTGGTGTTTGAAAGGAAATGGCTCCCAAAGGGAGCAGCACAATTAGGAGGTGTGGCTTTGTTGAAGTAGGTGTGGCTTTGTTAGAGGACGTGTGTCACTGTAGGGGTGGGCTTCGAGTTCCATGTTCAAGCCACTCCCAGTGTCACGGTGGGATTCCTGTTGCCTTCTGATCAAGATGTAGCCAGCACCCTGTCTGCCTGCACACCACCATGCTCCCCACCATGATGATAATGGACTGAACCTCTGCAACTGTAAGCCGCCACCTCAATTAAATGTTTTCCTTTACAAGAGTTGCCGTGGTTGTGGTGTCTCTTCACAGCAATAGGAACCCTAAGACACCCCAGGACTTGGGAGGCTAAGGCGGGGTGTTGGCCTCTGGTTCTGGGCTAGCCTGGGTTATATAGTGGATTCAAGGTCAACTTGGAATGTATAGAAAGATCTTGCTCAGAGAACTGGAAGTAAAGGAGGGAGGGAGCCAAGGAAAGGAGGGGAGAAGAAAAGGAGAAGGTAGGGGGAGAAAGGGAGGAAGAAATGATACAAGTGCTAAAGCATGCCTGCAGCCAGATGACAAAGTGAAGGATAACTGCATTCCCAGCCAGGACCCAGAGACTAAGGGGAACCAGAACAGAGGAGGAGGTGAGTAGTGGCAGGGCGGTAATGGTGATCCTGCTACCACCATCAGTGTGCAATGAAAGCAACCCTGGCCCTTCCACTCAGGATAGGCATTCAAGAGGCACTAATGAGCAGAGAGATGAACATATTAATCCACGTTGGATATTAATTCAAGAGCTCTTGGTGGGGAGAGGACAACTGGAAGGGGCATTTCTATGCTCCTGTTCTGCATTCTCCCTCTAGAGAGCCTGGCAGGAAGCACAGGAGGGCTTCCTTCTGTCTGTGTTCTGAGTACTTGTGAGAACACCAAAGAGTTCAAGTGTTAGCACCCACATGGGGTGTGGAATAGAGTATTGCTAACTGAGAAGCTGCTGCCATGGACTGAACGGCTGAGCCAGCAACTGTGCCTGGACCTCATGCAGAAGGATCACCCCAGAGGGGAGGGAGTGAAGAGGAACTGAGGCTGGAGTACACAGATCCCTTAGCCCAGCAGGTGTCCTTATACCACAAGGACAGGTGGTGGCAGACTCCAAGAGAAGGCAGTCCTGGGCCAATGCTGCCACAGGGTGAGGAGTCTGGGGCTCTCAAGCCCCCAAAGGTAGAGAAAGATCTTTTCCCCTCAGCCTCTGGCCTGACCAACACTCTGAGTCCAGACAGAGCTGTGGGGAGAAAGGAGCTCTGGTGCTTTAAGCCACCCAGCTTGTGGTTGTTCAGCACGAAGAGAACTGACTGATGACTAATTAGAATTCCCATTACGGAATAATGGCACGAACAACAACAAAGCAAAAGCAAAGTCAGAGCCACAGAGAGCAGAAACTTACACAGCTCAGGATCCCACAGTTCCCAGCAGACAGAAATTGGCTCACAGTAAGTGTTCAGTACTCGTCTGCTAAGGGATAACTGCTCACGGATAAATGAAATGAATGCATCCTCTCCAAATGCCTTTGAACAGTGGGCCGCAGGTACAACCCGCATGAATTTGCCACTCCAAAGGGACACAAGAAGTATATGAAACAAGCCCCCAGAAGGGGAACTGGCAAACTGCAAACTATACAAAAGGTCTGTCAACATTAAATTTCATTTAGATAAATTCAAAACAAAACGTAAAAGTTTGGTTAGTACACTGAGGGCCAAATGTTCCATATTTTAAATTCTGTTCCACAGCTTTTAGCTGGGAAGACTTGTTTTCTCTTAAGTGCTAAATCTCACAAAGGGATTTATCTGCTAAATGTATCTCTCCACAGGGAAGAGAAAAGCATCTGCTACTCAAAACAAAACAAAACACAGAAAGTCTTTTTAAAACACAGCAAACCAATAAAGCCTGCTGTGTGGACTTACAATCTCAGTTACTGGAAAGCCTGAGACAGGAGGATCAAAAGACCTGGCTGGACTGTGGGGTGAGTTCAAGGACAGCCGGGGTAACCTAACGAGACTTGAGACCCTGACTCAAAACTAGAAAGTAAAAAGAGGGCTGGGAATACAGCTCAGTGGTAGAGTGCTTGCATAGAAACACAGGGCCCTGAACTCAATCTCCAGTACTGTAGCACTATCTGTGTGATGTGTATAAATATGTGGTATGTATAAACACTACAGTACATGCATACTACATATTTATACACACCTGGGATATGTATACATATTTTTGAGAGTGTGTATATGTATGTATCTGTACACACACACACACCTCTCTAGATCTCAATCTATTTACCAAAGCATTCTGTTTTTGTTTTTTGTTTGTTTGTTCATTTGTTTGTTTTTGAGACAAGGTTTCTCTGTGTAGCTCTGGCTGTCCTGGAACTCACTCTGTAGACCAGACTGGCCTCAGAGTCACAGAGATCCATTTCCTCTGCCTCCTGAGTGTGGGGATTAAAGGTGTGTGCCACCACCGCCTGGCTTACATTCTAGTTCTTATCTAAAGCTGAAATTTTTGTCAAATCCTGCTTCTACAGTTCTGCTGGCCCATTTTTAGCAAGATCATGTATGAGCAAGATAGACACAAAACTCTAATACTCATGCGTTGAGGGGCAGAGCTTTGTTGGAATCCTAAGTACTTCAGATGTAACACGGCTATAGCTTTACAAAGCTCCCATCCACAGCCACAGCTTTTACAACCTATAGGATTTTTTTGCTTTTGTTTTTGTGTAACTCGGTAGGCATTCTTTCATCTCACCTTCAGCATCCAACATTTTAGGAATATCCAAGTGCTTCTCTGCTATTTCCATGGCCAGGTTAATGTTTCCTATGGGGTCATCCTGTGTAGAAAACAAGACAACCAGGTTTTTAAAATACCAAAGCAATGAACAAGACACACATGTCACTGCAGCAAGGGTACCTTCCCGCTCACACAGGACTAGAATTACACAACGTTCCTTCTTATGAGACACCGAGAGAAACATCAGAAGTCACAGAAACCACAGGACCCATGCAGCTCCACCTCACAGGGTGTAAGAGGGCAAATGCTGGATTAGGAGGTGGGGGGTCAGATATTTTGTCATCAGTCAGAAAGGACACCCTGATATGCATTAGGGCTATGGAAAAAGCCTCAACCATTCTAAATCATGAAAGCCATTTTCCAGATGTGGAAGGTGACCTTGAGGATGTTTACCCCAATCATACTGTGATGTCTGTTTGTTTGACACACCTCACAAGTCCTCCCTTGAACTGATCCTCCTGCTTCTACTCCCCAAGTGCCAGGATTACAGGTATGCACCACCACACTCAGCTTGATACGCTGGTTTAGAATATAAGCGAGCTGGGGCACAGGAAGATGAAAGGCAGGTGATCCTGGGTGAATGCTTAGCTCACTGGAGAGGTCCTAGGTGGCTATGAAGAGCAGAAATGATTCTTCTATTATGTTAAAGGTAAGAAAATGACAGTATTAAAAACTCAAGTGAATTCACAATGGTCATGTTCTTTTTACAGGAAATTATGTTTTTTCACCTTGTGGAATTGGCTAAACATGCATAACAAGGTTAACTAGAGATGTGTAACTGAAAAACTAAAGACTTGACATAAACTGTTTTAATCTCTTAAAGAGATGAACTATGATAAATCTGAAATGGATGAAGGTAAGAGAGAAAAATCCAAATGATCAACAGTGCTAGTTCAGGGACAACTTCAACCAACTTTTAGTGTCATTTAAATATTTCAAATTTCTTTAAATTTATTAGTGTGTGTGTGTGTGTGTGTGTGTGTGTGTGTGTGTCTGTCTGTCTGTCTGTCTGTCTGTCTCTCACGCACGGGCAGGCACATATGTATCACAGAGTATGTGTGCAGGTCAGGGGACAACTTCCAGTTGGTTCTCTCCTTCCATCACGGGTCTAGGGGTTGAACTCAGGTTGTGAGGTTTGGCCAGCAAGTACCTCTGCCTGCTGAGCCATCTCGTCTGCCCATTTGAACATCTTAGAAACTGCACTGCTTTGCAGTGTTCTCAGGCCCCTTTACTACAAGGGACCACCTGAAAGCCTCAGGCTTCAAAAACACATTCCAGATGTGCCCACAGAGAACACCACTGTCATGTCCTTTACTTCACAGAGTATCTGATTATATCAGGCAAAAATGGTTTTTAACCAAGTATTGTTTCAATAAAGCATATATTCATTTGATTAATCTTGTTAAGCAAATCTTACTTGCCTGTTTTATGGCTATGTTTATGAACCTTACTAGTTAGATGAAAAAAAATTTTTTTTCAAAAAATATGTAAGCAAGATTCCAGAGCCCAAAACTAAGTGAGACTTTGTGGCAACCATTTGGTTTAGATTGTTATTTAAAGAGATGAAATGTGGCAATTCAGTACTTCCTAGCACAGGAAGTCATGTGACCCTGGGCAAGCCCTGGCTCTCCCACTTTCTAGGTCTACAACGCTGGACTAGTAAGTACTGGAACCAGGTGTGATGGCTCATGTCCATAATCCAAGCACTCTAGAGGCTGAGCAGGAGAACTGCCCTGAGTTTAAGGGGAGTCTGGGCTACACAGCCAGACCCTGTGTCAAACAAACTAACAAAAACTAAAGCACTGACTTTAGTGTGAAACTTCAATGAATATGTATGCATGATTTTATGCACATGCTTACATATATTGAGAATATATGCATACATACATTTATTCAGAATAGATTCTGATATAAAGAATGTAAAGCACTACATTATATTGTTGTCATTATATATTACTAATTTTCTACCCACTAAGGATGACTAATTCCACAAGTCTATTCATTTCCAAACCAAAAACTGATCACTCTAAATTGGTAGTGAAACAGTCTATTTAGAACAAGTTCTTCATTTTATAAATGCAATAAACATTCATAGGGAAAATGTATATATGCTTATGAGCATTGGCTAGCCTGAAAAGCTACTTTCTACCATGGTACCTCCGTCCTCATCTTTTGGGACAGGCCGGGGTGGGAGTGGGGTTGAAGGTGGGGCAAGTGATAACTAACGAGATTGAGGGAAGCCAGAGGGCACTTGCCCCACAACTGTACATGCCACACACGTGAGGGCAGCATGCAAGAGAGCCAGTTTCCAACCCAAAATACACAGCACACATGAACGGCCAGCTCAGCACACCAGCAGGAAATCTGTGGCTACAACCCAAGGCAAGCATGTCTGAGACTGCCATACTCTCAGCCCTAAATCTTCCTGCGTTATTATTTCTGAAGCATGGCAATTCCAGAGGAGGGCCTGGTTTCTCTTTGTTCCACAACCTATGTTTTAAAATGACCTTGACTCTTGCTGGATAGTCCGGGTTGGCTGCCCTCAAATTCACAACTCTCCTGCCTCACCCTCCCAAGTGCTGGGCACCATACCTCACTCTAGAATTACTTTTAAAGATGGAATTGTGAGAGGAGCACTCCTGCAGTCACGGTACTTAAGATGTAGAGGCAGGAAGTTGAAGAGTTCAAAGCCAGCCTCAGCCGGGCGGTGGTGGCTCACGTCTTTAATCCCAGCACTCGGGAGGCAGAGCCAGGCGGATCTCTGTGAGTTCGAGGCCAGCCTGGGCTACCAAGTGAGTTCCAGGAAAGGCGCAAAGCTACACAGAGAAACCCTGTCTCGAAAAACAAAAACAAAAACAAAAACAAAGCCAGCCTCAGCTACAAGAGCCCCGTTTCCCACACTACTCCACTGAACTCCAACCTCATCTGAGACCTAGAACATTGAATTTTTTCTAAGGTTAACCCCCGCACCCCACCCCAAATTTCCAAAGCTTCTTTTGTAAGACAAAAAACTAATTCTTGCCATCAACAATGGCATAGTTGTGATGATCCTGTGTGAGAAACAAATTAATCAGTTCTCAACAGATACATAAGAATCCTCCAGAAAGGTAAAGTGAATTTTTAAGGGCAAGGAATACGGCTCACTAGTAAGCTCTCCCCTAACATATGCAGTCTCCTGGTGCCATTAAAAAGGAGGAGAGCAACTGAACCTTTCCCCCAACCCTAGCCACTGTCCATCTTTGTAATCTAGGCCTGTAAAACCTTTACCATGTAAAGCCTTCTGGGCAGCCCACATCCATGCTAGTCAGTGCTGATGTGCTCATTCTCAGGGTGACATGCCGAGCGTGATGGGTGGGTGACACGGAAAACCACCCCAAATGAGTGACCTTGTTAAGCTTTGAGTAGTCAATGAGGTCAGGCCGGTGTCTGTGGATGAGGGCACAGAGTCCAAGGCCATCTTTCCAGCTTCACAGCACAGAGGAGAAGAACGTGGGTTAATGAAGAGACCTGGGGTTCCCCTGGGTGAGACACCAGCTGTTCCCATCTGATGTCACGTACCAAAGGGACCTCCCCAATGAGTGACACCAATGGCCCCAGATGGTCCCGCCTTGTACTTTCCCATACACATCTCCATTCCCTTCCCTCTCCTTTCCATTTTGAGCAGGCTCAGCCTTGCCAGGGACCCTGGCCCCATCCACTCTGTGCTGGCACAGACAGCAATGGGAAATGAGATAAGTCTACCACTGTCCCTACCCTTTTAATCCTGGGGTTTCCTACTCATTTTTTTACCCAGTCTTCACTCTGGTCCATACCTGGTACTGCCCAGTAACCCCCTTCCCCGAGGATACTGACCCCATGTGGGAGATGCACCCCTCTGAAAGTTCTTATGGTACTTTTCAAAGCCAACACTGTCCCCCAGCTACTCTGTCTTTCCTTGGGGGATTGCTTTCATTGATTTATCTGTTTATTTTGAGACGGGATTCTTCAGCATGGCTCAGGCTGGCCTCAAACTCTCACCCTTCCAGCCTCAGCCTCCTAAGTGCTGGGAATGCAGATGGATGGTACCATTCTGAGCTTACTTTTATTTTTTTTTAAAGGCCAAAGATTGTAGGTGAGAAGGTCACAAACCTGGATGTCAGCAGGGACAGACACCACTATTAATGGCCCTTGGATGCTCAGCTCTGAGTGTACTGCGGACAGCAGAGTCAGCAAGAGCGGGCATGGAAGGGATCCCTCAGGGAGTTAGAAATGGAGGAAGACCCTGATGGAAACATCACTTGGAAAGGCTTCAGGGTGAGAAGAGGAGACAACTACATACAGGCAAACACGGAAGCCTGACTTCCACCCTGGCTGGCCATTTCAGCTCTCCCTGGCTTCTTTGGGACAGGGAATGCTTTCTTTCTCCTCTGCTTGAAGGCCTAGCTTGGTGCTACCATCCTGGAGATATTCTAACGTATTTTTAAATATAATTTTTAAAGTATTTCTTTGAGTGAATCACACAGGTATACAGTTTAATCCTCATTCCCTACTCTTCCCTAATTCTTCCTAGATCTATCCCCATCTTCCTAATCCTCTTCCTTCTTCTTTCTTTTTTAAAAAATAATCCATCAAGTCCAACTGGGCTGTCCATATACTCATGGAGGACCAGCCACTGGAGTATGATTGACCTATCAAGGGTCATACCCTTCAAGGAAAATGACCCTCCCTCTCCATAGCCATTAATCTAATAATTTTCTAGCTAGAAGTACCTCCCCGTCTGTCACTGTGATGTGACCTTGTCCTTCCTTTCTCTCACTACCCACAGACCCATGGGAACTCACCATCCAAAGGATGAAAATATGACCAAGCCTCTGCTCACATGTGACAGTACTAGAAAACCTCCTGGGAGCTAAGCCTGCAGCCAGAGCCACGCTGCACTCCCATGCCAAGTCTGGGTTGCATCTGTCCTGTTCCCTGCCATTTTTAAAATGTGATTTTCCTATTTGTTCTCAATTTTAGTGATTAAAGCTGAGGGACTTAGCAGGAGGCACCAGGTTGGCAGAGCGCCCGGAGTGGTTGCAGAGTCTGCTGGGGTCCCATTGTCACAGATAAGAGTCCACCACTCCTGCCACAAGGAGCCCCAAATCAGACTAGGAAGGACCCTGGCACAGCACAGCCTCCACTTATAAACACACCCCCTTGCTTGCAAACCCTAAAGGACTGTTTCCTCTGGGAGACCTTAAGTACTGGGAAAAGATAACTTCACTTCTGCGGTGGAAACTACCCCCTGGACAGGAGAGATCCTAGTGAAAGCCATGTGCTTCTCCTGGCCTCCCTGGGCTCTGCGGGGACAGACAGGGATTGACAGCCCTGGCACGCACCTGGTGTGGAAGTTCTGGATGTTGACATTCCTGTAGGGGGCCGTCTTCCTCTGACACCACAGCAGCAGACCCTCTTTGGCAGAGGTTTCTGTAATGACACCAAGAAAAGGCGTCTGGAAGGAAAAGCACTCGGAAAAAGGCCATTTTCTTTTAGACATACAAAACAATCATTTAGGGGAAACTCAGACATGCCATTCTCACAGCTACACCTGGAAATTTTTAAATTTGCTTTATCACTGATTACAAAATTGTAACCAAGGCTATGGGATGTAGCTCAGGAGTAGAATACCTGAGTGGTTAGTGTTCCCATGCCCCTGAGTGCAATATCCAGCAACCAAAACCCAAACAACAACAAAAATACGAAGAAGAAAAACCAAAACAACCATTCAGCAAACAAACAAACAAACAAACCCTTCACGTCTGTAATGCTGACTGGAGAAGGATTTGCTGGAGATGGCAGGAGGAGTTCTAGACCAAGGCCATCTCTAAACAGAGCACTCATACCTACCAGCACGTGCCGGTCTGATGTGCTTGCTACCTCTCTCCTTCCCTGGCCCTGCATGTCATTATTACTGCTCTTTTTTTTTTTTTTTCACTTTTAACAAAATTTATTACTGTGCCTTTTAGCCTAACAAGTGTTTGATTACTGTAATTAAATCTTTTTCTTAAACGTTTATTTCTTTAAAATTTTTTAAAACTAAATTGTGTGTGTGTGTGTGTGTGTGTGTGTGTGCGTGCGCGCCCCATGGTGGACATGTGGAAGCCAGTTTCAGGCGTCGGTACTCTTTTTCCACCTTGTGGGTTCTTCCAGGAAGGAAAACTCAGGTTGTCAGGCTCAGACTGCCTGCTAAGTCATCTCATCAGCACCTCTTGTAATTAAATCTGAATTCAGTGCTGTTGACAAATGTCAACTTGACATTCCGAGAATTAGAACTGCCTACTTAACTCTCAAAGTACAGCATGTGTACCTGCAGAACAGGTTAAGGGCAAGCGGGACTGCCGAGTACTCAGCCTCCTTTAGCTTGGTAACTAACAGCTAACCAAGCCTCAGTTGGAAGAGGTGGAGTGTTCTTCCCAGGCTAGAAGAGGCTCTGATGTTGGTCTTTCTGGTGCTGTTAGTGACTCATCATCAGTCAGCAATCACTAAAAAACCACCCACTGGGGCTGGAGAGAAGGCTTGGCAGTCAAGTGCTCATACTGCTCTTCCAGAGGACCTGAGTTCGGTTCCCAGCCCCCATGCTGAGCTGACTTCCTTCTGACTTCCCTTCTGGCCTCCAAGAACACCTGCACTCACACTCACACACCACTCCCCACATACATATACATAATTGAAACTAAAATAAATCTTTAAAAATTCCACTTGCCTGCTTTTGTACTAGCTGACAAGGAGCCCGCAGTATGTGCCCATAGAGAACTTCTAATTCACTTGGGATTCTCTTTTTAGAACCCCAAACCCACTTATGTCATCCAAAACATCAAACTAAGATATAATGACATTCAAACCTCAGTTCAGGCTCAGAAATGACAGCTAGTTTGAAGAACGCACAGTCTGCATTTAAAAACTCCTGCAAATGTGGTTCTATAAAAGTGTATTTCTTTATGCTAATGAAAATAACAAGATGCTTCCTAAAGGTTCCCACTTTATTAAAAACACAGTAATTTGTCATAATTGTGTCAGCTTTACACACTAAATTTAAATATTTAAAGTCAAACCCACTTTATGGAGTAGATACTATTTTGAAGACTGATTCACACCATTGCATTAGCTGAGCTAGGAGCATCTCCTGCTTTCTTTTTCTTCTTTATTTGGAGGAATGTAGACAATGTTTTGGGGGTGAGACAGTATCTCATTACGTAGCCCTGGTACTATGAAGTCTAAGGTGTTTTCAAACTTGTGATCTTCCTGCCATACCTTCTTCAGAGCTAGGTTTATAGGTGTCAACCACCATACCCAACTTTCAGTATTATTATTATTGTTGTTGTTGTTGTTGTTGTTGTTATTATTATTAACAAGGTATTCTAGCTATAAGCCTGAAGAATTTTGCTCTGTGGCAAAACATGTGCTTCACATGTGCAAGGCTCCAGTTTCAATCCCTAGTGAAGGGAGACAGAGAGAAGGAGTAGAGAGGGAGTAAGGGAGGGAAGGAGGAGAGAGGGAAGGATAAAGAAAACAAAGAAGAAAGGAAAACCCTCTGCCTATTTTGTTAGTTAATTTGTGAACTTCCTAGTGCAATATGCAGTACAGAGACCCGTGTTAAAAATAACGTCTGTTCTGAACATGTGCTCATCTTTTGCAAAGTGATTCCACCTCAAGAATAGAACAGCACCACCAGGGGCTTTTCCCACAGAAATATAACATTTCTGAAAACTCAACTTAGATGCCTCTCATTTGATAATGACTACTCAATGTCACAATATCCTACTCAAATTTTAATTTACAAGCACAGTTTCCAAATAGACAACTGGATCACCATTCAAGACTTTTACCTTCCACTGAGATGTCCTGAATGGCAAAGCGGAGGATGATGGTCCAGATCATACCCAGGGTCATTTTCACATTGCCATCGACTATTTCTGGGGTGAGAAAAACAAGTTAGTGGACAGATGACATAATCAGTACACAACTCGTTGGCAAGGATACACATGAGCAGACCCGTCTGTTTAAACAAGTGTTGCAGAGTGTCTGCTTGTGTGGCATTTATTGCAAATGGTTCTAGTTTAAATGAATTCTGAGTTAATAATAAGCACCAATTTTGTATATGCTCTGTTGCTGCAGACCACCTAGGAGTTCTAGGACTCCATCAGAGAGAAGACACTCTTCTCTCATCTCTGTCCTGCCCCACCTTGCAGTCTTCCCTAAATGGCAGTTGCAGGACTCAGCATGCACGGTGACATGCAGCTGATCCAGCTCCTGGCCTCCCCTCATGCCCAGTCTTCCACAGACAATGGGGAGGCCGCTCCCTTCCTAGAAATTGGGAGTTTTATTCAGTTTTGCTTTGTTTTCTTTTGAGACAAGGTCTTACTATGCAGCCAGGGCTGGCCTTGAAGTCCCTATGAAGCCAGACTGCGCTCAAATTTAAATGGATCTTAGCCTCTCAGGTTCTGGAATGACAGACATGTCTCAATACCACACCTGGTCCTAGTGATCAGTTCCTAACCTAGAGTCCTTCAGACATGAATCTTCTTTCTCATTCCAGTAACAGGTCTGAAGAAGACAAGGTGTGATACTTGTTGTTGTTCTTTACCAGTGAGTCTAGACTCTGGTACCCACTCCTGGTTCTCAGGTCTATAGGCCGTGCCTAGTAGGGAGCATGGTACAGGCATGGAGCATGGTGGGAGGGAGGAGGAAACAGAAGGCAGAGGCCACCTCCTCCTTAGGAGGTCGCCTCTCACCTACCTTCAGCCCCAATAGACACCAGTTTCACCCCCTTGCTGGCTATGTAGTCCAAAGCCTTGTTGACATTTGCAATCTTGTGGAACCGCATTTTGCCCCGGTCAGGTTTGGGCAGCCTTTCCCCTGAAGGAAGAAAAGAGAATCATTCAGAGTACTGCCTTGGTTCTGAATCAAGGGGTTAAATACTAGAATCTAGGCTTTTTTTTTTAAAGAGGAAATGATCACCCCGCTGCTTCTGACATCTTCCTGGTTTCCCCAAATGACAAAGAGGGAACACATTCAAGGCCAATGTGACCAAGAGAGCTATGGCATTAAGGACATTGCACTCTTTGCAGACATATCAGTATGTCAGGTCTGGCCATGAGCCAGGCTTCACATTCACAAAGAGAAAAGCCAGTTAGTGACCCTAGAGCATTCAAAGTTGCTGGCTAGCTGTTAGAGGAAGTCAGGTAGCCTAATTGAAGTCACAGGAGTAGTTGCCAGGGCTTCCTAGACATCTGGTTATGAGGCTATCTGGACCAGAGTGGGCTCGCCATTCTCCTTCTTAGTCACATCTTAAGGGCCACCCACTCATCCTGCCCGGTCTGTACCCGATGACAAGCCCAGGGTGATCTTTGCACAAGTCCAGTCATGTGAAACACGTGCACTGGCCTGGACCAGAGGTCATTTATTTCTGTAATTTATACTAGGTGGACTAGAGATGAAGCAGATAGCGTGGCAGGGAGCATACAAGTGTCCATTTTTTCTCTTGTTTTGAGATGTTCAGTATATTATTTTGTTTTACTGGGTTTTTTGTTTGTTTGTTTTATCTTCTTTTGTTTTTTGGGTCTGGATTTCATCATGTATCCTAGGCTGGCCTGCAACTTCCTATGGCTTCAAACTCATGGTGATCCTTTTGATTCAGACTGGAATTATAGAGCTACACTGTCACATCAAGCCTTAAACATTTTTAAAGTCTATTATACACAGAATCCATTCATTTAGAACGGGGTGGGGGGGTGGGGGGGACCAACAAACAAACAAAAAACAAAAACAAACAAACAACCCAGGCAGATTGCTCTTTGAAAAAGTTTTTCTTGGCCTTGGCCTTGTTCTAGACAGGGTCTTACTATGTAGCCCTGGCTTGCCTGGAACTTGCTGTGTAGACCAGGCTGGTCTGGAACTCACAGAAATCCATCTGCCTCTGCCTACCCAGTGCTAGAATTAACTGCACCCAGCTTTTTGCCATGTTGTAGCCAGCCAACTTCAAAGAACATGTTCATCTTCACAGACCCTGCCCTGTAGGTTACATGTTAGACACGGTGCAGAGCCTGCACACCCACCTGAGATGAGCATGTTAGACACGGTGCAGAGTCTGCACACCCACCTGAGATGACCATGTTAGACACGGTCCAGAGCCTGCACACCCACCTGAGATGAGCATGTTAGACACGGTGCAGAGTCTGCACACCCACCTGAGATGACCATGTTAGACACAGTGCAGAGTCTGCACACCCACCTGAGATGACCATGTTAGACACGGTCCAGAGCCTGCACACCCACCTGAGATGAGCATGTTAGACAC
This sequence comes from Peromyscus eremicus, assembly GCF_949786415.1. NCBI lineage: Eukaryota > Metazoa > Chordata > Mammalia > Rodentia > Cricetidae > Peromyscus > Peromyscus eremicus. The sequence continues at coordinate 48,105,439 of NC_081420.1, read as the reverse complement.
GGTCCAGAGTCTGCACACCCACCTGAGATGACCACGTTAGCCACGGTCTAGAGTCTGCACACCCACCTGAGATGACCATGTTAGCCACGGTCTAGAGTTTGCACACCCACCTGAGATGACCATGTTAGCCACGGTCTAGAGTTTGCACACCCACCTGAGATGACCATGTTAGACACAGTGCAGAGCCTGCACACCCACCTGAGATGAGCATGTTAGACACAGTGCAGAGTCTGCACACCCACCTGAGATGACCATGTTAGACACAGTGCAGAGTCTGCACACCCACCTGAGATGACCATGTTAGACACGGTCCAGAGTCTGCACACCCACCTGAGATGAGCATGTTAGACACAGTGCAGAGCCTGCACACCCACCTGAGATGAACATGTTAGACATGGTCCAGAGTCTGCACACCCACCTGAGATGACCATGTTAGACATGGTGCAGAGTCTGCACACCCACCTGAGATGACCATGTTAGACACGGTCCAGAGTTTGCACACCCACCTGAGATGACCATGTTAGACATAGTGCAGAGCCTGCACACCCACCTGAGATGACTTCCAGAAGAAGCATGAGCTTGAGGCCATTTCTGAAATCCTCCTCGATGTTCTCGATCTGGGTGCCAGCTTTCCGTAAGTGCGAGTTGCACCAGGCAGTGAAGGTCTGCAAAGAAAACCAGACTCAGTGAGCACAGGCCAGGCAGCTGGCAGACCTCTTCTTCATGGACAGCACCTGGCTCCTTTGAAAGCAGTGGTTCTCAACCTGTGGGTCGCGACCCCTTGTGGTCAGATGGCTCTTTCACAGGGGCTATGTATCAGATGTCCTGCATATCGAATACGTACGTTACAATTCATAACAGTAACAACATTACAGTTATGAAGTAGCATCAAAGTCATTTTATGGTTGGTGGTCACTACAACATGAGGAACTGTATTAAAAGTATCTCAGCATTAGGAAGGCTGAGAACCGCTGAAAGGGTCTGTCAGAGGCTAGGGCCACCTGGCCTTCTACAGGAAACAGAATTCAATGTAGAGAAGAATCGGACACACAGAGGTGAACACTCAGTAAAATCTCCTCAGGGACAAAATTCATTTGTTTGCAACTACAACTTGAGGAATTTAAAAATGTTTACATGTATTTACTTACGTATCTGTTTAGTTACTTTGTGGGGGAGAGGGGTACATGAGTGACAGGATGCACACGTGGAAGTCAGAGGACAACCTGCAGGAGTCCGTTCTTTCCTTCCACCTCAGGCCTCAGGAACAGAGCTAAGGGTGGCAGACTTGGCAACCAGTGCTTCTGCCTGCTGAGCCCTCGCTCTGCCTCTGAGGGGTTCTCACCTTCAGTGAGAAGTGGCTCCACACGGACACCCAGTCCCTGAGCCTTCGGATGAACGCTTACTTTGAAGGAAAGAGACAGTAAGGGCATGCTTTTAGTCCTTGAATTCAGCAGAAGTAAGCTTGCCTGCTGAAGAGAGACGTAAATAATGCCGAAGGAATGTTGAAACCGCTCTCTGTAGAGGGTGGCTGACACTGTTAGAGCACAGAGGAGGGGAGGGACCCCTAACTACCAATTATCAGTTTATCTTGAAAGAACAATAATTTCAAGTTCCTAGCTTAATCAATTAAAACAAACGTAGTATATTATTTAAAAAATAAAAATAGTAATAACCTCCTAGGAGCTTATTCTATGTCTTGAGCTCAGATTCTGTATTTTTTAAAGGTTTATTTTATTTTAAAGTGTGTGTGTGTGTGTGTGTGTGTGTGTGTGTGTGAGAGAGAGAGAGAGAGAGAGAGAGAGAGAGAGAGAGAGAGAGAGAGAGAGAGAGAGAGAAGGGTCCCACAAGCTCAGAGAGAGAGAGAGAAAGAGAGCAGAGTCCCAGGAGCTCAGAAGAAGGTGTCAGATCACCTGGAGCTGGAGTTACAGCTGGTTGTGAGTCACCTGATAGGGGTGTTGGGAACTGAACTTGGGTCCTCTGGAAGAGTAGTACACGGGCTTAATCACTAAGTCATGTCTCCAGCGCCTAGATTCTGGATTTTAAACTTGACTAAACACGGCCCCACCCGGAATGCCTCTAGGTCCTATCACATTAACAAGTCACTAGCACAATTTGCAGAGGAAAACGGACCCCACATTAGTGGCACCCTAAGTTACTCTGCTATTTTTCAAGCTTCTTTTAACTTGGCTTCCACTTGTGTGCTATTTCCTGCCAAAACCAGATTATAAATGCTTCAGGCAGCTGCTGGCTAAGAATGCAAACTGTCCCCCTGTCACAACAGCTGCTGGGCTCAGGAACAAAGTGCCCAGCATATAAAAGGGGGAGGGGCAGGCAGAGGACACATAAAGAGAGAGGGTCTGTACTCATGATGAGAAAAATCAGCCTCTCCCAAACAGGCTGCTTCCAAGCAGGCCCAGGAAAAAGCACGGTGCCCATACAAACCAACTTTCCCAGGTAATAAAGGGGACGTTTGAATTTATCAGTCATTTGTTTCATGAACTACATGAAGCTGATACAAATTCAATGGCAAAATGTGTAAGCATTTTCTCAGATTTACAGAAATCAAATTTGCCCTGAGAGTCTAAATGAATAATTGCTTCTCCTAAACACACTTGAGCTTTACGCATAAACATGGAAGCCCCAATAGACCTAGATCCTATCAATGGGGCAGTGTCTAGTTCCAAGTGGCTATTGAGACTTATGTAGCCTCAAAGTTACACCAGTCATCGTTCAAGGGCTCAGTGTGAGGTGGTGCAGCCACGGAGCATTCCCAGCATCACTCTAGATATCAGACTTGCTATCTGGAGGTAAGATGGCTACAAGAATGTTACTTAAGTGTAACTTCACTGTACGTACTTAGGGGCTGGGAACTAGCTCAATTGGCAGAGTACTTGCATGGTATATATGTATTAGCCCTGGGTTTGGTCTCTAGTACCAAATAAAAACAAGGTTTCATCCCAGCACTGGGAGGTAGAAGCAGGAGAATTAGGAGTTCAAGGTCATTCCTGACTACATACAGTTTGAAGTCAGCCTGGGCTATATGAGACTCTGTCAAAACAAACAAATAAAACAAACAAAAAGCAAACAAACAAAAAACAGGGCCAGCAACATGGCTCAGCAGGTAAAGGAGTTTGCCACCAAGCCTGATGACTTAAATTAGATTTCTGGGATCCACAGGGTAGAAGGAGAGAATCAACTCCTGAAAGATGTCCTTTGACCTAGACACACACACACACACACACACACACACACACACACACACACTTATAAATTTAAAGAATTTTTAAGAACTAACATTACACAACTACAGAACTACCTGAAAGGTGCTCTTATTTGTTTAACTGACAACATCAAGATTAATTACATATGTATGTGATCCTGCAGGGAAGATACAGAATACCAGATCACCTAAAAATTGACAGAGAGGAAAACATAACAATGTAAACATTTATAGAGTTGCTTTTATTTAGGCTTTACTTAAAAAAGGACTAGCTGTGGTACTTCGTGTCTTATCATTTAAATCCTTTCGAAGTCAGGGTATCAGAGGCACTTCTGTACATATCCCCAAAGCTGCTCATGACATCAGCACAGGCTTCTAACACCCCATGGAGTGCTGTGAAAATCACACTGATAATGTCTTTTCTTGGGCACAACTACAGTGGAGGCTTTCTGTTATTACATATAACATATTACAAGGTTGTGCAAGTCCAGAGAATGAGTGTAATCTAAACAGCCAATGTGTTCAGCAGGGTGCAGCCCCAGGAAGCATCCTATCTTTAAATGAGTTCTCCAAAGCACCAACAAAGGATGTGGCTGAGTACCATGGGAAGGGAGCTCAGATGGCTCCATGACAATTACTGGCAAAGAGGCCAATGCACACTGAAATGGAATTATACGGCTTCTTAGAATGTTTAACGTGGATTCTATTTACAGTTTTAATTGCCACAGCCTAGGGACATTGTTCCTATACCTTTGCCATCACAGGGGCTTCTGGGAAAAGTATTTGGATCCTTAGGATACACAAGACAGCAACAAAACTCTACAACCTTCTGAAACTTCCTTTGTAGGTGTTCTTGCTTAGTGATATATAAATATACAGCAATATACATGCATATATTTATATATTTAAGGTCCATGGGAACTGAGCCTTGGAGAACTCAAGTAGCCACAAAGGTAGGACCACATTACTCCAGGAGGGACCTCAGAACTAGATCCCCTAGTCAGATGCCCCATATTAAAGAAAAGTGGCACTCTGAGAACTAAAGATAGGCCATGGAGGAAAGACACAAAAATCTCCCACCCCACAGCTCTCCCCAGAAGCTGCCTAGCCAGTCTGAGACCCTCCACCATCTTCCCTCCAGCTCAAACCCTCTTCCACCTCACTATCCCCATTCCTCTGCACCTAGTGATAAATCCAAGTGTTTTAGATATCTCAGAAATAGGGACATAGCTAAGCACAGTGGCATGTGAATGTAATCCTAGTCACTTGTAAGGCTGAGGCAGGAGACTCATGAGTTCAAGGTCAGTCTGGGTTACATACCAAGAACCAGTGTCAAAAACAAGGGAGTGAGGCAAACATAAAAACATGTTAGAGGGAGGGTCAGCAAGATGGCTCAGGGAATAAAGGCAGTTGCTGTCAAGCCTGACGAACCCACATGGTGGAAGGAGAAAACTGACTCTTAAAAGTTGTCCTCCAACTTACACACACACACACACACACACACACACACACACACACACACACACAGTTATGTATACAAACACACACACACACAATAAATAAATAAAGGTAATAAAAAATATTAAAAACAACCAAGCCGGGCGGCCATGGCACATGCCTTTCATCCCAACACTCAGGAGGCAGAGCCAGGCAGATCTCTGTGAGTTCAAGGCCAGCCTGTTCTACAGAGTGAGATCCAGCCAGGGCAGGCACTAAAACTACACAGAGAAACCCTGTCTCGAAAACAAAAAACAAAAAACAAGAAAGAAAGAGAGAGAGAGAGAGAGAGAGAGAGATCGAGAATTCAGAGAACCACAAGCCAGAAAGGAAGACAAATAAACTAAGCTCAAAGTCCCAGAGATAACAGATAGAAGTGCAGTGACAGGCACTGCTGCTCTGGGTGTGAAGATGAACAGTCAACTTGACTGGATTTGGAATCACCTAGGAGACACTGCTGGGCCTGTCTGAGGAAGAGAGGGAGGAAGAAAGATACACCCTGTCTGTGAGCAGCACCACCCCAGGGGCTTTGTCACAGCAAAAGGAAAGAGATGCTGTGCGGTCCTTAGACTACTGGAGGAAGTAAAGGAAAGAGATGCTGTGTGGTCCTTAGACTACTGGAGTAAGTAAAGGAAAGAGATGCTGTGTGTGGTCCTTAGACTACTGGAGTAAGTAAAGGAAAGAGATGCTGTGCGGTCCTTAGACTACTGGAGTAAGTAAAGGAAAAGATGCTGTGTGGTCCTTAGACTACTGAAGTAAGTAAAGGAAAGAGATGCTGTGTGTGGTCCTTAGACTACTGGAGTAAGTAAAGGAAAAGATGCTGTGTGGTCCTTAGACTACCGGAGTAAGTAAAGGAAAGAGATGCTGTGTGTGGTCCTTAGACTACTGGAGTAAGTAAAGGAAAGAGATGCTGTGTGTGGTCCTTAGACTACTGGAGTAAGTAAAGGAAAAGATGCTGTGTGGTCCTTAGACTACTGGAGTAAGTACAGAATCCCTTCCCGGAACACAGAGAATCACAACCGCCAAGGTGCTTTGTGGGCAGTCTACAGGCACAAGCTGGCTTCCCCTTCCAGTGGTGCTCATCCCTGGACCATAGAGGAGCTCTCCAGGCCCAGGAAGCAGCAGAGTAGGGCCAAGATTCTGGTCCTGTTCTGGTAACATGTCAGTCACCTGCTTCCATTTGGTAAGACTGTGGGACACTCAAACCACCAACAGTCTCCATTTCTGCCATAGTCCTGAATACAACCCAGAGGCTCCGGGAAAAAATGCTCCTCAAACCTTGAAACACGGCAGCCAAGGATCAGCTGAAGAGGCTTTCCAGGAGCACGTGTGAGAACAGGAGGGGCCATTCCATCTTTCACAAACGACGACTTCAATCCACTGATTTTCCCAGAGGGAAATTATAACACAGAACAACGTGTGTGCTTAATGGTGAACATAACTTAGGTCCTCGCTTAACCGAGGAGAGAAACATGTGCTGTTCAGCTGCTCTGCTTGGTACTTGCCTTCACTTTTTAGTCAAATACACGGATTAACATTCCATCCATTCATAAAATATTTTATTAAATTTTTTATGAGGAATGGTTTAAGGAAAAGTAGTTTCATCTGTAATTTAATTTTTTTTTATAAATTTACTTTTATTTTATGTGCATTGGTGTTTTGCCTGCATGTATGTCTGTGTTAAGATGTTGGATCTATCCCCTGGAACTGGAGTTACAGACAGGTATGAGCTGCCATGTGCATGCTGGGAATTGAACCCAGGTCCTCTGGAAGAGCAGTCAGTGCTCTGAACCTCTAAGCCGTCTCTCCAGCCCTAGGCAGCATCAGATCCCCTGGAACTGGAATTTTTTTGTTTGTTTGTTTTTTTGAGACAGGGTTTTTCTGTGTAGTTTTGGTGCCTGTCCTGGATCTCACTCTGTAGACCAGGCTGGCCTCAAATTCACAGAGATCCACCTGCCTCTGCCTCCCGAGTGCTGGGATTAAAGGCCTGCGCCACCACTGCCCAGCTAAATTTTTTAAAATGTTATTTTATGTATATGGGTGTTTTGCCTGCAGGCACATCTGTGCACCATGTGCATGCCTTGTGCCCATAGAGACCAGAGGAAGGTGTCAGGTCCCCTGGAACTGGAGTGACAGTTGGTTGTGAGTCACCATGTGTGTCCTCATGTGAACAGAACTTAGGTCCTCTCGAAGAACAGCCATTGTTCCTAACCATTGACTCTCCAGCCTCATGTAGTTTTTTTGGCTTGTTTTCTTTTATTATGTAATTATTTTTATCATTCTTCTTTGGTCACATGTGTACCTGAAAAGATTGTTGCTGGGGACACAAAGACTAATCAATGACCTAGAAGAGTCTGTTTCATCTCTTCCTCTTCTTCCTCTTCTTCTCTCCCCCTTCCCCTGCCTTTGCTATGGTACTTGGGACTGAATGCAGGACTCCATAAATGCTAGGCAGGTGCTCTGCCATTGAGCTACCTCCTCGGTAAAAACAGGGTCTAAGTTACTCAAGCTGACTTTGACTCACGCTGTAGCTCAGGCAAGTCTTGAATTTGTGATTCTCCTGCCTCAGACTTCTAAGCAGCTGGGATCATAGGCCTGTGTCACCAGACCTGGCTGGTTACTCTCAGTAAAAAGGTTCCAAGTCCGCTCCCGCTCTGTCTTTCAACCCTCACCACGGCCTGTTCTCCAGACAAATGTGGGCAATATACTAACACATTTCTTTGCTTTCCTTTGCTCACCTTTTCTGTCAGTAACTACTACATATAACACCCATTTCAGACACATTCTCTAAAATGGAAACTCCTTAGTGTTTTCTGAATGCAATGGACCGGGCTCCACAGAATGAAGGTCAAGGGCAGGGAGGTCTTGTCAGTTCACTAGCAATAAGACAGAATGGTCTACAAGGGCAAGGTCAGGAACCATGAAAGCATGCCGTGACTCTGAAGTTACTTATCATTACCTTTCCTCAGGGAGTCAAGAAGCACACACCGTGTGTTCTAAGCCTGCCCTGACACTTGCCCTGGCCTGAAACCTTCAGGTGAGACAGCCAAAATTTCCCAAAAAGGAACAGGGAGGATGGGCAGGGAGCCGAATCCAGCCTGAAATCATGGCTCAGAACTCACATTCTATTTCTGACTGTGACATTGTGCAATTATTTGTCCTTCACATTTTGATGGTTGCTCAGCTATAAAATAGGTACAATAACTGCCATGATCAGCATTGAAATAGTTCAAATGGTTATTAGGAGGAGAAATAAAGGAGTGGGCTGGCCAGTGTTACCTGGAGAGATGATTCTGAATACGCTCTGACCAAAAAAGAAAAACTGAATTAATTTAAACCTATATATTAAAAACACAATTTTGTTTTAAGTTGATTTTTTTGATGCTCTATTTACTATTCTATTTATAACAATTGCTTTCACAGTGTCTTCTTTTCTACTTCATGAATTCCTAATTTGCCACAATCACTGATCACCTTCCTGGTTCTTGATCACTATTGCAGAAGGAAAGGGAGTTCTAGAGAGCTGCCCATGTGTTCAGCATCTTTGGTGGAGGTAGAGGAAGGAGGACAGAGCTCATTCTCTGAAGGGGATGGTTTTCAGCACTGCCACTGAGAAAGGACACTCTGCTCTCTCAGGGAGTAGGTGGTCTAACCCTGAGGGTGGAAATCCCTGCCACTCATCCATGCAGCTGCCACAAGAAGTAACTGCCTCACTATGAACCTCCCTGAACACCCCCAAATAGAAAAGCCTTGATAGTGTATACACCACACAAAGAGTGACACTGTGTCGTCCATATGAATGCAACAGTGCCAACCCCAGCCAATAAGTACCTGGAAAGCCGTATCAGAAGCTTGATAGCAGCTTGAAGGACATCTTAGCTGGTGAAGAGCTTGCCTTGCAAGCCTGAGGGACTGAGTTTAGTCACCCAGAACCCATATAAAAACCATGTAAACCCTCCAAAAAATATGTTTAATAAAGTGCCAGGCATGGTGGCACATGCTTGTAATCCCAGGGCTGAGGAGGCAGAGACAAGAGGATCCTTGGGGCACACTGGCCTAGGCCACCTGAAGAGTTGCAAGCCAGCGAGAGATCTTTCAACAAACAAGGTGGGTGGCTCCTGAAGAGACATCTGAGATTGACTCTGGCCTCTAGACACACATGCATGCATAGAAGTGTAGCAACACACACACACACACACACACACACACACACACACACACATACACACACACACACACACACACACCAAAAAGCCAACAGTGTGGCCTTAAATTTAAATATCCAGCTGAGTGTGGTGGCACATGCCTTTAATCGCAGCATTTGGGAGGCAGAAGTGGAGATATCTTCAAGTTTAAGGCCAGCTTGGTCTACATAGCCAGTTCCAGGGCAAGCAAGTCTACAGAGAGAGACTCTCTCTCAAACAAACAAAATTAAATATTCAGACACTTCACCATCTTGGAAAAGATCAAGGAAAGTGTTTTGCAGGCCTCTACTTCATTCAGGAAGTCTCTGGACTCAGAAAGCACTCACAGGAGTGACAAAACATTAACCATGAGACTCAATAATCATCCAACAGGAAAAAATAAACAACTCACACCTTCAAGGTTGTGCACATTTCAACTATTCATAGAATCTTAAAAACTTCACCAAAGCAGGACTGGGATGCAGCTTAGTGATACAGTTTTTGTTTAGTTTAGTATGCACAGGGTCCTGGGTTCCATCCCCAGGCTGAAAATAAGTAAATTAAAGCAAACAGTATACAACATCAGGAACATTAACCCTAAGGATCCTGCAAGCCGGTTACCATCAATCTCCAGGATGCCTTGAAGTTCGTTCAGAACTCCAGTGTTCTCATAATTTACATGGCCAGGTATCAAGCTACACAGTAGGAAGTTCTTTCATTCTCTGCTAACAAACCTCTGCTTAATCTCCAAGATCATGTTAGACACTGTGACATGGGGAAGCACAGGTCAGCCACCCCTGACTACAGAGTGAGTTCATGGCCAGCCTAATCTACGGTGAGACCCTGTCTTATAAAAGAGAGAGAGAGAAGAAAGAAAACCAGAGAGAGGGATTGGAAAGGGAGGGAGGAAGGAAAGGGAGAGGAGAAGGGGAGAGAAAAATGAATGAATGAATGAATGAATGAATGAATGAATGAAAATGAATCAAGCCACTTTAGAGTCTTGCTCAGGTAGGGATAGGTTTCTCAGAGACAACCAACCCCTAGCTGTGATTTAAGCCTGCTTGAGCCTATGAGCTATCCCACCTCTGATATCTGAAAATAAACACACAGTTGCTTAGCACAGTTCACAGGATGTTGCTACCAGGTTAAAAGGGATACAAGGTCTCTGTCCCAGCACCTGGATGGCTGCCAAGTCTTCATCTTTCCCAGATTTATAAAGAGCACTGACACCACTGTTCAGAAAACTAACAGCATTGTTACTGTATCTTTGTTTTTTCAAGACAGGCTCCAGTAGCCAAAGGTGCTGGGAATAGGTATGCACTACACTGCCTTGTCTAGTTTATACCATGCTGGGGATGGAACTCCAACTCCGGGTTCATGCATGGCTAAGTGGACAGTCTACCAACTGAGTCACACCCTCAGTCCTGTCATTAGCACATATCCTTGAAAACTGCATTTAGTGTGTGTGTGTGTGTGTGTGTGTGTGTGTGTGTGTGTGTGCATATGGAGATCAGAAGACAGCTTGTGGGAGTTGGTTCTCTCCTGCCACATGGTCCTAGGAATCAAACAGGTTGTCAGGCTCGCTGGCAAGAGCCTTTACCAATTTTCTGGTCAATATTAGCATATCTTAACTTAATCTGATAAAAAGTATTCAGATCATTAGTTTTTTCTGATAAGAGTTATCTTTGCCTATGTAATTTTTTTTTAAAAGAAGAGCCTTATTGCCAAGGGACAATTAAAATAATAAAGTTACATTTAAATCAGGACATGGTTTGTAATACACTGGATACACCTCCAATACTGCCTTCATATCACCCAGAGGACCAGGGCCTGTCCATCCCAACTTCCACAGTCTCGGCCACAAATACATTGGATTTCATTAGCAAAAGTGGGGGTCAAGGCTAGCACTGGCAGCATATTTAATGATGTGGAAATGATGAGAGAGGGAAAAGAGAAGAAGACCTTTGTGGAGTCAGTCCAGCACACCCTAGTTGGAGGGACTCACTCTGGATGCTTTCTATCTAAAGCTGATGCACCCCGAAGTCTTCACGGTAGGAATGCCAGCAAACATCTCCAGGGCTTCCCGAAGCCCTGCCATCTTCATTGAACACTCAGGAGAAGCTGGTGAAGCCAATGATGCAGAAAACCAGGGTTCTCTGACCTCAATGGGAGCAGTCCTTGGAGTCCAGTGGCATATCATAACCATTTCTTATTTGAGGGTTGTTTGTGACAGGGTCTCTTTCGTGTGTCTCGGGCTAGCCTCAAACTCCCTAAGTGGTGCAAACCAGACTTCTGCCCCTATCGCCTCCACCTCTGGAGCAAGTGTTGGGATTACAGTAAATCTAATGTATGGTATTCTGGGTGTGGAGCCCAGGGCTTTATCCATGCTAAGCAAGCATTCTACCACCTGAGATACATCCCTAGCCCATGTTTTTTTCTTTGAGACAGGGTTTCATTCTGTAGCCCAGGCTAGCCTCACATTTGCAATCCTCCTGCCTCAGCTTCCCAGCATCACAGGCATGAGCTACCACCATGCCTGGAAGTCTGTTGCTGAATATGATCTTACTTACCAAAGCTTTCAAATTGTAACCAAGTTCTTTTTAAAAAACCAAAAATGCTCAGAACATGTATCTGTTCAAATTCTACATTTAAAAAAATTATCATGCCAAACTTAACTGTAGAATTCTCAAACATCAAGAAAGACTCTGTAAGCTGAGAGAGAAGGGAGGGGGCAAAAATAACAGGCAACTTTACTGGACAGGATGTTTATAAAAATAGAATCCACTCATGGGTGACCAAGTGGGCAGGCTAAGCATGGCTCCTCCAGCACTTAGAAAGGCAGTCTTATCCAGATCTGGCCTTAATCAGAAATTCCGAACTGGGAACTTCAGGCTTCAACTGCCAAACTCAAGAGTCTGCCTTCCGTCTAAACCACAGGCTGCTCAGAATTCAGAAACACAAGTGCTAAGAAGTTGTGTAGCAAGAAGTAATGCTTTCTGGGTTTTTCAACAAAGCTGAACCTAGCCTGGATGACCTGGGGTTTGAGGAGTGATCTCTCTGATATGTGGGAATCTTCCTCAAAACATCCAGAAAAAAGGGAGAGGGGAGAAGGTTCAGTGGTTAAAATGCTTGCTGTCCAAGCATGAGGGCCTGTGTTTGGATCCCCAGTACCCACTTCTGGGGGCTCATTAGCCAGCCAAAATAAAAACGGTGAGCCCAGGTCCAGTAAGACTCCACCTCAAAAACTAAGATGAAGAGTGGTGATAGGGAAGACCTCTAAGGGTGACCTCTGACTTTCACATACACATGCATATACCCCACCCACTCCCAACACACACACAAAAGTAAACAAATAAAATAACCTCCAGAAAGGATGAAAGAAATCATAGCTATGGAACATAGAGGTGGGAAATGGCTGGCAAGGTGGAGTTCCACAGGGAGAGAGCTGGGCTTCTAAGCCCCTTACATGCTCATCTGTGGTCTACAGTCATACATATGACATCAATGACCTTATATGCTCATCTGTGGTCTACAGTCATACACATGACATCAATGACCTTATATGCTCATCTGTGGTCTATAGTCATACACATGTCATCAATGACCTTATATGCTCATCTGTGGTCTATAGTCATACATATGACATCAATGACCTATATGCTCATCTGTGGTCTATAGTCATATATATGACATCAATGACTTTATACGCTTATCTGTGGTCAACAGTCATACACATGACATCAATTACCTTATATGCTCATCTGTGGTCTACAGTCATATACATGACATCAATTTAATTAAATCGCCTATTTAATCTGGGTATGGTGATTCACACCTGTAATGGAAGAACTTAAGAGGCTGAGGCAGGGGACTGCCACTAGCTCAAGTCCAATGAACATCTTTAACATGGATTTACCATTACATAGGTTTATTTAAGAACTATCTTTATTAATAGAGCCCTTCTAAAGATGTGCAGACAGGCTAAATACTCACTACTCCAGTCTACAGTATAATCTTTCATTCTGTTTTGTTTGTTTTTCAAGACAGGGTTTCTCTGTGTAGCCCTGGCTGTCCTGGAATTCACTTTGTAGACTAGGTTGGCCTCAAACTCAGAGATCCACCTGCCTCTGCCTCCCAAGTGCTGGAATTAAAGGCATTCATCACCATCGCCCAGCTAAAATGTAATTTTTTTTAAAGATTTATTTTATTATTTAATTGTGTGTATGTATCTGTGTGTGGGTATATACATATGGAGCTGGAATGACAGGTAGTGTGAGCCAACCAATGTGGGTGCTGAGAGCTGAACTTAGCGCTCTGCAAGAGCAACAGTGTTCTTTACCATACACACACACACACACACACACACACACATACACACATACACTATATATATGTATATATATATATGCACATATATATACTTCATGAGATGAATGTGTACAGTTTATATGTGTTTGGAGGGGTGCCTGTCAGAGGAGAATGCTGGGTGTCCCTATCACTCTTTTCCTTGTTCCTTTCAGACAAGGTCTCTCACTAACTTGGAGCGAGGCTGGCAGCCAACAAGTCCCCTCTCCGCTCCCACACATTGCTGGGGTTACAGGTGTGCACAGTCACACCCAACTTTTACATGAGTGCTGAGGATTTGAACTTGGATCCTCATGCTTGCACAGCAAGTGCTTTTACCCAATGATCTACTTCTTCCCTCAATGGAAACTTGATTGATTTTGATGAAGGTAAGCAGCAGTTCATACAGGAGCAAGGCATCTATCACTTGTTGATCTTATATCACAGTCCACCTCTTCTGCCCCACAAAACCAGTAACTGTCCTAAATCATGGTTTTCTACATCCTTTTTCCATGTCAAATTTTCCCTTAAAGCACAACATAGCCAGGCATGGTGGTACACACCTGACATCCTAAAATAAAGGACAAAGAGGCAGGAGAATCAGGAGTTTGAGGCCGAGCTGGACTACACAGTGATTTCCAGGCTAGCCTGGGCTACACAATGAGCTCTAGCTGTACAGTGAGGACAGTCTCAAAATGTCAAAAATAAATGAAACCCAATGGGTATCCTCACATTCCCTCTGACACTGAACTCATTAATTGATGCTGGATTTAGGTTGACTTATTTAGCATTTTTTCTGCCTCACAAAGATCTTACATTTATCAAGAAGCCAAGCAGCTTCCATCTGTTGATTTCCTCCTGTTCAGGAGAAGCCTCCACAACACTTCAGCACAGCTTACAGAAGTCCATTACTCATGCTCCTGATTCTTGTCTTTCAGCTGCGATTACTCATCCCCACCTCTGCCGCCCTTACCTTGGAGTTAAGCTTTCTAATGAGAACAAATACTCTGAGGCTCAGAGTCCCAAGGCTAGCTGATAATGCAAGCTCACTCAAGGAACATTGCAAAATTCTCAAAACAACTTTTTAAAATTTTATTTATTTATTTTTATTTTATGCATATGGGTGTTTTGCCTGTGTGTATGTCTGTGCACCATGTATGTGCCTGATGCCCATAGAGGTCAGAAGAGGGAGTTACATGTAGCGGTGAACTACTATGCGGGTGCTGGGATTCGAACCTGGGTCCTCTGGAAGAGCATCTGATACACTAAACAGCTGAGCTATCTTTCCAGCCTCTCAAAACAAAATTCTGTTTGTTTTTGGTTTTTAGACAGGGTCTCATTATGTAGTCCTTGCTGGCCTGGGATTCACAGAGATCTTCCTGCCCATGTGCCACCACACCTGGCTTTAAAACAAAATTTAAAAAACAAAACAAAACAAAAAACCCTGAGTTTGGTGACATAGCTTATCAGGCAAAAGGGCTGGCCACCAAGCCTGAGTTTGACACCCAGGACCCACATGATAGAAGGAAAGAACTGACTCCTGAAAACTGTCCCCGGACCTCCATAAACACGCCTTGGTACAAGTTCACCTGCTTACAAGTGTGTGTGTGTGTGTGTGTGTGTGCGCGCTACAAAAGCTTTAAGCTGATATATATGATCTCTTCTGCTATTTTTTTCACTGTTGGGAGTGGAACCCAGGGCTCTGGCACAGGCTAGGTAAGTGCTCTATCACTGAGCCACACCTAGGCCCATGCATCTTCTCTTCTAACAAAGGGTCACAGCTGATCTTGGGGAAGCCCTTCCTTTTAACTGACAAGAACTGTGTGATTCTTCCCCAACTATTTTAAGGCTAGACACATTATGTTAAACTCTGCAAACATCTTCATAATGAAAGTCTAATCCATTTTCTCTGTAAAAGATGAAGGGGTGGAGTAAACACTGAGGATCACATGAAAGCTACTGGGGCCTGATCATGCAAGCTTTAACGCTGTGCTAGGCCCAGAGCCAAACTCAGCCACTAGCCTGGTGTTCTGTAGGGTCACACCTGCCTCCCAACTCTGGCATGAGATGGGTGGAGAATTCCTCCAAGGACTTACTGGTGAGCAACCATATTAAGGCTACATCTGATCGATCTGAGCTATGCTTCCTGAAATAACTTGCTCCCTCAGAGCCAGGGAACCATGCAGGACACGAAGCTCCCTGTCCGGGCAGCCCAACTGTTGCTTAGTTTATTATACTTTGCTCATTCTCTTCCTGAGGGTGAAGTCAAAGCTTAAAGAAAAGCACATTGATGCTTCTCCCCTCAGCCCATCCAGCAACTGGGGGAGCAGCTTGTACCACACAGACAGCAAAATATTCTTTAATTCAAGTTCACCATCCATACTGTTACTATTTTGGGGGACCCAAATAAATGGCTGCCTACACAGAGGGATGAAAGCATTCATTTGGGAGGAAGCAGCTTTCTGGAATACACCATACTGTCTGCATTGCTGCCCCAGACCGCAGTCAGGTACGGGCACAGCTTTCCTTACATATGCGGGGAATGCTTACCATATGGCAAAAACACGGGGAAGTCGGGCATTTCCAGCATCCTGCTGACTCCACCCAGCAGGTAGTCAGGCTGGGATATCTTCATTCGGAAGGTTCCCTAAGGACTGGAGAGATGGCTCAGAGAATGAGAGTACTGACTACTTACTCCTCCTGGCGACCTGAGTCCCCAGTACTCACAACATTTGTTCTCGTTCCAGATGACCTTGAAGCCCTCTTCTGGCATTCACAGGCACCAGGCATGCACTTGGTACACAGGCATACATGTAGGCAAAACACCCACACACATGAAATATTTTGGTGTTTAATTTTAAGGCAAGGTTCCCAGAAATGCTCACAAAAGTGCAGGATGAAGTCTTTGTTTTTTGAATCATTTCAGACAATTGCACGCTGTGGTTTAAAGATAAGCACATGCTCCTACACCACTGCTCATCGTCGGCCAGGAGGCACTGAGACAAAATGTTTTCTGTTCTTCTCTGACGTGTGCCTTTAACTTTTTCTCACCTTTGTGTTTCACAATGAACACATGTCACTTATGCAACTACTTTGAAACACAGCTTAGAGAAGTAATTTGGAGGGCCAGCA
Source organism: Peromyscus eremicus (assembly GCF_949786415.1). NCBI lineage: Eukaryota > Metazoa > Chordata > Mammalia > Rodentia > Cricetidae > Peromyscus > Peromyscus eremicus. The sequence goes on along the minus strand of NC_081420.1, from coordinate 48,089,062 downwards.
AGTCACTGGGCTCAGTAGGTATAGGCACTTACCTCAAGCCTGATGACCTGAGTTCAGTCCTTAGAACTCACATGGTGAGGAGAAAGGCTCCTGAAAGCTGTCCTCTGATCTCCATAGTACATGGGTGTGCACATACACACAAATGCAAAATAAATACAAAAGGTTTTTTAAAAATGTAAGTAATTTGGAGTGCTGGGATGTAGCTTAGTGGTACAGCACTTGCCTTGAATATATCAGGCCCTGGGTTGGTTCAAAGTCAGCAGCAAAAATGGAAAAAAAGTTAAAAAAAAAAAAAAGAATTGGAAAAACCAAAAATTTTGAGGGTCTCTTATCTCCCAAGCTGGCCTTAAACTCCCTGTGTAGCTGAGGCTAGTCTTAAACACCCTGTGTAGCTGAGGCTAGCCTTAAACTCCCTGTGTAGCTGAGGCTGGCCTTAAACTCCTTATGTAGCTGAGGCTGGCCTCGAATCACTCGCTGATCTTTTTACTTCTATTCCCAGTGCAAGGTTACAAGCATGTATCTCCAAGCTTGGTTGTGTGAGGTGTAAATGGAACCCAGGGCATCATGTACAACTGGCAAGTTTTCTATCAATTGAGCTTTAACGCCAACCCCAAAATTATATATTTTTGTTATATTTTGTTAGCCCAGATTCACAATTTTTCCTCTTCCCTGTTTATCTGTAATTATGTTAATTATTTTACTGTACTAATTTCCCATATTCCCAAACTAGTTACAATCCAGAAACCTTAGTTTTCTGAAGTCTACCTTTTCTTTCTTTCTTTCCTTCTTTTTTTCTTTCTTTCTTCCTTTCTTTCTTCCTTCCTTCCTTCCTTTCTTCTTCCTTTCTTTGTGAAATAGAGTCTTAACCAGCCCAGGCTCACCCTGGACTTGCTGTGTAGCAGAGGGTAACCTTGAGCTCCTGAGCCTACAGGCATGTGCTACCAGGCCAGATGAAGTTCATCTCTTACTAAGGTGTTACTTCAAGAGTTTTCATATTCATGTGAAAGCCCCTGTACTTCAACACCACACGCTATAGTCCTAAGGACGAAGGTACACCCCTGTCTGGGCTTTGGTACTGAGGAAGATAAATCCTTTGGAATCCTGCAGATCCAGTTACCAGATGCCAGCTCCAGCAATAGAGGCCACTGTCACACATCAGGCATCTCTGACACGGTTTTTCCTGCTTCCTGACCAAGTCCTTAAAGGGCTCAAACAGTGACATACCACCCGTGTCTCATTAGGGAATTAAGGGGAAATGCCTCCTTCAAGATGATTTTAGACTACAGTAAATAAACTTATTCCCACTTTATCCTTAAATTTTCAAGCATCCAAACTTAGAAACAAATTCCTGTAATTCTGAGAAAAGTCTAAAACCATTAGAAAAACAAAGCAAGATGTCTGTCTTTGCTATTGATTCAGATATTTAAAGATTTGTTTTTATTTGTGTGTGTGTGTGTGTGTGTGTGTGTGCCATGTGTGTGCAGTTGCCTAAGAAGGCCAGAAGAGGGCATCTGATCCCTGGAGCTGGAGTTATATATGACTGAAAGCCACCCAAAATGGGTATTCAGAATTGAACTCAGGTCCTCAGGAGGGGCAGCAACATGCCCTTAACCACTGGGTCTTCTCTTCAGCTTCCTGGTTCATGTATTTAAATAATATTTAACTTTTAGCTCTTCAAATGTACAAGTAAGTATCCTTAATGTCTGGCACAGATTAATATCAAATTGTATGAAGCATGAGAATAAATGCTTATGAAACCAGGTACACAGCACATAACATGAACAAAAAGCAATAAAGACACACAGAGTTGAGCTGGTCCCCAGCAGGAGAGATGCTCAGCCATTAAGAACACTGTCTGCTCCTGTAGAGAACCCAGGTTCAGTTCCCAGCATCCACATGGCAGTTCCTAATGGTCTGTAACTCCAGTTCCAGGGGATCCACCTCCCTCTTTTGGCCTCCACGGGCACCAGGCACCCACATAGCGCACAGGCATGCATATAGACAAAATATCTCTACATATAAAATAGTAATCTTTAAAAATAAAATAAAATACTGGTTATTCCAGAAAGGCAGGTCTTAGGAACCTTTTTTCCCCATGATTAAAACATCATGTAAAGAGCATCAGAGATTAGTTTGGACTTAGGGGTTGTGGGGTATGGATGGATCACAGAGGAAGCCCAGCAGGCAGTACAGGACCTTGGGGAGGAAGGAAGACTTCCAAACAAGGAGAAACAGCAGGACCTAGTGGCACATGCCTATTGTCTCATCTCCTTGGAAAGCTGAGGCTGGAGAATCATGAGTTTAAGGCCAGCCTAAGTACAGAGTGAGCTCCAGACTAGCCTGGACAATTTATTGGGATCCTGTGTTAACATATCAAGGAGGCTGGGAATGTAGCTCAGTGAGTGAAGCTCTTGATTCAATTCCTACACTGCAAAAAAGACAGAGTAAATACAAAATGAATAGTAAATACTGAGTAGGCCACCAGTGCCCATTACCCAGTGCCTAGCTGCTTTCCTAAAAAGTGTTTGTAACCATAAATATCCCTCTTCCTTTTAAAATTGAACAGCCCCTACTTGTGAAACTTGGCTCTTCCCCATGAAGAGAGGGATGGATGTATTTTATTCCCTGTTTCTGCACATTTTTGAAATTTTTCATAACAAGAAGTCAAATAAATAAAAGCAGAATGTATCTAAACATAATGTGATTCTCTGCACTATGATTTTCTAACACTTTAGGCTGACTCTCCAGGGGGCTCTGACCTCGGAATGTTTTCCTGTACGCAGACAGACATCTGGGACCATTCTCTCTCTCTCTCTCTCTTTCTCTCTCTCTCTCTCTCTCTCTCTCTCTCTCTCTCACACACACACACACACACACACACACACACACACACACACACACAATGTAGTTTTGGGAGTCAGCATTAAGAATTTCATGTTTTAATTTTTTCTATCACATATATTTATTTTGTGTTGTGGGGGAAGGGCGTGGCTGTACACATACCACAATTTAACTGTGGAAGTCACAGGACAACACTCAGGAGTCGGTTCTCTCCTTTCACTATTTGGGTTCCCAGGATTAAACTCAAGTGCAAGCGCCTTTACCTCTGAGCCATCTTGCTGGCCCTGAACTTCCTATGGTTTCACGCGATGCATACGCATGCTCGAATACTTAGGCCCCTGGCTCTGCTTCAGGAACTCAGTCAAACATACAAGCAGTTACCCCCACACATGAGCTATGTGTGGGATGTCCTTGAAAACTGTGAGAGAGGCTGGTTGCCTTTTCCTGGGGTCCCTTCCTCCTACCATGGCATTTCTCTTGGATGAAGAAACCACTAGAGTTCTGCTTGAAGAGAGCCTGAGCATGATAGTGTACTCAGAGCTTAAAATGCAGGATCTCCACTCTCATCAGACATTCCCAGTTAGTAAGGTTTGAAATTAAAAATGCACAGATGCACAGACATTCCCACAGGGGCGGGAGGTTTCCAATGAGTGAAAAACCAGGTGGACTGAATGCTAGACATTTTTGACAGGGTGTCATGTAACTCAGGCTGGCCTTGACCTCTCTATGTAGCTGAGGGTGACTTTGAACTTCTGATTCTCCTGCCTTCACCTGCTAAGTGCTGGATTGTAGGTGCCACCACAGAGGGTGTATACAGTGTTGGAGATCAAACCCGGGGCTTTGTGCACTGGGGCAGGCACTACACCAACTCTGCTATAGCCCTAGCTAAAATTCTAGACTTTTTTTTTTTTTTTTGGTTTTTCGAGACAGGGTTTCTCTGTGTAGCTTTGCGCCTTTCCTGGGACTCACTTGGTAGCCCAGGCTGGCCTCGAACTCACAGAGATCCGCCTGGCTCTGCCTCCCGAGTGCTGGGATTAAAGGTGTGCGCCACCACCGCCCGGCGCAAAATTCTAGACTTTTAATTCAATTTTCATCCCAGCCAAAATTCAACAACTTGCTCTGGGTTGTTGGTTATAGATCTGAGCAGACAGCAACACAAACAGAACTAGTTTAATATCTTTTTTTTTTTTTTCATTTTATTTGTATGAGTATCTTGCCGACATGTCTATCTGTGCACCCCTTGAGAGTGCCTAATGCCCAGAGAGACCAGAAGAGGGCTTCACGTTCCCTGAAACCGGAGTTACAGATGGTTGTAACCTGCCACGTGGGTGCTAGGAACCAAACCTGGGTATTTTGTAAGCGCAGCCAGTGCTCTTAACCACCAAGTCACCTCTAGGCTACCCTCCCTCCCCGCTCCCGCTTTTAATCTACCCTTATAGTTAAGAAGCTTGGACCTGAAATCTAGTTTTACCACTTATAACCCAAAAAATATGCAACAGAGTAACTGGCAACTCTATCCTTTCACAAAATTTTAATTGTAAGATAAAATGCATATTTTTCACCCAGACAAAATTCTATGTGCATTTTCTAGCTACCATTTCCCCATCTTCGGCAGCCATTCGGCAGGTGACTCAACATCTCTGAGCAAAAACTGAAGATAAAAATGTGTGTCTTGCACGATTTTTGTGAAATCGAACAGTGATACATATATGGTTAAAATGATGTCTAGAAATTCTCAAAACAGTTGTGCCTTCGCTCCATACAGTGAAGAGTTTAGGGTACCAGGAATGATGTGCCAAAATCCCTTCCTACACACACCTTTTAAAAAACCCACTGGCAAAAAGAGAAGAAAATCCATACATTAAAATATCACTTTTACTGTCTGCTTGGGTTTTGCTTTTAATTTGGGGATTAGTGTTATATCAAAAGAAAAAAGAGGTCCTTCTCCAAAAATCTAAATACATGGCCAAAATAGTCAACAGAATCATCAATCACCTCAGATTGCATAAACGTGAAATAGTAGAACGGAAGAGTCAGTGTGTAAATGCAAACCCACAGCTTATATCTCTCCAACTCACCTGTCTCTCATCAGTGTATCTGTTTCCTTTTAAAAACAATCCTAAGATTACATTTACTTATTTATGTGTATGTGTGTGTGCTGCAGTACATACGTGGGAGTCAGAGGACAACTTTCAGGAGTTGGTTCTCTCCTATATGTAGGTCCCAGGATTCAAACTCAAGTTGTCATTCTCAGTGGAGAGTGCCTTTACTCCTGAGCCATTTACTGACCCAATGTGTTTTCAAACAAGCAAACAAAAAAGTATTCTCTACAGGGGAATCTCTAAGCTGGCAAAATCCTATGTGTCATTTACCATTTTCATGACTGAAATTATCCAATAAACAAAATAGTTCTGTCTTTTAATCCTAAGATAAAATACCTGTGTAAGGACAACCCGTCTGTAATTTTTCAAATGATGAAATAGGGAGCTTGAAGGGGTGACTTGTGCCTGTAATTCTGGCACTTGGAAGACAGGGCAGGAAGTAGCAAGAGTTCAAGGTCACCACAGATGAACTGGAACTTTGCCTCGGAAAGAAGGGGGAAAAGTGTGTGTGTGTGTGTGTGTGTGTGTGTGTGTGTGTGTGTGTGTGTGTAAATTAATGATTAATGTTGAAGTTTAATTCTACACCTGGTATGTTAAGATGAAACAAAAATCTAGTTTCTTCAGTAATCCTTACAAATTTTCAATGATGTCACCCTCAATAAAGCCTACCAGTGGCCATACTCGGGGTTATGCCACAGACTTGAGCATGTACCCTCAAATAATCCCTCACAGCTTTAGTTTGCTTTGAAGGTGTAAACTGTCTCATGAAGTAAGAGATATTCCATTCCAGGAAGTAGAAGATCTGGGATCACTGTTGATCTTCTATCAGGGTACCAGGTGCAATTTCTCCAGAAGGAAAAACCAAAGACAGCTTGACAAATTTGCACAGTCCCAAGCTGTGTAACTCATGCACGTTTTCATCCAGAAAAGCATGGCTTCCACACTCAGTTGTTGTGACCTCTTCCTCTGGAGTCCTCCATTCTTAGTTCATTCTACTGCGTCCCCTGTGCCCCTCCCTGGTCTCCACCTCTGCCTCATCTTTCCTCAATCCACATCCCACAGGTTAGCTTCCCCTAGACCCCCAACACTTCCCTCACTCCCTGAAACACACACTAAAGCCACTGGAAATCAAGGTAGCATGGTCACCGTTCTACAGCCCGGCTGTCTCGTGGTCCTGGCAGTGAACTTGGAATAGAGTCTGAGTGACAATATGGGTAAAGTAGCTTCATGGGGTTGAACAACAAGCAGTTTGGGGGAGTCAGGATCATCGGTTCCGCCCGAGACATACACAGTATCTCGAGAGAGAAACGAGATCCCCCTCCCCAGCGATTACTGTCTTCACATCTGTCTCACTGTTACAAAGTCACTTGAAAACTTTTTGTTGCTGTTCAAAGTCAGCATCTCCCAGTACCCTGGCCTGGCCTTGAATGCAGTGAGGAGCTCAGGGTGATTTTGGACTCCATCCTCCTTCCTCTACTTCCCTAGTCTGAAGATTCCTTGTGACTTTCAAAGATGAGGTTTCTTGTGCGCCCCTGTGGTCTCAGTTACAATTACCTGCACAGAACTCAACTGTAGCCTCTTTCTACATACAGTTCCCACTTGCCCCAAACAACCTCATACTCCTCCACTGAACCATGTTTTAACAACCACTGAGAGTCTGTTCCAAGCTACAGGCTCCTCACCTTCCACCCCACCACACACTTACTACTATACCAAACACCACAAAGGATCTATTTTCAAAGTAGACAGCAATCTGTACAGACAACGATGAACAAATTTATTTTCCCCCTTGGCAAAACAAATGAATCATGACAACTCAGTCATGTTAACTTCATGGCCTAAAACATGATACACACTAATGCTGCACAGGCCAGGGCGGCTACAGGGTCCCACATACTATGTGACATCACTTCTATCTATTCTTCATTTTCTTTTATACAAAATACATTTCTTATTTCTTCTTCTTTTTATTTGCATATATTAGTTATTCAATAATGGTTTTTATTATGACATGTGCAAATACATACAAGCACTTTTAAAATATTTTTTAATTTTATGCATATAAGTATTTTTGCCTGCATGCATTCTATGCACCACATGCATGTGTGCAGTGCTGACAGAGATCAGAAGCTGTTGAATCCCCTGGAACTCGAGTTATAGACAGTTGTGAGTCACCATGTGGGTGCTGGGATTTGAACCTGGGGCCTCTTCAAGAACAAGTGCTCTTAATGGCTGAGCCATCTCTCCAGCACAATGTATTTTCACCATGCTCACCTTCTATTACCTTCTTCTATCCCATTCCCACTCTTGCTGATCCCATTCCTTGTCCCAACAAGTCCCCCTTCTTCCCCACCCCGTCCCGCGGCACGCGTGTGCGTGCGTGTGTGTGTGTGTGTGTGTGTGAGTGTGTGTGTGTGTGTGTGTGTGTGATGTATCTGTGAATACGCGCTTGTGTGCCACAAGTGGAGGTCAGAGGACAACTTTGCAGAGGGAAGTTCTCTCTTTCACCCATGTGGATTCTGGGGGCCAAAGTCAGGTCATCAGGCTTGTACAGGAAGTGCTTTTACCCACCAAGTCATCTCACTGGCCCCATTCTATATTTAAAAGCACTACAAAACAAGGTTAGTAGGAATTCAAAGAGTTATAAAACTGTAAAACAAACAAACAAACAAAAAAACAAGGAGTGGGGAGGGCTGGAAACATCTCACAACCACCTGTAACCCCAGCTCCAAGGGTCAAATGCCTTCTGGCATCCAAAAAAAAAAACCCTGTACACACACATACACACAAACACACACATATACATATATATATCCCACCCACATATATATACAACTTTTTAAAAACTATTAAACTTTTTAAAATTAAATTTTTAATTAAAAAGCTAATTAGATTCACTGTTTTCAGAAAGATGGTTCATAATCTACCCATTCAGTAAGTATGAGTAAGCTCTCTCTGCAAGCTCAATTAGGGGCCTGGGGCTGCAGAGAAGTGACACTTCTGAGCCCTGGTTAGGAGACAGGGCATCAAGACACTCCTATCCCAGCAGGCAGGCCTCCCAGAGTGGGGATGCTGGGATGGGAGATGGGGGAGTATGACTCTTAGAAGTGGAGGGAGGAGAGGGGGGTGCACATAACATAAAGGAGCAGGTGAAACACAGTGAGGGGCAACCAGAGGCTCTGTGGTCGAGTCCTTTCCTGAGATGCATAAGGCTTGGGTTCAGTTTCCAATACTGACAAAAAAGGAGGAGAGAATGAGGGGGAGGGGGAGGAGAAGGTGGTAGTAGCAGCCACAGACACCTCAGCTCGGCTCGTGTCTTTCCAAGATCATTCTTGCCAGAGCCATGGACAAAAGCTGGTAACAAGCCAGAGCACAGGGGAAGAACTGCACACGAAGCCACCACCTTTAGCCAAGTTAGGGAATTTGGAAAGCATGAAAGACTTAGAAATGAGACAAGAGGAAGAAGGGGTAGGTCTAGAAAGTGACACCACGGGAACCGGGAACTGATGGACCGCACGTGTAGGAGTCAGAACGGCATCTTGATACAGTAATCAATGACTGTGGGAAGAGAATGACAGAGTGACATTCACATTGTGTCCACTCATCACCTCCTCATCACCAGGGTTAGGTGCCCATACTTGCCACTTTCTAGTTTAGAACACTGGAGAAAGAGTGTGTGGTGATGCCTGGGTGAGCCTGTGTTCAGATGTGTGCTGGTGCAGAACACAACATAAAACTACACTAAAACATTCCTGGGACTTCTACAGAAAGACCCACATCTAGGGCTGGCAAGAGGGCACAGTCAATAAAGAGCTTGCTGCTTAAACATGAGGATCTGAGTTCAGATCCCCAGCACACACATAAAGAGTCAGTTGCAAAGGCACGTGTCTGTAAAACCAGTGCTGGGGAGGCTGAGACAGGAGGTTCTCTGGTGCAGGCCAGGCAATCTAGCTGAATCAGTGAGCTCCGGGTCTCTCATTGATGAAAGACCCTGTCTCAAAATAATAAGGTGGGAAGAAACCGAGTGAGACACCTAATATCAACCTCTGCCGCCGCCCCCACACACACCCAAGTGCACCTGCACACACTGAACACACAGGAGGCCACGTTCCTGCACTTAAGAGTTCCCTTCCTTTGAAAGCGGCATTTAAGTTTACTTCCCCACCATTTGCTTTCTCTTCCTTCTGGAAGAACTAGTCCCGTTCCCAGGGAAACGGAGGCAGAGTTCTGACTGTCCTCCAACGAACGGATTCTATACCAACTCCTCTGCGCGGCTCCCCGCCCACTCCAGCCTGCGCCTTTTCCGTGGGCGTCTCCTAGCTGCAGCAACCAACTGCAGGGCCTTCTGACAGCTCTCTGACACTGACTGCGTTAATTAAGGTTCCCAGTTAAGACTCTCTTCCTCCTCCCCCGTGCATAGAAAATCGTATTTTGGTCTCACGTTTCTTACTTTGTGAATCTGCCTGAAAGGACAGGGCACATCCTATTCCCAACAACAGAAGACAAAAACAGTGATTTGGGGCATCTTAGAACCTCTCAGGCAAACTAAGCATGTATTTGTAAGAACTATTTCCTTGGGTCGGATGTATAGGCTTCCTAAAACTCACATAAGAGTCTGTCCTCACCTCTTCCTTTATCCTTCCACTCTTAAAAGCTTTCTCTGGCCTGTAAGACTATCTAGAACTCTAGTCTCTCCTCCCTAGACATGGGAGCTAGCCACTTTGGACACAGCCGTTCATGCCCTGTGCAGAATGATGATACATCCTGTAAACAGCTTCCCATCCAGTCTTCTGGATGATAAAGGGATGCTCTTCATTAGACACTGCTATTGTCAGTGCCTGTCTCCAGTCTTAGGTGCAGGGACACTCACTGGGAAGATCACATCTGTTTAATTAGATTCATCCAGCAATCATCCCTCCTTATCTCTCCGCCAAACCTGCAACAGGGCTTCACACCATTTCTCGACTCAAGAAGGCTGTTTCTCTCCCCTTTCCGCTCAGCTAACAATTACTTCGGTGCAAACCCAGTTCAACTTCTACCCTCTTGTAAACCCTCTCCCATCATTCTCCACCCACAATGATTCTCCTTATTCCACCTCCCAGAAGTTTTAAGCTTTAGATGAGCATCCAGCATTTGCTGTTAAACATTCCTGTGATCTAAATATTCACACATGCAAATCTTATCTTTAAAAGTACACCAGGGAAGGGGCATAGAAAGAGGTAGAGTTTCTGGATGGGATGATAGAAGAGATCTGGCAAATGCCTATGAACTGTGCCCTTAAAATGGTTAAAGTTGGGGGCCAGTGAGATGGTTCAGTGGGTAAAAGTGTTTGTCTCCAAGCCTGATAACCTGAGTTGGACCCTCATAATCTATATCATGAAAGAAGAAAACTGACTCCCACGAGTTATCCTCTAGCATCCATGGCATGCATAGTTATAGCATGCGTGCACCTAGACACAAACAAACAAATGTTAAACTTTTTTTTTGAGACAGAGTTTCTCTGTGTAGTTTTGGTGCCTGTCCTGGATCTTGCTCTGTAGACCAGGCTGGCCTCAAACTCACAGAGATCCTCCTGGCTCTGCCTCCCAAATGCTGGGATTAAAGGCATGCGCCACCACCACCTGGCCAAATGTTAAATTTTTTAGAATAAATAGCTAAAGTGGTATGTTTTTAAAAAAATAAATATTAAAATAAAGTGGTATATTATAGTGTATATTTTTATTGAGTTTGTGTGTATGTGTGTGTGTGTGTGTATGTGTATGTGTGTGTGTGTATGTTGTGGATGTGTGTGTGTGTGTGTGTGTATGTGTATGCGTGTGTATGTATATGTTGTGGATGTGTGTGTGTGTGTGTGTGTGTGTGTGTGTGTATGTGGATGAGTGGATGTGGATGTGTGTGGTGCTGGGAATGGAATCTAGAGCTTAGCTCATACTAGGCGAGTGTCCTACCACTGAGTTACATGCCCAGCTCCTGCTGTATACATTTTACTACTATCAAATAGTACATCTCAATCACCAAGGATTGAATTTTACACTTCATTCTCTCTCCCAAGTCCAAGCATAGTGCCGATGACTGTCAGACCAATTGGTCAAATTAACAAGTACTGCCTTATAAGGCTGACAGTACTGTTTAATACATATGGATCCCTTTACAGTATATAAAGCCCCTTCAAACTAACTCAGTTTAAACACTTGACTGAGGGACAATCTGGTGATGTATGAAAGAATTTTATCTTTGTTTCATAAATAAACAAATTGAGGCTTGAAAGATGTGTGGACTCAACTGCAGTTCAACAGAAAGAACCAAGTAGAGCTGAGAACCATCAGGGCCTCCTGAATCTGAGAAATTCCACAAGCTTGTTCATTTGGCCAATTAGTTCCTTTTCTCCTGATAAAAACTTCACACAAGAGTTCATGTCACAGCTGGGGATGTGGCTCAGTGGTAGAGCACTTGCCTAGTATTATGAAGCCACAGGTTCAATCCCCAATATTGAGGGCCTGGACTTCATGCCCTTAAGTGCCCTTAGCCCACACAGAACACAGAAGGGGCAGTCCAAAAGATCCTGACCTCTCAGTCTAATCCCCACCCTGTGTCCAGCTGCTCCCACACACCTATCATTCCAGGCTGCCTGATCCAACATGGCCACATGTTATTGGGGTGGCCAGGCTGACAGGAGACCGCTCCATGAAGAACAAAGCCAACTAAACTGGAAAGAATACAGCAACACCAGAATGTCCACAGGTTAGAAAAGTCATGATCATGGCATCAGGTACACATTAAAGACGGAAGAACCCTTTAGGTATGGAAACACTCAAGTTTTCTTTAAAGACCTGCTCTCACCTCCCATGAGGTTAAAGAGAGCTGTCCTGTACTTTCAGGGACAGCGCACATTCAGGACTGTTGCTGTGACAGGTTTCCATCTGCCCAGGCTTCCCTGGAGGTTAAGGCTGAGCATACTGCTTGATCTAGAGGAAGCCTGTTTCTAGACTCCCACGTGTGTGGGAGAAGATCAGTGTTAAAGGTTTTGACAAGCCCTGGAGGGCAGCCTGACTTACCTGGAAACGAGAATCCCTAAACTGTCCTGAATGATAGTTTTTCTCTCTCACCCCGGCTAAAACCTGATACTTTCTGCTGACATTCCTGTTTCCTGTTTGTTTGTTTGTTTGTTTGTTTGTTTTTTGAGACAATCTCCTGCATCCCAGGTTGGCCTCAAATCCAACTATGTAGCTGAGGATGACCTTGAACTTCTGATCCTCTTGTCTCTACCTCCCATGTGCTGGGATTATAGACATATACCACCACACCCTGTTTATGTAGGGTATTGGACTTGGGACCCACTGGATACGAGACAGACACTACCAAATGAGCTACATTCCTAGCCTTCAATACTATTTTAAATGTTCCATCTCAGCACTACAGGAACTGTTCTCCTCTCCTTGAGTCGTAGTTAAATTTAAAACACAATCTTCCTTATAGACCGTGTAGCGTCTACTCCATGGTCCCAATATCCCCTCACAGATAAGGTGGGCATGCCAGCACACACATTCTAAGTCCAACATCTCGAGTGACCTTTTAAAAAAAGCACTCTACTGTTCCTGAGGCCTTCTGCAGCAAGGCATTCCACACCAGGGGGCAGGGATTACCGCAGTCCCAAGCCTCTGAACTGTGGGTATAATTAGGCACCCCATCCATTAGTGTGCCACCAACGTCATTGAGAGCCACCAGCATCTGTTGACAGATCACATACCCGGCATATCACTGAAATGGCAAGTGCAGAGAAGGTGGCCCACAATAGAAACAATGGCATCTTGTCCGCTCCCGGTTCCAACAGTGGCTCATAGGACAAATATAGAGGCCACTGCCCTGGCTGCACTGAGCTCATGGCTCCACACAATTTCACTGAGTGCAGCAGGTTCTCTACCAAAAGTGGAAAGAGCTGTGTGCACATCCGTTCAGGTCTATGTTCTGAGCAAGTCAGGACTTTGCTTCCCCTAGCATCTCCAACACCTAAGCTATCTTCCCCCCGCCCCCTTTTTTCCAATATGTATTCCAGGCTGGCCTCCAACTTGCAGCAATCCCCCTGGCTCAGCCTCTTGTGTGCTGGGATTGTGGGCATGTGATGCCACATTCAGCTCAATATATCTTAAGGGGGGAAATAATGATTGTATTACACTTTTTGGAATTTTTTTGAACTGGGTCAGGTGATATTTCAGCTTTTGAATAACATACTTCAAGTGCTATTACAATTGTAATAACAGGTCACGCAGGAATCCTAAAACTAAAAAAAAAAATGGACAATACTACTTATGTAAAAATATTGTGAATATATTTTTAAATTAAATAGGTCAGGAAGCATAACGACACAACCCCAGAAACTGACAATGTCTCCACCTGCTTTGTATTGTATTTTCTTAGAATCAACAGAAAGTTCTGGAATAGACTCTGGCTTTCAAAAATGATGGGCATTCTTCTTGTTCCATACCTAAGCTGTGGTATTTATTGTTCCTCCTAAGAAATGACCAATCTTCAAAACAAAAACATAGAAGCTAAGTTCTGTTTTAAGCTATGAAAAATGTAATCGAACTTGTTGAGAAAATTAAAAAAGGAAATGAGATGTTCATTGCTAGAATTAAAGTCACTTTTCAACTTCTTACCAAGTGATTCCACACCGACACATCCAGATGGTGTAAGTCTCAGGGCCATGAGCCTCCCTCTCGGTAAGCCCTTTAACAAGACTCCAGTTCTAAATGTATCGGTCAACCCCTTGTTCCCAAGAAAGGGGGTGATGACAGACACCTCAGGAAATGAGGCAGAGTGGAAAGGTTAAAGAACAGGACTGTTACTGGGAATTTAAGAGAGAGTAGACAAGAAAAGAGAAATAATGGTGTAAAAAGTAGCGCTTGGTTACTTGATCACTACCCAAGCACGAGGCCTTTTTCCTTCTTGCCCACACCACTGGGTGAGATGGCACACAGATTTCCAACATTAACACTTACTGCCCACACCCTGTCACACAATCATCCACAGGAGCAGCTATAGAAACCCTCAGGCACCCTACAAGTCGCACTAAGTATTGACTTAAAAGTAGGCTCTTAGGAGGGAAATCCACCTTCCTCATGCCCAGAAGAAATAAGAATAGGCTTGAGGCACTGGCTTGGGACACTGGCTTTTGTCACAATGCTGGGTTAGTCTGCTGTCTTGCCTTGCCATCCAGGCTCTGTGCCCAGTCAAATCAAGGTGGAACTTAGCCTCCTGGTGAGTGTCCCCTATTTGGCTTAGCCAAGAGGATCAAGAAGAAACCTTGAAATAGTGGAATGTTCCATTAGGCCCCAGAGAGCACCAACCAGGATGGGGAGGGAGCTCTTGGGAGCTGGCTGCCTCCTTCATCCCAGTGTGCTTACCTCAATGAACTATAAATAGAGTGTGAAATGATTATTACTTTGTGGGTGAATGTCTAGGGTTCTACAGAATCCCTCTCTAAAGAGCCCAACATGTTTAACAAATGGTCTTCAACCACTCTTTGGGCCAGACCTATGAAAGTTTGCAAAGAGCGGGTTTTCATTTTGTGTCTTAGTGGGGAGACAGGCTTGGGGCAAATGAAGACAGCAGGACCTGTCACAGAACAACTTTAGGCCAAGGTCATGAAGGAGAGCAGACCTGAGACTCTCAGATTTTAGGCTAACAAAATCTTTTGAACATCATTTGTTTTCTGACTTATGTTAACTTCTCACACACACACACACACACACACACACACCGGGTGTCCTGCCTGTCCCTGGATCTGCTGTCCTTTCTGATGGAGCGGGTGTGGTGGGAAGCTGGGAGGACCACAGCGCCTCCACCAGGGGGCCTCTTCCAGTGGCCACAACCGGCGACACCCCCGCCCCATAGGGACTGGAACACAGACATGCGTGAGGGACCCTGCTCACCTTCCTCTGCTGTTTCTCCCAGGCCGGGTCGAGGAGCAGGTCTCGGTCCCACTCCTCTTCCTGGATCATGTACTCATCTTCGTCGTAGACGTAGTTGTACTGCACTCCGGGTTCTATCTGGTTCATGGCGCTGGGCGGCTGGGAAGAGAGCGCGGCGAGAGGGATGGACAGACGGACGGAAGATGGATGGATGAATGGATGGGCGGATGATGGATGGATAGGCAGCAGGCTGCGGTGACCTTTGTGCAGTTCCTGGGGCGGCACGCCTGGGCGCAGAGTCTCCGGCGAAGCACCAGCACGCCGGCAAGCAGCGACCAGCGGATTAATAGCCCACTGAGAGTCACGTGTGGAAGGCCCCGCCCACACCCAGGCTCCGCCCACTCCCCCGCTTCCACCACGTGCGGTTGGCTGGCAGGATCGTCCCGCTCTGGGTCCCACCGCCTTGACTCCGCCCACCCCTGTTCCGGGTTGGCTCCCAGGGATGACCTAGGGGCACCTCGGACAGCTACCTGGAGGGAAGGGGGGACCGAGGGGGAAGGAGGGCGACAACTGGGGAGCTGACACCTGTGGACCTAGCCCCACCTCCTGCAGCGCACCCACGGGTTCCAAAGACCCGCTGCAAAGTCGTGTTTACCGTGTCTCCAAGAGTTAGCTGAAAAATCTCCCTCACCCCTCCTCTTCCTCCCCCTCTCCCACCTCTCTCTCTCTCTCTCTCTCTCTCTCTCTCTCTCTCTCTCTCTCTCTCTCTCTCTCTCTCTCTTTCTCTCTCTCTCTCTCTCTCCCTCTCTCTCTCTCTCTCTCCCTCTCTCTCTCTCTCTCTCTCTCTCTCCTCCCTTTCATTTCCCTCTATTTGTGTCTCTCCCTTCTCTTTTCCTCCTCTGATTTAGTTCTCTTTCTGCCTCTCTGCCTCTCCTGCACGCCCTGTTCCCCTCCTTCCTCCCTGTTCTCCCTCTTCCTCTTCCTCCAACGCTCCCCTCTCCTTTCTCCTTTCTGTCTTCATCTTTCCCTCTGCTAACCCCCAGCCCTCTCTCCTCCTCATTCTATCCTTTCTTCCTCATTTAAAAGCTCCGGAATACCCTGTTTCTTGCCTTCCCTTGAGTCACCTGAAGGGCTCAAGGCAAAAAACTTGGACCAACTATATCAAAACGTCAGGAACCATGCCAAAGCAGGAAGTGTCCAGTACTCATCTGCCAGCCATAAATTAAGAACTGACAATGACAGACTGGTGGCCAGTTTCTCTCTGCAGTGCTGCACTTGTGCCCTCTCATCTACTAGTCCTGCTTAGCCGTGCCCCGTGAATTATGCCACCCAAGGAAGCAAAGCCAAGAGCCATGGGACAAGAAGGTTGACGTTTCAAATCAATCATGTATTAACCACTGCTATAAGCTGCATACAGCATTAGGCGCCCAGTAACACAGGCCATCTGAGAGGGTAGGTACCTCTAGTTAAGTTTATATCCCAATTTGGTAAACGTTGCCAGCAGGTGCTACAGGACTGTTTGTGTCTCAAGGCTGCCAATTTGCTGCCACGTTGCAAGAGAAAATATGTGTGCCTGGAACTCTCAAGTTCCTTAGACATTTGACATCTACCTTTCTGCAGAAAAACTTAAGCAATCAACAAATGTGTTGCATTAGTGTTTGAAAAAACACTCTCACCCTAGGCAAGCTTGGATTTCTGCCTGTTGTTGGTTGTGCTCCTCAGTAATGCACGTATATGCCCTTATATAACACACACACACACACACACACACACACACACATATATATATATATATACCTCCAAGGTTCTTCAGGAAAATCAGTTGCAAAGACATTTAACACAATTTTTGTAAACTGGATCCATGATCATCAAATGGGCTTATTCCATAAGTGAAATACGAGTTTAATATCTTAAAAATCAATAAATTTAATCTGCTATGTTAGCAGATTAATAAAGAAAAAGCATATGATCATCTCTATAGATAGAAAAAACAAACAAGAAAACCCACATTTGACAGAACTCAGTATTACTATAGACACAGCAGCTCCTAGGAAACGAGGAAGAAATTTTCTGCTTTCTGAGCACAACCAAGAGACTCCTACCAAGAACAACAACAAACAACCCATAACACTCACAGGCTTGCCTTTTGCCAGCTTCTAGTCAATCTTACACTAGAGGCTCTAGCCAGGCAGAAGAAAAAGCAGTCATTTACGGTGGAAAGGAGCAATGAAACTGTGATAGTGTGGTCTTTTATGTAGGAAAGCTGTTGGAACCTTCAAAGAATCCACTGGAATTAACTAAGCTGGCTTCTCAAAGATATAGGATGCAAACAAGGTCAATATACAAAAACCAATTGTATTACATTTCCAGCTCAGATGGCTTCCCCAGCAAGATCCACAAAACAATTTTAAAAAAAATAAAAAATAAAACCAAAAATACCTATAATCCTATGCAATTTCTTTCAGAATACAGCTTTCCAGCTTGTTTTACGAGACCAACAACACCTTTGCACCTAACCCAAGAACAGTGTCAAGAAAGGAAGTTTGTAGACCAAGTTCCCTCATCAACAGACATGCAGAAATCCACAAAGAGATGTGAGCAAACTGAACCCAGTAATGTGTAATAAGAATTTTAAATCTTGCAAATTGTATTTCGAACAGAAGACTTATATCTAACATATAGATGAGTATAGTGCACATGCTTGTGATCAAGCACTTAGGAGGCAGAGGCAGGGGGACAGCTGTAAGTCTGAGGCCAATCTATCTACCAAATGAGTTCTGGGACAGCCAGGGCTACATACAGAGACTGTAAAAATATGTAAGAAATTCTTTAAATACAACAGTAGAGAAACAATAGGTCTAATATACAGGTCCCAAAAAGACAGCAATCTAACACTCCAACAGGTGTTCAGTGGCAGCAGTCATCAGGAAAATGCAAATTCTCACACACTATGGTAGGATTTTTTTTTTTTTCAAGACAGGGTTTCTCTGTGTAGCTTTGCGCCTCTCCTGGAACTCACTTGGTAGCCCAGGCTGGCCTCAAACTCACAGAGATTCGCCTGGCTCTGCCTCCCGAGTGCTGGGATTAAAGGCATGCACCACCACTGCCCAGCCTATGGTAGGAATTTAAAATGATAACAACAGGGGCATGAGATGGCTCAGCACATAGAAGCCTTTGCCACCCAAGCCTGATGACTCAAGTTCAAGTCCAAAGAAACCACACAAAAAGCCAGATACAGTAGTGTCCACCTGCAATTCCAACAGTCCCACAGTGAGATGGAAGTTCAGATATGCATCTCAGCAAAAACAAGAGAGACCCTGTGCCCCAAACAGGTGGAAGAAGAGAATTCCTGAAAATGTGTCTTACCGCTTCATGTGTATGCATGGTAAGACACACACACACACACACACACACACACACACACACACACACACACAAATAAATAGATATAATAAAAAAATTAAAGAAAATGTTTGAGGTGACAGATTTGTTCATTATCTTGTCATATTGATAGTTTCACAGGTGCATATGCATATCAAAATTTAACAGATCGTACATTTTAGATATGCGGAGTTCATTTTACACTGATTATATCTCAACAAAGCTGTTGAAAAACTCTGTATTTCTCTGTTCCTCTAGCAATTTGGATGGGCTCAGCACCCACAGATGGTGGTTCTTTCAGTATGTCTTACAAATTCCAATGTTTGACATTCTGCCCATGTTTAACGCTTCTAAAGCCTTCCCCTCTAATATGACTCCTGATGACGTCACTCGCCTCCATATTCCAAAAACATTTGATATCTGTAATCAATCAGAGATTTTAGGGCAAAAGCCTGGGCTCCAACCTGCCAGCCCAAAGCCAGGCTTAAGCCAACGGCATTGGATGCCCTGGAGCTGGAGTTACAGGCAGTTGTAAACCACCTGATATGGGTGCTGGGAATTGAACTCATGGAGTTCTAGAAGAGCAGCAAGTGTTCTTAACTGCCGAGTCGTCTCTCTAGTCTCAGAACACAATGTTTTTTGTTTCTGTTTGTTTGTTTTTAACTAATAACTATAGTTGACACATGTTGAACACTAATTTTGTGCCATGTGCCCCTGGGAGTGTTTTGGATGTTAGCTAATTTAATTTCACAACAACCTTATATTTGCAGTAAGATAACCACCTCCAGTTACACAGGAGAGAAATCAAACATGAATTAAGCAGTTTCCCCACCATCGTCCAACTAATAGTTGCTGATACGTTTAATCTTGACCAGATACAGGGAACCTAGACAATCTGGAAAGCCCATTTCTGCTGTGTGCACAGATTAACATGTGGTCCCAAAAGCGAGCAGAGAAGCTGCATCACCCAATAGGCTGGGGCCGGAGTGGAAGGGAAAAGGACGAGATTGGGAGGAGGGGCCTGTGTATGTGCACACTTGATCCTTGAGCTAATGTGGGTTTTGCTTTGTTTTCTTTTTTGTTTTTTGAGATTTTCACACGTGGTTGTCAGACTCCAGGTTCTCCAACCTTGAAACATGGACTCCTCATATCAGTGGCTCTCGAGGGGCCTTCCAGAACTTAGCCTCTGACTAGAACTGCACTATTGGTCCCCCTAGTTCTGGGTTCCTTCAGTTGAGTGCTGATTTCCCTTGCCCAGGATCCTGCAAGCCATTCAGCGTCTGACCCTACAGACTTCACTCTCAGTAGGAGATGTTTTATTGACTATTTCTCTGGAGAAGCCTGACAGGTACAGGTGGTAAACCAAGAACTTGACCTGAGGGCTGTTGTAGTCGCTGCTAAGGAGCCAGAGGGCCTAGTTAGGTCAACTTGGGACAGAGAAATGGAAGTCACATCTGCATTTCCACAGGAATATCTCCAAGTCATTTTTATTCAGGTCAACTGCCAAGCTAACACTTAGGGTGGTGAAAAAAATCCCATGATTGGGTTGGCAAGATGGCTGAGAGGGAAGGAGGGGTCCCCAGGATCCACATGGAAAAAGGAGAACCAACTTTCACATGTTGTCCTTTGACCTCAACAGAGAGCTAAAGAAAGAAAGAAAGAAAGAAAGAAAGAAAGAAAGAAAGAAAGAAAGGAAGGAAGGAAGGAAGGAAGGAAGGAAGGAAGGAAGGAAGGAAGGAAGAAAGAAAGAGAAAGGAGAAAGAAAGAAAGAAAGAAAGAAAAAGAAAGAAAGAAAGAAAGAAAGAAAGAAAGAAAGAGAAAGAAAGAAAGAATTTTTTTAAAATTCCATGATTGAAGAATTTCAATGTCTCTACTCTTCTGAAATACTCTTTAACATGTGCACAAATCCTAATTTCAGCCTCAAGTGTTCCCAGTAGCCTTCCTTCCTTCCTCCAGGGTCTTGAGCCTCCCTTGTGTCTCCCCTGGGTCCTCCCAGCCCCCTTTCTCCACTTCCTCTGCACTGCCATTTTCCAGTTCTCCTTCCTAAGAGAAACTTTAGTTTTAGGAGCTACTGACTATTTAAGGAATAATAATTCTTGTTGTAACTGACTTATTCTTTCTTCTTTGGGATGCACATATTTAGGACATTTTGATACATACTAACAGCTTTCAGATCCAGGGAAATTGAGGAATTTAAGAGTTATTGAGGGCTGGAGAGACGGCTCAGATGTTAAGAGCATTAGCTGCTCTTCCAGAGGTCCTGAGTTCAATTCCCAGCAACCACAAGGTGGTTTACAACCATCTATAATATTATCTGGTGTTCTCTTCTCGAATGTAGGCAGAACCCTGTATACATAATAAATAAATAAATAAATCTTTTAAAAAAAGATTTATTGAAGGTTATCTATATGCATACATTACTCTCTTCTTCTAGCTGTGGTGCAATAATGTAAGCAGATGCTTCAAGCTTCTGCTGTCTTGACTCCCCCCCACACACACACACACATGAATGACTATACCTTGAACTGTGTGCTTCATTAAAATAAAACAAAAAACAAAAAACAGATGAACCAGGCGTAGTGAGATGGTCCAGTGCTTAGGAACACTTACTGTTCTTCTATAGAACTCCAGATCAGTTCCCAGCACCCAGGTCAGATAACTCACAAGCAGCTATAATTCTAGGTCCAGGGAATCCAATAGCCCCTGTGGGCAGCTTCATGTATATTTGTGTGCCCCCCCCACACACACACACAAAGAAAATAAATGTTTTTAAGGTAGGGCTGAGGATATGCTCAGAAGCTAAGAGGACTTGCTCTCTCTGCAGAGGACCTGAGTTCAGTTCCCAGCCCTCACATGGCGACTCCCTGTGTGCTGAACACCAGAGTACGGGGGTATGAGCATTACCTCATTTAACAACTGTGGCCACCCAGGAGGAAGGAGCTATGACTTCCAGCTTGTAATGCAGTAAGCTGACATGTCATGCCCAGTCACTCTGATCAAACATGAAGTAGACAATTATAAAACCCACGTCCACAGTCAAGAGCCATGTCGCACTACTGTCTCCTTTTCTTCTAGACACACTTCCTTTGTGCATATTTTATTTGTTTGTTTGTTTGTTTGCTTGCTTGCTTTTTTGAGTCAGGGTTTCTCTGTGTCCTGACTGTCCTGGAACTCACTCTGTAGACCTGGCTGGCCTCAAACTCAGAGATCCACCTGCCTCTGCCTCCCAAGGGCTGGAATTAAAGGTGTGCATGTGTGTTACCATCACCTGGCTAAGTGTTGTTGTTGTTTTTTCTTGAGGGGGGAAGCTAATTTTTCTGTAATGTGGTTTCCATACAGCTTTTTAAAAAAAATTTAAACATAATTTTTATTGATTCTTTAGGAATTTCACATCATGCATACCAATCCAACTTGTTTCCCAGTCCCTCCGTATCTGCCTTTTACCCTTGTAGCATTCCCACACACACACAAAGGAAAACTTAAAAAAATACAAATAAGAATATTAAAACAAACAAATAAGAATATTAAAACTTCACTCCATCTTTCCTGCCTCTCCATCATCTCTTTATTCGTCTTAGTGGCATTAGGAGCTGCCCTGTGTCACACAGTATATTCTTTTGTCCAAACAGCTTGACTTGCAAATGTTCATTGCAATGAGTTGTTGGTCTGGTTCAAGGCCCTGGCTTCTAGTTCATCATCAATAATGGACCCTCACCGAGACTCCTCTTGGATATCCTGCTGTTGCCCTAAGTCATGGAGATCTTGTGGCTACGGTTTCACAGAGCCAGTCCCTTCATACACTCCAGCAGGTCATAGATGGGGTAGTTGTTGGGGTGGGCCAACTCAAAGCCCTGGATGTGTGCCTGGGTGGTACCTAAATTGATCAGTCAGGCTGCTGAAACCACCCCCTCAGGTGAGGGGCAGAGCCAGCTCACCAACGGCTGTGGTGAGGGTGGGGCCAGCTCTCCTATGAGAGGCGGGGCCAGCAGGAGGCAGGGTTGGCTCTCTGATGGGGGGGGGGGTGTCAGGGGGTGGAGGGGCGGGAGGGGGGGGTGGGGGGAGGGGGGAGGGGGGGGGCGGGGAGCAGTTCTCCCTGGGCCAGTGAAGGGGAAGGCCAGCTCAGCCCGGCCCTGTATTTCAAAGTTTGGCTCAACACATGGTTCGAGTGGGCCCCTGTGGCAACAGACATCAACATACCCCAGTTGCACCAGGACCATGGACCCAGACATGGCCAGCAGCAGCAGCTTGGACCCAGTTGTCACCATGCCCCGGGTAGCAGTGCAGGCCTCTCAGATCAGAATGAGCCCATCTGTAGTGGGATCCCCAGACTCCAACATGGACCTGGGCGGTCACATGGCCTTCCATGGTAACAGGGGCCATGGACATCAACACAGACCCTAGCTGGTAGGACCAAGGACCCAGACATGACCCCGGGCCACAGCTCAGGCCCTGTTGTCACCATGGCCCTGGGTGACAGTGCAGGCAACCAGATCTGTATGACCCTGGCAGCAGCCTGACCCTTAGGCACCAACATGCTCTTAGGTGTCAAGCCACGCCCACCGGAGCCACTGACATCAACGCAGACCTTGCTTGTGGTAGGGCCACAGACACAGACATGGTCCTTGGGAGCAGCTCAGGTCCAGATGACAACATGGCTCTTGGTAGCAGCGCAGCTCCCCCCAGATCAGCATCACCCAATGCAGGGTGGCCCTTGGACACCAACATGACCCCAAGTGGTGGCGCACACCCTGGGCATCTGCACAGCCCTCGATGGCAACACACGCCATGGATATTAACACGGACCCCAACTGCAGTAAACGCCCCGGACCCAGACATGACCCTTGGCTGCAGCCTAGGCTCAGACATCTCCATGGCCCTAGGTGTCGGCACAGGCTGCTCAAATCAAGGTGTCCCCTGTAGTGGCATAACCCTTGAGCACCAACGTGGCATGTGTGGCGGTTCAGACTCTGGGTGACCTCAAGGTCTTTGGTGATAGCAGGAGCCACAGACATCAACACAGACTGCGATTGTGGCAGGGCCATGGACCCAGACATGGCCCTTGGTGGCATCCCTAGCCTGGATGTCACCATGGCCTCAAGTGGCAAGCAGGCCTCCCACATCAGCCTGTTCCTTACTGCTAGCACCGCTTCAGGTCTGCCTCCCTCCACAGAACATGAACTATTTGGCCTCTCTGTCTCTCCCAGGCTCCATCATATATTGGCTCACCATAATGGCACTGTGGTTTTTCTTCCCCACTCAGAGCAAGTGACCCTGGGGCAGGTGTGTGAGTGTCCTTCATCTGCCAGGTCCTCTCACACAACTTTTGAAAAAGTTTTTTTATTACTGTCTCCAAATTTCAATTGTCTTCTTTGGCTCAGAAATTCCAAGGTTTGTTAAACCTACCCAACAAATACATCAAATGTCCATGTATATGGGGACAATAAAGGAATTTATAGAAAATGTCTAAGCCTAGACACGAATGAAAAGCAAAGAAATGAAAAGCAAATTACAAAAGTTATTTTGTGTGTATGTTCACACATGAACACGTATATCACTCATATAATCACTTGATTAGATCCATCAAGTCTGGCATATTAGCTCACGTCGGTAAACTTAGCACTTGGAAAGCTGATACTGGAGGATTGCCATAAGTTCAAGACCAACCTGGTCTACATAGTGAGTTCTAGACCAGCCTGAGCCGCAGAATGAGACCTTGTCTTAAGAAAGAGAAAGAAGAGGGAGGCTAGGATGGAGTAAAGAAGAGGAGGGAGGGAGAGAAAGAGGGAGTAAGGAAAGAAGGAAGGAAAGGAGAGGTAATAAAATTATATCCGACTATAAAAAGTCTGTATTTGGAAGAAAACATCCCAAACTCTTCAACAAACCATGGGGATTTGGTAGGGGGTGCACAGATGTGGGGTTTTTGCCATTGATTTCGAACAATCTTTACCATTTGTTTTTTCCTGTGGTGAGCACAGGTTGCATTGTAACAAATGACGACATCTCCTACTCCATCTGTGTCCCTGCCAGCTCAGCGAACAATGCTTCATCAAGAACGGAACACAGCATCTCTCTGAGTAGCTCAAGTTTGCGTTCGAATTTCATCCTCCCACAGAGACTTCTATTGAACTTTCCATCAGTTAAGACACCTGGGTCCCTTTCCCAAACCCAGAAAGAGCGTGGGTAAGGTAACAAAAGCTAAAACCAATCCAATTATTGTTACTTACTGCTGAGAACAACTTTAAACCAACAGGAAATCCTTGACATTTCCTCAGCCTTTGCTATGTCAACCCACCTTCCCTTTTCTGTTGATGATGTTTATGATTTTTCTCAAGTTGCTTCTGGGTTCACAGTCCCCTCTTAAAAAGGTGAGAAAATATAGGTGGGTGGCATGCAGACCCAATTTCCATTGTGCTTAGAGGTGCTTTGATTTGTCTGTTTGTTTTTTTTTTTAAATAATTGTATACATACTTTCCCTAATCTTACAAACATTCAACGTTAACAGAGACTTGTGAATGCTTCCGGAATTTTTCCATGAATATTCAGGCATAAATATCATTTTTGTAAAACTTAAATTGAGGTTACACAATAGTCACTATTGTGCAGTTTCCTTTTCTGATGTGACTGTGTATTGGGTATCACTCTACGTCATCCCACACAGGTCGTTATGGCTTGTGAAATGCACCCCATGGGCTCATGCGTTTGAGCACTTGGTCCCTCACTGACGCCATTTGCAGAAAACTTAGGTGGTGGAGTCTCACTGGAGGAAGTGAGTCACCGAGGGGGCAGGCCTTGAAGGCTATAGTGCAGCTCTACTTCTCTCCCGCCCTGTGGCTCTGCTGCCCAAAAGCCAGATACAAGCCACTGCCACCATGCCTTCCCCACCAGGATGGATCGGTATTCCAAGAGCCCACAGAGCAGAATAAATCCTTTCTCCCTTCGGTCGCTTCTGCTGCATACTTGGTCACCGAGATGGGCAGAGGAGCTAACACACAGGTCACTCTTTCTGCAAGCAACACTGTCTCAGCCCTGTTGGTTGCCTCCTTGACCACTGGCCCTTGTGTGGATAGAGAAAGGGGTAAGAACAGTGGTGACAGAGAGGAGAAAGGAAGGAATTACAGTTTCTCCTGAAGTTTCACAAGACAGGGAATTTCCGAAGTCCATCTGGTCAAAAGCTGTATTCCGAAGTCTCTGTTCTGGTTTGCTCTTCTGTTGCTGTGTTAAGCTCCACAACAAGAAGAAACTATGGAAGAAATGGTTTACTTGGCATACACTTCTGATCAGAGTCTGTTGGGCCCAGGGTCATTCAATAATGGCACACAGAGCCGGGTGGTGGTAGCGTACACCTTTAATCCCAGCACTTGGGAGGCAGAGGCAGGAGGATCTCTATGAGTTCAAGGCCAGCCTAGGCTACAGAGTGAGTTCCAGGACAGGCTCCAAAGCTACACAGAGAAACCCTGTCTCAAAAAAACAAAGCAACAACAAGAAAGAAAAAAGAAAGAGAAAAAAAATCAAATTACCGCGGAGCACAAAAGTTTATCAGCTGGCTGAGACCACAGCCAATGCTGGAGATTCTGAGGCTGTGGCAGTTCAAGGGGGATTATGAGCCCCTTTTTATAGTAAGGGGAAAGCATTAGACATGGACAAAGGAATTTTTACAATTTTGAAGTTAAATTTTTGTTTGTTTGTTTGTTTTTTGTTTTTGTTTTTGTTTTTCGAGACAGGGTTCCTCTGTTTAACAGTCCTGGCTGTCCTGGGACTCGCTTTGTAGACCAAGCTGGCCTCGAACTCACAGAGATCCGCCTGCCTTTGCTTCCCAAGTGCTGGGATTAAAGGAGAGCGCCACCACTCACCCAGCAAAGTTAAACTTTTAGAGACAAATTGTTTTTAGGTTTTTACAATTTTCCATTAACAAGGTTTTAGGGGGTTTCAGCTAAACAATATTTGCATATTCCTGCAGCCCTTCCTGACTCGGTTAATTGATGTTTGCCCAAACCTTCAACTTCTGACATAACTGGGTTCCCATAGTGGGGGGCGGGGTACAAAACAATGCAAGGCAGGTTGTCACATAGAACTCACTGAAAGTTAACTTTGGTTTCGGTAGTGAGTGGAAGGTGGTTATCAAAGAATAGCTAACCCCAGGACTGAAAAGGGGTAAAAGAAAACTAACATTTGGGTTATTGACAGAGATGCCCATCATAAAACATGAAGGGCCCAGTTAAAGGTTAATCCCTTTATTCTGGCCAAGCTGATGGCTGTCGGTTTCCATCCCTTAAGCTTATAATTTTTTTATTCCTATATTCCTGGACCTTCAAGTCCATCACTGAGTCACTAAGGGAAGCCAGGGCAGGAACTATGGAGGAACGCTGTATACTGACTTGTTCCCTGACTCATGTTGTCTAGCCTCTTTACATAGCTCAGGCCGATCTGCCTAGGAATGGCACCACCCTCAGTGGACTGGGCCCTCCTGCACCAATTAGCAATCAAGAAAATGCTCCACAGATATGCCTACAGGTCAAGTGATATAGGCAGTCCACCAACTGAGTTTCTCTCTTCACAAGTTGTGTCAACTTGACAACAAAGATCAGCCACCAGTCTCCTATGCCTAGATAGCCATTTGAACCAAGAGATTCTATACAAAGAATGTTGCCATTGTTTCTACAGATGACCCTAGCATTTGAGCAAGGCACTATGCCATTGCTCAGCCCATCCAGTAATAACTCCATATCCTGGGTTCCTGCATTTTTTTGTATTCCCTAACTACCCCCATTTCAGTATCTGCATTAGTCCACCAAAGCTTTTGGACTCATCATCTCCATCTGATCCTATTTCCTTGGTTTTCCATTTTGGCAAACTTGAATATCTGTAGAGGAGACCTTGTCCTTGCTGGAGTTGTCCAAGATCCACCCTGGCCAGGTAACTAGGAGAGTACGCCTGTTCCTATGGGCTTGGGGCTAGATGGCATGCACTGTTAAACTTGCCCATTCAAAACGGTCTGTATTCACTACTGTTCTGTTGCCGTGTTAAATACCATGACCAAGGCAACGTACAGAAGGCGGCTTATTTGGGAATACGGTTCCAGAGGGCTAAGAGTCCATTATGGCAGCAAGCAGCCGGCACGGGTAGCAGGAACAGACAAAGCTGAGAGCAGCTAGAAACGACATGAGGCTTTTCATCTCAAAGCTCCTAGCGACAGGCGTTCTGCAGCAGGACTGTACCTCCTAAACCTTTCCCAACAGTGTCACCAGCTTACCACCAAGTTTTCAAATTCCTGAGACTATGGGGGTTACCTCTCATTAAAACCACCACTCCATCCGTTTGTGCCAATTGCTTTGTTTGGACAATGTCTGAGATAGGCATGATAGATTTTTTTCTTTACTTTAGTTCTTAGATGATGAGATTTTATTTAGGCTTTTTTAAAGGGGAAAAATATAGGTAGGTGAAATGCAGGAAGTCAGATGGGAAGGACTAAGCATAATGCCAGGAAAGAAGGAGGAAGAAAGGGAAGAAGCTGAAGACCTGTGCTTAGAGGGGAGTTCCTAAGCACAGCATCTGCATGTGACTTCTGGGGCTGTGTGGATGTCACAGAGTGCACTCGCACAAGCCCACACGGCCAAGGTCAATTGCTCAGCAGGGTCTCTTTGTGCAGCCAAAAGACCCAGGGAACATAAGATGCATGAGTCTGCTGTGATGTAACATGGTATGATGTTTCACAGCGAACCATTTTTCCTATAAGTAGAAGTACACTCTAAAATAACAACAACAAAAATCATAGAATAGGAATACATAAACCACAAAATTGTCATTTACTATCAAGTATTATATTCAGTATGTAATTGTATGTTCTATTCTTTTTTTTTTCCGAGACAGGGTTTCTTTGTGGTATGTTCTATTCTTGACATTATTGATAGTACAGTTATGTCATTTACAACAGAATCACTACAACACACCAATAATGTGTTAGGCTAAGATGCTACAATGGCTATCGTATTATTAGGATATAGGAATCTTTTTAGCTCTGCTACTGATCTCATTGGGCCGCCATAGGATATATGACCCATTGTTGGCTGGACTGTCATTAACTAGTACATACCTGTATTTTGTAATTTTGACTAGAACATGGGTAGTAACTAGAATAATTCCTTCAAAACATCCTAGGAGGATGGAGAAGAGGATGGAGGGAAGGGAGTGGGCCTGAGTGACGTTTGGTAGAAGAAAAGGATGTCTTGATTGATTCTATGGAGGCGTAGGAAGACAGAGGAAGGTCCCTAGGCGTCCTTCTAAATTCTTGACATGCATAGTGGGTGGATGCATCACTCCTTGAGAAGACACAGGGAAAAGAGCTCACACAGAGGTATGCAAGAGGGTTGGGAGAGGTAGAGAATGCAGAATGTAGACATCGTCAGTAGTTGTCCCCTGTATTGAGGGGCCTGTTCACTCTCAATGAGCAACCACATGGAGAGGTATCTTCTCATCCGGGACACAACGCCTGAGAAGAGCAACTGAAGGGAAGAAGGATGTATTGGGGCTCACAGTTTAAAAGTGCAGTTCATCGGGGCTGGAGAGATGGCTCAGAAGTTAAGGGCACTGGCTGTTCTTCCAGAGGTCCTGAGTTCAATTCCCAGCACCCATATGGTGGCTCACAACCGTCTATAATGAGATCTGGCTCCCTCTTCTGGCCTGCAAGGATACATGCAAACAGAACATTGTATACATAATAAATAAATAAATCTTTTTTTTTTTTTTTAAAGTGCAGTTTATCACAGAGAAGGCGTGACAGTGTGACTCATGCTGGCGGCAGCAGGGACGTAAGGCTACCTGTTCACACCTTAGCAGACCAGAACACAGAAAGTGGACCAGAAGCACAACCAACCTATAAACCTCAAGGTCCACATCTATAGATCCACTTCCTCCTGATAAGCCCAACCTACGAAAGATTCTACAATCTCCCCAAACCAGCACCGTCGTCTGAGGACCAAGTGTTCAAACATGAACCTCTGGGGGCATTTCACATCCAAACCGTGACCAACTCAGCTTTAACCAGGAGAGCAACTGGGCTAGAGAGAAGGATTGGTTCAGGGAGGATCTGGCCTGGTGGAAACGAGATTGGTCATTGAGTACAGGCTGTTCAGGTATGCCCACATACATGAAATCGCATGTTCAGGGAACACTTGTCACTGGTGGAGATTAAAAACCGCCATTACTTCTTCCATTTATAAATGAAATATATAGATCTACTGAGTGGACAGGAAGGCTAGCTGCTTCTCTTCGGCAGGTCTGAAATTTTACTTTTCTGTGTGAGTAACTGCATGTATGTATGTATGCATGCATGTGTATGTGTATGCTACAGATGTGCCTAGTGTCCTCAGAGATAGGAAGCAGGTGTTAGATCCCCTAGAACTGGAGGTACAGATGGTTGGATGCTGAGAACAGAACCTAGGTCCTATGCAAAAGCAGCAAGTGCTCTTAACTACTGAGCCGTCTCTCCAGCCCTCTTTCTGGTTGCTTGGCAGAGGATCTTAGCTATACAAAACTAGCTTCAAAATACAAATGTAGCTGAGAACAACCTTGAATTCTTGATCCCCCTGCCTCCACCTCCTAAGTGCTGGGATTACAGGCATATGTCACCACATCCAGTTCTGAAGTGCTAGGAATCAAACCCAGGGCTTTCTGCCTACCGGGCAAGCACTGCACTCCTCTCCTAGCCATACCCCATCCCTCTGCTTAGTCTTCTTCTCTATCTTTTTTTGAACTGCGGTATTGAGTGATACACTTTCGTTGTCCCCATTTCACTTGTATACAGATATGCTGGCTCTCTGGAAAAAGGACAAAATTGTTAGCAGCTTTTATTTCCTTTTTCCAAGAGAAATCCTCAAACACATCTTTCAGATACCAGTTACACTATGTGTCACTTTCCGAATCTCTCCTTAAGAATCTGATATTCTAAATGGAAAGAAGCCAGGCGGTAGAGGAAGTCTGAGCAACACTGAAGGGCTATTAAACTCCCCTCTGGGGGAGATCTGGCAACAACAAAGGGATAGATAAGATGATTCAGGTTTGCAGTGGTTGTCCTACTGACAGAAAGCCGTGTTCCAAGTCCCCCCTATAATTTAATCCTTAAGACAGTTCAACTGAAAATATGACCAGAGCTCAGCAGTAAAAGGCTTGAGAGACTCTGGGGACTCTTCTAGCAATGGACAGGACACGTTTCCCTTCGAAATCTTACTTTATTTTTAAGAATAAAGTCATACTTTACTTTGTGTATGGCAGTGTAATTTATATACTAAATAATACTGTAACAGGATGATAGGAAAAAGGGGAAAAATAAGGTTACAAAACTCTTCCCCTAATAACAGATTTTTTAAATCCCTGTTTCTAAGTGGGTCACTGTGACAAATATATCCAGTGACTAGTCATGTCTAATTCCTGTTGCATTAACGGCTGATGGAATTAAAAAGAACAGCCAACTCTTGTAGTCATTGTTGCAAAGGATATCACTTGTCAGGCTCCTTTGGAAATTCAAAAATGGTTCTAAGTACTTTAATACACAGAAAGTTGAATTCATAGCCCCAGCTTAGGGGAGGGGAAGAGGAGGAGAGGGGGAGGAGGGGGGAGGGGGGAGGGGGAAGCAATGACAGAATCAAAACTAGGAAAATACTCACCCAGTGTCCTTTCCCATGACCGCGTGTACTCTTCCCCATACCCTGCCCTTCCCACCACCCACTATCACCCTCTCGCAGACTCCTTTCTAAATTGTACTTTATCCACATTTATAGCGTTTATGTACAACATAGGCTAGGATCCACACACGAGGGAGAACATGCGGTGATTTTCTTCCCGAGTCTGGGTCACCTTGCACTTCACCGAAAAAGCACTTTGTGCCTGGGTTACTAACTGCCTTGGGTCCGAAGCTCTCTAACAGCCGAGCTGTCTATTTTTGCCATCCACTAATGTTCAGTGTTAGAAAGCAAAATATTTACCACTTTTCCTGTCTCTGGGACAAAACACCTGACAGGAAGAGTGTAGGGAAAAGATTTGTTTTAGTTCACAGTTTCAAAGCAGGGAAGATGTTAGCGGTATTCATGGCGGTTCAGTAGGTAAGCAATAGGAACCTGGAGGCAGCTAGTCCCACTCCCAGGGACCAGGAAGAAGAGAAAGACCCAGCTGTAACTGGGGCCAAGCGATAAGCCTCCAGGCTCACCTACCACCTCAATAACCAACTTCCTTCAGCTAGACTTTCTTCTCAATGGTTCCACTGCCCCTCCAGACAGCACTACCCAGGGGCCAAGCGAGCCTGTGGGGGATGCTTCATATTCAAAGCACGCAGAGCTGGAACTTTTAGGTTCTATCAGGAATCTTCGGGACACACCCAGCTCTCTCACTGTGAGGATAAGAATCCTGAGGCTGAGTGGTTAAGGCGCCTCCTCCTCAGCTCTAACCATCACCGGGGGTGGGAGAGGCAGGGTGTGGTGGCAGAAGAGAACTGGCATCAGAGACAGGCTGACTCAGGCTCTGGTCCTTCTGGTGGTGAGATTTCAGGCAGCTCTTCGGTACCACTCTGGACTAGACATCCATATATGTAGAAAATGAAAAATCCAGGCTTGAAAATCTGTAATGCTGCTTGAAGTTCTAGCATCCTGAAGTGTTTTGTGAGGATTAATGTTATCTGACCTTTTCTAGAAATAATTTCATTCATTCATTCATCCATTGTGTGTGTGTGTGTGTGTGTGTGAGAGAGAGAGAGAGAGAGAGAGAGAGAGAGAGAGAGAGAGAGAGAGAGAGAGAGAGAGAGATGGACGTCGGAGGACAATTGTGGGAACAGATTCTCTCTTCCTATCAGGTGGGTCCTGGGAATCAAACTCACGTCTAGCAGGCTTGGCGGCAAGGACCTTTACAGACTGAGCCATCGCCACAGCCCCCACCTACTTTTGAGATTCACACTTTGCAAATATTTCCTCCTGTTTGCTGGCTCAGCCTCTCCGCCTGTCACAGAACAAAGGTTTTAATTTAATTTTAATGAAGCCCAACTTATTTTTTTTCTTCAGTTGTTTACAATTGTGGTGATCTATCTAAAAAGCCAATATAAACTAGATTTTCTCCTACTGTAAAGTTTTACAGTTTAATGTTTTATTCTTAAGTATTTGCTACATTTCATTTTTGCTGACTAACATTCACCACAAGTTCCCATATTAATTGTTTTGCTGTTTTTTTTTTTTTTTTTTTTTTTTTTTTTTTTTAGCATTTTACACTTCCGTGTTGCTCTCTGAAAATCAGGCTTTTCCTCTCACTTTTAGTCTGGCATGCTTTTTCATGACTTTCCCACAACTATTTCCTGAGTAGCAAGCTACTATAGCATCCGCATTGTCGGCCACTGGTGGTGACTTCTGTAGTCATTAGCATAGTGTACAATTAGTAAGTGATTACACTTTCCTCATTCACAAATGGGAATAGCTCAGGCCCTGAGAGAAACACACTCACTCCATGTGCATCTGACTCAAGGAAGCCAGCGCAGCTGAGACGCTGTGAAGACTCATCCCGGGTCCCTGGGATGCTGCCCTCAAAGAAAGCATGGTGTTCCTGGCGAGTTTGCGCCGGTCTTACGCTATTAATGAAGCTGCCCTCGGCCTTCTTCAGACTAACACATATGGTGACAGGTGGAGGGACTGCAAATAGCCTTGGCCTGAGAATGGAAAAAATGATAAGCCATGGCCAAGGCCTTCAAAGTGACTTCATGACAGGAATGCAGGAGGCAGACATGGGGCTGCAGAGCAGCAGGCGTCCCGTGGAGCACAGAGTCCCTGCACCCACCCTCAGGCCTCCCTGCATTGGGCTAGAAAATCCCAAGATGTGAGTTATGGGGTGTTGAGTTCAGTGTGTCTCATGAATAGACTTCTTCAAAGCAACAGGTTCCTAAGTCCTTGCGGTTCCACTAAAATTGTCCACTTTGTATGTGGGGAGGGGGACCACGCCTGTGTGTGGGCGGGCATTCGTGCATACTGCTCCTCAGATGCCGTCTTTCTTTTTCTTTTTTGAGACAGTCTTTTACTGTTAGAGCTCACATATTAGGCTACATTGACAGGCTAGTGAGACCTGGGGATCCATCTATACCTTCCTCCTCAACTCTGGGATTACAAGCACATGTAGTCTTGTGTTTTGTTTTGTCCATTTATTTGTTTGTTTGTTTATTTGGGGCATGGATGTGGGTGTGGGTATGTGGCGCTCTCTCTCTGTGTGTGTGTGTGTGTGTGTGTGTGTGTGTGTGTGTGTTCACACATACCCATGTGGAGGGGTCTGACAACAACTTGTGGAAGTTCTCTTCTTCTACCACGTGGGTTCCAGGGGTCAAGCTCAGGTGGTCAGGCTTGGTGGCAAGTGCCAGTCCCACCAATTTTTTTTCAAAACATCGGTTTTGGGGATGACTCAGGTCCTCAGGCTTGCAAGACAAGTACTTAGATCTACTGTGTCTCTTCCCCATCCCTAAATGAGACACTTGGAACAGGACATTTCCTGGGATAACCAGCCTGGCTGCCTGGAGCTGCAATCTGAGGCCCTAGGCCCCAGGGGAGAACAACTTGGCCCACCTGTCAGCCAGCTCATGTTACCTGAAGGCTGGGTGAGGGGCACGGAGAGGGGATTCAGGAGCCCTGGGCTTAAATCCCAGGGCCACTTGACTCATCAAACTCTTCTGGCATCTGGATTTCCTCATTTTTAAAACTGGGGTATGATCTGGCTTTACAGGCAGGGTGACCATGGGTGATGAAAATGAAACATTTGGGACGGTCTCCTCAGTAGGAAGAAGACCCATCGCTCCTCCTGCCTCGCCATGCTCTAGTTTTCTCATAGCTAAGGGCGTCCTTATGTGGTGAGACCACGTGATACCAAAGCCTGATTCTATTCTGAAATCCATTTCATTCATTGTTGCCTATGGCAGGGATTGTCAGACCCGAGCACAAGGTAGAATCGCGTGAGGAAGAGGAAGCAAGCTTGTTAAAACATAGGTGGAGATCTTCCTGTGTATGTCTGCATCTGTGTACAGGACCACATGTGTGAGTGGGTACACACGCATGGCAGTGCACACACCTGTGGAGGCCAGAGTCAACCTCTTGTTCCTCAGGAGCTGTCCACGGTTTTGCGATTTATTTATTTTTATTAGTGTTCGTGTGTATGGTGTGGGCAGGTGAAGGTCAGGGGAAACCTTGTGAGGTTGGTTCTCTCCTTCCACCTTTGCGTGGGTTCCTGGGATTGAACTTGGGTCACCAGGCTTGCACAGAAGGCCCCACTGAGTCAACTTGCTGGCCATGTCCACACCTGGCTTTCATATATGTGGAAGCTGGAGAGTCAAACTTTTGGGTCCTCGTGTTTGTATGGCAAACACCTTACCAACTGAACCATCTCCCAGCCCCAAATCGAGCACTTCTGTCAAGTTCCTAATATGGTCCGTACTCCTGCCCTGGAATCTGCCTTGAGAGCCAATATGGAGTTTGAGAGAATCCAAGGAGGGTGGGCTTAGGGTACTTACTCCTGTTCCAGGCATCCCTTGTGTGTGCAAATGATGCAAGACCACCGTTCCCTCCCTCCTTCCCAGTGACACAGGACACCCTGCTATAACCAACAACCCATTCTCCCCTCCACACCCAGGGCCTTCCTTTATAGCCAGGCTTCTCTGGAACTCACTTTATCCCAGGTTATACCTTCCTGCCTTACCCTCCTGAATGCATCCTCCTCCATCTCACCCTTAAAATCCTTAATCACTAAATCCCTTAAAGCAAGACATTCTATATTTTTAGTTTGCATTGAGCCCTGACAATCGGGTAGCTGGTCCTATTGGTAGTTTTAACCATTAAAACAACACAAACAACAACAAAAGCAATGAACAAATTTTATTTTCAAAAGGATCCTTAAACATGACTAAGAAGCTTCAAGCTACTTCTACACCCAAAGAAACCAATTTCCTTGGAAATTGTTCTTTCAGTCACCAGTGTCTTATCTATCTGCTAATCCACCAGGCAAAACCCTGGATGAAAACAGGACAGAGTGTGATCTAGCTCTCCCCCAACCCCCAAATATCTAATGGGCCTATCTTCCTTCATGTCCTCAGCCAACAATGCTCCCAGGATTTCTAGCAGAGATGTCCACTTTAAAACAGAATACTGCCGGGTGGTGGTGGCGCACGCCTTTAATCCCAGCACTCGGGAGGCAGAGCCAGGAGGATCTCTGTGAGTTCGAGGCCAGCCTGGACTACCAAGTGAGTCCCAGGAAAGGCGCAAAGCTACACAGAGAAACCCTGTCTCGAAAAAACAAAACAAACAAACAAACAAAAAACAAAAAAACAAAAACAAACAAACAAACAAACAAAAAACAGAATACTCCCGGGAAGGAAGCCACAGCATTATACTTGAAGTGGAGGGCTTCACCCTCTAACTCACTGAATATAGAACACTCACCCAGCTGCTCTCTTGCCCTGTCCCAATGCTGTCCTTTAAGAGCCTCAGTGCTTAACCTGGAAACACACCAAGGAAGACTCTCGCAGCATGGCTAAGCTGACGTGAGCAGTCAAGATTGGAGACTCTTACCAACAAACTGAAGACATCCATATCTTTTTTTAGGATGGGTTTTCCTACCCTGGCACACCTCTCTGGCTTGTTTTCCCTTCAGTCAGAGCTGATAATAGCGCTTGGTTTTATATAGCCCCATGGTTGTGAGTGTTGACAGTGTACAGAAATATAAAGGCAAAATCCATGTATATTGCTTCTCCCCAGCGACTGTCATTTCACATATGGAACAGGCAACCTAGACAAGTTTTCCCATAAGGATAGAAGGGGCAGGAAATGCATAAGTTATTACCCAAGGCAACATTTATTAGATGGAATGAGGAAGAATCCAATATGATAGCCAAGGGTCACCAGGACACACTCACTGAGAGCTAGTGAGTCTGCTGGTGTGTGGGCTTCTGATTCTAGTCAAGACTGCCAGAATGATGTGGTGTCAGCAGACAAGAGAGGGAAGGATGTAATCTTTCATCCACCATGGAGAAACCACTAGAAAAGAAACAAGTGATGAAACCCTCTTTCCGCACAGTTCCAAAGTTTGTATCCAGGAGTCAGTGTAACTAGAGTAGGAAACCCCTTCCTTGGGATGCTTCACAGTCACAAGCCAGAAAGTTGTCATCATCCCTGTCCCTGAAGCAGATGGTGTACCCTGGGGCTGTGCAGCCTTTAAAGAGAGGCTGCAGTCCCTAAGGACCCACAGTTGGAGGGATCTTAGGCAGATCTGTCACGTAGCTGCTGTCTCCTTTCTGAAAGCTGCTACAGATCACTGTCAAGAATTAACACATGTTGGGGCTGGAGAGATGGTTCAGCTGTTTAAGAGCACTTGTTACTCTTCCAAAGGACCTGGGTTTAATCCCCAGTAACCACCTGGTGGCTCACAATCATCTGTAACTCACCCTATTCTGGCCTCTGTGGGCAACAAGCGTGTATGTAGTACACACACATATATGCAAGTAAAGTGCTCTCTCTGTCTCTGTTCTCTGTCTCTATCTCTGTCTCTCTGTCTCTGTCTCTGTCTCTGTCTCTCTCTCTCTCACACACACACACACTTAACACATGTTGCATGATCACCTTGGCAAGACTATGGAAGGACTCAATGAGCAAAGAACTGATATTTATTGCCATTTCTCTGAACTGTCAACTGAAATTTTCTGAGTCACAGATGTCTGTGTTGAAGATCCTGCCGATACTGACCAGAACTTGTGAGGTTATAAAGGGATGGAATGCTGCAGATTGTATTTGTTATGTTATTGTGACTAACTGCCTGGCAAAAGTCACTTAAGGAAAAGAGGGTTCATTTTTGCTCAATTTGAAGAGACTGTCCATCATGGTGGGGAAGACATGGCACCAGAAGCATGAGGTGGCCCCAGAGTTAGGAAGCAGAGAGATAAATGCTGTGCTCAGCTCATTTTCTCTTTTCTTCTGTTTTTATTCAGTCTAAGATTCCAGCTCACGGGCTGGTACAGGTGTGTCTCCTAGGTGACTCCAAACCTAGTCAAGTTCACAATGAAAATTAACCATCACGAAGATCTAGAACCAAAATTACCTTAGCTGTCTTTAGTTCCCTTAGTAGTCACTTATCCTCAACATCCACGACTAAATTAATGTTTTTATGACTATGAGGAAACACTTTTGGATTGTATGACTTAGCAGACCACTAACTTCCACCAATTTTTTTGGTTTTATTTATTTTGTTTTTTGTTTGTTTGTTTGTTTGTTTTGAGATAGGATTTCTCTATGTAGCTCTGTCTGACCTGGAACTCACTATGTAGACCAGGCTTGCCTCGAATTCACAGAGATCTTCCAGCTGCTTCCCAAGTGCTAGGATTAAAGGCATGCATCACTACATCAATCTAACTTCAACCAATCTAACTTCCACCAATCTTAAAACTAAGAATTCAACCAGATACCATCTGAAATCTATGGGTACAACTAGGTAGAAGTAGGAGTCACAAGTGGAAGCTTGCAGCTGACATCTGAAGAGGGCCACAGGCTTGTGGGACTGAGCACTTAATCACTGGGTCTGTGCTAGCTTTGGTTGGTGTCAAAACAGCATGGAGTTGCAGGGCACTATATTCTTTGCTGTTCTTATTGCTGTGACAAAACCCTTGGGAAAAGCAACTTGGGAAAGCCGGGCTTATTTTGACTCATACAGTCCATCACAGCAAGGGAGTCATGGTGCAGGAGCCTGAGGCAGCTGGTCACATTGCCCCTGCAGCAGGAAGCAGACAGAGATGGATGCTGGTGCTCCACTTGCCTTCTTTTTGTCTTTAGTCCAGACCCCTTGCCCATGGGAAGATGCCAGTCACAGATATGATGGGTCTGCCCACCTTGGTTAACCTCATTTAGATAATCCTTCATGGCCTTTCCTAGAGGCTTATCTTCTTCTTCTTTTTTTTTTTTCTGTTTTGGTTTTTTCGAGACAGGGTTTCTCTGTGGTGTTTTGGTGCCTGTCCTGGATCTCGCTTTGTAGACCAGGCTGGCCTCAAACTCACAGAGATCCACCTGGCTCTGCCTCCCGAGTGCTGGGATTAAAGGTGTGTACCACCACCGCCCAGCAGGGGCTTATCGTCTAAGTACATCTAGATTCTGTTGAGTTCACCATCAATATTAACTATTATTAGCATCCAATTGCTATGAACAAGGTCTTGGAGAATTGTTTGAGTGTAGGGTGTCAAACCCTGTATGTTGGATAGCAGAAGTGTTCTATGTAATAGTAAGGGGGAGGAGTGTTTGTCTATTGATGCTCAAGTTGAGGCAGGTGCCAAGCAAGGTCAACACCCAGTCTCTGTACACAAGGAAAATACTATTGTTTATATTAAGCTAAAATGAGAATTCTCACAAACTCTGCTCTTTCCAAAAATGGCCATGCTTGGTTTAGAACAAAGTGATATCAACTATTTTAAAAATAATTGAAACAAGAACATAAACCCTAAAAACACATTGCTTTGGTAGGTCATACTTAATGGGTTATAAGGATTAAACAAATATTTCTTAATTCTTTGCCACCAATAGTAATTGATATCTGAAGATAGGTGTTCATCTGGAGATTGTGGTGGTTTGAATAATAACAGTCCCCCATAGGCTCATGTATTTGAAAACTTGGTTCCCAGTCACTTGTGCCGTTTGTGAGGGTTATAGAGCCTTTAGGGGGTAGAGCCTGGAGGAAGTACATCACTGGAAATCGGGTTTTGAGGTTTTATTGCTGACCTTACTTTCTGTTCTCTCATTTCACTTCCTGTGTGGGGGTGAACTCTTTACTATTCAAACATTCTAGAAACCTGGTGCTGGCTTCCTCACAAGAACAGAAGAGTGGCTGTTACTGCTGCATCTTGAAATGTCTCGGTCCCCAGCTGGTGTCGCTGTTTTGGGAGGTTGTGGGACCTTTGGGAGATGTGGCCTAGCTAGCCGAAGGGTTGCTAAACTGAGTCTTATAAACTGAGATTAGAGCAGCCTCTAGTTCTCGTCTAGCTCTAAGCTACCTGATCTTCCACACTCCAGCTGGCATGAACTCCTCCATGAATGCTTTCCCCACGATGGTTCCCCGGAAACCACAGGCTGAACAAAACCATTCCTCCCTTAGGTCATTTTTGTCAATCATTTGTCACAGTGATAAGTGAAGTAACACATGAGGAAAGGCAAATATGTCCCAGTATTTATACCAAGAGAGTTCAGAAGGGCTGGGGCTGGAGCTCAGTTCTTTCTCCAGCATACAAGAGGCCTGGGTTCCCTCTTCGGCAGTGTATAAAATGGTGTGGTGATGCATACCTGTAATCCCAACACTTCAGAGGTGGGAACAAGAAGATTAGAAATGTAAGGTCATCCTTGGCTACATAGTCAAGGCTAGCTTGACTACATGAGATTTTTACTCAAAAAAGATAGACAGATAGATGATAGCTAGCTAGACTGATAGATTGATAGATAGATGATAGACAGACAGACAGACAGACAGTTCAGACCCTGGGACCCATATAGTGGAAGGACTCCCTCAAGTTGTCCTTTGACATCCACATTCTCACCATGGATCCTGTTCTTTCTCACTCCCCTCGCACACACACACACACACACACACACACACACACACACACACACACTTCAGCCAGCCAGCCATTGATCAATTAAGTGTAATAAAAAGAAAAGAGTGCCTGCTGTGTTCCCATTTCCACTTTTGGGTTTGACTTTGTATTTATGTAACTAAATAGCCAGATGAAATGTTGTCTCTGTTCTTCCTGGCAGTTTCTGTCCTTCTCTGTGAGATTTTTTTCCTTCTCTGCTTTAAGAGTTCAAAGGTCATGGCTCAAACAAATGTCTGCATTTTGTGCTTCCCCTTCTCTTCAAGTCTATCCCAACTGCACAGGTAAGGGAGGGCGTGGAGCATAATGGTGAGCTGAGATGTGGGTGGTTGGGAGGATGCCTCTGCTTCTTCTATCAAGCCTTGCTCCAAGCTCCAGGCTTTATAAACATTGTTATTTGTTTATCTATCACTTTATTTTTGTCTGTATGTGTGTGTGGTGTTTGTGTGTATACATACATATGTGTTTGAGCACACAGATGTGTATGCATGTGCATATGGAGGCCAAGGTTGACCTCTGTTGTCTTCCTTGGTTGCTCTCCATGTTATTTTTTTCAACAGGGTCTCTCCCTGAACCTGGAGTTCCCCAATTAGCTAGACTGGCTGGACAATAGGCTCCAGGGATCCACTTGTCTCCACCCTCTCCATGGCTAGGGTTACAGACGTATTCCATGTCTGACTTCTATGTAGGTTGGAGAGATTGAACTCAGGACTTTGTGCTCATAAGGCAGACTGGCTGAGCCATGTCCTCAGTCCCTCCACTGCCTTTCATCTGCTTAGCCATCCCTGTTCTGATGACATGGTTGATGACACCCAAGTTTACCCTCTATGTCTTCGACAGCCCCAAGGCTCAGTCAGCCCTGAGGTTCTCAGTGGACTGTTGTCAGCATTTAATTAGGTCCACATCATTTGCCTTTAGCTGCTTCCTGCTAACTGTGAGAAAGTTCACAGGGGCAGCCCTGGGCCCAGTGGCCGAGAACTTATGACACCTCCCAGTCTAATTTTCCCTGAGAGCCTCTAGGCTCATCTGAAAACATCAGGAACACTGTGAGCACATGAGCAGAGCATCCTTTGGGATTTGGACATACCAAATCTCCTAGTGGTTCCTTCCTCCAACCCCCCTAGAGCTACGTCTCCCTCCACCCCACCCTGCTGGAAAAATCTCTGATCCCTGTTGTTAGGAAAGAGCGCAATGAAATTTAAATTTAGCATGTGAGGCTGTGGATCACCCTATCTCTGTTTCTGAGAAACAACTGTTTACTATTCTAACACTCCAGAAACCTGGCAACGGCTCCTGGCTGGCAAGGGTAAGCTCCCGAGCTCAGAAGCAGCTGTGCTTTTAAGCGACCCCTGCCCCATGGGCCCTCCCCACCACACCAGTGGCATGTCTGAGTTAGGAGGGGTCCAGACCTAAAACTTTGCATGGCCACAGAAGGCAGACAGACCCTATTTTTGATGATCTGCGGACTATTGAGAAAGGAAATTCCAAACAGTCCATGGGGCTCTGAAGAAGCTCTCCGTCGCCCCGCCTTCTCTCCTTGTCTCTCTGATTCTATTTCTGTATTTCCCTTTGAGGGGATGTTTATGGGGCTGAAACTGAAAAGCCATAAAATGGAAGTGGTGGTCCCAAAGAGATGTTCGCGGGTGGGAGAGTGGGGGTTGCCATGCCTGCTTCCACCACACAGACGGTGGGAACTCCAGAACACAGGGAGGACTCCTAACGCTTGGAAATGGAGTATTTAAATACTATTGTCACTTGCTGCAGGGAAAGTGGGATGTGGGCTACAGCCACATGGGGACTGACGCCAAGTTTGTAACTGAGCACCAAGAAACTGCCTTGTTTGCATTTTCTGTTGGCCACATCAGCCCCAAGCAAAGCCCTCTGCTTACACCCTCCTCTTAAGTCACACGCACAGCACGTGATGCTAGGTGCTAGCGCAGGGTCATTAGACAGTAGGGGCAAACAGTAATGTTATCTCTACAAGTGACATTCGGGACACTCCGTGCCTCGTGATCCCCGAGGCTAAAATGAGACTCCAGCAGTGGGGGGGAATGGAAAGTGGTGACGTGAGCCACCTGAGTGGCATTGTAACCTCAGATGATGCCGCTGGCCAGGGCTATATAAGCTGAAGAGAACAGGGCTGAATGCATACGATGACGTCGTGATTTGAGGATGCTAGTGTGATTCTCTGCCTTGGGTGTCCTCCCTAGCAAGCCTACTCATCATGGAGAAGGTGAAGTAAAGCTTGTATCAACATTTGATGCGGGAAATATGCTTTGGAAGAAAATGCTTACGCACTTAAAGGGTGAATTTGTTTTGGCAAAATTTGTTCAGCCCAGCACAGCCGCCTATGTGCTCATCTTGAACATTTGCACACGGCAGACCAGCCAACATATGCCCATTGTCATACTTACTATGTATGATGAAGGCACTGACTCAGGATCAGACAAGTACATAACAACAGGCCTGGAACCTTTCCAAAGATGGTTCATAAGCTAGTGAGAAGAAAGCATGTGAAGAGTCATCTCATGCAGAAACATACATGAGTATTTACAGGCTTGTCTTGCAGAAGAGGGAACACATTAAGGGATACCTATATGAACTATTCTTACAGAAGATACACAATAGCATTCTACTAGCACCATTTCCCCCCAGAATTCTGCAAACCAAGGCAGGATTCTAGCACCTTCTTTTTATTTATTTACTTGGTTTTTTGAGATTTCTCTGTATAGCAGCCATGGCTATCCTGGAACTCACTCTGTAAATTAAGCTTGCCTCTGCCTCCTGAGTGCTGGGGTTAAAGGTATGTGCCACCATTGCCTGGCAACACCTTCTTTTTAGTAGGCAGACATTAGTTGTTAATATAACAAAACTAGGGGCTGGAAAGATGGCTCAGTGGTTAAGAGCACTAGCTGCTCTTCTGAAGGACCCAGGTTAGATTCCCATCACCCACATGGTGCCTCACAACTGTCTGTAAATCTATTTCCAGGAGATCCTATGCCCTCTCCTGATCTATGTAGGCACCAAGCACCCATGTGGTACACAGACATAAATGCAGGCAAAATATCCAAACACATAAAATAAAATAATATATATACACACACCAAAACCCAGTGAAATATGTAAAAAATTAATAAATTCTGTAAGCTGGTTTGTAGATTCTTATGGAACTAAAGGAATGACTTAAAATTATATTATTTATGTATGTGTGTATTTGTGTGTGTGCAGGTACACCACGGTGTATAGGTCAGAAGATAAATTGTGGTAGTCCATTCTCTCCTTCCACCATGTGGGTCCAGTCCCAGGATTGAACTCAGGCTGTCAAGTTTGGTAACAAACATCTTTACTCATGGAGCCATGTCCTCTGGCCATGGCTGATATATTTACATTTTTTAACATTTTCATTCATTCATTCATTTTTCTATTTTGTGTGAGTACCTGTGGAGATCAGAAGACAACTTTCAAGAGACCCACAATATGGGTCCCTGAAATCAAACTCAGGCCATTAAGCTTGGCAGCAAGCACCTTTACCCAATGAGCCATCTCCCCCGCCCATGGATGACATTTTTATCGGATGTTCGCATAAGGTCAGCAGGCAGTGCTGTTTTGTTTCACGGTAAATTCCACAAGGATAACAGAGAGAAGAAGGCTGCCCTTTAAGAATTAATCATTTGTGACTCTTTGCCCCGGATGGCTTAGCTTTCTCCCCACCCTCTCCAGGTCTACCTGGGTCTGGGTAGGGAAGCTAAAGGCAAAC
This sequence comes from Peromyscus eremicus, assembly GCF_949786415.1. Classification (NCBI taxonomy): domain Eukaryota; kingdom Metazoa; phylum Chordata; class Mammalia; order Rodentia; family Cricetidae; genus Peromyscus; species Peromyscus eremicus. The sequence goes on along the minus strand of NC_081420.1, from coordinate 48,045,454 downwards.
CACAGGCAGCCAGAGTACAGTGCAGGATTGACACTAGCTACTAAAGGACAGTGAAACACGGGTTGCCATGAGAACTGCTGGAGAAGAAAGTGTGTGGCAACTCTTCTCACCACTAAGAGCCGACACCTCGCAGAGGCGGCTCTGGGAAGGACTCACTCTGGCTCACAGTCAGACAGGCTTCACTAGGAATGTCCCGTGTGTCAGGATACTTGGTCTCCGGCTGCTGCTGCTGCTTCGGGACATTGGGGCTGACCTGGTGGGACAGCTAGGAGTCCTGCATCGGCGGTGATACTCACGGTCTGGCCATCGTGCTCTCTCGCTTTGCTGAGGTGTGAGGAGAAGTGGGTGCACATTCCCGCCACCCCGAATTCCAGCATGCCTCTCCCACCACGGTGAACCACATCCTCTCACACTGTGAGTCAAAACAAAGTCCTTTTTCTCTTAAGTTGCCTCTGTCAGGTAGTCTGTTACTGATGGAAAAGTCAAGCGGGCTGTGTAGAAGGCTGCAGTCCTACCCAGAGGATGGCAGAAATAGAGACATGGGCTTTTGATTTCCCGCGTTGCAGCTGTTCCTGGGGGTCTTTCTCTTGCTTCTACAATGCATAGTGCACATTTCACTGTGACACACACCCTTTTATAATCTGGGTCCGTTTTCTCATCAGCAATGTCTGTGACCCTTTCTCATCCCAGCACCCTCCCTGCATTTAAGCTATCACACCACTTATATTTGTGTTCACGCTATTTCTATCAACTGCTGACAGTACACTGTACAAACTGGACAAGCAGGACACAAAAGGAAGTGACTGCTGAACCTTGCCAAGACAAGGTGGGACAGTCCTTCAGAAATCCTGCTTCATAGAAAAGTCAATCAGATATTCCAGGCCTGTAGGCCGAAGATGGATGCCCCAACATTGCAGAGGAATCTTGGGTGACTGTCCAGGCAGCCAGCTGTTTCTGTCATTTCTTAAATTTGGGAATTTGTTTGCTCTGTAATTCCTGTTTACTCAGATAATATTATTTCCTTCTCAGGTCTCTGATGGAGTTGAAGACTAGATAGTTATAGTATTCCTTGTTAACAAATTCAGAAAAGAAACTCACCAAAGAGGTATAAAGTGTATAAGGTTGAGAGACACCAATAATTTTGGGTTGGTAATGCAAGTTAGGGTAGAAAGTGAACTAGGTACAACATTTTGGACTCACCAAAGATAGGATAGATAATGGAATATTTTCTCTGAATTTGTCAAATGCAAATGTACTAGACATTGTTAGTGTAATTATTGCCTGTATATATTTGAATGTAGTTATCATACTTATTGTATATAGTTTTACTATGCTAGCTAAAGCCTTTGCTTTTTATTTAGACAAAAAGGGGGAAATGTGTGATGTTTTGGTTGTGTTCTGATAAATAAAGCTAGCTTGGAGTCCAAAGGTGGAGCTAGCAACTAGCCGACCATAGAGGTTTGGAGGACTATAGAGAGAGGGCTGAGAGAGGATCTTGGCCTTTTAGACTGAGGAACAGGAAAGGTAGGAAGCAACTGGCGGCTGCTCCCCAGCTTCTCTGATCTTTCAGGTTTCTAACTCCTGATTTTTTATTGATAAGATTAATTAGATTAACACTTTAGCACAGTGTCATAGTTTGAATTTCACAGTATCCCGAAATGTCTCCCATAGGCTCAAGTGTTTGGGCACTTGTACCCCAACAAGTGATGCAGTTTTGGAAGACTTCTTATGATGTGGAGGCTCTCTGGAGGAAATGGGTTACTGGGGGTGGTCTTTGAGATTGTTTTTGGCTCAGCCTCACTTCCTGTCCACTTTCTACTTCCTGTTCTGACAAGATGTGAGGAGGTAAAGAGTCCCAGATGCACACTACTGCCACCATGGCGCCACCTGCCACCATGTCCTTCCCCACATGGTGGGCTGTATCCCTTCAGATATAATGAACCCAAACCCTCCCTTGCTTCAGGTAATCTTTGTCAACTGTTGATCACAGTAGCATGGCAGTTCTTTCTTCATCTCATCTTGCTCCTTTGTCTTATCACAGGCAGTTAAAACGTGGCAACTGGTACTTTCCACGTTGTGTCGGAAAATCTCCTTGCAAAGTTCACAAGACTATCAGGCAGGAGTCTAACGCGGTACAGGACTTGTGGTCACCAACAGCCCTTGCTACCCTTCTTCCAGCTTCTAATGTGGTCCTGGCATTGTGCTCTCAGCTCCTCTTCACCGCTCTATCAGCTCTGCACATCCTTTCCAGCTTCCTCCTCCCTGACCCCACGCCACTGCACATGGGCTGTGTTTTCCTTAGCAGTTGTTCACTGTGAGACACTCGTTTTGATGGCAGTTATATATGGAAGCCATCTGCTTTTCTGGTGCTTTGATAAAGTAGCCTGACAAAAAAGCAACTTAAGGAAGACAGGGTTTACTTTAGCTGACATTTTCGGGGTCCAGCTCATCATGGCAAGCATGTCAAAGCAGCAGGAGCGGGAAGCAGCTGGTCACATGATGTCCACAGTCAGAAGGAAGAGCAGCAAATGCACGCTGCTGCTCAGCTTCTCTTCTCCATCTGTGTGATCCAGGTTCTCAGCCAGGGAATGGTGCCACCCAGAGTGGGCACATTCCTTCACCTCAGTTAGTACCATCAAGACAGTCCCCACAAGCACACCCAGAGGCCCATCTTCCAGGCAATTCTGTCAAGTTGACAATGTAACATTAACCATCCTACCTAACATGTTGAGCCAATTCCAAACCTAACACAGCAAGTATTTTTTATTTCTTATGCTTCCATGAGTTGAATGGACGATTCTGCTCTCTAAGATGTTAGCCAGGACCTGCTGATCCATCTGGGTTGTGTGGGTCACTGAGCTTTCCTAGAAGGAAATCTTCTCTCACCTGCTGAGGGTCTTGGCTCTGACCCTTGGCTGGAGAACTTGGCTCTCCTTGTCACCTTAGCTTCTCCATGTAGTCTCTCTTTCCAGGAGAGGATCCTGCCCTTCCCTATAGTTGCCAGCTGGGCTCCAAGAAAGCAAACCGAAAATGGCAAGGAAGAATATCATGGCTGTTTTAACTGTATTGGTCAAAGCAAGTCCCAGGGCCAGTGCTGGCTCAGGAGGGAAAACGGAGTAAGTAGGGAGAGGTGCAGAGATGGTTCAGTGGTTAAGATCATTTCTTGGGCCGGGCGGTGGTGGTGCACGCCTTTAATCCCAGCACTCGGGAGGCAGAGGCAGGCAGATCTCTGTGAGTTCAAGGCCAGCCTGGTCTCCAAAGCGAGTTCCAGGAAAGGCACAAAGCTACACAGAGAAACCCTGTCTCGAAAAAAACAAAAAAAACAAAAAAAACAAAAAAACAACAACAAAAAAAAGATCATTTCTTGTCTTTACAGAAGACCACCATTTGGATTCCTGCACTAGGAGAATAAGTAGTTCACAAGCATCCCTAAACTCCAGTTCCAGGGTATCTAACACCCTGTTCTAACCTCTGCAAGCACACATGTGCTGCACATACATACACACAGATAAAACACTCACATATATAAAATAAAATTAGTTCATTTAAAACAGACTCCATTATACATGATGGAAGAAGCATACCAGGGCAGGAAAAACTATCACGTGTCACATTTATGGACAAAATACCCTGCCAGGTCCAGGTCCCTCTCTTTCCTCATCCTCTTCCCAACCTGATCCCAACCTTGCAGAGTCTACATTCTGAACTTGGAGCATCATAAGCCCAGGATTCAGAAACACACCTGAGTCTCTCTCAGTGTGTCTTCAGCTTTACCTTTGACCCCTGTTCTGTGTTTGTGGGTTTCCACATTGTTCATGGGACCTAAACTTGACCTCTTGTCCCTGTTGAAGTAAAGAGACTATTACCATAGCGAATACTTGGTAAACTCATTCTCCATATCATAGAAATCTTGGGAGCTCTGTAATATTTCTATTTTGCAACCACAGTAGCTGAGATCCAGATATGCCACTGGGGGGCAAGGGAAGCAGTCAGTGGCAGCTCTGTGCCCTGAGCTGACTGTCTGTGCTAAAGGCGTCTGTGTAGCTCAGCTCTGCTCTCCAGAGTGACTTCGTTCTTCCTGGCTGTGGGACTGTGTAACTCCCATTGTTCGCCTTTGCCTGAGGCTACTTCTCATGCCTGGGCCTTCTGCCTGGCATCTGGGCCTTGCTACATACTGAGTGTTGCCTAAGGCCAGTTCTGTCTTTCCTCTTTAAATAATTTTTTTAAAAGTACTCTATTAGCCAGATGGTGGTGGCACATGCCTTTAATCCCAGCACTCGGGAGGCAGAGGCAGGTGAATCTCTGTGAGTTCAAGGCCAGCCTGGTCTACAAAGTGAGTTCCAGGAAAGTCGCAATACTACACAGAGAAACCCTGTCTCGAAAAACCAAAAAAAAAAAAAAAAAAAAAAAAAAAGTACTCTATTAGTATATACCTTGTATATTGAAAAGTAGAATGTATAGCTTGAAGATTTTTTTTTTTCACAATGTGAGCACATTTTATCACCCACATCAAGAAAGAGACCATCACGGGAGCCCAGAAACCCCTCACCCTGCCCATTAACTTCCTATCCCTGCTGCACAGTTTAGTTCTTTAAGAGGCACAAGCAGCCATTGACTTTCTCATATGTGTACAATTATGTCATGTGCATCCTTCCATATCTGATGCCTGTTGCTCACCAGGATGCTTGTGAAAGTCTAATTACAGCGCAGAGCAATGGAGTGTTGGTTCATTGCTGAGCAGGATTCCCACGTGTGGCATTCCAAGCACATGTGTCCATTCTTCTGCTGGATGTCTGGCTTGGCCCTGGGTCAAGATGTTACAAATGATACTGTTGTGGGTCTTCTTAGGCATGTCTTCTGGTCATATACATCCATATTTCTGCTCTGAACAGCACACCTAAGATTTAATTAATTGTGAAATAATAATTTAACAAAGTATCTGTACCAATTTGCATTTGTACCAGCAGTACATTAGATTTTTGTTTGTTTGTTTGTTTTTTGTTTTTTGTTTTTCGAGACAGGGTTTCTCTGTGTAGCTTTGCGCCTTTCCTGGGACTCACTTGGTAGTCCAGGCTGGCCTCGAACTCACAGAGATCCGCCTGGCTCTGCCTCCCGAGTGCTGGGATTAAAGGCGTGCACCACCACCTCCTGGCTAGATTTTTTTTTTTTTTGAAACAGGGCCTCACTATGTAAGTCCTGGCTGACCTGGAACCTTCTATGTAGACCAGACTGGCCTGAGACTCACAGAGATCTGCCTGCCTCTACCTCCTGAGTGCTGTGATTAAAGGTGTGCGCCACCACGCCCAGCTCCTATATGCTAGTCTATCTGTCTCTCCCTTTCTCCTTCCTCTCTCTATCTCTCTCTTCTTTTTCCCTCTCTCCTCTCTTCTTTCTTTTTCCCCCATGGGGATGAAACCTGGGGCTTCATGCATGCTAGACAAGTACAGAGTTTCACTCCCAGACCCTGACAATCTCTCTTGTATCAGCCATGCTCGTCATGTGAAGTGAAACCCTACTGTGGCTTTGATTGATGGGCTACACCTAACGTGGAGAACATCACTGTTGTTTTATTGACTGTTCAGGTATCTTTCTCATTTTCCTACTCTATGTGTGTGTGTGTGTGTGTGTGTGTGTGTGTGTGTGTGTGTGTGTTTGGATAGGTCTGGGGAGATGCATGTATCTAGAAATGTGCTCAAGATGGACTATAGAAGGACCTTTTGTGATTAAAGAAAAGCCGGAGTCCCTCAGGAACTTGTTTTCTGTCCGACAGAAGGAGTCATTTCCCCTGCAGAAGAAACATATGGATCATATACCTGTGGTACCTATCAGCATATCAAAGTCCATGCTGGCCTCCAGGCTCCTGCAGTCTCTAGTCCCAAGTATGTATTACACATTTCTAATCCATGCTAGCTTGCTGGCATCTCTCACTCACCTCCACTTCTACCATAAACCCCCAGGCCTGCTCCAGCTCACAAGCTTCCCTTCCCCTAGCTATTCATCCCTGCATGATTTTTCTACTTTCCTAGCCCTGGCCATGTCCGGTCTGTTTTTTTATTCTCTCTGCTCTGGACTCTTCCAGAAGCCTCTGGATATTTTCTCTCTCTTACCTACAATAAAAACCTTCTCCCCTAATAATGGAGTGGCCATTTCAGTAATTTCTTTACTGCATCCCCTTGCATACATACATACATACACAAATTTGCACATATGAATATATGTATATAATTTGGAATAATTTCTTAAATATTCTCACTATGAGCCATTTGTTAGGTATATGAATTACAATGATTTTCCATATCCTATAGTTTACCCTCATATACTTTTTTTTTTTTTTTGGTTTTTCGAGACAGGGTTTCTCTGTGTAGCTTTGCGCCTTTTCCTGGAACTCACTTGGTAGCCCAGGCTGGCCTCGAACTCACAGAGATCTGCCTGGCTTTGCCTCTCGAGTGCTGGGATTAAAGGCGTGCGCCACCACCGCCCGGCTACCCTCATATACTTTTGTTCTTGCTGTTTTGTTGTCGTTGTTTCTTTGTTTGTTTTTGTTTTTGAGACAGGGTCTCATGTATCACAAGCTGGCCTTAAGCTCACTATGTAGCCAAAAAGATGTTCTTGAACTTCGGATCCTCCTGCCTTTACCTCCCAAGTGTTGGATTTGGGGCATGCACTATCATGCCGGTTTATGCAGAGATGGGGATTGAACCCAGAGTCTCATGCACGATGGGCAAGCCCTTCACCCACTGAGCTCATCCTCAGCACCCCCTCTGTATATCTTCTCTTGGTGGTTTTGACAAGCTTATCTTCTAAGTACCATCACTCTTAGACTGTGAGTCGTTGATGTCTCCTTCCCAACAGAGTTGTCATTTCCTCTGGGCCCTCTATAATGCTCCCTGATGCCCCTGTCTTCAGGACAACATCTCCTCAAATGCACCAAATGCCCTTGGCATTCAATGTACCTGTTCCTGTCCTTCCAGGGCCAGCCTTTCCCAGAGGGCAGATCTGGTTTCCAGTTCTGGCACCTTTCAATCTTCTCAGGCTTCTCTGAAGTTGTCCCTTTGTGCCCATGGTGTTCTGAAAGTAAGTTTAGGAGGTCCAATCAACTGACTTCCAAGTGAACTTTTGGAATCTTTGGCTAGGCATCGGATCCCTTGTGTTCTAGCTCTTTCTGTCTCACTCATCTAGCATCAAGAACTTCTAGCCAAAAAGGGCTGAAGCATTAAAGCAGAATTGTGAGTCACCCCTGCAGTTTAGTATCATCTTGTCAATCTGGGCAGGGCATGGGGGATTGTACTATGGAAAAATGAAACGCTTTTGTCAAATTGATAAGAAGTTCAAAGAATAATTATTGAGTACCTGATCTGTGTCAGCCAGTGTTCCAGATATCGATCTCTGCATGCAGAGCACTTCCAGTTCAGACTGAGAGGCAGGAGGTAAACGAGCCTGATAGATACATGTGGCACGCTGAGCAGTATGTGCTAAAGAAAGGAGAAGAGGTGCCATGCCAGTGATGATGGCCTGGAGCTTCTTGTGCAGTCTTCAGGCAAGGACTCAACAAAAACAGGTTGGGGTACTCAAACAGTGACCTACAGAGAGGCCGCCCTACGTTCCCTCCTGTGGCTGTGCTAAAAGAATCTGACCGCCGGGCAGTGGTGGCGCACGCCTTTAATCCCAGCACTCGGGAGGCAGAGCCAGGTGGATCTCTGTGCGTTCGAGGCCAGCCTGGGCTACCAAGTGAGTTCCAGGAAAGGCGCAAAGCTACACAGAGAAACCCTGTCTCGAAAAACCAAAAAAAAAAAAAAAAAAGAATCTGACCAAAAGCAACTTAAGGTTGATTTGGTTTACACTTCCAGGTCACAGTCCATTACTGAGGTATATATCAAGGAGTGAATTCAAGGTAGGAACCTGAAGGCAAGCCTGTTTGGTGGTGCACACAGCATTATATCCAACCAAGGAACTCTCTTCATAGCTGAAGGAGTACAGCAGGGACTATAGAGAAGTCTGCTTTCTGGCTAGCAAGCAGACTCAACTAACTTACTTATACAGTTGAGGACCACTTGTCTAGGGAATGATGCCATCCATAGTGGGCTGGGCCCTCGTTTATCAATCAGCAATCAAGAGAATCCCCCGAGAAACATGCCCACAGGCAGTTTTTCTACTGAGGTTCCCTTCCCAGATAATTCTAGGTTATGTCAAGTTGACAGTTGAGGCTAACCAGGACAGGGGCAATACCTACAGAACTAAGAGAAGGGACAATAACTGCAAAGGTCTTCAAGTGGAAGTATATCTCGTGTTTAGAATGGCTCACGTTAAGGGAGAGAGGCAGGAGAAATGCAAAAGAGGTCAGAGATGCACCAAGGGTCATTGACCCACATACAGTGTGATGTAAAGCTACACTAATTCACTAGTGATACCCAGAGGCCAAGTTCACCATATGTATACATGAAGAGAACAGATATAACTTAGGAGCTGTTAAGAAGAGCATACTGCAAAATATCAATCTGGATTTTTTGTCACAATTTTATATGTAAATGATGTCCTAATAAAGGCTTACTTTTGGTGGCAGTGATGGTACATGCTTGTAATCCTAGCACTTGGGTGGCTGAGATAGGAGGATTATGAGTTCAAGGATAGCCTAGGCTTACATGGTGAGTTTAAGGCTAGCCTAGGATACATAAAAAGACACTGTCACTAAACAGCAACAAGAAGTAAAATCATCATTAAGGACAGGACACCACAGCTGAAAGAACAGCCCAGCACAGCCATCGGAGGAGTGGGCTGCAGTCACACTCCTAGGCCAAGGGTGTGGCTGTGACACAAGAGCTCTGAGACACTGGGTCCGTAGACAAAAGAAGATTCAAGGAAAGGGGCCAGGATACTGGAAGAGTTCAACTAAAAATAAACAAATGCCCAGACCTGTGCTTGTGGTACCAATACTTAGGAGGTAGAGCAAGGAAGGCCAAGAGTTCAAGGCCAGGGTCAGCTGCACAGTGAGTTCAAGGCCAGCCTGGAAAATGAAGCTCTGTCTCAAAAGAAAAGAATAAGAAGAAAAGAAAAAAGAAATTGTGTTTGGAGAGATGTGTCAGTCGTTAAAAATGCCTGCTCCTCTATCATGAGGACCAAGGTTCAGATCCCAGGACACACACAGATGATGATGACGACGACGATGACGACAATGTTTTGTTAGTATTCTCTAAGAAGCCATAGAACCAATATTCACTTCCTTTTCTGATTTTTTTTTTTTTTTTGAGGCAGAGTCTCATTATATACCCTAGGCTGGCCTTGAATTCACAGAGATCTGTCTGCCTCTGTCTCTGCCTCCTGTGTGCTGGGACTAAAGCCATGTATCACCTCATCCAGCTTAAGTGGCAATTTACAAAAAAAGGTTATTTGAGGACTGGAGAGATAGCTCGGAGGTTATGAGCAATCATTGCTCTTGCAGAGGATTAACTCCCAGCACGACATGGAGCAGCTTGCAATTGCTAGAACTCCAGCTCCCTGAGTGTACGGTCTGCTGTCCCTGACCTTGGGCACCAGCACTCACATGCATGTAACATGTACCATGTGCATGCACATAATTAAAAATAGTGAGGGCTAGAAAGATGGCTAGCAGTTAAGAGTACTGGTTGTTCTTCCAAGAGGACCCAGGTTCAATTCTCAGCACCTACAAGGTAGCTCACAACTCTAACTCCAAACTAGGGTATCTGATGCCTTCCTCCGGCCTCTGAGGACACCAGATACTTTACATGATATACAAATATATATACAGGCAAAACACCTATACATACAAAATAAATAAACAGAAACAAGTTTGAAAGTTTTGCCTGTACAATACTGTTTTTTTTCCAGAAAGCTCCTCTGAGATACTGAATTCAAAATTTCCCAATGTTTAACACACACACACACACACACACACACACACACACACACACACACACCCCTAAACCCCTAGCTTTGCACATGCTAGGCAGGCACTCGGCTACTGTGGTTTTCCCAGCCCCCAGTGTCTTTAACAGGACTGCATCCAGTCCCTGGCTCCTTTTCTCTAGAAAACTGACCCCAGCACTAAAAGCCTTCTTTAGAGGGTACAATTATTTTCCATCTAAGGAATGCCATTAAAATAGTGTGACCCAAAATATGCCCTATTGAAGTCCTGGTATATTGTCTCCACTAAGTTATTTACATGAAGTTATTTATAGGAAAAAATCATGCATATTAAGCTTTAAAACCTTAGAGGTTGATTTAAGACAAAAATATGACACTATACAAAAAGTTATTGATATGCATGGATAAACTAGAAAAATATCTTTGGTTGCTTTTGTTTAAAGTTATCAAACTATAGTTTTTGAAGACTATATTTAAATATTTATACTTATGGTGGGTGTGGTGGCACACACCTTTAATCTCAGCACTGGGGGAGGCAGAGGCAGGTGGGTCTCTGTGAGTTCAAGGCCAGCCTGGTCTACATAGTGAGTTCCAGGATAATCAGGACTACATAGTGAGATTCAGTCTCAAAAAGAAAGAGAAGATTATGTATTTCTATTAACTATATTTATATTTAATGATATACAACTTATATTTTTAATTTTTAATTTTATTTTACGTGTATGAGCATCTTGCCTAAATATATGTTCACTTGTATGCCTGGTGCCCCAAAAGAACAGAAGAGAGTGTCGGATGCCCTGGAACTGGAGTTACAGAAGGTTGTGAACTGCCATGTGGATGCCGGGAAACAAACCCTGGTTCTGTGACAAGGCAACCAGTGCTCTTAACCACTGAGCCCTCTCTCTAGTCCCTATAATTGAAAAAATCCGACATCCCACACAATAGGATGATAATGGTCTGTTCCTGGCTCCGGAATGTTGGCTTGTTAAAGACTTCCAGAAATAGAATTAGTGCATTAATTGGAATGCACATATGTCGAGTTCCAGACACATGTTTCCAAATTGCTTCCTAAAGAGTGGTAATTCCTTACCATATTACTGGTAATGTGTTAAAATATGTCTTTGTCAGGAACAAGTAATATCACTTTGAATAATGTTATTAAATATTAAATGATAATAAATTAATAAATATTACTCTATATATTTTATTACTTCAACTTTTTCTACTTTTCTTTTTTTCTTCTTCTGGCTTTTCAAGACAGGGTTTCTCTGTGTATGCTTAGCTATCCCGGAACTCACTCTGTAGACCAGGCTGGCTTCCAGCTCAGAGATCTGCCTGCTTCTGCCTCCCAAGTTCTGGGATTAAAGGTGTGTGCCACAACTGCCCAGCTACTTAAACGTTTACTAGTTTAGTATACATGATGTACATAAGATGCATATCTTTCACACCTGTTAGTGTGTATGGGGGGGGGCGCAGAGGAGGACGTCAGGTGTCCTGTTCTGTCACTCTGCCTTTTTCCCTTGAGACAGGGTCTCCCATTGAATCTAGACTAGGCTGGCAGCCAGCAAGCCCCAGCAATCCTCCTGTCTCCATTGACTCTGTGCTGTGGTTACAAGCATACCCAGCTTTTGTTTTGTTTTGTTTTGGTTTGGTTTTTTGTTTTTTTTTTTTTCTTCACAAAGGTTCTGGGAATTTAGACTCAGGTCCTCATGCATACACAGCAAGTGCTCTTAACCCACCAAGCCATCCCCTTGGCCCCTGTATTTAACTTTTTGTGTTTGTTTGTTTGTTTGTTTGTTTGTTTGTTTTTCGAGACAGGGTTTCTCTGTGTAGCCCTGGTTGTCCAGGAACTCACGCTAAAGACCAGGCTGGCCTCAAACTCAGAGATTCGCCTGCCTCTGCCTCTTAAGTGCTGAGATTAAAGGCATGGGCCACCACCACCTGGCCTGTATTTAACTTTTTAAAGATGTGGAACATAAATATAATAAACCATTTATTATCATTAGCTGGCATTTCTAAAATCTATGTCAGTTCTGGTCTTTTTCAATTAATCAATAATCAATATTTGTGGTGGCAAGTAGCCAGCAAAAGTTAGCATAGTAAGAGGCAGAGAGAAGGAAAGAAAGGGACTAGGGCTTTACACACCTATAATTTAATGGGTTTATTAAGCAGATGACTGAATGGTTCTCACGAGCTAAGAACAGCTAGACATTTTTAAGATCTGTAGCTCCCTAAATGGCATTTAAACATTGTTTTACTGAATTTTACAACATGTGCAGGGTTAATGAATCAATATTTAGACAACAGTATATACATTTCTAATTTGAAAGAGGCTGCTTTCAATAAGGCAGCTGGGGAGGCTACTGACCACCGGAAGGTCCATGAAAGGGGCTTTAGTGCCACCTGCTGGTCTCCAGAGGTATAACCGGCACTTCTTGCTAATGTGTATTTCCAAATCTTTTTCTTAAAAAAAACCAAACACACACACACACACACACACACACACACACACACACACACACACACACACACAAACACACACACACACACACACACACACACCAAACTCAAACTCAAAACTTAAAATATTTATTTTAAAAGTAAAATATTATGTGGGTGTTGTGAAAAATGCCTTTCATCTTAGAGCTTGGGAAGAGGAGGCAAGAAGATCAGGAATTCAAAGCCAGCCTGGGCTACATAAGTCTCAGGGGGGTTTGTTTGTTTGATTTATTTATTTTGCTTTAAGTAAAATATTCCGAAAGCTGGGAAAGAATTTTCTTTGGCTTTTCCATTTTTAATTCATTTTATTGATATTAAGACTGTCCCACAATAATAAGTGATCAGAACTATTAAAACTGATACTGCGGGTTTTATTGTTAAGATCTTGTTTTTTCTATTGCTTCTAATACTATTATTTATTTTGAAATATTAACTATTAAATTATTTTTACCATTTTAAAATACTTTTTTTCAACTTCTATCTCCCTCTCAGCTAGTTTTAAAACAGTCTAAAAAATAATTTTTAGTGATAAGACTATTTAGGTGCTCAAATTCACAGTAACATGAATAACTCCTCAATCTTTTAGTTACACATGTTTAGCACTTGGACAAAGCGTAGACTTTACACTTTGGGTTTACTTTGCTAATGATATTCCTCCCTCTCTCTCCCCCTCCCCCTTCCCCTTCCTTCTCCTTCTCTTTTCCTCTTCTCCCCTCTCCTGCTTCCCCTTCCTTCTTCTCTTTTCCTCCTCCTCTCCCCTCTCTTCCCTTCTCTTTCCCTCTTCCCTCCCTTTCTATTTCTTTTCCTTTCCTTTCTTTTTAAAAAACAATCTCATGTAGCCCAGGCTGGCCTTAAACCTGCTGTGTAGTTGAAGATGACCTTGAACTCCTGATCCCTCTGCCTCCACGTCTGCGATCACTGGCACGTGTCGATGTGCCCAGCTAATCTCGTTTCTTTTTGTCAACAACAGATAAACTTGGGTAGGTTAAAAAAAAATGTGTCTGAGGCCAAGCCTGACAGCCTGCATTCTGTCTCCTCAGCACTTGCAAACACTGGTGCGTGCAAAAATGTGCGCGTGTGCACACGCATACATACACACACACACACACACACAGACATACACACACATATACTCACACAGACACACAGACACAAACACACACACACACACACACACACACACACATGTAACAGGGCCCCAGACCTTAGTGGGCCCCCAGATCTTAGCACAATTGATGGAAGTACCATTCAGATTGTAAAGCTCAGCAGGTAGACAGCACCACCTGCCAAAACTAAAACAAAGACCTGATCCATCAAAGTCCATCATTCTGGGAAAGTCTCTAAATGTACTAACCTTACTTTTTGGCTTCTAGTTCCACTCCTGGCTAACTGTTCTTGTCAACTGAAGTGTGTCAATCCAGAACATGGTTTTTGTGCTTAAAAGCTCATCCTGAGAAAGGCTTGGGTCTACACTGGGATCCTGAACGTCTAGCATAGTCGCCAGCCAGCTAATAAAGATTTTCTATTGGCATAAGCCTATGTCCGAGCAGTCTTCTCTGGTGAATATCCCACAACAATACACTTACACAAATACACACACACATATGCATGCACTCACACACATATACTCTTACACATATGTGCACTCACCCACACATACACATAAATAAAAAATTAAAAATAAATATGCATGTGTTGAAGTTTTTGGAACCAGCTCTTTTCCCGTGTCCTCACAACAGACAGCAGGCTGGATGCTCCTAGGCTTGTGCTTTTCTGGACACGGGTTCAGGCTACATGGAGGGGGGTCTCAATTAGTAGCTCTTAGTGAGAAGGGACTGGGGAACTAGTCACCCTTCCTCTCATAACATAACATATTCTAGAATAGTGGAAATGATTTCTAAGAAGTCGCAAAGATCCAGTTTCTAGTCTCCCTATGTATTTCCAGCTTATGGTTGTGGGTGTACTCAGACATTAGAGTAGCATTCCCAACAATGGAATGCAGCAGCTAAAGAATAGTTAGCAATATTCAACAGCTTATATGACTCAATACTAAATAATAAAATTATAATTATTATTGTGATATATTTCCTAAGGTATTATTTATCAAGGACTAAAACTTTAGGCTTACTTAAATAATTTTACTTAAAATGTTGTCCTTATCATCTGCATTTGATTCTTAGGAGAAAGAGAACTTTTTTTATTTCAATTATGTGACTGTGTGTTTGTGAACATGAGTGCAGGTGCCTTGGAGGCCAGAGGAGGGTGCTGAATGTCCTGGAGCTGGTGGGTAGAATCCCTGCAAGATGGGTGCTGGTTACTGAACTCAAGTCCTCTGCAAAAGCAGTACATGCTCTGAATCCCTGAGCCATCTGTCCAGTAGGAAGATTTATTTTATAAACAAGTGAAAAATAGCTTTAATTTTATATAGGCATTCAAATTTAGATACTTTAAATATAAATAATCATTTGATATGAAGATTATTTGGTGGGTGCTGGTGCTGGGGGATCAAACCTGGAGCCTCACCTAGTGTAGTGGCATATGCCTTTAAGTCCATCATTTAGAGAGTAGAAGCTCGTAGATCTCTGTGAGTCCAAGGCCAGCCTGGTCTATACAGTGAGTTCCAGGCTAGCCAAGGCTGCATAGTGAGATCCTTTTAAATATATATAAAATGTAATATATAATATGTATATATAATGCATATGTATAATATGTATATATGTATATGATCTGAATTAATGTTCTTCTTGCTAGTACTAGCTTACTTACAAGTAAAAGTGGCACTGTACTATATACCCCTGAAGCTGCAGAAACAGACTGAACCAAATGTCAGTATCACATTGTAAACTTCCATTTTGATAATGCTTTTAAAAGCATGCAGAGGAGTCCAGCATCATGGCATACATACCTGTAATTATAGCACTTGGGGGTAAGTCAAGAGTCCCAAGAGTTCCAGTCCAGCCTGGGCTACACAGACTCTACTTCTTAAAAAAAAAGCACATGTACATATGGCTTATGCAAAAATATGACTATTTATATGTAAGAGAAGAGAATTTTTCCACAAAATATTCAAAGCAAAAATATCTTATGGATTAAAATAAGACTGACTTTATTCTTTACTAAATATTCAAAGCTAATTGCTTTTAGAAAGGTCAGTTTTCTGGGATAGTCAGGAAAGAAGAATAATTTTTGAAGGATTTTATAAGGAAGGAACAGGCCCTGCCAGCACTTTCTTGTTGTTCTCTTCAAGGAAATGAATACCTCACATAGATGCCGATTATTACATGTCTGCAGAAATACATGAGACGTTTTTTATTTTTTATTTTTTGCTTTAAACACGTTAAAACAACAGTGAAAAATTATGTTAATCAAAAGAAGAAAAACGCAGGAATTTTGCCAAGCATTCCTTCCAAAGGGCAGCTGGGTTGCCCTCATTTCCAGTCAAAGAGGGGTGCAGAAAACCTGACACTGTTGTATCCGTGAGCCCCATCTCTGGAGAGAAATGGATGCTTCCAGAAAAGACAGGCAGAGCATCCAGCCTCACCCATCTAGTCCACACTGTTCAACATATGCAGCTTTGCTGTATGGTGACCTGGTACCTGGGGCTAGGATATGCTGATATCATTGCAGAGGCTGCAGGGAAATATTTTAGGGTTGCTGACATTCTGTTTGTCATACCTGCATGTTCATTTGTTAAAGTTGCCAAACAATTTCACTGAAATGGGTGCATTTTTGTTTGTAAATTGTGCCTCAACTAGGCTTTATTTTTTAGAAATTTACTATTTATGTGTGTGTGCGTGGGCATACGGAGGTCAGAGAACTTGTGTGAATTGGTTCTCTCCTTCCACCACGTGGATCCCAGGGATTGAACTAAAGTCGTCAGGCTTAGCAGGAAGTGCTTTTACCCACTGAACCAATTCTCTGACCTAGGTATGGTTTAAAAGAAAAATATGATTCTCAGCGTACTGTGTATTTCTTCTGCAGCCTTCTTTACCCTCCGCCCCCCACCATCCCTTTGTCTGACCCAAGACACCATCTCCCTGGAAACTAGCTGATCACGCCAGTGAATCAAGTAGGCAAATTAATGTAAGAACACCATGATCAAGCAGGCTTCCTCCCAAAGATTCAGGGATGCTTCAACACATATAAATCAACAAATGTAATCCAACATAATAAAAGCAGTTTACACCAAGCCCACAGTCAATATCAACTTAAATGGAGAGAAACTCAAAGCAATTCCACTAAAATCAGGAACAAGACAAGGTTGTCCACTCTCTCCATACCTATTCAATATAGCACTTGAAGTCTTAGCTACAGCAATAAGACAACTGAAGAAGAACAAGAGCACACAAATAGGAAGGGAAGAAGTCAAAGTATCTTTATTTGCAGATGCTATGATAGTATACTTAAGAGACCTTAAAAATCTTACCAGGAAACTCATACAGCTAATAAATACCTTCAGCAAAGTAGCAGGATACAAAATTAATATACAAAAATCAATAGCTTTCCTATATACAAATGCCAAATGAACTGAGAAAGGAATCAGGTAAACAATACTTTTCACAATAGCCTCAAAAACATATAATATCTCAGAGTAACTCTAACCAATTAAGTGAAAGACTTGTATAATAAAAACTTTAAGGCACTGAAGAAAGAAATTGAAGAAGATATCAGAATATGGAAAGATCTCCCATCCTCATGGATCGGTAGGATTAAAATAGTAAAAAGGGCCATCCTACAAAAAGTAATCTACAAATTCAATGCAATCTCCATCAAAATTCCAACACAATTCTTCCCAGAACTTGAAAGGGCTATTTTCAGCTTCATGTGGAAACACCAAAACCCCATGATAGCTAAAATACTCATGAATAAAAAAAGAACTGCTAGAGGTCTCACCATCCCTAACCTCAAATTGTACTACAGAGCCATAGTAATAAAAACAGCATGGTATTGGCACACAAAACAGACGCATTGATCAACGGAATTGAACTGAAGACTCAGATATATATCCACACACCTATGGACACCTGGGTTTTGGTAAAGAAGCCAGAAATACACAATGGAAATAAAGAGCATCTTCAACAAATGGTGCTGGTCAAACTGGATGACTGAATGTAGAAGAATGCAAATAGATCCATATTTATCACCTGGTACAAAACTCAACTCGAAAGGATCATAGACCTCAATATAAAGCCAGATATACTGAATCTGATAGAAGAGATGGTAGGGAGTAGTCTTGAACTCATTGACACAGGAAGACTTTCTGAACAGAACACTGATAGCTCAGGCACTAAGAAAAACAATGAGACCTCATGAAACTCAAAAGCTTCTGTATGTCAAAGGATACCATCAATCGGACAAAGTGGGAGGCTATAGAATGGGAAAAGATTTTTACCAACTACACATCTGATAGAGCACTAATATCTAAAATATATAAAGAACTAAGAACTCTGGACATCAAGAAAACAACCCAATTAAAAAATGGAGTATAGATACAAAGAGAGAATTCTCAAAAGTAAAAACATAAATGGCCGAGAAGCACTTAAAGAGATGTTCAACATCCTTAGCCATCAGGGAAATGAAAATCAAAACTACTTTGAGATTTTATCTTACATCCCTCAGAATGACCTAGAGCAATAAAACAAATGGCAGCTCAGGCTGATAAGGATGTGGAGTGAGGGGGACATTCATCCATTGCTGGTGGGA
Organism: Peromyscus eremicus; assembly: GCF_949786415.1. Classification (NCBI taxonomy): domain Eukaryota; kingdom Metazoa; phylum Chordata; class Mammalia; order Rodentia; family Cricetidae; genus Peromyscus; species Peromyscus eremicus. Next base: position 48,027,373 of record NC_081420.1, on the reverse strand, counting down.
GTGCAAACTTGTACAGTCACTATGAAATCAGTGTGACAAGTTCTCCAGGAAGCTGGGAATAGATCTATCTCAAGATCCAGCTGCACCACTTGTGATGGTTTGAAAAAATATGGCCCCCACAGGCTCATAGGAGTGGCACTATTAGAAAGTGTGGCCTCGTTGGAGTAGGTGTGGCCTTGGTGAAGAAAGTGCTCACTGGGGTAGGCTTTGGGGTCTCAGATGCTCAAGCTACACCCAGTATGTCACTGTCGTTTTCTTCTCCCTGTGGATCCAGATGTGGAACACTCAGCTACCTCTCCAGCACCATGTCTATCTGCATGCTGCCATGCTATGATGATAATGGATTAAACCTCTGAGCTGTAAGCCATCCCCAGTTCAATGTTTCCTTTATAAAAGTTGCCGTGGTCATGGTGTCACTTCACAGCAATAGAAATCCTAAGTAAGATACCACTTTTGGACATATACCCAAAGGACTCTACATCCTACTAGAGACACTTGCTCATTCATATTCATTGCTGCTCTATTCATAAGAACCAGAAATTGAAAATAGACTAGATGTCTGCCAATGGACAAATGAAATAAAAAAAATGAGATGGGTCCCATGGCTGACACTGCTCAGGTGGCCAAGAACCTGAGACTAGATAGGCCAGGGAACTAGGAGAAAACCAACTACTATTGTTCATATATATGCTATTGTTCCTATAGTATATGTATACTATTGTTCATATGTATAATATAATATATAGACTTCTATGTTTATTCATATTACATCTTAATATATAATATATATTATACATATACACATAAATACATAGATATAGCTAGATCAATAAAATGACTCCTAAAGGCATTCTGCTATATTCATAGGTCAGTGTTCTTGCTCAGCCATCATCAGAGAAACTGCCTCCTGAGGAAGAGAACAAATACAGAGACCCATAGCTGGACAATGTGTAGAGAGTGAGAGATCTCAAGGACTCAGTACTAAATGGGATGTCTCCATCTAATCCCTCCCTCAGGGAACCCTGAGAAAAGGAGGTGAAAAGATACTAAAAGCCAGAGTGAATGGAGGCACAGGTCTGGGCCAGATGGCTCCCAGCATTGAGAAAGGAAGGACACCCCCCCACACACACACGCATACACACACAACCCAGAAGCTATTCCCCCATTGAACTCTCCCTTCACATTGCCCGATGACATTTTAGTTTTTAACTGAAAATATTTTTTTTTTCAAGCTGGGCGATAGCAGCGCATGCCTTTAATCCCAGCACTCAGGAGGCAGAGGCAGGCAGATCTCTGAGTTCGAGACTGGCCTGTTCTACAGAGCGAGTTCCAGGACAGTCAGGGCTACACCGAGAAACCCTGTCTCGAACACACACCCCTCCCCCACAAAAGTCATATTTTAAATAGTAAAAAGGAATAAGAAAAAATACCACCCCCTAGGAATGCAAAGCAAAAGTGATAAAGTTGTCACTAGCTGAGTACTTACAAATCAACCAGATTGCACTGGGGTCAGCCGCTCATCCCAGGTTTGTCCCTGTCTTGCATAGCGTGTGACAAACTCAGTCAGATGAAGAATTAGAGGAGGTTCCTACAGAGGAGGAGGAGGAGGCGTGGTGCAGACATCTGCACTCCTCAACGCGGCTTTCAACCTCAGCTCCTAGCTGGCTGGTTAAGTATCTCGTGAAAAAGCCGGGCGGTGGTGGCGCACGCCTTTAATCCCAGCACTCGGGAGGCAGAGGCAGGCGGATCTCTGTGAGTTCGAGGCCAGCCTGGGCTACCAAGTGAGTTCCAGGAAAGGCGCAAAGCTACACAGAGAAACCCTGTCTTGAAAAAAAAAAAAAAAAAAAAAAAAAGTATCTCGTGAAAGGCCCATCCCTGCTACATACAGGTAAAAGCTCCAAAAGGTGGAGCAGAGACTGAATCCCAGACCTTAGCCGAAGGGCACACAACACTTGGAGAGACAGCAGGAACCCAGAGCCGCAAACTATAGTTTGCGGGGGGCGGGGCTCCGAAAGGGGCGGGCCTTATAGGCGTGGTCTTCGGGAAAAGAAAGGCCTTGAAAGGTAGGGATTGTGGGCGTGGCTTAGTAAAAGACAGCGAGGGGCGTGAAATAAAAGTGGGGTCTTGGAAAGAGGTGCGGAGGGTGAGGGAGGGGCTTCGAGGATCAGGCTTTTGGAGGGGGAAGTAGGTGGGGAATTTAATGACCCGCACGAGGCTGGCTTAGGGTCGGGGAGGCGGGGCTACCGTATCGCATTTTCTACAAACATGTCCCTCTTCTCTTGCCGTAGGGCGAAACCGGAAGTTCCTATGAAGAATGCCTTAAAGTTCCGGGATAGAGCCGGCACCATGTGGGAGCTGTTCTGAAGAGTGTTGGTTGTCGAATCCTGCTGTTATTCCGAGTTCAGGGTGAGGAGGAGCACGGTGCGGCCATGAGCAGCCGCGGCTTGGGACGGGTTGCCAGGGTGGGCCTTGCAGCCGTGGTCCCCGGGTTGGGGAAAGCATGTGTTGCCGAGGTATAGTTAATGCTGTTACCGTGGTGATTGAGTTTCGCGGGTTCTGGAGTGCCTGAGCGGCGGGTTTCTGTGTCCTCGAGCGTACTGAGCGCGGTGTTGCCTGTGCTGCTAAGTTAAGCCGCTTGAAGTTTCGAAAAAAACTTTCCACGATGTTTGTTCTTAGCCCGTGTTTTGAGACATCCGCTCCCTTGCAAGATGACGTCCTTAGCCCAGCAACTCCAGCGACTCGCCCTCCCTCAAACTGATCCCAGCCTCCTATCTAGACATGAAGTTGCCTCTCTGTTGTTTGACCCCAAGGAAGCGGCCACCATCGACAGGGACACCGCCTTTGCCATCGGTGAGCCCCCTTTCATTTAGCAAAGCTCCTGGAGCAATGGTATGGGGGAGGGGGTGCTTTTTCTGTGTTTTCTTGTCTTCTACGCTGTTCGCTTCCCGAGCAGTTTCTAACTTTGTCTTGTTAAGGGGGAAAAAAGCAATCTTGCTAGATGCTTGAATGTATTTATAAATAGTGGTATCTTAAATTTCACAAAGCAACTAATATGTAAAAAGGAAGAAAAGTAAGGAGACTGAGACAGTGACAGGTGTGGGAGGAGTTCCAGAACTGAGTGTAGTTATACTAAGGATTGAAAAGAGGGGTTGGGATGTAGTTCTTGGCATGAAGTACTTTCTCTTTTAGTGAGTGAGATCAATTTATCCTGTACATAAAACCTAAAAGCAACGTTTGTGAGTGTATTACACATTCTAACAGAGTTTTTGGACTTAGGGGTAAGGAAAACTGTAGAAGAATATCTGTTGAGTTTGCTTACAAAGAAGTTACAGGTGACTCCTCTTCTAGGATGCACTGGCCTGGAGGAACTTCTTGGAATTGACCCTGCCTTTGAACAGTTTGAAGCACCGTTGTTCAGCCAGCTAGCAAAAACCTTGGAGCGCAGCGTTCAGACCAAAGCAGTGAACAAACAGCTGGATGAAAACATTTCGTTGTTCCTCATTCACCTGTCTCCTTATTTCCTGCTTAAGCCAGCCCAGAAGTGTCTGGAATGGTTGATTCACAGGTAGCTAACCATGTTAGTCCTTTACAGACTTAAATAGTTGCGAACACCTGCTAAAGCTGTGTTGTTAGCTGTAGCTGACTTAGAAGATTAATATATGATGTCTAGAATGTGAAGTGAGCATACTCTTAGTTAAACATGCAGATCTTGAGTCAAATGGCCTATTTAGTATGTTTAGTTTTTTTGGGTTTTGTGGTGTTTTTTTTTTTTGAGACAGGGTCTCACTGTGTATCTCTGGTTGACATTAAACTCACAGACATCTGCCCTTTCCTCCCCAATGCTGGGATTAAAGGCATATGTCCTCACTCTTATCTTGTTTTGTTTTGGGGTAGGGTCTCATTATACAGCTTGAGCTGCTTTTTAACTAAATTACTTCCTTACTTCTTTCTTTTTTCAGAATGTGTTTTTCTATGTGGTCCTGTCTGGCCTGGAACTCACTATGTAAATCAGATTGACTTCAAACCCATGAATCTGCCTGCTTTTGCCTCCCAAGTCCTGAGATTAAGGCTTTGAACTCTCTCTCTTTGTCTCTCTCTCTCTCTCTCTCTCTTGACAGGGTTTCTCTGTGTAGTTTTGTGCCTGTCCTGGATCTCGCTCTGTAGACCAGGCTGACCTCAGACTCACAGAGATCCCTGGGATTAAAGGCATGTGCCACCACTGCCTGGCAAGGCTTTGAACTCTTGCTCCTACCTCCGTACTGTGGTTATAGGCGTGTGCTATCAGACCAGACTTAACTTCATTAGTTCTAAGGAGCAATGTACTTTGCCATTGCAGATTCATTCACAAGGACAAAACTATTAAATTCTTTCTTACCACACTGGAGGTTAAGACTATCCTTTAAAATATCAATCCAAATCAAGTAGTATTAGTGATGTGTAGTAAGCATGTACATAACCAGATCCTGTACTGTACTGTGTGGATGCTAGGAACCAAACTTTTGACGTCTGCAAGAGCAGCAAGTCCTCTAAATGGCTGAGCCTTCGCTCCAGCCTCTTTTCACGTAACTTTAATTCAGCAAATGTTAAGTGTGATAAAAATACCCGTAAGTTGTCCTTGGTGACGGTCTTTAAATAAATACCTTAATAAAAGTTTACACAAGATTTAGAGAGTTAGCTATGCCAGGATTTGTTGAGAAAGTTTCATGCAAGTAGTGTCTTGGTTAATATTAAATAAAGCCTGTATAAAATTAATAGGAAGCAAGGTCTGGCACTATTAAGAGTACTTATAGGAGCTAAGGAAAGGGCTCAGTGGTGAAGAGTGTTCACTGCTATCAAAGAGGGCTTAAGGTTGGATTCTCAGCACTCATATCAGGGGCCACTTATTGTTGGGGGATATTCGATCACACCATGAACCCCGAGTTTGCATTGCATTAATTAAATAAAATTAACTTTGGTTCAGAAGGCTGCATAAGCAACTAGTTGACAGAAAGCAATCATAGAACCTCAGAAGGCATCCAGGAGAGAGACACAGGAAATAGTAGGGTGGGGTTTGGAGTGGCACAGCTTTTCTGGTTTGGTGAAGTGGAAGCATGGCTCTTTCAGAGACCCCAGCAAGGAAGGAAGGCTAGCTAATTGTGACCCAGCCTCTCTGAGCTAGCAGGTTTTCACCCCAGCCTCCGAATTCTGAGTCTTATTTATAAATAGAATGATAGAGATTTAGTTAAAGCTACCTTTAGCAACAGCTACAGAGCCAGTGCCTTCAGGAACAGGATTCCCACCAGGCTGCTGCCTGAGTGGCCAGGCCGCTGCTAGAGAAGCAGGCCGGTAACTTTGGAGCTGCAATTACTGAAATAGTAGATTAAGGTGCAGCCACTGTGCCAGAGGTAAAACAACAACTTACAGCTACCTGTAACTCCAGTTCCAGGGGATCCAGTGCCCTCTGACCTTTGTGGGCAAGTGTATGCATGTGGTGCACAGGCTCATGTGGGCACTACATATAATGCATCTTTTTTTTTTAAGTACATGTGAAAGAACAGAACAGCTTAGATATGAGCAGTCTCACTTGGAGAGAATCAGGCAAAGCACTAGAGGAGAGCTGGAGTATATAGGTTGGGAAGGGTTCAATGAACCTGACAGAAAAAAATGAATGCTTCTTAACATTCTTAGCATACAAGGACTGACAAACAGCTTTTTCAAATTATGTGTGGTTGTCATTTTTTTTTCTATCTGAAGAAATTAATATGATTTTATTATCTTTTGGTTTTCATGGGACGTGGTGACACATGTCTTTATTCCCAGCACTTGGGAGGCAGAGACAGGCAGATCTCTTGAGTTCAAAGCCATCCTGGTCTACAAAGTGAGGAACAACCAGGACTACACAGAGAAACCTTGTCTCGAAAAAACAATCAAAATTATTATTATTATTATTATTATTATTATTATTATTATTATTTGAAGTATGGTGGTTAGGAAAGTTGTAGAAGGTGACTGGAACACACATAAACCTAACAATTGTTGTCTTGTTAGCCAGTTAGTTTTCTGTGGTTTGATGATGATGATCATCACACAGTTTCATTGAATTGAAAGTGAATAGGGTATAAATTTTGATACTAAATATTTAAAATGTTATTGCCTCAGAATTGATTGAACCATGTTGAATCAAACTTGAATGCAAAATAGAGGGTTTATTATCTAAGTAGTATTTATCTTGTTGAGATTGATACTCATTCTAGGTCTTTGTACTTCATTGAGACAGGATCTGGACCTTTTAGAAGCATGTGCCTGCCAGGCATGGTGATACACTCTTGGGAAGCACAGGCAGGTGGATCTCTGTGAGTTTCTCTGTGAGACAAGGCCATCCTGGTCTTGTCTACATAGCAAGTTTCATGCCAGGCAGGGCTACACAGTGAGACTGTCAAAAGAAAAAAGAAAGAACAAAAACAAGTACTTGTGAACTTTGTATTTTGTGTTGATTTTAATTGTTTCATATTTTTCCTAGGTTCCACATCCATCTTTACAATCCCGATAGTCTCATTGCTTGTGTTCTGCCATACCATGAGACACGGGTATTTGTGAGGGTGATACAGCTTCTAAAAATTAGTAATCCAAAACACAAATGGTTTTGGCTATCTCCTGTTAAGGTAAGATTGTTAAATACCATATTCATTCATGTATATAATTATTATAAATCATGATTAAGGTTTTTTGTTTTGTTTTTGCTTTTTTGTTGTTGTTTGTTTTGTTTTGAGACAAGGTCTCACTGTAAAGCCCTGGCTGGCCTTAACTCACAGAGATCTACCCTCTTCCTCCGTAGTTACTTGGCTAGTTTTGTTTTGGGGGTAGAGTCTCACCGTATAGTCCAAGCTGGTTTTGAACTTTCTCATTTTGAGAAAAGTTCTCTCTGTGTAGTCCTGCCTGGCCTGAAACTCACCATGTAGATCAGACTGACCTCAGAGTCACAGATCTGCCTGCACCAAGAGCTAATGACAGATGGGGGTAAAGCTAGCAATCAGAAGGAACAAGAGGGAAAGAATGGGGAGTTTTGGATTCAATTCAGTTTAATTTAATTTGGGAAAAGTAAAGCCCTTAATGATTCTGGGAATAGTCTACTATTATCTATACCATTTGTTTCCTAGCTTTCTATTGAAACTCTAATTAATGACATCTAGTATTTATTTAGTACCTGACGTTAGACTAGATATTTTACATCACACTGTCTTAGAGTCTCAAATTCTTTATAGAGGTGAGGACAGACTCGGAAAATTGAAGCTACTTGCTAGAGTTCCTATAACTAAAGTGGGCACAGTAGCTATGTGAACCCTATTCTTTGCACTGTACAATGCTACTTTGCATTTGTAATTTTGGTACCAAAGAAATTTTTTAAAAGATGGAGGGTATGGAACTCTTAAAATACTTACACAAATTAAAAGGATAAGGATAACTTGAAGAGCATCAGGAAATTGTTAAAATTGAATAAGATATTTGGAACGAAAGGATAGTTACCCTAGAAGAAGGACCTAGTAAGGTCTGCCCGCAATAGAGACTAGAAGGAAGTAGACGTATGTCATAGGCAGGAACCTTACTGCATGTGAGTGTGCTGGTAGGGCTGGGAGAAAAGCTGATGAGGATGGAAGTAGACCAGCAGACCATGGGCCTGTGCCAGGAGCTAACAACAGGTGGTAGTGAAGTTAGCAATCAGAAGAGCCTAGAAGAAAGGACCCCCCAGTTTAGAAGTCAAAAGAAAATTTCAGAATCTGGATGTAAATTAGTCAGGCTAAGTGGAGTTCAAAAAGTCTAGCCTGTGCTAAAGCTGCTGCTCAAGCTGCCTTTCCCAGCATTCATGCTGCTGAAAACATGAAGACCATTTCTCCTCCTGGTCTTGCACAGATCTCACCACAATCTAGAAACTCTTTCCAGGTATCCAAACCTCACTCTCCCATCAAGGGTTACTTGCAGTCTTCATTGAATTGTTTTGTTATTGTTTAGTTACAGACCATGTACAGTAGCAGTTAGTGGGAATAGCAGTAGAGGTTGGCCAGGGTCTGGATCTGTTTCTGCTATTAGGATATTGTGAGGCAGACAGAACAATGTCATGTTGACTCAAAAACCAAATCCTACTAGTAGAATGATTAAGATCTAGAGAATTGAGATTAAATATACACTTAAGTGGCATATTATGAGTGTTTTGTACTGAATTCTTCTCCATTTACTGTTACCTGTTCTTTGGAGCCTCTAGAGTTTCTAAGAGTTTATGTGTTAATCTCATCAGCACCACTTATAAGGAGAGATTGTGTCTGTGTTGATGATTTGCCACAACACAGATGTTACTAGATAGGGACTTGGGGTCGTGGTCAGTTGGCAGTTATTTCTCATAACTTGTTCTTGTTGTCAATAACAGCAATCTGGAGTGCCCTTAGCTAGAGGAACTTTGGTCACCCATTGCTACAAAGACCTTGGATTCATGGATTTTATTTGCAGTCTGGTGACCAAATCTGTGAAGGTGAGCCATGAGTGTGTTGTTGAATGTATGGACTCATAAAATGATTGCTTGCTCTGAGAGAGGAAACATATTCAGTGGAACTTGGAAGACTTTCCTACATTTGGTCTGCTCTTTGGGTGCATGAGCAGGTGGAAAATCAGTGTTTTCACCAAAAGACATTTTCTGTAAAAATAAATTAGTCTGTTGCTTGTCAAATTCCAGCCACAGTGACTATTAAATAGAAACTAAGAATGTGAACAAGCCTGTCAGGGACATCATCCTTACTTAGCATTGCATATTATGATACTTAAAGAGCCAGAGTGCTTCAAAAGAGCCTGCATGTGTGCTGTGTTCGCTGTTTCAGGCGTTCGCTGAGTATCCGGGAAGCTCAGCTCAGTTGAGAGTGCTCCTGGCCTTCTACGCTTCCACCATTGTGTCTGCTCTAGTGGCTGCTGAGAACCTATCAGACAACGTTGTTGCCAAACTGTTTCCATACATCCAAAAGGTTAGTCAAGTAAATCTTTTTTTTTTTTTCCTTTTTGGTTTTTCAAGACAGGGTTTCTCTGTGTAGCTTTTTGCCTTTCCTAGAACTCACTTTGGAGACCAGGCTGGCCTCGAACTCACAGAGATCTACCTGCCTCTTGCCTCCCGAGTGCTGGGATTAAAGGCATGTGCCACCACTGCCTGGCCAAGTAAATGATTTTATACATAAAGGAATTTGCTTGCTTTTGAAAATTTCATGGAGAAATATGTGTTTTTAAATTGGTAGTTTATTTTGAATGGTTGATAAGATTCAAAGAAAGTTAAAGACTTTTCAGTTATTAAATGGGTATCTAATAATAAATGTTGGCTTTCTTTCTGTGTCCTAGGACTATTTTCTTAGTCATATTTTTGTCTTAGGGGAAAGAGAAAAGAAGAGCCTGCCCTTGGAGCACAGGCTCTCTTTCCTGTCCTCTTAGCCCTGGTGTCTTTCCCACCTGCCATCTCCTAGACCCTAGAAGTACAAGTTCTGCTTGTACTTCTGCAGTACAATACAGTTTTACTCCCAAGAGTGATGAGATGGATGTCTCCCTTCCAGAGACATGAGTTTACAGGTCAGGCAGAGCTTGTTGCCTCTTGTTGGGATGTGTAGTGGATGTCTGAGTTAGGAGGCTTTCCTGAAGGTCGTCCCTTCTCATTCTATATATACATGTTTCTCATCTCTGTGTCCACATAGGAAAGGAAGAGAACACCTTGATTCTAATTCTTAAGAGTCATTGGCTGTCAGTGTACATTAGCTTTTATTGGTCTTTTTTAACTTACAATGGTATTTATTTATTCATTAGGTAGTTTTAAAATTACATTTTGCTTATGTGTAAGAGGACAGCTATGTGAGCCTGTTTTTTCTCCTACCATGTGTGCCCTGAAGATCAGGTCGTCAGGCGTGATACCAAGTACCTAAACCCAATGAGCCATCTTGCCGACCTTGGGGGATTTTTGTTTTGTTTTGTTTTGAGAGAGAGCCTTTTGCTGTGTGGACCACACTAGTTTTGAACTCATGTTCATCCTGGCTCAGCCTTTTGAGTGCTGTGACAGCTGGCTTAATTTGTTTTTTGTCTTATACATGGAAACATAAGAATTGTACATAACCGTGGTGTACCATGTGATGTTTTGGTATGTGTATTTACTATGTTTAACATTTAAATCAGGCAAACATTGACATTTCTAATTTGTTGTACTTAAGTAGCATGTTAAATAGAAGAACATAATTCTATATTTTGTCATTTTCCTTATATTTCAAAAATATTTAGGGGTTGAAATCATCCTTACCAGATTATAGAGCTGCCACATACATGATAATCTGTCAGATTTCTGTGAAAGTAACGATGGAAGATACCTTTGTGAACTCACTGGCATCCCAGCTCGTCAGAACATTGACCAAGGTTCCTTCTCAAGTCAAGGATGGATTAGGTTGCCTGATAATTCTCTTACAGCGACAGAAGCCAGAAGCCCTTGGGAAAAAGTATGTACTGTTTTATAGTTGGAGGCCAGGGAAGTTGTTTTGAATAATTTTTGGTAAGCTGCACTGCTTTTTAAATTGCTGCTTGTCTAATTTGTCGATATCATGAACGTTTGTTTCTGTCCAGGCCATTTCCTCACTTGTGTACTGTTCCAGACCTTATAGCACTGCTTCATGGGATCTCCGAAAGCTATGATGTCAGTCCTCTTCTGCGCTACATGCTTCCCCATCTGGTCGCCTCTGTGGTTCAGCACATTGCAGGTATGTGGCTTCTGTTTGGACCCCAAAACCTCCTCAGTTCCAGCTATCTTCAGATAGGACAGACACTGGTTGATGGCTTTAAACTATTGAAAATGTCTTCTGTCCAGTTGTTTCTATGTAACTGGCCTGTTAGGTGAAAATCTTTAGGGTTGGGCAGGTCCACAGAAGGGAGGCTGTCATCCTGGGAAATTTCTCAGGATTCTGTTATTTAAATAGGCTCTGGAGTAGCGAAAGGATTTGGCCAAGTAGACCTTTGCTTTCCATCTAGCTACTTAATGATCTCCAGTGTTTCATTTACAGTAAGTATCTAGCTGCCAGAAAGTAAGCCAAGAACATTTCACACATAAAAATCCAAATTATGAAAGAAAATGATAATTTGCATTATTTCTCTTTGCCTCAATAAACAGAAAAGAAAGTAAATATTTGGTTCTATGGCTTCTTAGAGAACACTAACAAAAACACCTCTAAATTATGTTAAGTCTGATGAATATTAAGAAAAGCATCTCGCTGGGTGGTGGTGGCACACGCCTTTAATCCCAGCACTCGGGAGGCAGAGGCAGGCGGATCTCTGTGAGTTCAAGGCTAGCCTGGGCTACAGAGTGAGTTCCAGGACAGGCTCCAAAGCTACACAGAGAAACCCTATTTCGAAAAACCAAAAAGGAAAAAAAAAAAAAGAAAGAAAGAAAAGCATCTCTAAAATTATGTTGAGTCTGATGTAAAAAAGGTTTGCACAGCCAAATCTTGACTTAAATCTTTCATTTCAGTAGAGTCTAGAAGGTGGCGGCAGCCTCGGTTTAGTCAGGAGGCACTGACGTGAAAGCTTAGGCTGCTTTCAGAGATCTAGGTTATAGCCAGCTTCACTAACTTTTAGTGTCATCTGGGGAAACAATATGTTTTTTGCACTTCTGTTTTACTCTTGATATCTGTATTGTGATTAAGCTTATTGAAAGCATGGAGGATTTCCAGTGAAGGGAGAGTACTTGTACACAAAAATGGTGTGAAAACTGTAAGTTACTCAGTAGATAAAATATGCATTTGAATATCGGTAAAAAGAGGCTGGGGAGCTGACTCAGCATTAAGAGTGCATACTGCCCTTGCATAGGACGCAGATTAAGTACCCAGCACCCACACTGGACAGTTCATAGCTGTCTGTGACTCCAGTTCCAGGGATCTGATGATTCCCTCTGGCCTCAACAGGCACCTGCATGTATCTGGTACACATAAGCTCAAAGCAGGCACACAGTCATAGACATAAATAAACAAATAATTTTTTTCGAAGATAATTGTTAAAAAGCTAGAGCTATTAGTATATATGTTTTTAAGTTATTACTAGAAAATTTTTCTACTATAAGTAAATTTAATCATCAGCATGCCAAAAAGAATATCCCTAACTCAGTTTTCATCTGTTTACATATTAAGGAGAAGAAACCGAAGGGATTGATGGTCAGATCTACAAGAAACACTTAGAAGCGATTCTTACAAAAATACCACTGACGAACAATTTAGATCACCTACTTGCTAGGTAAGGTTGTTTATAACATGCTTCTGGCTTGCATATTTTTGACTGAGTTCATTTCAGGATTCATCATTAGCTTTCTGATGTCTTTTGCTTGCACTGTCTATATCATTTCACTAATTATGGGTGTTGAATCTAACAACTGACAGCATAAAATGCAAAAGTAAAATTTTCTTGATTGTAGTTAATGCTTATAGAAGAAAATGAAAATGTAATAGTCCAGCTAAATCTGAGTTGTGTTTACGGGTGTTTAAATTTTTCTGTTAATAAATGGATGTAGTGCCTGAAATAGCACCTCAAAGCTGATACTCAGTAAATGTTGCTTAGAATCTTAATATTGAGAGTAGTTATGCCATGAAAATTATTTCCTCCTATTCTCTGAAAGGCATTTCTGTCTCCCCTTTTCATTCCCTGTTTGATTGACAGTCTGATGTAATGAGTAGAATGTTTAGGTGTTGTAGTTAGACATAGGTTGGAATCTGGCTTAATGCCACTTCAGCTAGAATAGTAGTTTCAGAAGCCAGTCCTCCTGGATCTGATTTTGCCATTATGCTAGGTGAGAAGAGAACTGCCTGCAGGTGTGCTCATTTGTATGCGTGGAGGCTTAGTTTACACTCTGGAATCAGAACAGCCTTTACAATTTATAGCCCTCCTCCGCTCTTTCTGACATAGAAAGAGTTACTACACATTTGACTTCTGTTTGTTGCTGTTTCATTTGACCTCAGGCAAATTGGAAGCTGTTCTATGCCTTGTTTTTTCATCAGCAAAATCAATATTTCTTTTGATTTGTAAAGCACTTAGTACATAGCAGAGAGCTCATGAATGATAACCCATATCTACTGGTGTTCTGCTTTCTTTTGCAGCCTTCTTTTTGAAGAATACATCTCATACAGCTCCCAGGAGGAAACCCATGTTAATAAAATAGCTTTGCTTAACGAGCAGTTTCTTCCACTTATCAGACTTTTAGAAAGCAAGTAAGTTGAGTGGGTGTAGGCGTTCATCTTCAATGCTGATCTGTTCTACAAAGAATAACTTGCAAGTTGTGTCTTAAAGTGATGATCGTAGATACTTTTTCTACTTTTTCTTTTTCAGAAAGGGACAGTATATTTAGAATGAGATATATTGAAAGACAAAAGGAAATAGGGGTTGTGGTGGGTCTGTGGACAGTATAATTTTTTTTTACACCAGAGACTTTTGTTGTTGTCTTCATAGTGACAGACTTACTCAAGGCTTTATGTATAGTATGTGTTCTGTACATGTAGGGGAATGTGGTTATAGCTTTATCAAGAATATTGAATGAACTATAATTCCTTCCTAGATACCCCAGAACATTAGATGTTGTGTTAGAGGAACACCTGAAAGAAATTTCAGGCCTTAAAAAGCAGGAGCTTTTCCATCAATTTATTTCTCTCTCTACAAGTGGAGGAAAGTATCAGGTAGGTTGTCCTTCCCCAGCACAGTTACAACAGGAATTGGTGTTGTGACTATTTGAAGAGCACAGGCAGTCATTTCCTGCTTTCTTCCATCTTTGAAAAATGTCAGAGAGCTGAGGATTTATACAGTGTGTATAGTTACTAGAAACGGCTCTGGGGCAGGAATCATAACTGAAGAAAAATGTAACATTCAGAAAACATTGAGAATTTCATATGGCGGTTGTCACTAATGGGTGGCTTCACAGGCTTCCAGCATGCCTTGTTACTCTAGGTGTACATCTGCCAGAGCAAGAGTGCAGTCACGTGATCATGGCCATGATAAATCTTAAGAAATTTTCTGGGGAATTCAAGCCTAAATACTAAGAAATTGGATAAGTTCTTATAATTAGCCTTGAAAATGAATATTATAAAAATAAATGCACTTTTTTCCTGAAATTGGGCTATTAGTTTCAGTGGTATATTTCCTCTTTTTTTTTTTTTTTTTTTTGGTTTTTCTAGACAGGGTTTCTCTGTAACAGTCCTCGTTATCCTGGAACTCACTCTGTAGCCCAGGCTGGCCTCAAACTCACAGAGATCCACCTGCTTCTGCCTCCTGAGTGCTGGGATTAAAGGCGTGCGTCATCAGTAGTGCATTTCAAATCAGGTAGATAGGTAGATATCCTTTGTAGTTTGATTTTATGCGTCACCTAAGCTGTCACCAGTTTGAGCATCTTTTTGTTATTTTCTGGGTTGTATTCTGTCTTCAGTGAGGTGCCAACTTAGTACTGTCACTTGGAATTATATATCATAAAAAGTGCTGAGTTACGTTATAATGCTGTTTCACTAAACTGAACCCACACATTCATCCACACAAGTACACAGAACACACCATGTATAACATTTATGTTTTCATGTGGTGTAACTCAAACCGTATTCTAGAGATGAATTTACTTTTCTGTTTCTACATTTAGATGGTTATTGCACGGTATATTGGGCAGTGTAAGGTGTTTCCTGTTTTCATTTTTTGTTTATTTGTTACTCAGATTAAGTGAAATAATTTCATTATTATGTTGGACTTACAGTTTTTAGAGGATTCTGACACGTCTTTGATGCTCAGTTTGAATCATCCACTGGCTCCTGTTAGACTACTGGCTGTTAACCACCTGAAGACTATCATGAAAACATCAAAGGTTTGTGTCAGATAGCTTTTACTTTTGATCTTTTCCCCCTTAAAACGACCAGTCTAATTCTAGAGTAAGAGATTGGAGTTTCCATCAAGAATTCATATTGTATAATTACAGATAACTCAAATTTTATTGCTTTTTAGTTCTTTCAAAATATCTGACTTGTTAAGTTTTTGAGGGTTTTTTTGTTCATTTATGTTTTTTTTGTATTGCTATTTTTTAAGGATTATAGTTAAATTTTAAAATTACGTTAGCCGGGCGGTGGTGGCGCACGCCTTTAATCCCAGCACTCGGGAGGCAGAGCCAGGCGGATCTCTGTGAGTTCAAGGCCAGCCTGGTCTCCAAAGCGAGTTCCAGGAAAGGCGCAAAGCTACACAGAGAAACCCTGTCTCGAAAAACAAAACAAAACAAAAAAAAAAAAGCCGGGCGGTGGTGGCGCACGCCTTTAATCCCAGCACTCGGGAGGCAGAGGCAGGCGGATCTCTGTGAGTTCGAGGCCAGCCTGGACTACCAAGTGAGTTCCAGGAAAGGCGCAAAGCTACACAGAGAAACCCTGTCTCGAAAAACCAAAAAAAAAAAAAAAAAAAAAAAAAAAAAAAAAAAAAAAAAAAAAGGAAATAAAATTACGTTTACTTATTTGTGTATGTATGTATGTATTTTGTGCCTATGCATGTATACACAAGTGTCTGCACAGAGGTGAGAGAAACATTTGTGGGTTGGAGGACCACCATGTGGGTATGGGAGATTGGACTCAAGTTGTCAAGTGTGGTGTCAGGGACTTTCCCTCACAGCCATCTCACTGGCCTGTCATGTCCCTCTGGGCTCTCTGACTTATCAAGGACAACTCCTTAATTAAAAGATGGCATTTAGATTGTATATATGACGTTCAGTGAGACTGGAAGAGGACTGTAGCAGACAGTTACCAATCTCAGAAGACCTGCTGGAGACGACTTGGTTCTCATTTGTTGTGCTCTCAGAGCTGAGCCTGGCCTCCACACTGGTGTTCTGAGGTGTCTTTTCCAGTGGAAAGCTTGTGAGCTTTGTTGCAATAGTTAATTTGCTTTTCTTTTGCTCAGGAGGGCATTGATGAGATTTTCATTAAGGAAGCTATTCTAACCCGATTAGGTGATGATAACGTAGATGTCATTTTGTCGGCTCTGAGTGCTTTTGAGGTGAGTAAATGTGTTCTGTGGATGTGCAAATTTTGTTTGTAAATACTTTGTTTTTCTCACATGGTGCTTGACTCTAGGCGGGAATATGTTTGGAAATCAGTTCATTGAGTGTAGTCTGGTGATAAGTCTCAAAGAAGTAGCCAGACTGCACAGTTTGCTGGATAAGGAAGTACTACAGAAAAGAGACAGGCTTTGTGACAGCAGCCAGTGTCCCAAGACTATGGCAAATTGGATCATGAATGCTGCTTGAGAAATTGTTCTCGTGAGTAAAAAGGAAACCTCTATAAGAGAAAAGTTCTCACAAAAGAGATACTGGGATTCTTTGGAGAAAATCTTTACAATTGATCATCTTTTCAGTTTTATTTTAGAAACACTTTACATATTTGACAAGTAAATATTTACTCATGTTTTCTTCCCCCGTCTAGATTTGCCAGCAACACTTCAGTGGAGAGGAGACCGTTTCACATCTTCTGAATCTCTTCCAGAGAGCAGAACTGTCAAAGAATAAGGGGTGGTATGTGTTTGCTCTCCTCCGTCCATGCTCTGTGCGTAGCGGAGCTCTCAAGTTCACCCTGCTTCTCTTCCTTTTCACTAAGGATTTAATAACTTAGTGATTGACCTTTTGCTCAGGATTGTAGAACAGAGCTTTAAAGAAGTTTTTTTTGTTGTTGTTTTTTTTTTTTTTTTTTTTTTTTGTGTGTGTGTGTGTGTGTGTGTGTGTGTGTGTGTGTGATGCTTTTATAGTTTGAGAATTTCATGTGTGGGTGCAATGTACTTTGATCATATTCACCCTACTCCTTCTAGACCCACCCTTTACCTCACATACTCTCAGTGTTGTGGCTTTACCTCTTCCTTTATAACCCTCCAAGTCCAGTTTGTGATGCCCGTACGTGCATGAGTGTGGGGCCATCCAGTGGAGCATGGTTGATCTAGCAGGGGCCACACCCTTGATGAAAACTGGCTCTCCTTTTCCCAGAAAGGATATGCTTTTCATGTCATTGATTTGATGTGATGTGTAGGGGTGTCTTGCCTCCATGTATTTCTGTACACCTCATAAGTACCTTGTGCCTGTGGGGGCCAGAAGAGGGTGTCAGAGTCCCCAGAAGTGTTACCACTGGTTGTTAAATTGCTGTGTGGGTGCCGGGAACACAAACCAAGTCCTCTGGAAGAGCAGCCAGTGTTCTTAACTTCTGAGCCATCTCTCCAGCTCAGGATATACATTTTTTTTAAATGCATGAGTGAATCTGAATCTCTACTGTTTAGTGGAGCTGAGATAGCTGATGTAATATAATTTGTTACAGTTAGAGGCTTTTGTTTTTTTGTTTTTTGGTTTTTTTAAGATATCTGACAGGACAAAATTATTGACTAGGTGACTCCTTTATTGGCATGGATTTGAGATTGTGTCCTAGTGCTCTCTGAGCAGTATTTTTGGTTAAGAGACCAGGCAAGCTATTGCCAACTGAGCCAGGACAGTGTAATAATGAGTTGTGTTGACTTGAAGTCTCTAACGTGTCTCTGAACCAAATGGGCTTTCATGTCTTCCAGGTACAGGGTGCTTGAGCTAGCAGCAAACATCCTAATTAAAGAGGAGATCCTGAGTAAAAACGATCAGTTGTCAAATCAGGTGGCTGTCCAGTTGTTGCCTTTTATGGTCATTACTAATGATGATATAGAGTCTCCTGATATGAAAATTGCTATACATTTGTCAAAATCAGGAATTTGCTCTCTGCATCCTCTGTTCAGAGGCTGGAAAGAAGGTAAGAAAGCCAGTTAGATAAAACAGGCATCTATTTTATTAGGAAGATAAATCAGTTAAAATTGTCTGTCTTTGCTGTTTGCCATTGTATTTGTTATATGTCAACATCATATTTTTTATTTTTACTAAGTGGCTTATAGACAAATTCAGACTTGGAGTAAAAAGAAAAGTAAAAGGCAAGCTTTTGAAGAGAATAGTAAAAATTTTATCTGCATATGTTACTTTACCTAATTCTTTATGTGAATGCCACTGTATGTATTCAAAATTTTTTACAGCTCTTGAAAATGTTATTAGAAGCAAAAAGTCAAGAGAAATAATTGGTATCGGAAATCAGAAGATGGTGCAGTTGCTGGCCGGCAATTTAAGCTCAGGAGACCGCTCTTCAGTGCTGAAGCTGGTAGGTGTGCCGTCCATCTCTGTGTGTTCCTCTCCTGTTCATTAGGCACCCAGCTCTGCCCTCCCGGACAGTTTTTCTGTCTTTTTATTGTTGTTCCATTCTTAAACAACCGTTTTACTTTGAACAAACACAAAGGTAGTTTTGGGTATTCCCTTTGGGGGCCATGGCCAAGAGTTACAGCTCAAGCTGATCTAGAACTCGCTGTGTACCCAGGCTGACCTTGAACTCCTGATTATCTGCCTCAGCTTCTCAAGAACTAGGATTATAAGCTTTTACAACCACTAACTTAGCATACTCTACTGATTGTTTAAGTCCTTAACTATTTATATCATTTTTGGACTAGTAAAAATACTTTGTTCTTTTTATTTATGTATTTTTGTATTTATTTATTTTTTGAGACAGGATTTCTCTGTGTAGCTTTGGAACCTTTCCTGGAACTCACTCTGTAGCCCAGGCTGGCCTCAAACTCACAGAGATCCGCCTGCCTCTGCCTCCTAAGTGCTGGGATTAAAGGCATGCACTACCACTGCCCAGCCCATACTTTGTTCTTTTTAATCTTTATTTTTCCTAATTTATATTTAAAATATTAGTCTTTTCATTGTTAACATAGCAAAATGAAACTAAAAGAAAATACTTTTGTAAACCTTTTAAAGGTGTTAGGTGTCTGATTTATTGATTTTTTTTGTTGCTTTTTGTATTTTTAGGTATGTGGTTTATATGCATTGTCAAGTGTATTTATGTACTTTATAATTTTAAGTGTACATTTACCTTTAATCAGTGTTTACTGTTTTTGAAAGGCTTTTTGTTTGTCACTCATGCTATACACAATACATAGATAGGCCTGAGATAGATAGAAAACTTTGTCCTGGAAGATCATGACTAACCAGTAATGGAGTATGCTTATTTCCCAAGGTGGAGGATTTAATAAGTGCCGGGGAAAAGGAGTCCTACAACCTGAAGCAGAAAGTGACATTCCACGTGATTGTGTCTGTGCTTATCTCTTGCTGTTCATCCTTCAGAGAAACCTGCTTTCCGTTTGCTATACGCGTGTTCAGTTTGCTGCAGAAAAAAGTGAGGAAGCTCAAAAGCATCATTACTGCTGTGGTAAGGAGTGCAGTGTCTGCAGAAAGTTGACTACTGAGTAAAGTACAGCATGACCTGTTGATCCCAGCAAAGCTGAAGTCCAGAAGCTGAGCTGCTGTGTCTGGATCTAATTGGAGGAGTGGGGAGCAGTAGGAGCACTAGCTGGAGGAGGAGGAAGCAGTGGGAGCACTAGCTGGGGGAGGAGGAAGCAGTGGGAGCACTAGCTGGGGGAGGGGAAAGCAGTGGGAGCACTAGCTGGGGGAGGAGGAAGCAGTGGGAGCACTAGCTGGGGGAGGGGAAAGCAGTGGGAGCACTAGCTGGGGGAGGGGGAAGCAGTGGGAACAGTGGTTTTCAGACAAGGGACTCCCATGCTTTTGCAGGAAATTTATTCAGATTATAGAATTTCAAAGTTGAAAGGTTTCATGTCATAACTGAGCCTCCTCACTGTTTTTATCAGGTCACTATCCAAGTTTCACTCATGAACTACTCTGGTAATGACAAATTCACCAACTCACCAGAGTTGGTGCTTGAACAAAACTTGTTACAGTGTTTATTGAAAGAATATCCTGTATATTTAAAATGGTTGAGTGTTCTGGTAGGTCTGGCTGTCTCTGGCCTGCTGTTGTCTCTGATAGTGTTATTAAAGGTCATGTTTCCATTTGTACAGAGTGCCCATTTTGAGGTAACAAGATTGTTTTAGTATCTGCTGTCTGCAGCAGTTTTTTTTTTTTTAATTTATCTTCAGATCTTCAAAGGGCTGCCCATTACAGGATTTGCTAAGTGAATTACACTTTCTTCATATTTATGTATACTCTTGGGGTTTTTATAAATTCTAATTGTAGTCATTGTTAGCTAAAATTATGTAAATTTAGCGTGCTTCTTCATACTGTAGAAAGTGGCCCAGGTGTCTGTCTTTTGTGAGGTGCAGTAACTGGAACTGTAGTGGTCCTTGGTGTTAGCAGTGTAGAGCAGTTGTGGTTCCTTCAGTGTCACACTGAATGGATCGTTTCACATTGCTCTGTTAGTGCTCTTTCTGAGGACTGAGCATCTTTTCAGCTGGAGCAGCATATCCGTCCATTTGCGAACGCAATCCTTATGCAATTGTTGATCCACTCCCTACTAGGATATGCACATCCTCTGTAGTCTATGCATAGAGCTCATGTCTGGAACTACTTTCAGGATGTGCTGGTTTCTGTTTCCATGAATGTTTCAGGAAATCCCCTCCGAGTGGCACCTGGAACTGATGCTGAACAGAGGATTGCCAGAGGAGCTGTGGGAGCATTATGTACAGCAGCTCCACAAGGCCCAGAGGGTTGCTGTGGAGGACTCCATTTTACTTGTATTTTCCCTGAAGTGTTTTATTTTTGCACTGAAAACTCCAAAATCTTTTCCTTCGGGTAAGGCATGGTCATGACTCTTGAAATGTGATACAACACTGACTTTTTAACTCCGTAGTTCACCTTCACTTGAATGAAAAGCTCCCCCAGCATGCTGGTGTAGGTCTACCCATTGCTTGTCTGTCCCCATTCCCTGCAGGTGCTACGTGGTGGAATCCTGAGCAGCTAGATGACGACAGCAGACACTACCTGCACTTGCTCATTGGTGTCTTTGAAATGCTGCTCGAGGCTTCTGACGCCATGCATTTCAGGGTTCTGATGAGGCTGATAATGAAGGTACTTGGCTCACTCCTCATAGGCATTTCTGCTGTAGGTAGTGTAGGTTATTTTATTGCCACGGTTCTAATACTAATGGGAGGATATTTTGCAGCAAAGACGAGTGTGTGCTGACAAACATGCCCTCCAAAGCAGTGTAGTAATCACAGCCAGGCAGCACACTGAGTAGAGAGTAACATTGCAGCCTTCCTATTGGTGGGCTAGTGTGTTTAAGAATCAGAGCAAGCCCAGCTTTTCGTTTTAAATGTCATTTATGGATGAAAAACTGGCCGAGTGTTCAAAGATGATATTCAGGAAACTTACCCTGGGCTTTGTTACCTCCATGCTGCAAGCAGTGTGTGTGTTCTTGTCCTTGTCTGACTCACTCTCCAAGGCGTTGAGCATTGCCAGCCTTGTTCACTCCTGCAGAGTGCTCTCTTAGTGAAGTTTCCCAGATCCCGCTCTTGGTTTTTAGTTAGTGTCCCTGTCTTTTTTTGTTTAGTGTTTTCAAGTGCAAGGTTATAGTGAGGCTTCTTGAATGTCATTCTTCAGTGACATCCTTCTAACTGGTTAAAATTCCAGATATTGAATAAGTGATTCAACAAGGCACATGTCATTAAATCACTCATGTCTTATTCTTGTACATTAATGAAAAGAGCGGGGGCAGTTTATCTGAGTGAGAACTAGACTTCACTTTGTCTTGCTTTCTTTTGGTTAGGTACATCTACAAGATGTTCTTCAGTTGTTCCAGTTCTTCTGTGTTTTGTGGACCTATGGTTCTAGCCTTTCCAATCCACTTAACTGCACTGTGAAGTCAGAGCTGCAGACTCAGGCTCTTTACATAGGCTCTGTGATGCTTTCTTCTCAGAACACACAGTATAAGCAAAAGCTGGCGTCTACTGCATCTCCAGGTATGGCAAGTCACATTTAATATTTAAGTGAGTACATTATAGATACATAGTATATGAGGAAGTATAGCATATACTCTTGTGTTTGATTGTATAGAGATAACATAATTTATTAAAGTAAATGACTGTGTGGGGGAGATGGTGCTGAGGATAAAGGCACTTGCCATCAAGCCTCATAATGACTTGAGTTTAATCCTGGGCCCACATGTGGAAGGAGAGAACTGGCCCCTAAAAGTTGTCCTCTGACCTCTGTACTCAGCATAGTGGTGACCACACCCCACCACATACGTATACAGAAATATCTTTATTTTTATTCATTAAAAAAGATTACAAAAAAAGCCAGGTGTGGTAGCACACGCCTTTAATCTCAGCACTCGGGAAGCAGAGGCAGATGAATCTCTGAGTTCAAGGCTAGCCTGGCCTACAGAACAAGTTCCAGAACAGCCAGGGCTACAAGAAGAAGCCATATACTTTGTTTAGAAATCAGCATTTGAACTTTTCAGCTTGGTATTACATATTTCCCATCCTTTTTCACTAGTGTTAGTGTAAGACTGGCTTCTTGCTGCTCTTCCTCTCTCGTGCTCTGTCTCTTCCCCTGCATAAGTACTTCTGAGCTTGTGCTGTCTAAACCTGTCCCAGAATTTCCCAGAATAGTGGGGAAATGTACTTGGTCCATTTGAAAGCTTCAATCCTGACAGGAGAGTCTCAAAGGGCCTCAGGAAGAGGCTTCTTAGACTAGCACCAGTCCTCACTGTGAGTGCAGTGTGCTTCTAGACATTTCTGTCTGTGAGGAGTCCGGGAAATACTACTTGGCATCTTTCTTTCTGCTTTGTTCTGTATTTGAACAGGATCTTTCAGCCTGTCCTTATCATTCAGGCTGTCATAGAACTCACTATGTAGTTCAGGCTTGTCTCACGCCTACAGCAGTGCCTCTGTTGTCTCGGCCTCCAGGAGCTGAGACGATAGGTTGTGAGCCACGACAGCCAGCCTTGTTTTAGCGTGTGTTTCCAAAAGTGTTACAGTATTCAAAAGAAAAAGTACTGTAAGGGATGGAGAGGTGACTCAGTTGTTAAGAGAACTTGCTGCTCTTAGGGAGGACCCAGGTTCACTTCTCAGTGCCTACATGGTGGCTTACAACTCTCTGTAATTCCCATTTCAGTAGATCCCTTAAGACCCTCTTATAACCTTTGAGTACCAGGCATGCACATGCTGCACATACAAAAACACATAAAAATAAGTAAGAAACTAGAAAAGTCAATGAACTATGCTTTGAACGCAAATAAAATTAATTGGAAGAATTGTTTCATGTGCATTGTTTAAATGGAAAGACATTGCAAGAAACTGCTTTCTTAAATGGTGTAGAGCTAACATATTTTGGGTTCTAGGACTTGACTTAGATATGGTGCCCTTTGTCATAGCACTGTGAATGTCTTAAGATTTGAATGTTTTAAAAGTTCTGCTTCACGATACAGGAAAACTGATCTTTTGGCTCGAATCTGCCCCTTGAAAGAATTTTAACTTTTCAGCTATTTGCTTCTGGCTTTGCTTTGTGAATTAACCTTGGGGCAACCGAGAAGGATTTATAGCTTTCATAGTGTAAGAGATTTACAGAAAAGTCTGGAACTTGTTGAATTCTTTCTTGCAGTCTAGAAGTGGAATATTCACATCAATCATTTCCATACATGTAACATGAAAGGGATTTTTGTAGCTTTTTATCCTGAGTACATGTTTGTTTATTGAAACAGGGTTCCACTTGACAGCCCTGGCTGACCTCGTACTTGATGTGATAGAGCAAGCTGGCCTTGAAATTGACAGCAGTCTTTCTGCCTTCACCATGAAAATGTTAGGATTACAAGTATGGGCTGATGCCTGACTAATACATCTTTGAAAAACCAGTATGGTTGATCTCAAAAAGAGATCATCTACTACACTTCTAAAGCTATCTTGTCAGGGTTGTTGAATAGAGTAGGGTGTAAAATGAGTAGTTTCCAGAGTTGTTCTGGAAAACCAGCATAGCATTGAAAGTTCACAAAGTTTACGTGTAGAACAACACAACCACAGGTCCTTACAGTTTGTGAATGATGCTCTATAAGAGTCCTACACAAGGTTTTAAATAGGAAACATCTGCCAGATAGCATTTATATAAGAAATACAACATTGGTTTAATAAAAAGAACTCTGTGTTGAAAGGGAAACCTCATATAATGTCCAAAAATCTGAAAAGGTATTAGGCAAAAGAAATAAATTCTTCATGTTCAAGGAACAGCAAAATAAAAATAACAGAAAAATATTCCTTACCATGTGTAGTAGCGAACACCTTTATTCCGAGCACTTGGGAGGCAGAAGTAGGTGGATCTATGTGAGTTCGAGGCCAGCCTGGTCTATACACTCCAGGACAGCCAGGGCAACACATAGAAACCTGTAGCTTGAGTTTTCCTGCCTGGCCCACAGTCAGGACAAATCTCTCTCTTCTGCCAGTCCCACAGCCTCAGACCCGACCAAGTAAACACAGAGACTTATATTGGTTACAAACTGTATGGCCATGGCAGGCTTCTTGCTAACTGTTCTTACAGCTTAAATTAATCCATTTCTATAAATCTATACCTTGCCACGTGGCTCGTGGCTTACCGGCATCTTCACATGCTGTTTCTCATCATGGCGGCTGGCAGTGTCTCTGACTCAGCCTTTCACCTCCCAGCTTTATTCTCCTCCTTGTCCCACCTATACTTCCTGCCTGGCCACTGGCCAATCAGTGATTTATTTATTGACCAATCAGCAACACACTTGACATACAGACCATCCCACAGCAGAAACCCTGTCTCAAAAAATGAAAAAGAAATAATTAATTAAGTTAAAAAATAATAATAATCCTCACATCAGACGGTAGCAGTTTCACTGCAGTTACAGTTGAGGCGAGGAACCACTCTTGTTACACTCACTACTGTGAATTTGCTGTCAGGAATAGGTGACATTTTAGATGTGTATGAAATGAGTGGATGGGACTGATACCTTCCTGGGCCTGGAATGTTTTTGTGGATGCTAAGTAGGGTAGTAGACTAAATTATTAGAAAATCTAATACCATTCTTACTCCTTGTATAAAAATTCCCCCTAAAATGAAGGTGTAACATAAAACTTAGCTGGTATTAGAAGAAGACAGAATGTGTATGATCACTCTCTAAACACAGAGATTGATACTTTTTGATTGAATTTTCAGGGTGGGCAGTAACTTTCCAAGCCAAAGATAAAAGTAGAAAAGTTTTTATAGACCAACCTGGGCTATATGGGCTATATCACAACCTTATCTCAAAAAAGAAAGCAATACAAACCTAGCCAATCAAACAATACCCTAGAAGGAAAAATATATATAATATAATAACCCTAGACGGAAAAAAATATAGATTGTAAGATTTCCACACTAAAAAAAAACTCAAGCATCAGTTAGGGAGCCAGCTTTGATTGGCTAATGCCTGTAATCCCAGCACTTAGGAAGCAGAGGCAGGAGGATCTGAAGTTTTGGGCTAGCCTGGACTACATAGCAAGCCTTTGTCTCAAAGCAACAACAAAATTAGCAGTAATTTAAATATTTGCAAAGCACCCATAGTAAACACATGGGTAACTTCCTGCTGCTCCTAAGGCAGGAATGGATTTGGGAGCTGTTGCAACACTGTTCTGAAATCACCTTACCTTCACTAGCACTTGGCAACTTAAAAGTAAAGATAACAATTTAGATACACGTGTACCTATTAGGGAACATACACCTTGAGATGAGATGACAGTTGACAAAGAATCAATTTATTGGGCTCATTTGCATGTTTTGAGAAAACATAGCCATTTTTCTGAAATAATAGAACAGTGAACAGTCTTCAGAGGAAGGAGTCTGAAAGGGAGCCTGTGTGTGTATGATGGCCAGGGTGGGGGTAGTGCTAAGGATAGTAACCAGGGTGTCCCACAGGCCAGATGCATGCTATGCGACTGAGCTGTGCTCCCAGCCCCAGAAGGAGACCTGTCACCATGTACCCTGACACTGTCTCCTTTCCCCTTTGGTTTAGTGGTGCCGTCTCTACTCCTCAGTCTGGGAAGCCCTGTAAAAGAAGTGCGCAGAGCTGCTGTTCAGTGTCTCCAGGCCCTCGGCGGAGTAGCTTCGAAGTTTCAGCCGGTGATAGAGCACCTGCTTCCCAAGGCAGAGGAGATCACTTCAGACGCTACCTACGTGATTCAGGTAGACTACTGTCAAAGACAGTTGTGATGAGGGCCTGTCGAACAGGAACAGTCTGCTCCCTTCCTGTACCTTGTAGGGATTTGTATGGACTAATCCACTAACTTAAAAATGTGTGTCAGCAACTGCGGTCTTTGTGCCATTTTTTAAAAGGTCACATATTGTATTTCAATTCTGTTGTCCTTTCCTTTCATGAAAGACTAATGTTCAGCCTTCCATAGTGAGCTAGCTGTGGATACTGATACTCTTTCCAGTTGGGACTGTATTTGAAGAGAAATTAAAAGATGTAAGCAATGTCATGTCATTTGGAAAAGACTCTTCCATAATTAGAACATTTAGTCCTTAAAGTTCCTTTTCCCTTTTTAATTCAGTTTTCTTTCTTTCTGGTATCCTAGGATTTGGCTACGTTATTTGATGAACTACAGAGAGAAGAGAAACAGAAATCACATCAGAAGTTGTCTGAAACTCTGAAAAGCCTTCTGCACTGCATTTATGGCTGCCCATCTTACATTGCAAAAGACTTGATGAAAGTATTTCAAGATGTGAACAGTGAGGTATGAGTGTTTTACACAGAATGCAGTGGATTATGTGTTCCGTATGACTTTCCTGATAAGTAACTGTCATGTATGAGGAAGTAACTGTGTGCTCTCAGGGGAAGAAGTTCTTCACAATTTGGAAAGAATGTATTTTTTGGAGGGAAAAGCACAGCCTCCTTTAGGTGCTCAAGGAAGCCTGTGATGTGAAGGAAATGTCTGCTCTGACTAGCAGAGTTTTAACTGCCTTCTTTCCTCTGCCTTGAATGCCCGTGGCTCTTGACCAACTGCAAATTCAGAGAATTGAGAAGGAGTAAAATGGAATAAAAATTATTTGATTATTTGTTTTACAATTATCAGCCCTGAGTTGTCATTGATGTCATTTACAAGTTGACAGACTTCTTCTATGAAGGAATAGATAGTGAATATGGTCCATACTCCTATCTGTGAGGTTCATGTCTTCTGGTTCAACCAGGCTCAGATTGGAAATGTTTGGGAGAAAAACTATGTCTATAGTAAACAGGCAAGGTTTTTTTCTTCTCCTCGTTTCCTAAAAAATACAGCATTGTTATTATTATAATTAATCTAGAGGTGATTAAAAGCTTTTAGAAAGCTGTGACTAGAGTATATGTGCACATTATGCCATGTTATATGAGGGGCGTGAGTATCCAGGGTTTTGTTTAAGGAGTGGCTTATGGACGGTAGGTACTCTGCAGATATCAAGTAACAACTCTTGGGCTCTGTGGACCATCTTTCTTTGCAGTTGCTCAGATCTGTCACTGTGAGGAGAGCAACCACACAGGGTATGTAATCAGATGATTATGGCCATTGTCAGTGAACAAGTTTAAAAGGACAAGACATCCACTGGATTTGTCAGACAAGCCATGATTTGCTGGCTTAAGGTTTGATTGTTAAAGCCTTTACATACCTCATTTGAGTTAATGCTAATTATACCAAATTGGAAATGGTGGTTGAGGAAAATGCAGTACTTTAGCAAATTGCTAAACTATTGCTACACTCATATTTTAGTTTGTATTTTCTGTTCTCAGAATGTCTTCAGCTCCTGTAAATGTAGAGAACTGTCAGGTGAGCTGTCAGAGCAGACCTGAGCAAAACATGAGTCTCGGTTACTACTACTAACCTTCTCTGTCTTTAGATGGTGCTTGCACAGCTGTTGCCTAAGGTGGAGCAACTCCTAGAGAAGGTGGAGAAGGAGCCTACAGCTGTCTTGAAAGATGAGGCCATTGTTTTGCGTCTCATTCTGGGAAAATACAATGAGTATTCAGCTTCACTTTTACATAAAGACCCGAAGAGTCTAGACCTGTTTATAAAGGCTGTGCACACAACAAAGGAGCTTCACCCAGGAATGCCAACCATCCAGATTACTGCTCTTGAAAAGGTCAGTGGCTTCCTTCAGAAACCCAAGCTTGATCATGCATTTAGAGAGTTATTAATGGGTTGAACATGCTTTTAAAGGCATGAGATATATATCGTTTACCTACTGTACAAAGTTGCTTGCAGGTCATTAAAATAATTGCATTTAAAAGCTGGTGAGATGGCTCCTCAGGTAAAGGAGCTTGCCACACAGACAGACAACTTGAGTTTGATCCTCAGATCAGATTGATCAGATTTTAAATGGAAAAGTAAAGCAGAGTTGCTTTATAGTAAGGAGAAATCTTTGGGTTGAAGCTTGTTTGCTGACTCCTGGGTTTGCTTTTTTTTCCTGCTCCTAGATTACAAAGCCATTTTTTGCAGCTCTATCAGATGGGAAGGTGCAGCAGAAGCTTCTGTGTATGCTGTTTGACTTATTGGTGAACTGCAAAAACTCACATTGTGTTCAGACGGTTGGCAGTGTTTTTAAAGGGGTAAGTCACAAATTTTGTAATTTGTAAATGTTTAGTCTTTTCCAGTTGATAAAGTGTATAGCCTGCATTTTTACAGTGTTCCTTTGGGGTCGGATTTCACTATTAACAAGATCCATAGAAAAGTATGTACTCAAGAAGTATAAAACCCAGATCTTCTGTCCTCACCACTTTTTTTGTTTTTTTTTTTTTTTGAATTCTTTAAATTTTTCATAGATTAGACAGTGCATCTTAATCATATCCATATCCTGCTTCTTTTGCTCCCCGCCCCTGCCAGTGTATCTTCTTTCCAGCTTCAAGGCCTCTTTTTAAAAAGAAACAATTCACTAATTTCGATCAGTTCTGTCCTTATGTAAATACATGGGTGTGGGGTCATACTTTGGGGCATAGGCAACCCACCGGTGGCAACCCTCTCTCAGAAGCCATCAGCTGTCACAGCTCCTCAACCAGGCATGGAACCTCAGGAGCCCCTTCCCGTTCATGCTGAAACATTTTTTTCTTTTCTTTCTGGTTTTTTGAGGCAGGGTTTCTTTGTGTAGCCTTGGCTGTCCTGGCTGGCTCTGTAGACCAGGCTGGCCTCAGACTCATAGAGATCCACCTGCCTCTGCCTCCAGAGTGCTGAGATTAAAAGGCATGTACCACCACTGCCTGGCCTTCATGCTGAAATTTTTAACAGGCATGATACTGTGCAGGTTACCACAGCTGCTGCGAGTTCACCTAGAGAGGACAGCGTTTCACAGCCTTCTCCATCTTTCTGGTCTTAGATTATTTCTGCCCACTACCACAATGTTCCCTGGGACTTGTTTGGTTTGGAGCAGGTCAGTATGAATGTCCCATCTGTGGCTGAACATTCGTAGTCATTTACTCTCAGTATTTTGAATGGTTAGGATTCTCTTGCAATACTACTGCCCACTGTATAGGAAGCTTCTTTGAACAAGATTAAGAGCAGCACAAGTGGTTCCAAAGGGAGAGTCTGTAATGGGGAGGGAGGCATGGCAGCAGGAAACTAGAGCAAGAGGCCGAGAGATCGCCGTCAGTGGTGGTGCACGCCTTTAATCCCAGCACTTGGGAGGCAGAGGCAGGTGGATCTCTGTGAGTTCGAGGCCAGCCTGGTCTACAAAGTGAGTTCCAGGAAAGGCACAAAGCTACACAGAGAAACCCTGTCTCCAAAAAACAAAAAACAAAAAGAAGTCGAGAGACCACACATCTCCATCCACGTGCAGGAAGCAGGACAGACTGAAAATAGAACGAGGCTAGTTACCTTTTTTTTTGTATGGAGTATCTATTTTCAATGAGTTAAGGCATATGGTTATCTTATTTTGGTTCTTATTCATACTAGGTACAGCTGCTTGTTTCTTGAAAGGAATAGGGAATTGTGAGGGGCTTGATGTTGAGCAGGGTGACCTTATTTGACTTAAATAGACATGTGATGTATAAGATGGAATTGGAGTTCTGCTTGTTACTTTTATATGTATATAGAAACCTAACCATCATTGGAGTGGGTTATTCCATTTCTTGAATTGACTAAAATGGAGAATGGTACAGGCAGTGAATAAAGGAACTGCCATACAAGTGTGAGGACTGGTGTTCATACCCTGCATAAATTCTGGGTGTACATTGTAGCCAACTTGTAGTCCCACACTTAAAGGACAAAAACAGGATCTTCAGAGCACACTGGCTCGGTGGATTATCTGTGTGGTTGAGCTCTGGGTTCAGATAAGAGACCCTGCCTCAATAAGGTGAAGAGCAATCAAGAGAACCACTTGTGCTGCTCTTAATCTTGTTCAAAGAAGCTTCCTATACAGTGGGCAGTAGTATTGCAAGAGAATCCTAATCATTCAAAATACTGAGAGTAAATGACACACACACACACACACACACACACACACACACACACACACATACACACACACACCTCAGACACAGTATGCATACAACAATAAGAGTAAAGAAATTCAGGGCTGGAGAGAGGGTTTTAATAATTAAGAGCACTTGTTGCTCTTCCAGAAATCCTGGGTTCGATTCCCAGAACCCACATTTCTGCTCACAATAGTTTGTAACTCTGGTTCCAGGCCATCTGACACCCTCTTCTGGCTTGCAAAAACACCACGCATGTAGGTGGTACACAGATGTACATGCAAGCAACTACCCATACACATAAAATAATTTTAAAAATGATAAATTAGAGTATCCAGATTTAGCTCTCAAATCTTTTAACAGAGTTTGTTAAAAAGTATTTTGTTAAAATACTTTGCAGAAGTATTTTAAAGTAAGTCTGAGGCATTTAATTTCTATCCTTATGCGTGTCTGTTTTCACCTTTTAAAAACAGCCATTTTCTTGCCGTAACTACAACATACCTGAAAAAATGGCATTACTTCTTTGATATCATTTAATACCTAGTGCATAGTCATATTTTAATGAATGTCTCACAAATATTTTTGACAGTTATTTTCTTCATATTGAAATCAAATATTTACTTGCTGTGTCAGAACTTTGGGGAAAAAAGATTCTTAATTCTGCCCCATATCTAAAGAGTCTCTTGGAGCGTGAATCTGTTATTCTTTCCCAGTTAGTGAGGATATATCTGTTTTCCCATGTGGAACCAGGGTGTTTTCCACACTGAGGGATGAATGTGAAAGTGTGAGATGCCTATAACAGAGACCCAGAACCCCCTAGAAGCAAGTGTGTGCTAGCAAGAGGGCTCAGCTAAAGTGAACCTCCAAGTTAAATTCTTGTTGGCGAGTGTGGTGTTGGCTTTGGTTGGAACCATCCTCCCTCCTGCTTTTTCTTCAAGTAACAGCATCAGACAGTGAGAGGCAGGACAGCTAAAGATCTAGGATGGTGTTCCAGCCCTCAGTTACAGAAACCCTTTTTATAGGACAACTTCTGCTTCTAATTTTTATTTTTAAAGAAATGGGGATGATTAGAATCACAGAGGTAGCATTTTAGCAGACTTTCAATATAATATAATAATAATAAATTCTTTTAAAATGAGATCCAACCGAAATGGGACTATTATAAGACATTTAAGAGGTTGGAAAGGGAACATGGTACTGTAATTACTCCATCTTCCATCTCAGTGAACAGTAGACTAGTGTGCACATGAAATATTTGCAAGCCAGAGGTTGATGCACACCTTAATCCTACCACTTGGAAAGGTGAAGCAGGAGGATCACAAGTTCAAGGCCAGCCTGGGTTCCATACTGAGACCCTATCTCCAAAAATCCAAAACCAGACAAACCAAAGAAGACAAATATATTTTCAAGTACACCATATCGGCTAAAGATAAAAGCTCAGCCTTGGCTGTAAGGCAAGTGTGATTACCAAAAATACTTTATTGTACACATCTTTGTACTTAGTGGCAGTCAGTAAATATCGTATGATGAAATAAGTACATACTGAGATGGGTAGAATTCCTAGATACCAGAGTCATTTATTCAACTGAGTATTTGAAAACATCCTAAGGAATGCATAAGAAGTCATTAGTAATGTTTGTATTTGGGGATTGGGCAGGCCTCAAATGGCATAATGACATAGAAGTGGACGGAAATACTTTCATTGACCTGTGTACTACTGTTTATTGCAGTAATGTTTTGATCTTATTTTAAATATTTAAATTTAAATATTTAAATTGATAATTTAATTACATTACAACTATTGCTGTAATCTTGTTCCAATGAATTAAATCACTAGCCATCCTTTCAATATTTCAGATTTCTGTTGATGCTGAACAAGTCAGAATAGAACTGGAGCCACGAGATAAAGCTAAATCTTTGGGCACAATTCAGCAAACGAGAAGGCAGAAAATGCAGCAGAAGTAAGAGCTATGACTACACCAAGGGCCTGCTCTTGTTCTTTAGGCTCTGACTGCCCGTTGTGACTGTGATTTCTAGATACTTGTCAGTTTTGCATAAATAGGCATCATGGTGTTTGCATTTTCAACTTTTTGTCTCCTCTGTTGACCAGAAAATCACAAGATGTAGAATCTGTCCAAGAAGTTGAGGGTCCTTACTGGCAGAGAGTCACCCTCATCCTGGAGTTACTGCAGCACAAAAAGAAGCTCAAAGGCCCGCAGATCCTGATTCCAACTCTCTTTAACTTGCTCTCAAGGTAATGGCATGGCTTTGGTCTGTGAGACACTAGGGTGGTAAAAATTTGCCCATGTTGATCAGTCTTTCTCTTTTGGGATACTCTTCTTGTTTCGATTGTCCGTTAAAGGAAGGTGAAATACTTTGGTTGAAATACTGAGAAATGGTTTTAGTTACCCGTTGCCAATTTCTATAGCGGACCTCCTCCTGTGCTGTGTAGTACCTGACCTCATCTTTCTGCCTGCTCTCCTACTCAGCTTCCAGTGCCATATCCGTCACTTGTATTTTAAGGGTGCTGTGTGACAGACACCTGCTGTGTTTTAGTTGTAAATTCTTAGAAAGCATAGCTGTAGAGTTTGCCACTGAGTTGAGGAGTGCTCTCATTAGAAAAGTCAAGTAATTCTCCACATTGCTAGAAGATTGCAAGTAGGTTAGTGCAAAGTACATAGAGAGGAGAAATAATCTGATGTGCTACTTGGTTGTAGGAGGAAAAAACTAGAGTTTGAAATCTTACATGTTAGACTGTTTACTGATAGTATTTTCTTTACTCCTTATTGAATAAGCTCTGAACAGTAGTCATTAATGTGACTGGATTAATTTTTACCTTCTGAATCGTTTCTCTTTTGGGGTTCCTGAAGGTGTTTAGAACCTTTGTCATCGGAGCAGGGGAACGTGGAATACACTAAGCAATTAATTCTGAGTTGTTTGCTTAACATCTGCCAAAAACTCTCCCCAGATGGTGGCAGAATCCCTAAAGGTATGTATTTGGTGGAAGGGAAGGGCAGAGAAACCATCTGCTTTGCCCATGAGTGTACCAACCACTCAGACCTTTTCCTTTCCCTCCACTGTAGAGGTTGTAGATGAGGAGAAGTTCAATGTAGAATTGATAGTGCAGTGTATCCGCCTCTCGGAGATGCCGCAGACTCACCACCATGCCCTTCTCCTTCTGGGTACTGTTGCTGGCATATTTCCGGTAAGTGAGCGGTGTAAGACTTGAGGGGCTGTTCTGAGTCTTTTCTTCCATGGAAATGCACTGGTGTGTAGTGATTTAAATTCATTAGGCAGAGGATTGGGGGCTCAGTGGTAGAGCTTTTGTCTGGCAAATGGAAGACCCTGGATTTGGTTCCCAGTGTTGCCAAAGAGTAAGCAGCAGCTTCTGTTAGTAAAGTAAAAATGACTTTCTCACTGGGATGTGGTGGGGCTTCAGCTGGACGGTGTGTGGTTAGTTCTTATATAGTATCTGACACACGGTAACCATCCAGGAAGGTTAGCCTGCCAATTCCCAGAAGATCCTAAAACATGAGTTTGATGATCATGAACTTCCTGAAGAAGTGACAGCCGTCGCGCTAGTAGAACTCCTGGCTACTGTAGTGGATGCAGAGTGTGTTTTGTCATTTTGATGTCACTGTCCCCCAGTCATGGATAGTGCTGCATATCTCTTCGTGTTCATCCGCTTTCCCGGCGTTCTTACGTACTTTGACCATTTGTCTGTTTGGAAACTTAAGATCTCCCCATTTTTGTGTGGTTTTATTTCTGGTAGTCTAGAGCATTAACCTTGTGCATGCCAGGCAGGCGCTCTGCTGTTGAGCTCTAGCCCTGGCCCCGCCCCCTTGCCTGTTTTTGAGGAAAGATAGCTCTATTTTTATTAGTGATTTTTTAAAACAAATCTTTAGTATTTAAAATAGAAAATTGTACTTTATTTCAGGATAAAGTTCTTCACAATATCATGTCTATTTTTACGTTCATGGGAGCCAATGTCATGCGCCTGGATGATGCTTACAGTTTTCAAGTTATTAGCAAGACCGTGAAAATGGTCATTCCAGCACTTATTCAGGTAAGCTGTTTGGATGCCACCATCATTGTTACTGTTTTTAATTTTTACACTTTTCTTGTAAATGCCAATTTGGAAGCACTCAGATTCTTCTGTGTCCTGAATTTTACAGTAGTGAAGCTGGTAAATGAGCTTACAAATTAACCACATTTTCTGGTACTGCCATCAAATATGTTAAATCTGGTTCCACTAAATAACACTAGTGTAGCCATGAGAGCGTTTTGATATCATGATGAGTACATTTATATTGACTGTTTCATAATTTGATAATGAACTTTTTAGATCAAGAATACAATAAAGAAAAAACAAGAGAAAGGAACTTTTACAGCTTTTTTTTTTACAATGTCAAATTTATTAGCATGCAATTTAACACAGGTTTTCTAAGCATGGTCTGAGCCAAGACTCAGAGAGAACATTGTCTTTACCAGTGGGAAACCAATATGGGAAGTGAAAAGTAGCTTCAAGCAAAGAAAGGTGGTTATCTGTTCTCACTTCTTAATATCATTTGTCATGCTTTTGACTTCTGGGGATAAATATATTCACACCGTCTCCTTTTAATTCTTAGTGTTAGGTTGGTGTTTCCTTTGTTCAATACATTGGTATGTGCGGGGCCTAATGTGTTTCTGTGTGTATACGTACATTAGTTACCAAAGGAATAAGTAAATGGCTAAAGAGTTGAGAATAAGGAAATGTCTACATGGTCTAAGATAACCAGAAAAATTCATAAGAAACAGGATTTGAACCAATAAAAGGGAGGGCACAGTTTGTATAGAAATATGACGGAGCCATCTGTAGCATGGGAAAGAGCATGTGCTCTGTGTGAGTGAAGAGGGGCAATGCAGTTAGCAGGGACTTGTTGATAGAATTAGAGGGCGTTGGGGTTAGTCTTTCAGTTCTGTAATTCATTCTCCCATTCAGTCCCTTTGTTTTGATTGTGGGTACCAGAGTCAAAGGAATTGAACTTGGCTCTGGAAGCAGTGGGGAGCTGTTGGCCTTCTCTGTGCTGTGCTGCTTAGATTCTGCCCGTATGAGGATGCTTGTGCAGCTGTCTGTCATTTCCTGCCTCCTGTTGCTCTCCTTTGTGTGTGCATCTTGTTTTGTACAGGTAGATGATAACTCCAGGGAGGCAAAGCCAGCACCCTATGCTATATTTCCGTCAGAACCAAGTAGTACCTGCGATGAGATAGACACTCACTAAATTTTCATTGAGAGGCCTAGTCCTTCTGCAAGCTGGTTTTGAAGAAGGTTATTTGTGCTTACTCAAGTCCCTCCTTGGTCTTTTGCAGTCTGATACTGGAGACTCTATAGAGGTCACTAGAAACGTTGAAGAGATTGTGGTGAAAATCATTGGCGTATTTGTGGATGCACTTCCACACGTGCCGGAGCACAGGCGCCTGCCCATCCTCGTCCAGCTTGTCGACACGATAGGTGCAGAAAAATACCTGTGGATTCTCCTCGCCCTGCTCTTTGAACAGTATGTCACTAAAACGGTGCTGGCGGCTGCTTATGGAGAAAAGGTCAGAATATTGGGTGGGATGGTAAAGAAGGAGTGCGGTGATGTCACGTGGGCCTTGGGATATTGTCCAGTATGGAACTTGCACTGCCCAATGTGCATTGTTTGATGGCGCTTGCCCAGAAGCTTTTTCAAGATAGTTTCTGGTTTTCTTTAAGCTTTCAGAATGTGTAGACCCAGAACATCTTTAAATAACAACAGAACGTCTTCTAAGGGCCCTTGACTTTTTCTAAGCAATGGGTCTGGAGCCTCAGCTCTGGTTCTGTTTTAAGCCCTGCAGAGTGGGGTGTTGAAACAGGGCCTCTGGAAACTGCCTGTGGGGGTACTGTGTGAAGGGAGGGCCTGGCCAGCCATATAGAAGAGCCAGAGCTTATAGATCCAAACTGACGGGCCTGGGAAGAGGCAAACGGCTCTTGTACATCAGTCATCCTCTGATATCTTCCTCTGATACCTTCCTGGTGTCCTGGGTTCCTGCACAGGTCTTTGAATAGCTGTTTTACTGAAGGAATTCATACCTTTCTCGTCTGGTGACGACTTGGAGGGAAAAGCACATACTGCTGAAGGATGTGTTCTGGGTGTGTCCTTAATGTATGCTTACTAATGTACTTGTTAGGCAGTTTTTGTGACCTTTTCCCTTTCTTTCCAAACAGGATGCTATTTTAGAGGCAGATACTGAGTTCTGGATTTCAGTCTGTTGTGAGTTTAGTGTCCAGCATCAAGTCCAGAGCTTGATGCATCTCCTCCAGTACCTAGAAAAGCTGCCAGAGGAAAAAGAAGGTAATCACGGGTCAGGTGTTGGGTACCATCTGACTGAGAGCTGAGGAGGAACAGAAGGAAGGCGGCAGTCCTTGGAACCCGAGTGTGTCCGTAGAAGATCAAGAACTATGGGTTTTAAGTGGTCTACCAGAGGCCCCTGACCACTGTACCTCTAACGCCCTATTAGCTCTATTTGAAGTTCTGAGATACACATCTTCAGACCAGTGTTTCATGTGGAGGTGTCCTCCTTCAGCCTCAGGGCCTCAGCCCTCAGGAACTCACCCAGAGCTAGAGTGTCGTCTGATTGTCTCCGTTTCCCATTCTGTTGTATTTTCTGCTTTGACCCACTCTTCTCAGGCCTGTGGGGCGGCTGCTTCCTTGGTAAATATGCTCCCATGGCTCACTGCTGTGCCAGAGGAAGAGTCTGGTGTCCTAGCTGAGCACAGTTGTGTCTGAGATGGCGTCCCGCTCACCATGCTACACCTGAAAGCTCAGTGGACAGATGAGTTGTAGGTGAATAAAGTTATCTGTTTTGTTGCTGTTTTTCAGAAGCCACTCCCAAGACAGTATCTAGTAAGAGTGAAGTACAAGACGAAGTGTTACCAATCTTTAAGGTGGACACTCACACAAGCAAGCAACTTCGGCATTTTAAATATCTGTCAGTGTCCTTCATGGCCCAGCTCCTGGCTTCCAATCATTTCCTTAAAAAGGTGATGTGTTCTTTAAGTATGTTTATGCTAAAACGTGATCTTGCTTTTGCCAAAGAACAGTATTTTAGACTCGCAAAAAATAGCTTGGCAAATGTCTTGTGAAATATGAGGCATGCCTAGAAAGATAATGAAAAGACAGTATACTTCACCATGTAGACCTGTTGGGCACTATCCACCAGAGTTGAGACCCAGTAACTTCATTCTCAGCAGTATAGACTCAGCAGAAGCATGTGAGGATGCACACCACCAGGTATTTCCAGGCAAATGGGGGATAGCATTATTCATGCCAGCCCCAAACTGCTAACAAACCAAGTGTCTGCTGGTCCAGTGAATAAACTGCCTGGTTCTGAGGGGAGATGGTGAACAACACAGCCGTCTCATGACCCTTTCTCAGGAAACTATAGTTTATAACATGGTCATGGATAAAGTGTTGGTGCCTCTCCAAATTCAGGAACTCAGGTGCCTTCTGTCATCCCTTTTATGCAAGAAAAGAAATGGAGCGTGAGAATAGGGAAGAAGGAGGACCAGCAGTCTCCTAGCCCTGTCCCTGAGTTCTGCAGCTTCCTGATAGAGATGGTGTGGTAGGGTATCTCCATAACAACAGCCAGCTATCTCCCTGCCGTAGAATGTTCCCATTGTTTTTAAATTGCAGGGAGAAACTTGATAAGCAATACAACATAAATAAAGTACTGAAAATTCAACCTAATGAAATGTTGACAAAAATATTCTGAGAGCCAGGTGGTGGTGTCGCACGCCTTTAATCCCAGCACTCGGGAGGCAGAGGCGGGCGGATCTCTGTGAGTTCGAGGCCAGCTTGGGCTACCAAGTGAGTTCCAGGAAAGGCGCAAAGCTACACAGAGAAACCCTGTCTCGAAAAACCAAAAAAAAAAAAAAAAAAAAAAAAAAAATTCTGAGAGAATTTCCAGGATTTTTTTTTTTTTCTCTTTGAGACAGGGTTTTTCTGTGTAGCCCTGGCTGTCCTAGAACTTCCCTGTCTCTGCTTGTCTCTGCCTCCTGAGTGCTTGTGCCATTACCACCCAGCTAATTTCCAGAATCTTAAAGGGCACAAAAGAATACTTGAAAAACAGAGACAGTGTTCATGCATATGAAGACACAACCCACTGTTGAGCTGGCTAGATGGGTCAGTGGTTAGACCCCTCCTGCCAAGCCTGATGACCTGAGTTTGATCCTGGGAACCCACATAGTGGTGAGAACCCATTCCTGCCAGCTGTCCTCTGACTCCACACATGCACTGTAGCATACATGAGAGTAAATATATGCACATGTACATTAAATAGATTGATTTTTTAAAAACCCACTGTTCAAAGATTTTAGTTCTCTAGATTAACCTAAGCTCAATGCACTTCCCTAGTTAACTTCTGAAAAAATGATCTTGATGTGCAGAGGACATGTTAGCACAATGTTAGAGAAAGAGTAATCAGATGAGTCAGTGCAACTGACCACCAAGCTGAGAAGAGAAACGCCACCTACATGGAGGTGAATAGGAAAAGTAGCAAAAGGTTTACAAATCCACAAAGAAAGAGCTGTTCAAGTACTAATGCTGGCATGGTTTGTCTCTATTTGTGGGGAAAATGAGTCTGCTTTCACACCATGTACATCAAATAATTTTAGGTATGGTAAAAACTTTGATGTGAGAAACAACACCTAGAACTTTTAAAAGAAAATCAAGGAGAACAATATTGTGATCAAAGCAGAAATAATTTTTCTTTCCAACTTTGGTTCAACAAAATACCACCATTAGCAAAGTAGAAGGAAAGCTGCAGACTTAGTGCATTTGTGGATAACAACATCTGTTTCCATCACAACCCTGGCAAAGAATAGTTTTGATGAAGAGGAACCACAAATGGTAGTTAGTACTTGCTACAACTCAAGTGCCCTAGAGAGGAAAGCAAGAAATGGAGACTAAATAAGAAGCTGCCTGCTGCCTATCGAAGTGGCAGAAATGGCAAAGCTGTTCATAGCAAGAGATGCAAGGATACGGGACCAGACGTGCAGCGGTAGGTAGTGTGATGTGCACAGACAGCCACTTTAGAAACCGCTTGGCAGATTGCGGTGGGCTCAGAGGGGAGGTAAGCCTGCCCAGGTAGATGCTTAAGAGATTTATAAAAAGCCGGGCGGTGGTGGCGCACACCTTTAATCCCAGCACTCGGGAGACAGAGGCAGGCAGATCTCTGTGAGTTCGAGGCCAGCCTGGGCTCAGAGTGAGTTCCAGGAAAGGCTCTCAAAGCTACACAGAGAAACCCTGTCTTGAAAAACAACAACAACAAAAAGGAGATTTATAAAAATGTTCTCAAGCTTTATTAGTGCGGGAGATGATCCCTAATCTGAGCTTGGTAGAAATGCTTCAAAATTCAAGAGTTTTGAAACCACTTACTTGACACCGTAAATAGAAAATTACACACCTGACTTCATATGTCAGGTCACCATCCAAACAGAAGCACATGAAAAATACAGCATGAAATTACCCTCAGACAATAAGATAATTTCATGTTTAGACATGTGTCTCTTCCTCAGTATCATTTGTATGCAAATTTTCCGAAATGAAAACAATCTGAAATTGAAACAGGTCTCATCTCAAGCATTTTAGGTAAGGAGTGATACTCAGTCTATGAGAGGAAAAACAAAAAATGGACATGAATTAACTGTCTAGCAATCAAGGGAAGTGGTCAAGTATATTTATAGAGGAACAATATGTACAAGATAGGTTTCCATGCACTGGTCTTAATAATCTGATGTATGTGCTGTTGAGAAACTTTTGGTTTGGTTTGGGTTTTTTTTTGAGGGGGAGGGTTGGGTTTTGTTTGTTTAGTGGGTTGGTTGGTTGGTTTTGTTTTTGTTGTTGTTTTTGTTTGTTTATTTGAGACAGAGTTTCTCTGTATAGCCTTGGCTGTCCTGGAACTTGTGGTGTAAACGAGGCTGGCCTGGAGAATGCTGGGATTAAAGGCGTGAGCTGCCGCTGCCCGGCCAGTTTAGAAACTTAATGGCAGATTTAGGCTGTCTTTGGTGGTCTGGGATACAGGAAGGGTAGACCAGGAAGCAGTTACATGGTGGACCACAGCTGTTTCCGTGACTGAGCCCCCAGGGTCAGACTTTCACAACAGAAGCATTGCTCACTGCTGTCCTTTTCTGAATCTCGCTGTGCTTTACAGGTACTGCAAGCCTAGTTAAGTGGCTGCAGCCAGTGAGGGTGGTCTGAACCTGATTAACCTGTAATATGAGAGGAGTTTCCGGGGCAGGATTGGGGGAATAGTCTGTTTCTTTAACCTACATCAAATGACTTCAGCATCAGCATCCATACTGTCCTCATGAGCTTCTTTCATCCGTAGGTGGTTGAAAGTGGTGGTCCTAAGGTCCTGCACGGCCTTGAAGAGAGGTATGTCGGTTCCTTTTTGACTTTTTTGGGAATAATTAAACTTGCAGAGAAACTGGAAGAACATAACAGATACACACACAGTCTGGCCACGTTTACTGTCAATTTGCACCTGGGCTTTCTCATTCTTGCTTAAGACATTCTTTGCCCTGAATACTTTGCTCCAAGCCAGAGTGACGATTCCCTGGACTGGTTATCCTCTAGATAACCCACAAGTAGAGTGATAATCTTGCTTCTCCTTTTCCTCCTGAAGTAATTCTGAAATACTAAGTTGCCTTTTCTGAGTGTACCTCTGTTTTAGGTTGCTAGAAACAGTCCTCGGCTACATCAACACAGTAGCACAGTCCGTGGAGAAGAATGCAGACAAACTGACTGTGAAGTTTTGGCGAGCTCTGCTCAGCAAAGCTTACGACATGCTGGATAAGGTAGGCTTTCACTTTTCCTTGTAGTTACCACGTTAGTTACTAGTTTCATGTCATTGTAGAATTATTTAGCTTAAACTTCCACTTTAACAGTACACTTAGAGCGGTATCTTTCCTTGATGTGAGAAAGCTCAAGTTTTTCTCATTGGAATCTCTTAATGTCTAGAAACAAACTTGTGTGAAAAACAGTGTTTCCCTAGCAATGATAGGAAGCTGTGCCTAAATATATCTGATGAAGAGTTGATTATGTATATATAATGCTCTGCTTCACTGAAGTGGGATAATATAAAAAGGCCACTTAGGTGTAATAGATAAATGACTGGCCTTGAAGTACTCTACCTGGAGTAGAGTACTTCCTTTTAGTGTTGGGTTTTTGGTTTTGTGACTAATAACTACCTGAAAGCTGTTGTAAGAATTATGTAAGAAAGCATGTATGAAAATGTCTGTACCACAGGGCTTATAATAAACAAGAGTCTGAGTTGGACATTGTGATTTGTGGTATATGCCTAACATCCCAGCAGTCAAATCTGAGTTCAAGGCCAGCCTGGGCTACATAGGTATACTTTCTGTCTAAATAATAAAAACTCATTATTACAGAGTTGATTTTCTCTTTTTCCCCCTTTTGTGTTAAATGTTCCTTTCTCTGTAGGTCAATGCTTTGCTGCCTACAGAAACATTCATCTCTGTGATTAGGGGGCTGGTGGGCAACCCCCTGCCATCTGTTCGTAGGAAAGCTCTGGATCTTTTGAATAACAAGCTACAGCACAACACATTCTGGAAGAAGAAAATGGTAAGTGAAGACCCTTTTGCAAACCCATATCCCTCCCCCTGCTTGTTACAGAGCTGCGTTTAGCTCCCCAACAGTTCTCAAGTACACCACTTAACATGGAAGGATATTACTATCTGGGTTAGCATTACTGTGTGTGTATGTGTGAGAGAGACATGTGTTGTTCCTTCTCATGCTGTAGCTGTGTTAAGGTCAGGGAGTGGAATTCAGCTGAATGCACTTCTGCTTGCTGTGGACCATGCAGCCATTAGTATATTTTGATCTTTTCTCACTGGGATGCTGTGTATGGAGCAGAAATAGGTCAGACAGCATATTCATTTGCTTAGCAGTAAGGAAGGTAGATGCGAGTGACACTTGGAGACCAAGACAAGAGCCCCTGTCCAGACTGCATAGCGAGTTCAGGTCAGTCTGGGCAGCTTAGGGAGACCCTGTCTCAGAAGTCAAACAAAAAGAGGGCTGGGGATGTAGCTCCGTGGTAGAACACCTGTTTAACATGATCAGGGTCCTAGCTAACGTCACTCACTACACTGGGGATTAGGGAGGAAGAGTTGCTTGATTGTGGTTGTGTGGCTTGGGACTTGGGTCTGTGGATTTCGACCAGATCACACAGACCCAGGCAGGGAAGATGGGAGAGGAGACTGGCCCTCCTTGTGGCTCTGATTGTTGGTCATTTTGGCTGCCTCTTCAGGTTCACCGCTTTCTAAAACTGGTTCCGGTCCTTCTGGCCATTGTGCAGCATAAGAAAAAGGAGGCAGAAGACGAACAAGCAATTAACAGACAGACAGCACTATACACTCTAAAGCTCCTATGCAAGAACTTTGGAGCAGGGAACCGAGAGACTTTCATACCAGTTCTGAGTGCTGCAGTAAGGCTCATAGCACCAGAGAAAAAAGAGGAGAAAAACGTCCTGGGAAGCGCCCTGCTATGCATAGCAGAGGTGACCTCCACTTTGGAAGCGCTGGCCATCCCTCAGCTTCCCAGGTACCTTGGAACAGGAACCACTACAGCAAAAAGGGGGGGAAATACCTTGCGGACTCTTTGGCTTCTTGAATAGAAAGTACATGAAAGGAAACTTGTGAAAGAATTGATCTCCTCTTCTCACTGGACAGTGCTGTGACCTTCAGACACATTACTTGGTGATGTTCTTCCTTTGTGGAATCAATGTGCTTAGGGCGCAGTGG
The DNA here is from genome assembly GCF_949786415.1 of Peromyscus eremicus. Taxonomy (NCBI): domain Eukaryota; kingdom Metazoa; phylum Chordata; class Mammalia; order Rodentia; family Cricetidae; genus Peromyscus; species Peromyscus eremicus. Next base: position 47,984,263 of record NC_081420.1, on the reverse strand, counting down.
TGTAATTCCCTGTTGAGAAGCATGGCCAGAGCAGCCTTTTGCTGCCACAGAGGGAAGCTCGATGCTCCTGACTCTGCTTTTGGTTCCGACCATAGCCAGCTGTGCAGCTGTGGCAGGTTGCTTATCTTAAAGCTCTGCCATCTGTAAGGCAGGGGCATCCCTACCCACCCCTCAAGGTTCCCTTTATAGGCCTTGCCATGCTTTGTGTACAGTCTTGACACCCAGCACATGTTCCAGGATTAAGGAACATTCTCCAATAGTTACCAATGTGTCAGCACTGTTGGCACCCAGAATTTCTTGTACCAAGTAGTGTAAAGTGTGTAAGCAGTATTCTGCACGTTGTGGGTTAGTGTTGTAGCAAGCACAGCAGGCTGAGGGCTTTCCTCCATATCCCCAGTTCCCTTCTTCACTGTGTGTCTGAGGTTAACGCTGCTCTAATGCACTTGTCCCTTCTTGCCAGCCTGATGCCATCGCTGCTGACAGCTGTGAAGAGCACCAGTGAGTTGGTCCACAGTGAGGTCTGCCTGCTCAGTGCCCTGGCTGCCCTGCACAGAGTTGTTGAGACCCTCCCACACTTCATCAGCCCCTACCTAGAAGGGCTTCTGACCCAGGTAGGCTTTGGCCAGCTATACTATGCTAGCTACCCAGGGTGGCAAGGGAAACAGTGTTACCCATTCAATCCTTTTATTATAGGCTCTTTATTCATTACTGTTTGACAGACAGGATTCTTGTTTCCCAACAGAGGTGTTTCTCTTTGTTGACATGTATCTTTTTTTTTTCTTCCATTGTCTCTTCTGCTTCATCATGGACTAACAGGCAAGGATCACTTTTTAGTAGGTGGCTCTGTTTTTCAGTAGTATAAAATGTATTGCCTCATTTACCTCAGATCTTTGGGAATGGGCAGGTAGAGTTGCCTACTGTTCCTGTTGTTAACCAGTATGCTGTGGTTTTGATGAGCAAGCTCTCTTAACTGTGAGGTGTTTCATATAGTGGACTCCTCCTCTATAGGTGGAGTGCTTGGTTGCCTGTCAGCACACTGTAGGCAGGTTGGCATTTTGATTGAAAATACCCATGAGTGTCAGCCATTCATTGACAGGGTTATTAGTGTTCTGGTGTGTGATCAGTTGCCATTTGTGAATCGGAGTCTTGACTGTCATTGCGCTAGTGACGTGACTACACTTGGAGCTCAAAGTCGCTGTCTCTCGCAAGGGAGCTAGGCCGCTGGAATCATCCTCGGCTGTTTTTAGTGAGGAAGAACCTGAGTTGTAGGAAAACCATCAGGCTGAGGGCCTTTGTTCTTCTATGCTTGTTTACCTTCCAGTTAGGAGAAGCATCTACCTAGTTTTCTCTACACATAGTCAGTTTACTTTAAAAGAATTCTCTGCTCTGGCATTGGAGCTGGCTGTATGCCATCACCAAGCCTTTCTGTGAGTGTGGTTGTCAGCACAGTCCAGTGCCCTCAGTCACTGTTTTTCATGTTCCTATAGGTGATTCACCTAGAGAAAATCACTAGCGAAATGGGTTCTGCCTCACAGGCTAACATCCGCCTGACAGCTCTTAAAAAGACCCTAGCCACTAGGCTCTCACCTCGAGTCCTGCTGCCAGCCATTAGCAAGACTTTCAAGCAGATCCGGAAGAACTGGAAGGTGAGGTCATGTTGACTGTTAGATTTTGGAGAGGGAAGGTGGTACTGGAATGTAGAATGTTCTCTTCTGGGAGCATAGTATTCACTTCCTGTGAGGATGCATTGAGCTCTAAGACAAATCAAACTTACATTCTCTGCTGCATTCATGGTAGAATCACATGGGCCCATTTATGAGCATCTTGCAAGAGCACATTGGGGTGATGAAGAAGGAAGAGCTCTTGTCTCACCAATCTGAGCTGACCACCTTTTTCCTGGGAGCCCTGGACTTCCGGGCACAGCACTCAGAGGTGAGCTGGTCCCCACCCCCATGCCCCAAAACTCTCATCTCCCTGTCTGTGCAAGAGCCAGATCCAAATTAGCCGTGCAGCATTTGTCCTCGCCAGAGCACTGAGTCCATGCTGTCTAATTAGTTCCTTCACTTTCAGGATGATCTGGAGGAAGTTGGGAAAACGGAAAGCTGGATCATTGACTGTCTGGTGGCCATGGTGGTGAAGCTCTCTGAGGTCACATTCAGGCCTCTCTTCTTCAAGGTGAGGTCTTCTTCTCTGCATCTCCTGCTTACTGTAAGCGGCAGGCTGAGTACATGTTCTCTCACTGTTCTCTCCTGGTTGTAGCTGTATGACTGGGCCAAGACAGAAGATGCCCCGAGGGACAGGCTGCTGACATTTTACAACCTGGCCAACTGCATTGCTGAGAAGTTGAAAGGCCTTTTCACTCTGTTTGCTGGCCACTTGGTGAAACCTTTTGCAGACACCTTGAACCAAGTAAACATCTCCAAAACAGGTTGGTAGCTCCTTTAGGCCAGTCTACCTGTCTAACACAGCAGTTAGCACGAGACCTGGAGCCCATAAAAGACTCTCATGTTCCTTGGCTTTTCTGCTAAGGATGGTGAATTTTTACTTTACTATATTTTCTGTTATGTTAGAACAAACAATAATCAGTTGACACAGAGAAAGTATAAAATGGGCATAATTACTCATTATTGGCAATAACTTTGTAATAGTACATTAGAGGCTGGAGACAGTCCATTGGTAGAGTGCTTCCCTGATACAGGTGAGATCGTGGGGTCCATCCCTGGGTTGGATTGGTTTATCCTCTGTTGATAAGCAGCTGAAGTGACTGAACTTGCCCAACTAAGCACCACAGCCTTCACTCCGAAGGGGAGCCCCGCCTCTGAAAGGCCATTGTTTGGAGTTCCCCCTTTCACAGCTTGTAGGTCATCCCCACAGTCTCTTCTGGTTGTAAGTGTGGTAGTGTCTGTAGACACCAGGAACTGAACAGTTTGCCACTTGTACTCTTTCCCTACATACAGATGAAGCATTTTTTGACTCTGAACAGGACCCGGAAAAGTGCTGCTTGTTGTTGGAGTTTATCTTGAACTGCTTATACAAGATCTTCCTTTTTGACACCCAGAATTTCATGAGTAAAGAGAGAGCAGAAGCCTTGATGATGCCGCTGGTGGATCAGGTAACCCACTGGACAGTCTTTGGTCACTGAGGCTGCCTGGATCGGCTTTGCGGTTGTATGTGTACTGTGTGGTAGCTTGCAGAACTTTTTTTTTTTTTTTTTTTTTTTTTTTGGTTTTTCGAGACAGGGTTTCTCTGTGTAGCTTTGCGCCTTTCCTGGGACTCACTTGGTAGCCCAGGCTGGCCTCGAACTCACAGAGATCCGCCTGGCTCTGCCTCCCGAGTGCTGGGATTAAAGGCGTGCGCCACCACCGCCTGGCGCAGGACTTTTTTATAAGGTGTTTTTAGAGGAGGGATCCTTTATGAAAATGTTATTCAAAAACAGATTTTTCACAGTGTAACTTGTCTTCATTGTGGTGTTCATTGAGTTTTACTTGAGAGCTTTTGAAAAGGAATGAAATACAATCTCATTGTCAGTTTACCCATTGAAAAGGTATGTTGACTGTCAACTGAGCCTCACTGGGCATAGCAGCCCCCACAAGAAAGTACCCCTCCCGAGTCTTCTGGAGGGAGCGCTTAGTGAAGGACCTTTGCAGCTATTAGAGCTCCGGGGGAAGAAAGCGGCCCTAGAGACAAGATTAGGGTGGGGGAGCCTACTTTTTGAGCCTGCTAATGTTATGAAAGGTGGTAAAACACACTGTGGCTGGGTTCAGGCATAAGGAAAATGACCTGTTGCTGACACCCAACGGGTCTCTTCCCAGCTGGAAAACAGGCTTGGAGGAGAAGAGCGGTTCCAGGAACGGGTGACAAAGCACCTAGTACCCTGCATCGCACAGTTCTCTGTGGCCATGGCAGACGACTCCATGTGGAAACCCCTAAACTACCAGATTCTGCTGAAGACAAGAGACTCCTCCCCTAAGGTGAGTGCTGTGGGTCAGTCTCTGAAGCTAAAGCTGCATCCCCACCCCACCCCACCCCCCTTGGGCATGGTCTAAATGCCTACTTATAGTCATGGACACTAGTCCCTGGGCACTGGTAGGGAGAGCCTGGCCCTAGGCCTCATTCCTAGAGGTCTGATCTACTATATAATATAGCTGAAGTTTTCCTGGTCAGGCCTGGCCCATGGTCAGGACAAATCTCTCTCACCCACCAGTCCTGCATCCAAGTAAACACAGAGACTTATATTACTTATACTGTATGGCCGTGGCAGACTTCTTGCTGTCTAGTTCTTATATCTTAAATTAACCCATTTCTATAAATCTATACCTTGCCACATAGCTCATGGCTTACCGGTATCTTGCATCTTGTTTCTCATGGCGGCGGCTGGCAGTGTCTGCTGACTCAGCCTTCCACTTCTCAGAATTCTCTTTGTCCTGCCTGTACTTCCTGCCTAGCTACTGGCCAATCAGTACTTTATTTATTAACCAATCAGAGCAACACATTCAGAGCATACAGAACATCCCACAGCAGTATAATAGAATTCTTGGGCTGGGAAAGATAGCCCAGTTGATGAAGTTTGATCTCCAGAACCCACATAAAAAGCCAGCATGCTGGTGTGTATCTGGGAGTATCTGGTGTGTCTCCATGTAAAAATGAGAGACTTGCTGAAAAATTAAGGTGGTGGCCCCTAAGGAACAATACTTGAAGTTGGCCCCTGGCCTTCGGATCCATGTGCATACAGTGTACATGGCACCCACCACACGCACATATCCAGTAAAGAACTCCTTATTTCTTCTGCAGGTTCTTTATAAATAGCTCTATTTCCCAACCCCCTGGGCATAGTAGGCATAAGCATTAAAATACTTTCTAAATACCTCTGAGTCTCAAGTAGTAAAAACTCCAAGTCATTCTTATTTTTTAATGTCGTTGTGCCCTGAGTTAAGTGATTGTGGTGTGTGCACAGAACACTCCTTCTGGTAGAGCAGAAATAAGTGCCATGGTACGTTAAGTGAAGTTAACATTCCTTCCTTAGAATTTCTTAGCAGTTTTATTAATAAATCACCATCTCACAAACTGTCTTGTGAGAATCTCACTGGATAAACAGCCCAAAGCAGACTTTTAGTAGGATTTATTCAAACTGATTACATTTATTAGGAGTTGAAAACAGTAAAGCTATCTGAGGAGCCAATGGGGCGAAGCTACCATCTGTGGGATTATGACTGAACGCCTCTAAGTTCTTACATAGTTGCAGAAACAAATTTATTTTAGTATTTTATTTGGATTGCATATTAAGGAAATCTTGATTAAATATAATATAATTAATTACGAAAATTATTCCACATTAGAAAGGGAACTGTTTGGTTTCAGTGGCTTGCTGTCAATACTGTATAGCTGCTTGCATTGCTCATGAAAGGCAAGGTATGTGGAGAGAAACATCCAAGCTTTTATTCAGTGCTGAAATGAGACTAGCCATGGGTGTCTTGACCATACAGGGGCTGTCAGAGATGGCCGAGGGTCTCCACACCAGGTGGGTACCATCTCTGGCAACCCAACAAACAAGCTCCAGTTTAGTTACAGTTTATGACTCCCTTAAGTTTGCATGTGGCTTTTTTGTTGTTGTTGTTTTGTTTTGGGTTTTTTTTGCTTTGTTTTATGTTTATGTTTTACATTATGCCATCATGCGTGTGTGGAGGTCAGAGGCCAACTTGCAAGAGTCAGTTCTCTCCTTCCCTGTATGTGGTCCTGAGGAATGAACCCAAGCCACCACCAGCCTTGGTGGCAGTCCCCTTTACCCACTGAGCCATCTTACCAGCTCTTGCTTTTTTGTTGTGGTTGTAAAGAAAAAAACAATAATTTTTTTCACATTTTAAAGTGCTGCGGTGCTAAAACACAGTTGGAAAACCACTGATAAGTAGATTACCCTTATTCTGAGTAGCTCCCATTGGCTCGATGGTCTACACTGAGTGATCACAGTGAGGATGTGAATACACGCAGTATAAAGAGCTCCGTCTCCAACAGCAGCGAGGGACAGATGAGACATTCTCATTCTTGATGCCTGTTCCTTCCAGGTGCGGTTTGCAGCCTTGATTACTGTCTTAGCAGTGGCTGAAAAGCTGAGAGAGAATTACATTGTTCTGCTTCCAGAGTCCATTCCTTTTCTAGCAGAATTGATGGAAGGTAAGTCTGAAGCTAGTAAACAATGATGCAGATCCCGTGGCCACAGGCTTGTTTGTTTTGTCCTCTCTACTGTGCCTGGGGCACAGGTCAGGAAGCTGTCACCTCACTGTCACTGAGAGCAGCCTGCAGTGTCTTACTGGTATTATCTACCCTGTGTTTGTGCTGCTCATATGGCCACAGTATTGTTTATGAAATAACTTCAGATATTCACAGGAGTCATTGTCTGTGCCATGAAGGACATAATCAGTTGTCCACTGGAATGATGAGCTATACTTTTGGTACTCAGTGTTAAGTTGACATAAGCTTACAGTGGGTCACACTGTCCCTCTTTTAAAAGAATCTAAGAAACTAGAAACTCAGAAAGCTTAAAGACATTGATAATAGCACTAAGTGGCAGGGTGGGGCTGGTTTAAACAATACACCTCTTCATTGACATGCCTTTATATCATACTACCCAATGTCCTTCATATTAATTGGGGATGGTGAGGAAGGAGAGGTACTTCTGTATCTACTGGCTGTGCGTCTGGCCAGAAGCACACCCTTTGATGTCTGGTGTCTAACCAGGGAGAGATTCCTGGAAGAGAGGTCCCTCTGGAGCTTGGATTTGAATGTGTGCCCCTTTGTTTCTTGGGCCTCTTCAGCAGCCAAGAACAAGAACAAGAACATGCCTGTGAGGAGTGGGGGTCAGTGGGGGAGCACCTCAGGTCACAGCCTGCTGGGTGCTTCCTGTGCCCTGATGGAACAGTGGCAATTAGGCAGGACTGCTGGCAGGCCCTCTTCTAATCCTGGTTTTTGTTGTTAGATGAATGTGAAGAAGTGGAGCATCAGTGCCAGAAGACCATCCAGCAACTGGAGGCTGTGCTGGGGGAGCCGCTGCAGAGCTACTTCTAAAGCCAAAAGCATACCCACTGCCTGTGCTCTGCTAAGAGTTCAGATTTATTCTCGTGGTTTATATGGGGGTGTGGTGCCATATTACTTTTGGTACTTTCACATCTGCCGATATTTAATGTTTACAGAATCCCTGCCTGTCTGGGCTCCCACAGCGGCCTCTCCTGCCCTTTGTACAGAGTTGCTAAGGAGTAAATGGGACGGTGTTTTATACAAACTGTCTGGTGTTTGTCTTTGTCCTGGCTGGTGTTCTGGATGAGACCGGTGTGTTTAATTTCAGTACCTGAGGCCTAGTGCTCCTCTGAAACACGAGGTCCTGCTGTTCCTTGCAGCACCTCGTGTGTGGTATACATATTGTGAGTACTACACCCACAGTAGAGCTCTGGGTCAAGAAAACGGCACATGCGGCAACTTTGAACAAGAAGGTTTCTGGTGACAGCCATTTGGGGTGGACTGACAGTTGACTCAGGGCTGTGCATGTCTCCATTGCTCATCTTTTCTGTTTGTGAGGAAACAGCCCACGCCTGACTGACAGCTCACAGGGAAGAGAGCAGTGCTAGCCATGACTGTTGTAAGTTCTCTATCTGGTACTGTCACAGTGAGGCTGGAAATGGGAGTTCAAATCGAATTAAACCAGTTTGCCTTCATTCTACAGCATGGAAGAACTATTCCACAGAGTAGTCATTCTAATTTAATACAAAATTTTAATGCAGAACTATGACAAACAAAAAGGCCTCTTTGCATTTTAGAGATAAAACTTGGAAATATACAATGAAACATCTCACAACTTAAATTCCAGCAGCTTTTTTTTAAAGACCAGAATCTAAGAATTAAGACTGATTCTATTCAAAATCAGTCTTGATAGCTTTGTGTAAAATAGAAATGAAAATAAGCTTTCATATGAATGGGCTTTTGTTTCCCTGAGTGCCTTTCAGCCTCCCAACAGCTCAGTCATGTGTTCTTTATGAAGAGGCATCGCTGAGGGGTTCTGGGGCCTCCTGACCTCCCTACAGATTGCCCAGTTCCACCCACCGCCTCCGTAGCTTGAGTTTTTCAAGAGTCAGCATAATAAATTTACATGAAAAGAATGAGGGACTAGCATTTGCTGCATTGGTACTTCCCAAAAAGTAAGAAATGGTGATGGTATTATTTCCCATGTATGAATACATGTATCTGGGTGAATTGGCTGTGAATACTTCTAAACCCTGGTGGAATTCTATCCTGTGGTTAAATAATAAAATGATCTGATTAACTTTTAGCATTTCCCCTCCGCATACCAAACCTTTGAAATCTGTAACAAGGTCGGGACTGTAAAGAAAGACTTCACCTAGAGCTTCTCCCAGCTCCAATCAAACAATGGAAGTTACAGGAGTGCTGCAGCTGACCTTGCTGATGCAAGTTGACTTAGAGCAGCATCTGACCTCAATGCTGCTGTAGACAGACATGTCTTCAGACCCAAAGGCCAAGGGCTGGTTCACACACCAACTCACCTTTCTCAGTTACCCTCCTGTGTAGGTTTTGCTCTGATAGTGCCTGTTCTATACATTCACTAAGTCTCATCTTGATGTTGGTTACCCAAGGTTTTACAAACTGCATTTATTCATTCTCTACCACAGTTTGCCTTGGGCGCGCGCACACACACACACAGACTTGAGTGCCAGAAAGCACAAATCTGCTTGGAGCAGAATACTTGTTCTAATTCAGGTTTTGTTGCCTCAGTTTTTCTGCCATGTTCAGCATCATATTTATTATTTTATAAAGCTTAAAGCAATAAGAGCTAAATAAGTGAATGACAAACGCCCCCTAATGGGGTTAATGCAATGTCAGCAGGAAGGCCCTACAGTGGGAGATCATGAGCACATGAGTGCCAGAAAACAGGGACCACACGGGTTCTGGGCACTGCCATGTCTATGCCCAGCTCAGAGAATATACACAGTAAATATGCCTTCCATCCCTATTAACTAGTATATTAGAATAGGCACTTAAATATGTGCTGAGTGTGGTTTTATAGGAAGGGGCCCTGTATGCAGAGCCTCACTGGCTAAGGTAAGCTGGGATTGCCCCAGATTTGGTCCTCTGAACGTAGAGGTAGCCACACTGCATGGCCAGGCCTGAGAACACCAGTAGAACTTGATGTTGTATGAGCTCAATTTAACAACATAAACAATGTGGTGAAAGTGAGATGCATTTGACATGGCCAGGATCACATAAGCCATTTTGTATTTCAGTAGTTTTGGCAGTCATGGTAGCTACCAGCTCCTTACATCCAGCAAACGGATATCACCATCAACTGCTAGTGTGTCAATACTGCTTAGGTCTTTAAATCTGTGTTTGTACTCCAGGCTGTGCACACCATTTACTGCAACTTTGAATTCTCGGACATCACAGTAAATTATCATCTGAAAAGAAAGGAGAAATTTTATGTTTCTTCTATATTAATAGAGGGTCAAAAGGAAAACCATTTGGCTTGCTTTGAGCTTGGAGATGTTTCCCCAGCCTTCTACCATTGACTCCCCTTCTGAGTGATTTCAAAGGCGACCCAAATCCCCAATGCACCATGTGGCATCTGCATCAACCCACCGTGTCTCACCAGGTCCTTCCTTCAGGAGTCCCTCTCCCGTTCTGCTCCTGGTTCATAGAAAGCTGGGAAGTGTCTCTCCTCATGATATTTGGGAATTAAGAGAAAGCTGCTGATCGCTGCCCCCCTCCCCTTCTCTGTGAAGCTGAGCCTTGGAACCTAACTATCCTGCTTCTATGCTAGAGTCTTGGCCATGTCAACTGATGAGGTTCCAACAGCTTGGGACACTTGGTAAGGAGAGCAGTTACTCAGTAATCCTAGCCCTGTCCTCGCTCAGAACATAGTGGCCTTTCTACCTGTTTCCAGAAAGCTTTTCAGGGCCGAGTTCCCAGGCTCTGTGCAGGAACTCGCAGCCTGGCAGATGCGTCACTGCTGCCCACCCTTCAGAGCACTTTCCTAACGTCTGAAGCCAGCCAGCATCCTGCAACACTGCCTAAACACCTAACCCCGCACTTCGCTGCCACACACTTAAGGCCAGGAGGCCACGGACCATACCAAGGGGCCACTCACTGAAAATGCCAGTGTGCTCCTTGCCACGGTGAAGACTTCAGAAGACAGCACAGCCTGACTTTGGACCCACCCCATTCTCAGAGATCAGACTAGAGCATCAAATTTGAATCTGCAAACAACCTCGTTAAGGTTCTATTTTTTAGACGGTAGGATGGAAAAGCTATCACAGGAAGTCAGAACAAGGAGGAAGTGAGCATGTAATGTAATTGACTGAAACCAAAGTAGTGCTACACAGGGAATTGGGGGATTATCTATTGAGATATCTCCCCAAGAATGGGGGAAATCCCAAGTTCAACTAGCTGGAAGGGATCCTGGGTGACGTATAGTTAACAAATCTCAAATCATAATATATAGTCTCCTGATGTGTGGCTCAACGGGAAAAAGCGGAGAGGCAGGCAAGAAACCAGATACAACCCTTGCAAGTTCCCTCTGCTGTATCAAATAAATGCAACAAGTGAAAACACTACAGCAAAACAAAACAGGAAGGCTCATGACCTGCAGAGTGCATCTGCCTAAAGAGGAAGTGAAACAGCAGAGATACCACTCGCCACGTGACCTCAGAACAGCTGGGAAAATACAGTTTTCTGGCTCTAATTCTGACTGCCCTGGACTTCCGCCTTCGGAGCTGGAGGTGGCCACACTGTGTGACTAGGCCTAACAGCATCCAGTATAGTAAAGTTGATGCTTTGCAGTGACAGGGAGGTACTGTGACAGCCAGTGTCACATAAGCCATTTTGTATTTGAACAGCATTCCAGTGCAATACAGTGTTGAGTGAGATTTTAAGACAAGAGCTAGGGGTGGTAGCTTAGTGAGTCGGTGTGCTTGCCTGTGAGGCCCGGCATGACTTTTTAAAAAAGAGTGGGGCTGGAGAGATGGTTAAATGGATAAGAGCAATTGCTGTTCAAGCGAGTGTGAGGACCCGAGTTTGGATCCTAGCACCCAAGTAAAAAGCTGGGCCACCCAAGCACCTGTATCCTATGGCTGAATTACATACAGGATACTTACAGGATCTCTGGTGCTTCCAGGTTCAGTGAGAAACCCTGTCTCAGAGAACAAAGCATTGAATGGTAGAGCAAGCCTGTGCACACAAAGGTCTCTCACACACAGAGAATCAGGGTAAGTGAAACTGAAGTGCAATACCCTGTTTAACTGAAAGGATTGGCACAGGGGAAGATGGCAAGAACCTCAGGAGAGCATACTGAGAGGTCCCGAGTTTGACACCAAGTCTCTCACCGTGGGAGGCTAACAGCAGCGTGACGGAATCATTGTTGCTGCACCGGAGCTCACAAGGGAAGGGAGTCCAAGTACTGCAGAGTACAGATGTACAGTGTACCCACCTGTCTCCCGTCCCCTTGGCTGAGCCAGCATTCAGCTCTATGCCCACAGAAGAATGTCTGGAATGGGCTCCATCTAATCTTCTTTTTTAAGGTTCATGCTAATTTTTTAATTATTTGTATGTGGAGTGTGTGCACAGAGGGCAGGTACCCACTGTGGCCAGAGGTTTTGGATCCCATAGAGCTGGAGTTACAGGTAATTGTGAGCCACCCAATGTGGGTGCTGAGTGGAAACTGAATTTAGGTCCTCTGCAAGAGCAGTACACACTCTTAACCACAAAGCCATCTCCAGCCCCTGCTTCAACTAGTCTTAATAGCATTATCTAAATAAATTAGGAGTCAAATTGGAGGTAAATACTTATTTTCCTTTTTCTGTTTTTCAGCATTATTTGAGTTTTGTTACCTTTTTATTTCAGCATCATAGATTGGTACCAAGTTATACCACTGTTTTCCTCTCAACCACAAGGACCAGCTTCCTTCTAGAGGTGCCCACCTGTCTCCCTCCTGTGTACCCCAGATCACCCCATATACCCTGGCCCCTGCCAGCCACAAACCCTGAGCCACACCTCGCACTTCTAATGACTTGTTCAAAGTGCCCTAAACATGGCCTTCCAGATCTTGCTCAGCCTTCTGAATTCACAACCAACACCCACACCTTCAAGGAACCTGCCATGTCTAGTCCACATCTGCCTGCCCTCCAAGCACTAGGTTGCTTCCTTATCCAGGAACTTGGAAATAATGTGACTGTCAAGTTGCCATATTCTGGTCAGCTTGGCCTTCATGCTTTAACAACCAGTTGAGTGAGTCCCTGAGAACTCAATAGTTTAAGCATGTGAGTTTAAATGGAAAGCATAACCTAAACTAATCCTGAGAGACCATGAGAGGCAGTCACCTAAGCTGTGAGAAAGTCTAGCCAGCCACCTAGCATCTACATCCTAAGGAGACATCACTCTCCAATCAGAAAGCATCCCAGAAGGGGGCTGGCGAGATGGCTCAGTGGTTAAGAGCATTGACTGTTCTTCCAGAGGACCTGGGTTCAATTCCCAGCACCCACATGGCAGCTCACAGCTGTCTGTAACTCCAGTTCCAGGGGACCTGACACCCTCACACAGACATACACGCAGGCAAAACACTCAATGCACATAAAATAAAAATAAATAAATTATTTAAAAAAAAAAAAGAACACCAGAAAACATGATGCATACCAGGGACTATAGAAACTGCATGCCCTCTGGTTCCCAGGGTCTTGTGTACTAGTCCTTAACTACCTACCAACAGGACCAGCTCTTAGAAAGAAATACTGCCATCTGGAACTATGGAGGCCGTGGACGGCGCAAACACACAATTCGAGGGTTCCCATGTATCTACGTACAAGTATGTATGTGGGGCTGGGGAGGTGATTCAGTACATAAAGTGCTTTGCACAGGACCTGAATTAAGTAAAACTCTGGGTGTGGTGGCCTGTACCTCTATTCCCAGTGCTGGGATGCAGAGACAGGTAGAGCCTAAGACTTTTGGCTAACCTAGCCAATTGGTGAGCGCCAAGCTCAGTAAGAGATGTGTATCAAAAAATGGGGAGAGCTACAGAAAGACACCTAATATCAACCTGACAGCAACTACACACACACACACACACACACACACACACACACACACACATGCACTCATGCCAAAAAAGAGAGTATCTGTAGTTCCAGTCCTGAGACAAAGTTCCTGCCAGAATTCCTTGGGGTTACACAGATATTGTCAATATGACAAATGTCAAGTAGTCTGGTATGTCAAGTATACTGCCCTGTTGTTTACACCAATGGCCTGTGTTAAATTACAACCTCCACAGCCAGCGAACAACAGCACACAATCCCTACATAGGAGGTTGGGTTTGATTTAAATAAAAGTTATTTTACTGTGTTCTCAGGATTCTTTTTTCCCTGTCCCATTTCAAAATAAAACAAAACAAAAACCATAATCTTACCTCAAAGTACATTCCAAGACTAAATGGGAAGCTGGTAATATTTCTCTCCTCTTCTCCCCAGGCATCCTGAAGAAAGGAATTTCTTACAAATGCTTTCATGTGCAGGCGTGGGTTCAAGTGTAGAGCGATATCCCTTGATTTTCCTGCCATTAAGTCAACGTTAAAACTGTAAGAGAAAGAAAAAAAAAAAACCTTAGACTTGAACTACAGTTCTAACTACAAATCATGAACATGCACGTGGAACATGGGGGGAGGGACTTCCAACTCTGAATTTACATGCTACTGACTCAATTGCAACATGAGACCGAGGATCAGTGCTGAGGCTGTGGTTTGGCTGAGCAACAACTGGATATTCAGAACAAGTAAACCCCATGAGTACTTCAGGCTGCAGGACTCAGGGACCCTCAATGCAAGCATTCTCCAATCAGTTCCACATGTTCCCTTTTGAAAATACCCTACTACCTAGGAAACAGATCTCCTTCAAAAGCATTCAAGAATATAGACATCTTGAAAAAAGGGTTTGTGTGTGTGTGTGTGTGTGTGAGATACATGGGGGTGGGTGTGCACACAGAAGCCAGAGGTTGACATTAGGTATCTTCCAATACTGCTTTCTAACTCACTCATTTTTAAAGATTCATTTTATTATTTTTAATTATGCATACATGCATAGCTATGTGAGTGTAGGTGCCTGTGGAGGCCAGAAGAGGGCACCAGATGCCCTGGAGTCAGTGGAGATTGTGAGATGCTTGACATTGGTGCTGGAAACTGACCCCCACAAAAGCAGCACACATTTTTAATTACAGCCTTCTCTCTGCCCTTCTACCTTTCTTTCTTTCTTTCTTTCTTTTTTTTTTTTTTTTTTTTTTGAGACAGTCTCACTGTGTATTCTGGCTGGCCTCACAGAGATTCACCTGCCTCTGCCTACCACATGCTGGGATTAGACTTGCACTACCCTGCCCAACCCAGGAAAGATTCTGTATCACAGAATGGGAACCTCATCTGGGTTTGACCTGGTATGACTGGCAGAGATGAAGGTATTGTAAAGAGGGACTTGTGTCTCTCATCTATTAGACTGTTGAAACAATGGACCCCAAGAAATGGGGATTTCCCAGGAATCTCATGCTAGGAGAAGGAAATCGCACCAATCAGAGTGGGAACTGGTTGCCTGGGAAAATATTTGCAACTTGTAAGACCAAATGAAGCCCAAACAATAATGGGCCAGTGGTGCTGGGACCACACCCTGACTGGGACTGCTGAGAGGTACAGACCCTTGGCCCTCTATTTAACCTTGAATCTTGCCACAGGACCCTGCACCCGAGGGGTCTCTGGATCTCTTCGTCTCTTCCCCACGCGGCCACGCTGAATAAATCCTTGTTTTGCTTTCTGCTATTCGTTTGGCTGTTTCATTGGCTCCTTGAGGGTGGATAGCTGAACTTGGCTTCTGAGGGTATGGGCTGTGACCCCAAGTTTGGTACACTGAGGCTATCCTAGGCAAGAGGAGCCTGGACAGAAATTTCACCTACCTGGGCAGAAGAGGGCCCAGGCAGAACCTGTCCTTAGTCCAGACTCTGCCAACGGCTGGCTCTTTGGGGGGACCTCACACTGCCGTGTTTCCTCCTTTCAGGAGAGCCCACCAGCTCCACCAACACACCCCGAGTCCACGGCACCGTGAAGCGGCAGTACTGACCCTTTAGCAACTGTGTTCACTTCTCCCTTAATGACAACCGTCCGTCCAGGGCCCATGGAGGCGTTCAACCTTGCTTCGAACGGCAGGCTCTGAAAGGGGCACAGTCAGAGTGAGGCGGCTTCAGACAGGGACCTTGTTCAGGAGTTCCCAACCGTATGCAGGCAGGGTTTTATCTCAGCTGGGTGCCAGGTCCTGGCTCACAGGACACACTCAGTGATTGTTTTACACTACAAAACAGCATTGAGGCCTGGGTGGCACCTGACACCTTTTGCATGAGACATGGCCACAGAGCTATGGGCCTAAGGTCATTCTGTCTAATGGGACCAGCCACCCACACGAGCGGTTCAGACACATGCCTGATGACATGTCTGTCCAGGAAAAGGCTGCCTTGGGCTTCTGCTAGGAGTGGAGGTTACATGTAGCAGTTAATTAGAACTTAATTTATTTATTTATTTTTAAAGAGTACACTTTTTTTTTTTTTTTTAAGATTTATTATGTATAGAGTGTTCTGTCTGCAGGCCAGAAGAGGGCACCAGATCTCATTACAGATGGTTGTGAGCCACCATGTGGTTGCTGGGAATTGAACTCAGGACCTCAGGAAGAGCAGCCAGTGCTCTTAACCGCTGAGCCATCTCTCCAACCCAGAACTTAATTTCTATACAGAGTTAAATTGTTGGCTCGTCAAACCTTAGACAAACAGCTGGGAGGTAGGGTTTTAGTGTGAGTGACAGCTGAGTCTATGCTCTTGGTGGCCAGTTCTGGGTATGATTTTAGAAATGTCTCCTCTATTACCAGGTTACAGGAAACAGTTCTACAGCAAAGTGTGGAAAGAATACAGCTGCCTTCAGGGTTCAGCTGTTCATGTTCTAGGTTGTTTATAAAATGTCCCACATGGAATAACCAAGCAAAAGTACTCACCAACTGTGCCTTGCCAGACGTATGTACCTGGTGGAGGAGAAAGAAGAGTGAGAACAGCCTAGTGGGCAGGCTGACAGGTTTGCAATGAGCAGCCTGCTGTGGCTTCGTGTGTCAGCACCTCGTCTGCCTGGGGGTGACACAGGCCCCGTGCTTCAGGACAGGCGCCGTGGAGCTTATGAGGAGCAACATGGCCTGGAGGGGAGTCTGGCATCCCTCTCCATGTGGATACTTTATCATCCATAAATTACTAGTTGTTCAAAGGTTTACATGTGAACTTCAAACATATCTTCCCTATCCTCCCCAAGAACCCTCCGAATGTTGTTCCACCTGTAAGCATCATGTGCAGAGGGGTAAGGCCTTGCTCTTTTAAGAACACTAAAGTGTCCATTTTAAAACTGCTCTGTTGCCACAAAGGGGCAGAGAGTTCGTCTGCAGTGTACCTGGTGTTCAGTATTTACAAATGCTTCATTCCAATACCCCTTAAGAAGTCAGGGTGACAAAGTGCTGTTTACATGACCACGGAGCGGTGGCCATTTGAACAGACAGGTTACAGGGCAACTGAAAATACAGCATCCAAGACCATAACACAGTGTGCCCCTTGGTTCTCAAACGGCTGCTCCTGGCCTGGCCTCCCATGAAAAGCTTAATTTGGGAAGCTGAGGAGACAGCTCGCTTGGTAAGGTGCTTGCTATGCACCCATGTCAAAGCCAGGCACATTTGTAACCCCAGTGCTGGAGAGGCAGAGAAAGGAGGATCCCCAGGCCAAGCTGACCAGCCAGTCTAGCCGAGAGCTGAGTCCCAGGCTCAGTGAGAGACCCTGTCTCACAAAAATAAGGTGGAAGAGTAGGGGAGATGGTCCAGAGGCTAAGGCAATTCAGGCAGGGCAAGCATGAGGGACTGGGGTTCAAATCCTCAGGACCCATGTAAATGCTGGGCCAGCATGGAGGGCTGCCTGTAATGCTAGCACATGATAGCCTCTCTAGACAGCTGAATTGGCAAGCTCTGGGTTCAACCAAGAGACTCTGCTTCAAAAGGCTGAGAGCCATCAAGGAAGACATCAAATATCTATTTCTGACTTTCATACACACGTGCCAACACACATGTGATCATGTATACACATGCACATACTGTACACATATACATGCAAAAATAATAATAAAAAATATGTAGAGCAATTGCTATAGACTTCCAGAATTGACCTCTGGTCTCCACATATATGCACACCCATATATACACATGCGCCTGCACACACATGAGCAAATACAGAAAATTCTATAATTTAAAAAAAAATAAAGCCTTCCTTCCACTGATGGTAACTAAGAACATTTTAAAACTGGTTTATAGAGAGAATATTTACATTTTCTCTACTTATCTGCGTCAGTCCCAGGGTAGATGTTTCCATACTCTGTAAACCCTGCAGAAAGATATGGATTAACTTTAACGTCCATCAGGATCTTTTAAAAATATTGAACATAATAAAAACATCAGTGATACCGTGCATGGAAAATTACTGAGAATTATGATAAAAAATGCAGCTGAACACTGGGGTCTACCGCAAACTGGCAAGTTTGTGAGAACAAGATGTTAATAATATTAATAAGATCATAAGCACATGAGCAGCTGGACACAGCTGCTGGGAGTATGAACTGTTCATATCCTGGGGAACAAGCTACCAGTGTCCAAGAAACTTACACTCCAGTACGTAGAAAACTGCCTTACAGAAGCATTTGTTCACTCCCACGGACAGGAAATCCACACTAACCAGATAAAAAGGTATTCCCTTTGCAGGCTCACTCTAGGTTTGAGGTCCCACAAACAACAAAAGCCTGGTTAGTGAGCAGGACCCAACTAGTCTGAAAGATTTACACTTCTTTTATCTAAATGGAAGATGTAAATTAAAGAAAATTCCTACTCTTTGGTCCGACTGACTGTGAAAAACACTGTCCCCAAAGCCCCCCAGGTATGTGTGGAAGGTCACTTACCGAGCTGAAGCTGAACCCAATAGAGTGAACGTTCACTTTGCCATAGACACCTAGTGTGTCTATCTTCTCTGGGCCAATCCTGTGGGCATACAGCAGAGTGTGCTTCCCATTCACAGCCACCTGGGCAGACACAGATGGCAGTGCTCTCAGAGCATGGTAATCAACTCCTTATCCAAATAGAAATGTCTCCTTACAGGGTGGGAGTGGAGCTGTGGTACAACACACTTGCCCCAGGTTCCATCTCCAACACCACAAAAATGAGTGAGTGAATGAATGAATGAGAGAGAGAAAGAAAGAAAGAAAGAAAGAAAAGAAAGAAAGAAAGAAAGAAAGGTCTTCTTAGGTTTATTTTCCCACAGATCTCTGCTTACATTGTGGCTGAAAACAGCCACCACACTATCAGAAATCCTGAACTTTTTGAGCCTTGTCTGATTAAGCGCCTGGTCATCTCTCCAGGCATATACATTTGGAAATATGTGGGCTCCACATGTGTCTATTGTGTGTGCCCAGGAGATAGCTATGCTCAGGGCCCCAAGGGTCACACATGAGGTCTGAAAGCCTAGGAGGCAGGTTAGCTCTGCCTAATTGCTGCCCCAACCCTCTGTAAGGGCCACACTCTGACAGGCGCACCCATATGGGAGGCACAAGTACGTGCTGACTTCACGAAGTGAAAACACACAGCAGCTGAGTGGTGGTGGAGGTGCACACCTTCGATCCCAGCACTGGGGAGCCACAGGCAAGTGGATCTCTGAGATCCAGGACAGCCAGGGCTACAGAGAAACCCTGTCTCAAAAAAAATAAAAAAATTAAAAAAAAAAATTAAAAAAAAAAACAAAAACAAGAACCAAAAAAACCTCAAACAAACAAACAAAAAAATGCCGGGCATGGTAGCACACACCTTTAATCCCAGCATTTGGGAGGCAGAGACAGGCAGATCTCTGTGAGTTCAAGGCCAGCCTGGTCTACAAAGTAAGTTCCAGGACAGCCAGAGCTGTTACACAGGGAAACCCTGTCTTGAAACCCCTCACCCCCCAAAAAAGCACACAGTGAGCTTTCTGACTTATCTGAGATTTCTTGTCTCTAAGTTGTAAAAACCTTACTCAATGGGCTAGAGTTGTATGGGATGATAAAGTGCCATCTGTGAGTTCTCTGCACAGTGCCTCCAATGCCAGGTGGTGAGTCAGAATTCAGGAGGGAGACATAAGCAGCCCACAGTAGGGTCCACAGTAGGGCCTCTCAAGGAACTTAAAAAATCCCCACATACAGTAAGCCCAGGGCAACATGGCCGGGTACAGCTATGCTGACCAAGACTGAAGGAGAGAACAGTAAACTGAGGAGTGAGGGGGCTTCCAGAAAGCAAGGTCCCACGGGACCTAGACCAAGATGTGCACACACTCTTGGAGCTGGAGGATCTCTGGTTTACAAGCCCTCTGTGGGGTTGGGGGCTGGTACTCAAAGGAACCCCTGCAGCCAACTGTAGCCCAGGAAGTCAGTGGCTGTGTTCACAAGCCCCCCCCCCGCCCCCCCCCCCCCCATCTGGCTGTGAGACTAGACCTGCCCCTTTGGAGTGCATGCTGGCCACCAACAGTCTGCTCATGCAGATTTTCCCACACGTTAGGTGGGGGGGTTTATTATCCACTCCCCTAACAGTGACATGATGCTGTGTCGATCCGGAACTTAGCCCTCCTAAAAGAAATAAGACCTAAGAAGAGTATCTGTTCTGGGCCTGTGTTTCCTTCTGGACAGAGAATGACGAATCTGATGCCTTCAGTAGCCTGAGATGCCCCTAAGCCGGCTCACACTCTCCCTTTTCCTCTCAGCACCTACCTGGAATTTGTTCTTGAGCACCATGATCACGATCTCAAAGGACTTTTCTTTTTTGAAGGGCATGTCATAGGTGATCTCCTCCCAGCCCCATTTCTCATTCGTCATCGTGTTACAAACGATGCAGTTGGACCTTTTGAAGCGAGGGTTGAAGTGGAAGGCCACGTCCGCCCTCGGCTTCAGGCTGTTGCCATGCTGTAGGTCCACCTGGAACCTGAGCAAGGGCAGAGTGGAACCACGTGAGCCCGTGAAGGTGAGCCATGGGAAAAGTGTAGCACCCCAGCACCCCTTCCTTCATCCACAGCACCTACGGGGCAGCCTGCCCATCTTCCCCTCCTCCCTCCTCAAGTAACAGAGCACACAGTCTAGCTGGGTTGAGAGTGAGCTGCACCTGATCTTCATCCACTCCTGCTCCACGGCCCCACCCCCTGCTCCACGGCCCCACCCCCTGCTCCACGGCCCCACCCCCTGCTCCACGGCCCCACCCCCTGCTCCACGGCCCCACCCCTGTTCCACGGCCCCACCCCCTGTTCCACATACACCTCCAGCCTTTCAAAGCATGAAAGTGAGGTGCATTTTCAGCTGAGGATTCTGATTATGAGGCCTGCCCCCAGGGGTACATAAGTCACAAGTTGATGGGTAGGACTGGCTGCAAAGCTCAGAGGTCTCTTGTGAGATAATTTCCACACATCTAAATCAATGTCAGCCACTCAGAACTGAACTCAACTCTGACTGACATGATTTGTTCTTCCTTGTCAACTTGACTGCATTTTGGATCACCTAGGAGACACACCTTGTGGTGTGTCTGTGAGAGCATTTTTCAGAGAGGTGTGACTGAGGAGGGAAGACGCATTCTGAAATGTGGACAGCACCACCCACAGACTAGTGTCCCTGACTGAATACAAAAGACAAATGGAGACAGTGAGCTGAGCCCCGGCCATTCGTCTCTCTCACCTTCCTGACTAGGGACACAATGTGATCAGCTGCCTCAAGATCCTGCCACCACAGTAGAGTTGCTCTTACTCCCCATCAGGATGGACTGTACCCTCAAATCACGAGCTTGAAATAAAGCTTTCTTCCTCTTGTTGCTTTTCTCAGTAACAAGAAAAGGAACCAACACATCCCGAGTTTATACCCAAAGCAGACACTCAGCAAAGTCACCAACACTGTCTTGAGAGATACTGTGACAGTGTTGAGACTGTACTGAGACATCCTGCTATCCAATAACCCCCTTTTCTATAAATGTATCAGTTTATATTGAAACCAGACTTATAGCAATGATATAAAAAATTCCAGTAACCAGTTGGGCATGGTGGTGCAGGCCTTTAATCCCAGAACACAGGAGGCAGAGGCAGGCAGATCTCTGTGAGTTTCAGAATAGCCTGGTCTTCAGGACAGCCAGGGCTATGTAGAAACCCTGTCTCAAAATAAAACACCCCAGTAACCTTCGCCCCATTACTCATCCTCCTCACCCCTCGGCAGAGCTACTAGTGATGCAGCAGCCCTCATAACGTCAAAGTGGCCTCTCCACGGTCACTGGGAGACTTCCACAGGACACAAGGAGCTTACCTGTCCACATCATTAGGAATATGTCCACGGATTACAATCAAAGAGCCAGGCTTCAACTGCTCAGAAATGGTGCCAACATAGGGGATTGTCTAAGGGAAAGAAACGTTACAAATGCATTTTCATAAACAGATTCAGCTGCAAGGCAATTATAACCAAACTCGGGGACTACGGGAGGCTAGTAACAGATGATGACCTTGGACTTCTAACTCTCCTGCCTCTCTGCCTCCCAAGTACTGACTACAGGCAGTCACCAGGCCCAGCTCCCAACTTACATTTTAAAAGTTGAACAGAGATGATGAGTAAGATACCACAGCAGATTAAGCCAGTGAGAGTGAGGCAGAGTCGGCCCTGGAAACGCTGGCCCCTCCCTGACTGCGGCTTACACTTGGGTTTCCAAGAAGACACTTATTGCCCTAAACAACAGGGCGACACCTGCAGCTTTTCACCTAGGTGTCTGGAGTACTCCTGTGTGGGAGGCACACAGTGCCTATGTGACCGGCACCAGATAAAAGCCCCGAGTCTTCAGAGTCTCCCCGGCAGACAACTCCACGTGGGTGTTACGCAATGGAGGATCTGAGAGGCCCCGGAGCACGTGCCGACTCTGCCCCTGAGCCTCTTTGTCTGGAGAAGTTGCTCCCTGCCCTTTGCCTGCCAACAACTCAACAGCTGTGATCATAAACCTGTGCTGGTGACTCGGGACAGTGGGTGTATTGTAGCCTCAGGGACCTGGGTTCGGAAGGAGCCATTCCTCAGCTCCAGCTGGGGTTAATGTTGATGAGTGGTTGATGAAGGAGGCGTAGCGGCCGAGCCAGACTCAGTCTACTAACTTCTTGGCCAGCTGGAAATCAAGGAAGAGTGCCCTCAGCTCTTTACAAGTCAGGTGTGGGGCTCAACTTGCAGTCTCAGCACTTGGGAAACTGAGGCAAAAAGATGGATGGATGTTGCAGACAGCCTGGGCTACAAAGTAGGATGCCTGCTCTCGCCTCACAAAACAAAAGCAAGAGTGCCCAGAACAGCAACTACAAACTCTCTGGGGGATGATGACGTGCCCACGGTGTCCCCGTGACAGCGTTTCTGGTCTACAGTGAAGACAGCATCTTCCAAAGGACTCACTCAATCTGAATGGAGAAGAGTGAGTCCCGCTTTTATTTCTTCAAATTCTTTCAGCGAAACTAATGGAAGACATACGCCAAGTAGGAAAAACAACACCACCAGTTACAAAGTTTACTTTGTCTTTTCCAAGAAGTGTTTTAACCGGGACAGAGCTTGCATCAGTCTGGACGAAAAACACTAAAGCCTTCACGAGGTCAAAATAAAAAGGTAACAGTTCCTGTCTTCATCACACCAAGTAGAGAAAAAAAAAATCACATGCACATACATTCACAAACACACTCACCACATACACATATACACACATGCACTCTCCCATACACATGTATACACATGCTCACACATGCACACACACATGCACACACTAATACACACACAGAAGCCTGATCGTGTTTCTTTCCAGTCCATAACCTTGGGGTGTTTTTAACTACAACGTACATAAAGTCACTTTAAATGTCTTCACTGGTGTCCAATTTTGTAAACGTTACCTTTTAAACGCTTTGCCGAATAAGGCTATTTCTCCCCAAAACTCAGTTTGTTTGACATGGTGTTAAACCTTTCACTTTGACACTATGAAGGTTAGGAGAAAAATGACAGCTATCATGTCCTCAACACAAACACACAACCGACTTAGCACCTTACTTCAGTGACTTTTGCCACTTCTCCTACCCAAGAGTCTCCTTAAGGGTCACCACAAGCCGGTGGCCCTATGTCAGGCCTCTATTCACATGCAGTGGTAAGAGGAAATCAGGATTATCTAGAGAGTTTCACAAGCACAGAAAAGCAGAGCAGGCTCTTCACGGGCTTCCAGAAGGGCCAGGATGTCAAGTGCATTTCCCAGCAATTAGTCAGGGACTCATAGCATCGGCCTGAACTGGACAACAAGCTTTGCATGGGCCTCTCACCACTGGCTCTTGACGTTTCTACACTACCAAGGAGTGTTGGAAAAAGACAGGGGAAGCCTGAGACATTAACTTCTTGTGGGCAGTTCTCATTTCAAAAAGACTACAAAAAGCCAGGTATGGTAGAACACACCAGTGTATACTCCCAGTACTGGGGCTGAGACAGGAGGATTTCAAGTTTGAGGTCAGGCTGAACAGCAATGCTTTATCTCAAAACAAAAACAAAAACACCTAACAAATGAATGAACAGTGAAGGGGTGGAGATGTGGCTTAGTTGTAGAATACACCCAAATCATGAAGCCATAGGTTCTATCCTCTGTCAGACAGACAGACAGACAGACAGACAGACAGACAGACAGATAGATAGATAAATAGATAGAGATAGGGGAGAGAAGGAAGGAGCAAGCAAGCCAGTAAGCTAGCTCAGCAGTTAAAGGTGCCTGCTGCCAAATCTGAATACCTGAGTTCAGCTTTGGAACCCCAATAGTAGGAAAGAACTTCCCTTCATGTGTGTGTTGTGGCATCAAGGTATATACATGCACATACGACACATACACAATAAATAAAAATCTAAAAAAGAAGCAGGAGGGGAAAACTATGTAGAATAAGAAATTCATTTTCCTTTAAAAGTCATGCTTTTAAGATCTGAGACATACCACCCCCCAAGGCCCTAAATTCTCTGTGTCACGGTTCTCATCACCTTGAGCTGTCATTGTTCCTCCCCTGACCTGAGAACAAGAACCCCATCTACTTTTCAGCCAGTACCCCTCACAGTGTCAACCTCCCAGGGAAACGGCTACTATGCTAACTGAATTGTGTTCATGTCTGGCCCGCAACGGATAATTGTAACTTGAGTGCATTTTCGGTCAATCTTACTATAGGCAAAAAAATGATTTGCTAAAAATCTGTTACCGGGTTGTAGATGATATTTTGCAGGTTGTTTAAGGACAACATGATTCTTTTCCAACTTATAATTGATATCGTTGATTGGAGTCTCTCTTCTTTATACAACGCTTTACCGATGTTTCATTTAAAGAATACTCAAATTGAAAACTTGTCCTGTGTAAAAGCAAAATGGAAAGGTAAGCATGCATAATTTTTCTTTAAACTTTAGTATGCAAATTATATTATTTTAATGATAGCTGCCAAGTAACAGAATGTTAGTATAACCAAAGACTTACCCTACATTCTTTTTTTTCTTTTTTCTCTTCTTTTCTTTACTTTTTTTTTTTCTTTTGGTTTTTCGAGACAGGGTTTCTTTGTCTAGCCCTAGCTGTCCTGGAACTCTCTCTGTAGACCAGGCTGGCCTCATACTCACTGAGATCCACCTGCCTGTGCCTCTCAAGTGCTGGGATTAAAGTCATGCACCACCACCGCCCAGCTCCTACATTCTTAGCAATGTATTTATACATGAAATAATTTTAAATTATCAGTGTAGTGTAACACGAATCTTAAAAGGTCTTATAATAAAAAACTCAGAGCCAGATATTGGGGTGAAAGCTGAAAGATCAGAGAAGCAGAACAGCCAGCCATTAGCTTACCTCTGCGGAAATCCTCAGCCTCAAGAGAGCAAGTTCCTGTTTCCTCATGCCTTATATACCCTTCTGTGTCCTGCCATATTACTTCCTGGGATTAAAGGTGTGTGCCACCACTGCCTGGTTCTGTTTCTCTCGTGTAGCTCAGGGTGGCCTTGAATTCACAAGAGATCCAGATGGATCTCTGCCTCCTGAGTGATAGGATTAAAGGTGTGTGCCACCACTGCCTGACCTCAATGTCTAATCTAGTGGGTCCTCTGTCCTCTGATCCCCAGGTAAGCTTTACTGGGGTACACACATATATCACCACAGTGTAGGAAGTATCTTAAAAATACATAAGCAGAAAATTCCATGGAGTTTACTATTAAAAATACTAAAATCGCAAGTGTGGTGGAACATACCTGTGATCCCAACCACTTGGGAGGCTGAAGTAGGAAGGCTACAAACTGGATGCTCGCCTAGGCAATTTGGCAAGACCCTGTGTGGCAGGTGGAGTAAGAATGGCCCCTATAGGCTCATATATTTAGCACTATTTGAAAGGATTAGGAGGAGTAGCCTTGTCTGAGAAAGTATGTGGGGGTGGGGGTGAGGGTAGGAGGTGGCTTTGAGGTATCAGAAGTCTAAGCCAGGCCAGTGTCTCTCCCTTCCTGCTGCCTGTGGATCCAGATGTAGAATTTTCAGCTACCTCTCCAGCACCAAGTCTGCCTGCATGCTGCTGCATGCTCCCAGTCATGATGACAATGGACTTAAACCTCTGAAGCTATAAGCAGGCTCCAGTTAAATGTTTTCCTTTATGAGTATTGCCATGGTCATGGTGTCTCTTCACAGCAATAGAATAGTGACTAAGACATCCTGTCTCAAAATAATTTTTTAAGGGCTAAGGTATAACTGAGTAGAGAGCTAGGAGATCAGTGGTCATTTACATTGTGCTTTGTATGACTGAAGCCTTGGGTTCAATCCTCAGCACAAAAAAAAAAAAAAAAAAAAGGTGAGGAAAGGGTTTGAGGGTGTGGTTCTGTGATAGAGCTTGTCTAACATGCTCAAGGTCCTGGGTTCAGTTCTTAACACAAAAACAAATCGCGAAACCCTAAACCGAAACAATGGCAAATACCATTCAACCAGTCCTATGAAACTATGAGAATATTCATTTAACTTTTCCTGTTTGTTGAACAAGTAGGAATCACATTGTAGGACTGCCCTGTAGTTGGTTTTTACTTTACTCTTCACTCTTTTGGGGGATCCACCACCCAGCTCCCAAATAAAACACACAGAGGCTTATTATTTCTTATGAATGCCCGACCTTAGCTTGGCTTGTTTCTTGCCAGCTTTTCTTAAATTATCTCGTCTACCTCTTGGCTCTGGGCTTTTACCTTTCTCTATTTCTGTATATCTTTTCTTTCCTTCTTATTCCATGTCTGGCTGTGTGGCTGTGTGGCTGTGTGGCTGTGTGGCTGTGTGACTGTGTGGCTGGCCCCTTCTTTTCTCAATTCTTGATCCGCACTTGCTTCCCAATTCCTCTTTTTCTCCTTCTATTTATTCTCTGTCTGCCTACCCCGCCTATCCTTTCTCCTGCCTTGCTATTGGCCGATCAGCTCTTTATTAAACCAATTATGTGTTTTAGGACAGGCAGAGTTGCACAGATTCACAGAGTTAAACAAATGCGACATAAAAGAATGCAACACATCTTTGCATCATTAAGCAAATGTTCCACAGTACAAACAAATGTAACACACCTTAAAATAATATTCCACAACACTGCCCTGGGGATTAAACAAGTTTAAATAACGGAAAACAGCTCAGTATGTGTTCGATAGTATTACTAGAAAAGATTGCTCTTCAGCCAGACAAATTAAATAAATTCGAGGTGGGGTGGGGAGGTCTAGCCACTCCTCTGAATACTAGATACGATGTTCCGAATCAGCGCAGTTTTTAATTTTTATAGATAAAATTGCCTGCTCCACTCTGCCTGTGATACATTTTACTACCTCTAGGACTGATGACTCAAACCAGAACCAAGCCAGAAAATGAAACTAGCGTTTCCTGCAGTTTACTTCCTACAATTCTGTCGGGCTGTACAACAACAGGCACTCACCAAATCTGTTAGTTTTTACTGGGGAAAAGAAAATTGAGTCTTTCAAACCTAGACCCCTATCTAGTATTTGTCATTAACTATCGCTTTATTCAAAACCTCTGAACCTTTAGCTCTGCTGCGTGCAATTCAGGAAGCACGAACCAGAGGAAAAAGGAGACAAGAATTGCCATCACCACATCCATAATTGATACTTTGCCCACAGAGAGATCCAGATCGCCTAGGCTGGCATTAGATAACTAGTTCTCGAAGTCTCCAGGCGAGTCTCACCATCCCAGCCACAAGAAGTCGTAGCTTAGGTTTTAGGATGATCCCCAAACCCAGAGAACTTGTGTTCTCCCCACGTTCAACATTGGGGTCGAATGACTCAGCATCCAAAAGTGCGCATCTGGGATCACAGAGTGTGGCAGGGCTATCAGTCAACTGTCCCGGGGCCTGTCATTCTTGGAGATCAAGGTGACACACTCACCCCCCACCCCACCCCCAGCTGGGGATGGAGACCACAGTCGGGAGCTGCCGGTTGAAGAAGCCTCACTCGGGGTGGGCGGCGCTGTCCCGACACTTCCATAGGAGGACAAGCCTCAACCCACCACGACTACCTCCCGCAGCCCAGTGCCTGGTGTCCAGAGCCCAGTGCGCGCGTCATGATGGGGACGGCGGGACGGCGTGTCCACACTAGAACACCCTTTGGATTCCTATCCGGGGACAGTGACAACTCAATGCCCCTGAGCCCTGACAACCCAATGCCCCTGAGCCTGGCGTCGCCGGGACTCACCCAAGTCCGGTGCTAGTAGGTGCTGCACTCTGACGTGTCCCCTGCAGGACACCTTCCGGGTTCCCCCGCGCGACTGCAGGCTGAAGGCGGGGTTAGTCTGCCGCCGTTTCCGCGCACACGACAGCGGGGGCGGGGCGTCCGAGTGCTGCGAGCCAGGGCTATGGGTTCTTCCTGTCACCCCTGCAGACCACTGGCTGGATGCGGGAGTGGGGCTTCTGAGTTCGTTCAGGGCTGGGGTGTGGCTTACCTATCGTGCTGGAAGCCCCCAGGTTGATCTCCAACCAGCTCTACACAAACTGGTCGTGGTGCATGCCTGTAATCCTAGCCCTTGCCAGGTGGAGGCAGGAGGATCATACATTCAAGGTCGTCCTGGAGAACTTAACGGAGAACTTAAGGAGTTCTGGGTCACTCGGGGACAGACACTGTATCTCAAGGCTGATAAAAATGCATTTAAAGAGTAATTGTGGGCGGATGTGGTTGGGGCCAGGGCCCTCCCGATATACCTCCTAGCAGCCTTGGGTCAGAGCCGAGCAATGCTGTGAGCCAATCTGATTTAGCAGCCGCTGTAGATGTGGAGGAAATCAGTTCAGTGTTGCTCCAGCAGGAAACCCCCATCCTGTGAGCAGTAGCCTGGTGGTGCCAACACTAGGATTCACCAGTTATTCTGCGTTGGGTTTTGCTAAGTGGGACGCTTCCTTGGGGAACAGTTTAGACAGTGGGGTGCTCGATTCTGAGCAGAGTAGGTGGTCAATAAACACTCAACTGCACAGTCAGGGGCCTGCACTGCTGACAGTTTGGCCTGTTTCGTACAAACAGAAATACAAATAAAAATGTAGGTGTACTTTGAGCGGCTGCCTAGCTTTTTTTTTTTTTTTTTTTTTTTTTTTTTTTTTTTTTTTTGGTTTTTCGAGACAGGGTTTCTCTGTGTAGCTTTGTGCCTTTCCTGGAACTCACTTGGTAGTCCAGGCTGGCCTTGAACTCACAGAGATCAACCTGGCTCTGCCTCCCGAGTGCTGGGATTAAAGGCGTGTGCCACCACTGCTAGTTTTGATGTGCTAAAGGGCTCAAAGTTATGTTCTCTTCTTGACTTTTGCCCGTGTTTGTTTTTGAAAGACATGTTTCACATGGCCTATTTTTCCCCCTCTGGTTGTGTGTTTTGTTTTGAACTTGAATTCATGACAAGCCTCTTAGCAGCAACCTCATGTTCTGATTCATTATTACTTTTTCCTCTTTCTTCCTCTTGTCGGTTTTCTAAATTTGATTCATTCAAGATTCTACTTGAATAGTTGGATTTAACCCTTGGTGTGCACTGCCTTAGCGTTGTAGTTATTGTTAGGTGGGGTGGGCTTCTAACTATACTTTCTGAGTTTTAAGTTGAGAAAGGGAATTTGCCGTACACTTTCCCAATACCTTGTGTAAATCCTCTAAAGAAATAGTCCCTAAAAATTGGACTGAATGCTACATGGGGTAAGTGAGGAGCAAATTGAGTATCCAGCTTCACTTGAGTCTACCACTTCTTTACAAGGCTAAAATAAGTTAAGATAAATTCATCTCAGTGCTGGATGCATTCCAAGTTGTGGAAACAGCTAGGGCAAAGTCCTGGGGCTCTTGAGCGCTACTGCATGCTCTGAAAACAAAAATCATTGGCATGCTGAGGCTGGCAGGTGTCAGGAAGGTGAGATGAGGTCATGGGAATGAGGTCCCCAAGAGAGCAGATAAGAGAAAAGAGCCTTGACCAGAGCCCTGAGGAGAAAAATCCAGGAAGAGAGAAAGAGCAGCTTTGGAGACCTGCTGGAAATGGCTAGAGGTACCAAAAGAGAGCACCCAGGTGTGCCACATTCTCTGAGGGGTCAAATGATACCAACAGGATCAGTGAGCATAGCAGCAGAGGTCACTGGGGACTGATTTTGAAGTAATGAAGAAATGAGAGGTTAAGAAATGGTGGAAATAGTAGCCTTAAACACTAAAAAACATTTTGCTGGGAAGAATAGGGAACCAGTACCACAGCAAGGGAATGGAAGGGTAAAGAATGTTTTTTTTTTTTGGGGGGGGGAGGGCTGGAGAGATGTCTCAAAGTTTAGAATGCACATGACGCTTGCAGAAGACCTGAATCCAGGTCCTAGTACCTACAACTGAAGTTCACAGTCACTTGCAACTCTAGGTCCAGAGGATGGTACCCTCTCCTGGGTACCTCTGCAGCCTCCTCCACTCATGTTCCTGCACACACACACACACACACACACACACACACACACACAATCATACACACAATTAAATCTTTTTTAAAAGATTTTCATTTTTGCAGGGTGGGTATTTTTTGAAATGCTGTGGTCTTACACAGCCCAAGCTAGCTTTGAACTCTCTCATTTCTCCTGCTCCATTCTCCCAAGTACTAAGGTTATGTGTGCCTTCTGCTTTGTTTTTTATTTTAAGAGACAATATAACAGTGGTGGCCTTTAGACTTTGTAACCAGGAGCCACAATGAGAACTGTTTCCACTGTGATTTCAAATGTTACACGAAGAAACAAGTTCTCACAAAACTCACTGTGGGATTGATATGTCCATTTTAAAAATGCTATTTGTGTACACACATGGTGCATAGACATATGTGTAGGCAAACATATAAAATAAAGATATTTTTAAAGTTAAAAATGTAGCCAGGCAGTGGTGGCACACACCTTTAATCCTAGCACTCAGGAGGCAGAGGCAGACAGATCTCTGAGTCTGAGGCCAGCCTGCTCTACAGAGTGAGTTCCAGGACACCCAGGGCTACACAGAGAAACCCTGTCTCAAAAAACAAACAAACAAACAAACACAAACAAAACCCCAAAAGGTTAAAAATGCCATTTATAATCCACTAAAATGTTGGCAAGACCCACTAGTGACTAGTGAGTTGTAGCCAGAAGTCCAAGAATACTTAGTGAAGATTAAAGTCTGCTCATACCAGCTTTGAGAGCCAACCTGTGTTTTTCCACTTGTGTTGACACCTGGGCCAGGACACGACTCTTTACTAAGAAAATAAGCAAGTACTCCCTCTTAGGACTTTCCTCTCTTGAGAGCCAGATGTGAAACCTTTACCGTCATGTGACTCCAGATGCCTGTAGAGTCCAGAGGTTAACCTTGGGTGTCGTTCCTCCAGAGCCAGCCACCTTCCTTTTTGAGACAGCGTGTCTCACTGGGACCAGGAGCTTTTGGATTTGGCTGGACTGGCTGGTCTGCAATCCCCAGAGATCCTCCTGTCTCTGCCAATGCTGGGATTACGAGTGCACACCACCACACCTGGCTTTTTACAAGGATATTAAGATCCAACGCAGGTCTTCACGTGTGATAAGCACTTTACTGACACCTGTCTCCCTGGCCCGGAATCCTTTCGTTTTGACCTAATGTCTCCACCCACGCTTGAGAAGTGTCCCCCAGGAGCACTGAACCTCTCCTCCCTCCAGCCAGGCCTCTGCTCAGATCCACAAAGCTTACCTCCTATGTTCTACGGGTTTCATGTCCCACGCCTTAGGATTTCAGCTGAGAGAAGCAAGCTTCTAGATCTGGTTACATCACAAAATAATAGAATCTTAATGATGGGAGAGATCTTATGAGGAGTGTAAATTGAAGGATGACATATTGTCCTATTCCTTAAAATAGTTTCCCCTGACTATCTTCAAGACTACGACATGCTAGTACTAGAAAATATTGAAGTATTTGATATGAGAAAATGTATCTGAAATTGTGTAAACTTAAAGACTGAACAACAAGGTACTATAAAAGGATATAAAGATTTCTATGTTCTATATAGTAGTATTTATGAATGTATATAAAGGGAGACCCAAGATGTGTACCCACTAGACGTAGACTGGTACAAAACAAAATGGACTTTTCTGGAGCTTAAAGGCCCTGGGCGTCAGGCTGTCGTTACACATACGTTTCCCTGTTCCTGTCACGTCACTGAGATTCATCAAGAGGATTCCCTCAGTAACCCAGCCTCGGTGCTGAATCACACCTTCTGGTTCAGCCAGTCTACTTCTAGCTTGTGTTTATACAGCTCATTATGATGATGAGTGAGACACTAATAATAAATTCAGTGCTAGGCTGACGCAGATCAGAACTCAAGGTGATTTTTCAAACACAAAAGTATTTTTTATTTTATATTTATCGTGTGTGTGTGTGTGTGTGTGTGTGTGTGTATGTGTGTGTGTGTGTGTGTGTGTGTGCGCGTACATACACCTGCTGTGGTGCACATGTAGAGAGGGATCAGAGGAAAGCTTTGGGGAGTCATTTCTCTCCTCCCACCTTTGCTGGGGTTCCATTGGGCAAACTCAGATTGTCAGGCTTATTCACCGCCCTGTTCATTCTCTCTCTCCTGTGCACACACATGCACTCGTGTGTACATAGTTTTATTCAGAGGCCAGGAGTCACTGGGTGTTGGCTTTGCTGTTGTTGTTATCTTGACATAAGCTAGTCACAGGGAAGAGGAAGTATCAGCTGAGGAATTGCCTCCATTGCGTTGGCCTGTTGCCATGCCTGTGGAGCATTCTCTTGACTAATGATTGATATGGGAGGGTCCAGCCCACTGTGGGTGATGCCTTTCCTAGGCTGGTGGTCCTAGGGACCAGGGCAGGCTGAGCAAGCCCTGGGTAACAAGTCAGTAAGCAGGGCTCTTCTGTGGCCTCTGCTTCAGTTCCTGCCTTGAGTCCCTGCCATGGATCCCTGATAAGATTCTAAACCACAAGCCCAAAAACCCTGTCTTCCCCCAGGTTGGTTTGGGTCGGTGTTTTTATCACAGCAACAGTGTCTTTCTTTCCTGCTCTCTGTCTGTTCCTTTGAGGCAGGGCTTTCCCTTGAACCCAGCCAGGGCTTGTGTTTTCTCAGCTGGGCTGAAATTCAGCAAGCCCCAGTGATTCCCCAGTCTCTGCCCTACTCATGAGTGCAGCAAGTGCTCCTAACCACTGAGCCATCTCTCCAGCTTTGAGTTTGGCATTGAGACAATCAGATCCCCTCTCTTCATATCCCTCCTTATCTTTTATTGAAAACCCAAGCCAACTTTACTAACACATCTACCTTTCTAGATACTCAGGGCTGAGGTGTGTGCAGACATAACCATCACCTAGAATCAGAAGCCACATCCACATGCTTGTCTCATCAAACTCTGCCTGCCATAGGCTAGCCCCCAGAGCTGCGCCTGCTGTAGGGATTCCCTACCACTGACTGTGGACCTTCCGGGGGTAGGGGCCCTGACTGAAGGTGGAAGAGGCTGTGTTTCTGAAAACAGGGCCATTTGTTGGAGTAGCATTTGGGATTAAAGTTCAAGCCCAAGTTGACCTTTACCACTTCAGGAAGTTAATATATGTGGTAATCTTAGCAGTTCTTCATAATGGCTGAATGATTTTAGATCACATGTACATGATAGCATCCGTTGGGGGATCCAGACTCATCTCTCAGGAGTTCTTCCGGAATGTACTCAAAGGTTTGAGAGAGGGAATTACTGCACAGGGCTCCAGCATCTAGAGTTGGACTCCCTCAGTGAAGCGCTTGTCACAGAGCATGAGGCCCTGCAGCACCCACACAAAAGCCAGGCACAATGGTCTGCACCCATGATCCCAGTGCCTGGGAGATGGGACGCAGGTGGCCCTGATGCTCATTGGCCAGCCAGCCTAGCTTCCCACCACCCTGTGAGGAAGTCATGCAGCTTCAAAAAGGACTCTCTCCTTGTTCAGGCTTCAAGTATGTGTGCCTCCGGGCCAGGGGAGGGGGCAGGCAGCTTGAAGTGGAGGCACATTTGATTAATTAAGATCATAGGTGAAAATTGTCAGTTTGCTATGGTTTGACTATGACATGTCCCCTACAGGATCATGCCTTAGGACTCTTGGTCTCCAGCTGGTGGCACTGCTGGGGGGAGATTGTGGAGCCTTTGGAAGGTAGGGCCTCTCTAGAGGAAGCGGGTTGCTGGGGGAGGGGGTCCTTGAGGGTTATATCTTTACCCTGTGCACCTGCCTGCACACACGCACACACCACTTTGATACTTGTAGGGACAGCTTTGAAGATTCCCTTTAAGAAGTTCCTGACGTTTTAAAACATTCAGCAGAGAGTTGATATTTTTAATGCCTTTTACTTATTGATTTGACATGTGTATGCCACAGTACATATGTGGAGGTCAGAGAACAAGTTGTGGGAGTTGGTTCTCTTTTCCCACCATGTGGGTCTCGGGGATTGAACTCAGTCTGTCATCTTGACAGTAAGTACCTCCACTCACTGAGCCGTCTTGCTGTCCTGAGTTAACATACCAGCATGCATTTTGCAAAGTGTCTCTTTACTCGTGGCAATGGGGGGAACCTGGCTCAGTAAACAAACTGTGACTTGATACTTCTGGGGAGAGATGACAAGACCTGAGAGATTGCAGGCCTAGTGGGGCAGCCCTGGGCAGAGACCTCCCTGGACCAGCTCCTCAGAGACCAGCAAGGAGCTGGCTGTCTAGTATTGACAGCTGCTCTAATGAAGCCTGGAGGAATCTGGCCCCATCTCCTCTGAAATCTTCCCAATCTAATATTTAAGTATTAATTCATCATCTCCTTGGTTACCTTGCTTGTTCCCAGTTCAGGGCGCTTGCCAGAAACAGGCAAAACAATGTCCATTATGTGTTTCTGTCAAGTGGTGGGTAAAAGAAATCCCTGTTTTCATGAATAATACTAAAAGTGAATCTGTCATGGACCTGAACAGACTTCTGCTGTGTGGTACCAAGGGTGTGTTTTACTTAGACTGCATTTTTTTTTCCTTAAATTTTTTTTCTTTGTTTTGAAATTGCATTTTACATTGAGTTTTTGAACTGCAATTAGGCATCCATGGTAATTGCTAATGGTTTATTAAGTCAAGCTGTGATAGTTTCAAAACAGACGTATCTTAGGTAGGTCCCTGGAGAGAGCCACAAAGAGTCTTCCTCATTTAAACTGACAGAGATCATTTTGTCTGGATGTCATGAGAGAATGAGGAGAACAAGGAATTCAAGCAGGTAACAACTTGTTTGTTTTTGATGCTGCGTCGCTCTAGCAGACACATGAAAGATGAGATGCAGCGGGGAGAGAGTCTAAGGCAGTGGTTCTCAGCCTGTGGTTGTGGCCTCTTTGGGTTCCCATATTTACATTATGATTCATAACAGTAGCCAAATTACAGTTATGAAGCAGCATGAAATAATTTTATGGTTGGGAGTCACCACAACATGAGGAACTGTATTAAAGGGTCACAGCATTAGGAAGGTAGAAAACCACTGGTCTAATATGGAGTACCTAGATAAGCTACATGGTGAGATGTGGTAATCCTAGTGATTGCCAGGCAGACACAGGGATCTCTCTCTCTCTCTCTCTCTCTCTCTCTCTCTCTCTCTCTCTCTCTCTCTCTCTCTCCTGTCTCAACAAAACAAAAAACAAAAAACCAAGGTGTGCCAGGGCTGTGTTGTTTATCTTAGCATCTCCAGCATCTGGGACACATTTCAGAAAAGCACATTACAGAAAAGTTCAAGTAATGGATGATGGGTCTAACAAGACATAAGCCGACGACCACACTGGAATCTGCACAAAGTAGATCTTAAGGGATGGCTCAGTCAGTAAAGTGCTTCTTGTCTGACCATGAGGACCTGAGTTTGATCCCCATCACCCATGTAGAAATGGTGGGCATTGTGGCATACACTTGTTATTCTCACGCTGGTGGGGCAGAGACAGGAAGATCTCTTGGGCTTACTGGCCAGCTAGCCTGGCCTAATTTGTGAGTTCCAGGCCAAGGAGAGACCCTGTCTCAAAGGAGGTGATGGTGTGCATTTGTGAGGCTGACACCCAAGGTTGTCCTCCAGCCTCTCTACATGCAAACACACACGTGCAAAACACTCCCTTCCCAGAAACACATACACATTAAAAAATGAGGCATCCACTGGAACAGCAGTTGACACCAGTCTTTAATTTTGTAGCACCCATTATTACAGTTATAAAAATCTTTCCTTATTCATAAGAAAAACAGAATCATACAGAAGATGAAAATCTAGACAGAGTCAAAAGGCTAGTACCAAGGTATACAGATGGTGTCCAGGGACACAGGGATCTCGGAAGCTTGACCTCCTCAGGCTGAAATGTCTTGTATAAGCTCCCAAGGGGGTGCTGCAGAAGACAGTGGTCACTGGACTGTCACACCGAATGGCAGAGCATGGAGCACCCAGGAAGTGTTGAGGTGCTTCCTCCTTATATCCCCAAGAGAGCTGACTGATTTTATCATTTCATTTCCAACTGCATCAGTGACTACTTTAGTCCCTTCAGAACACCTGATCACCTGGGGATCCCCTGCCAGACAGAATTCCCAGAGACACTCCCCTCCAGAGCCACAGGAAGGAAGACAGCAGGCCTTGCTCCACCAGGGTCCTTCAAGTCTAGGTCTTGGGTACCCACAGGAGCTCCATCCACCAGTGCTGAGACTTCAGTAGCCCCGGCACCTGGCCCAGCATCTTGGCTTTGATTCTCTCTAAATACCATAGAGACAAGACTCACCCTTCCTTGTGCATTGATAACCAAGTACCCAGGAGTCCCAGGGTGGGGTCTGAGTCCCAGACAGCAATGAGATGGCCAATGTTTCCCGGTCACCACCTTGGGCGTATGTAAGTGTGTGCCCTCTGAAGGTGTGTGCCTTTTGTTGTGAGAACTGCCTCAGTCTTTGGTTTTGTAGAACCCAGAGTAGAGAGTGGTTTGGCGTTGCTAGGCCCACAGCACTGTTGTTTCTGCGTGTACACATGAGAACATGGAGCAGATGTCTGCTGCCAGCTCAGAGGGCGAACACCGCTGGCCAGCGGGGGAAGGTGATTTGAGATACGCATGTGTGAGCGGCGCTGACCACGTGGCACAGACAACAGCATCATAGCCTCAAATGGGAGGGAACTTTTAAAGCAGGAACAACAGGATTGATTAAAAAAAGACTGGAGAAAAGAAATTCTTTGCTCAAGACCAAATGAGATCTGTTTAATCGCCTAAAAAGGAGAGGATGGAAGAGAAAAGTCTGTTCCGCCTTGTTATTAATCCTGTCTTTAGAAGCACGTCTTTTTGTAATGTAGATGGTTGAAGGCAGGTGAGCGGGAGACCGCCGCATCATGGCATCCTCGGGCACTAAACTGGGAGAGAAAGGGAGCTAAGAGACACAGCTGTACCTTCTTTAGTCCCTGGGGAGACCAGTCCACCTAAGTGCCGATAGTGATTACCCGGCCACGGGACTCTTCGGCAGCCACTGTGCTGGGCACATCCTGGATCCAGGAGCCTCCATCTCAGCCATATCACCCTTGGAGTGTCTATGTGTGCCAAGTCACAGAGCAATCGTACCCTTTCTCTTTCTGTCTTAGTGGGGCTGCTGGGAAGGTGCCTAACCAAGCCAGACTCTGAAAGGAAACCGATTTAGAGTGTATCCTCCAGCAGGGGGCAGCACGATATTAAAAAACTACTGTTCAGGATGAACCACAGGGTCTTTGGCCAGATTTCCTGTGTTACTGAGTTTTACTATTCAGGGCTACAGAAGTAGGTGACTGTACAGGGTCTTTCAGAGGCACAAGTGGGACATCTCAGCACATCTGCAGGCCAGAACTAGTTAAAACCCCACCATGCTAATATTGCATGCCCTGTTTTTGTCTGCCTCCACCGGTGTGAGTCCCCAGAAGTATGTAATCTGTCCCGGGGTGTACAGCTGTCCATGTGGCTCTGAGTCCTTCCCTTTCATGTGACTCTTCACTATTGCAACCACATAAAATGTACATTATATATGGCCTCATCACAGACCACTACAGACGGAAATTTTGCTTAAAGAAACATATTTTTGGAAACATAGCTAAAGGGATTTCAGCATTATAATAGGAAAACAACCTTATCCCATGCAGCTTCTATCAGGTTCACCTTAACACAGGTTCCCAGGATGGAAAGGTCTTCTGGGTTAATGGTGATGGGGTGGAGAAATGGCTCATCAGTTAAGAGCTCCTACTGCTCGTTAGAGGACTTCACTTCAGTTCCCAACACCCACATCTGGTAACTCACAAGCACCTGTAACCCCAGCTCCAGAGGACACCTCTGGTCTCCACGAACCCCTGTACTCATGTGCACATACTCACATCCAGACATGTAACCAAAAATAACAAAAAAGTAAATATTTAAAAAGTGACGACTAAGCTTTCAATAATCGTTTAATTGGTCGGTCATAAAATGACCTCCTTCCTCTCTGCTCTCACCTCTGTGAAGTACCAGGGTATTTATGCTTCTGTAGAGCTCATTGGCCATAAGTTAACTTTAAATAAGCTGAGAATACGTCAGCTGAGAATACTTCCTGGCTTTCTTTATGCAACACAGATCAAAGTCATTTTACATTTAGAGTCAGAGTGAACTTGAAGAAACCGTTCAGTAAATTTCTCTTTGCTGATACCATGCTCCTAATAATTAAAAATTCTCACAAGATAAATGCTGGGGTGACAGTCATGAACCCCACCACATGTGGCTTACATGACACTTTGTTTTGTTTATGAAGCAGGGTCTCATATAGTCAAGGCTGGCCCCGAACTAATTTTGTAGCTAAGGATGACTATGAACTTCTGATCCTCTGCTTCCACTTCCAGCAGTTGGAAATGCAGGCATGCAGCACCACACACTGGTTTATGCAGTGCTGAAGATCAAACCCAGAGCTTTGGGCAAGCGAGGTAAGCACTCTCCCAACAGAGCTGCATTCCCAGCTATAGCTTGACATTGTCTCTTAGAGATTTACTTTGTGTGTGTGTGGGGGAGGGGTGCCATGTGTGTGGGTGCCCTTGGAGGCTAAAAGAGGGTGTCAGATTCCCCAGGAGCTGGTGTCATAGGCAGCTGTGAGCCACCCCATGTGGGTGCTGGGAATTGAACCCAGGTCCTCCGGAAGAGCAGCAAGCACTCCTAACTGCTGAACTATCTCTCCAGCCCTGCCTGATAATTTTGATCCAACTGTAGAAAGGCAAGTTCAGTGGACACTTGCAAGCACATCTGTGTTCTAGAGATGCAGCCTGACAAGTCCCTGGAGGCTGAAGTGCTGGGGACACTTCCTGTGAAATGATGGTCCAGAGGATCGGCTGTCCCAGGTCGGTCATGAAAAAATATTCACTCTGGGAGTTTGTGGTAGGGACTCAAGTTTGGCTGACCATGGTGACACATCCCCACAACCCTAACACTCAGGAGGTGAATTCTTCATAACTTCATAGGATCATAACTTCAAGGCCAGCCTCAGCTACATATCAAGTTTGAGGAGAATCTGGGCTATCTGAAACTCTAACAATCATCATGAATCAACTTGTGGGGATTTTAATGGGCAGGATTTTTCATCTCAGTTTTTTTGGTTTAAAAATCAGTACCATTAGGAAGATTTTTAAGTTTTAATCATTTTTGCCACTGTGGCCCATGGGAGAGAGTTGGAAGCCATCATTTCAGCTGCTGTGTTCCAAGTCGTAGAGATTGGCCTGAGGCTCTAGGTGGAGCGGGAGTTCTACGGAGCAGAGGACATGAACAGAGAGATGGGAGCTAGCTCATGCCCTTCCTCCCTGGGCCTTCTGCCTCGGCACCGCTCATCCACCCGGAGTTCCTCCTCTCCCTTCTTTTCTCTGTGTGTGGGAAAGGCAGGCTCGGACGAGGGGTACGGGGGAGCAGGCTGACGACATGGAACAGAATGGGGGAATCCCCCTCCACCAATGCCTCTGGGATGGTCACAAATCGGGCCAAAGTGACAAGTCTGCTTGGTGGAGATGGGAAGGAAGGGGCTTTCTGGGAACATCTGGCTAGACAGTGTCAACAAGACATATGTCAGCCTGGGAGCTACTCCTTTCATCCTTTGGGGGTTCTAAGATACATCGGGAAGCTAGGGCTGACATCTCCTAATGTTCCAGCATCCTCTACCTCTGAGCCTCACCTGATGAGTTACATTTCCTGCGAAGTGATTTCCAAAGCCCCTCTCATTCCCTACGGTTACTTCTGCTCTAAGAAATGAGAGCAAAACCAGATGTGGTGGCCCAGCACTTGAAAGACAGAGGCAGGCAAACCAGAAATGTGAGGTCATCCTCTGCTACACAGTGAGTTTGAGAGTAGCTTTGGCTAGGAGACTCTGCGAGACTAGCCAGAGCACATCATGGACAGCTTAATGAGAAAGCTAGGCAACCAATCACATCTGTGAAAGGACAGAGCATCCCCTAGCAAGTTCTGCCCATGATGCACATAACATCTGATTTTCCCGAGAGGCTATTTTTTAAAACATCTGCATTTAGGGGTTGGGGAGATGGGCTCAGCAGTTAAAAGTGGCTCTTGCAGAAGTCGAGTTCCCAGCACCCACGTGGAGGCTGAAAAGCTTCCGTAATTCCAGGTCTGGGGTACCTAGGGTACCCTCTTCTGACCTCGGCAGGCACCATGCATGCCTGTGCACAAACATGCAAGCAAAACATTCATACAAATAAAATAAATCTGAAAAACACAACGTCCACATTTGATCATTAGCTGTGACTTTAAATACATCGGGCAATAAGGTGGCCATAACTGTGATAAATCTGAGTAGGGAAGGTGTAGGATGTGATTACTAGTGAAGCAGAAGTGATGGACAAGCCTCATGGGCTGCTTAGAGGTCACACTGGGTGAGAAGCTGACTTTACTTACCAACAACCTGAGGAAAAACATAATTGCTATGAGAAAAAAAAATGGTGGCTTAGAAAATCATCTTCTTTTAAGTTCATCTTAGTATCTCTGTCCTATGCAGTCAATGTTATCCTTCCTTTTTGTTTATTTTAATTAGGGTATATGTGTATGGGTCTGTGAGCTTGTGTGTACGTGTGTATGTAGAAGCCAGAGGACAACCTCTGATGTTGCTCCTGGGACACTGTTTACCTTGTTTTTTTGCAACAGGATTTCTCACCAGCTTGTAGTTCACCACATAAGCTAGGCTGGTTGGCAGGTGAGCCTCAGGGATCAGCTTGTCTCTACTTTTCCAGCACTGGGATTTTGGTGAGCTCACATAAAAATAAAAACCAGCCTTGATATGAGGGTTTGTGCCTAGTCTTATTGTATCTCGTTATGCTGTGTTTGGTTGATATCCCTGGGAGGCCTGCTCTTTCTGAAGGGAAATAGAGGAGGAGTGGATCTAGGGGGAGAGGAGATATACGGGGAGGGGAACTGGGAGGAGCGGAGGTAGGTGAAACTGCAATTGGGGTGTAGTGTATGAGAGAAGAATAAAAAAATCATGAACAACGGGAGTGCAGGTGTAGCTCAGTGGTAGAGTGCAGGCTGAACATGTTCAAGGTCCTCAGTTCCATCCCTAGCACCAAAAAAAGAGGCATGGATAAATGGATAACAAACAGGCATGCGTGTGTGTGTGTGTGTGTGTGTGTGTGTGTGTGCACGCGTGCGCGTGCGTGCAGGTCAGAGGTTGACCTTAGGCATCTTCCTCAATCACTCTTCACATTGACCTTCCTTTTTGAGACAGTGGCTTTCCCAGTCTGGCTGTGTTGGCTGCCCAGTGAGTTCCTGGATCTGGTTCTCTAGTGCTGGGGTTACAGGCACATGCTGCCATGTCTGGCTTTTACAGGGGTGCTGGTGACTGAACTCAGGTCCTCATACTGATAAGCCAAGCACTTTACTCATTGATCCATGTCCTCAGCCTCCCCAAATGGCATTTAGAAAGATTTGTGTGTGTGTGTGTGTTGTTGTTGTTGCATGTATATGCAGATGCACATGCACATGTGTGATTTGTGTGTTGTTGCATGTGTACGCAGATGCACATGTGCATGTGTGCATACAGAGTCCCAAAGCTGATGCTGACGTTTTTCTTCACTTGATCTCTACATTGTGCGTGGAAAAAGAGTCTCTCAGTTGATCCCAGAGCTTACCCATTTGACTAGCCCTAGCTAGGCAGCTTGCTCCGTCTGAGGATCCCTGTCTCTCCCTTCTGAGCACTGAAATCCCAGGTGCCACAACATCCCCTCATTCCTATAGGTTCTGGGGGCCTGAACCCTGGTCCTCATGCTTGTGCAGTGAGAACTTTAACCACTGAGCATCTCCCCAACCCCCAAGAGGGAATATTAAGTACTATTCTTTGTCAGTGCCATTCCCATGACACCAAACCATTCTGCTGCTCTACAAACCAGAAATTTTGTATTTCTTTTAAAAATACTAAACCCAGTGACAGTACTAATAGCCCATAGATTACAAAAGTGTTTGAATAAAAAAGATGGCCCTTGTATCCGGGCCACATCATACAGTATCCTCTTGATCTTCTAAACCTTTTGTGACAGAAACAGTAACAGTGAACAGGCCAGGGTGACTTCTCCATGCCATCTTCTGCGAGGCTGGGAATGCAAGGGTTCTGCATAGGATGACATGGACATGTCCAGAGACATCAACAGTTTGGGATCCCGCTGTAATCTTTAGCAGTACCTAAGGAGAGGGTCATTTTCTTTTCATGCTGGCACGGTTCTGTCCCAACCATAGGCGTTGGCTCTATGCGACCTACAAAATATTCTTCCCCAATTCCAGGTTCAAATATTAAATTAAAACAGATGTGCAAAAAGAAACAAATACCTGCCACCGAAACAGAACCCATCCTTCCACAAGCCACCAGCTTCAGGGAGAGCCACTGCCCACTCCACATCCTCATCTGAAAATCTCGAGAGCAGGTACATATCCCCCGTGACGAGTGCTGGTCCAGCAAGCAGAAAGGCCAATGCCAGAAGGGGATTCTAGAAGTGCATGGAACTGTCCGAGTGTCCCCGGTGAGGCCACTCCTCATCCACCCACCTGCGCAGGATCTTCTCCACATCAACCCTGTGGTAAAGTCGGCAGAGCTCCATCAGTTGGACCACAGTCCTCTGGCTGTTTCGGAATAAGAACGCCAGTGTGGGGCTCTGAGGCCTCTGTTCCAGGAAGCACAGTTCGTCATAGGGCATGCCCCATTTGCTGGCAAAATTCCTCCAGTTCTTCACGGTCGGGTGACACGGATCCAGCTTTATCCTGATCACATCTAGCAAGTCCTGATCATTGAGCAAGTCGCTGATGGTGGGGACCCGGGGTGAACAGGAGGAGCAAGAGCAGCCTTCCTTACATGGCTGGTTTTTACTGACACCTGCGGGATGACAGAGAGGCCACAGGTTAGCCAGGGGCCTGACTTACACAAGCAATGTCCTCTTTATTTTCCTACCATATTGGTGACATCATCTAGGTGTCTCTCTCACACACAGCCTTCCTTCGAATAGTCCAGAACAGTCACTTCTTATTGCTCACATAATGTTATTCTTATGTGTGTGTGCAAGTGTGCACAGATGTACAGTATGTGTGTGGAGACCAGAGGACAACCTTGGGTGTCAATCCTTGGGCCACCCCTGCCCTCTTTAGTGCAGGATCTCTCACTGGCCTGGAACCGACAGATTAGGCTAGACTGGCTGGTCAGGAAGCCTCAGGGATCTACCTGGATCTGGACCCACTGTTCAGGTTACTGATGGGCACTGCCTCTGAGGCACCTGGCTTTTACTTTTAGATAGGTACACAGCAAGAACTTTATACACCACTGAGCCTATTTTTCTTTAAAGACAGTATCTGTCTCTGGCCTGGAGCTTAAGTAGGGTAGGCTGGCCAGCAAACCCCCAGGCATCTCTTCCTCCTTAGCACCGGAGTCACAGACATATGCACCATGACCACATGGCTGCTGGCAACGGAGCTCAGGTCCTCATTCTGCAAGGCAAGCAAGCGCTTTACTGACTGGAACATCTTGGAAGCCCCTACAGTGTTACTCTTTACAGGAGAAGAAAGGCTGGTCAGCTGGTAGCAGTAGCAAGAGTTGATAAAGCCAACCTCCCTTTCCATGCATGCTTTTCCCTGTTCCAGCATGCATTTGGAGGGCCATTGACCAGGTTGAGGGTTCCAGGACCAACTCATGCTTGAGCACACCCCTCTGCTCCTGACAGTTTTTTTAAAAAAAATTATTGTTATTGTCCTGTGTGTGCACAGGTGCTTGTGTGCCACTTCCTGTGAAGGTTAGAGAATAAATTGCAGGACTTAGTTTTCTCTTCCATCATGTGGGGCCCCGGGATTGAACTCGGGTTGCTAGGCTTGACAGCAAGCACCTTTCCCTACTAAGCCATTTCACTGGCTTCCCTGACAGCTTCTAACATCAAACCTAGCATGTGAAGATGTTATGGTGATTGCGCAACCCCTCGAAAGTTCTTGAAAAGAAAGAAAACTGGTCTGCCTGCTCCATGAGCACATCTGAAAACAAAAAGTATATCTGTCATGGCTAGTGACAGAAAGCTTACTTTCGGAATTTATAGCCTCCTTATCATTCCTCTGCTTTATCTGTTTTCTTCACTCACAGAGGCTCTGTCTGAAGTGTGGCCAGCAGCCTGGGGGTGTGCAGGGAGCTGGAGGCAGGCCGAGGAGCACATCAGGTTCTAGCCTGGGCCTCACCCAAAAAACTGGTTCCCACCCCAGAAGGATGGCCTTCCCCGCTTCAGTCCTCTCAGCATCCTTTATTACCAGGAGGTAAAAACATGAGTGGGAGGTGAAGTGAGTAGGAGAGAGGTCTCA
This sequence comes from Peromyscus eremicus, assembly GCF_949786415.1. NCBI lineage: Eukaryota > Metazoa > Chordata > Mammalia > Rodentia > Cricetidae > Peromyscus > Peromyscus eremicus. Next base: position 47,939,854 of record NC_081420.1, on the reverse strand, counting down.
GGAAGTCACTCACTAAAGCCCTTGGTGGTGCCACTCTGTGGACACGGCCACTGGGCAGCGTCAACTACACAACACCATCTCCAGAGTCTGAATTTGGGTTTAAAGATCATAGGCTTGGAAAGTTGTGGGGATGTGACCTTTGCTGTAAGATGACACATTACTACACATGATGTCACTGAGCAGTGACTGTAGGAAAGTAAGAAATTTGAACAGAGGCGGGGTGGGGAGATGTCTCAGCTGATAAAGTACTCGCCATGTTAGCCTACGTACCAGGTCAGCCAGGGCTACATAGCATGACTCTGCTTAAATATAAATAAAATAGAGGCCCAGGGGGATGGCTCTGTGGCTAAAGCATTTGCCAAACAAGTGTGAGGACTTAAGTTCAGACTCTCCATCCAAACCCTCTGTAAATGCTGTGTGAATGTGATAGCCCAACTGCTATTCCAGCCGCAGAAGGTAGAGACAGGATTCACAGAGCAAGCTTCCTGGACAGATCACCCAGCTCAGTGAATAAGGTGGGAACGCAACACTGGAATCCGTATGCATTGATATATGAGAAGATTTCAAACTGCCTGTTAAAATCACAAGCTATGGCAGGCATGGTGGCACACATCTTTAATCCCAGCACCCAGGAGGCAGAGGCAGGTGGATCTCTGTGAGTTCCAGGCCATCTTGGTCTACAGAGTGAATTCCAGGACTGCCAGGACTACATAGAAAGACCCTGTCTAAGAAATTGAAAAGAAAATGATAAACTTTAGGTACCAGGGTTATTTTCTATGAAACATATTTAGCCCCCGCCCCCCAATACCTTAACTACTTCTCACATCTCATGTGATATTCTACCTGGAAGGACAAACTTTGAAATGTCTTGAGGAAGAAAGAGAGAAACTTGAGAACCAAGAAATCATCAGGCATGGGGGAGGACTAGATCATTGATCATGACCTGATACCTATCAAGTGACAGATAAGCCCTGGGTACACAGTAGGCACTGGATGAATGACAGTTATTGTAATGACAAGGAACTAGCCCTTCCTCCAATGACACGTTCTCTCTGGAAATTAAAAAACTAGAGGCTGGCAACATGGCTCAGCAGTTACGAGTATTCACAGCCTCCTGGAACTCTAGCTCCTGGGGCGCTCATGCCCTTTTCTGTCTCCGTGGGCGCTTGCATTCACATGCCACACACATACACATAATTAAAGATAAAAAATAAATAATATTTTAAAAAAGAAATTAAGTATGTATTTGCCAAATAGGTGCAGAAATGAGGATTCTGTTTCCCCGGGAAGGAGGTCCAAGCATGTGTCACTTTCAGCTGCATTTCAGACGCAGCAGGGAGGATTCAGGGAGGAAGGAGGAAGCCAGGAAGAACATGTTGTGAGAAAACAGTACAGACTTGGTCTCCAACTAAAAAAAAATTGTGGGTCAATTCTAGATTTGGAAAGAGAGGAGATGATTGAAAAAATATTCAGTCCTCCCTAAAAATTCACTTAGATGCTTTAATAACTCTTATCCTATTTGTCACTTCTAAACAAGGGGATGGAGGTGTAGCTCAGAGGGTAGAGCCCGTGGTACTGAGCTTGTGCATCAGGCTTGAAGGCCTGGATTCAGTTCCTGGCATCGCATAAACTGGTGCACGCCTGTCAACCCCAGCACTCAGGAGGTAGAGATAGGTGGACCGGAGATGGGTATGGTATTCTCAGCCACACAGCTTGCTCCAGACCGGCTCGCACCACGGAGACCCAGAAAGAAAAAAAAAAGGGAGCTAGCATTGCTAGGGAGAAGGCCCCCTGTGGCCAGGCAGATTGTCTGTTGCACAGATGTGTGCTAAGCTCTCGTCTCCCTCTGCGAACACAGGTAATGAAGGACATTGGTCTCAAAAGTGGCTTCGAGGATTAAAGACATCATCCATTAAAGCCTCCTTCTAACACACAGTTAGCGTGGCCCAGGGGACAGCTGTGGGTGTGGGACAATGGCTCTCGAGAAGCAACTGTTCCTCAACTTCATTTGGGGTGGAGCCCACTGATCCCCTCGAACCCCTGAGGGAAATCCTCCTCACATCTGGGCCAGCCACCCAAGTCTGACTGTAGTTAGTGTGGAGTGGTAGCAGGACATGGGAGTTTTCACAGCTCTCTCGGAGACTTCAGATGCACAGCTGTGGTGGAAACCATGGTCTCAAGGAGTAGCCTCAGGTCAGTGGCTGTCAGCACAAGAACTGGGTAGGGTCCTGATGGTGGCCCAAACACTAAACTTGCCAATCTACCCTTCACAGACAAAGGAGGGCCAGATCAGAGAAAACCTCTCTAAACATTTTCAGGAGGACTAGGGATGTAGCCCAGTGACAGAGCACTCGTGTAACATGAGAAGGCCCTGGGTCCCATCCCTAGTACTGCATTTGGGTGGGTGGGTGGAGACTTGGATGAAAACACACCTTGCTATGTAGTTGGTTGTGCCAAGTTAGGATGGAAATTCACTTTATCTACATGAAGGCTGTAAACAGTTCTGATAGGTTTTCCCCTCCCACAATCCCTTGCCCTCTTCTGTGTAACTTGGGCCTTTCAGAAGGGATCATAAGGAGAATGGAAGCAACCGAGAATTCACCATCAAAACTCATGCAATAGGTGAACCCCTCAGGCACTCAAAGAGACTGGGACATGCTCATGAAAGATGGTGTCCCAAATGTATGTACTGACACCAGGCTCCACAGAGGTGTTTGGGTCACAGGAATAAGGAATATCCTCTGCTGTGCCCAGAAAATATAACAAGGATGAAGAGTCACTGGGCAAGCTCTATGCTTTGGTTCCCCAAGCATAGGCTATTGTTTGAAAATGAAGTACAGTTGGGGCTGGAGAGATAGCTCAATCAGTAAAGCACTCACTCTGCAAGCCCAGGCCTCCAAATGTGGGCCTCAGCACCTACAAAAGAAAGCCACGTGTGCCAGGTGCTGGTGGCACACGCCTTTAATCCGAGCACTCAGGAGGCAGAGCCAGGCGGCTGTCTGTGAGTTGAAGGTCACCCTGGTCTACAGAGTGAGTTCCAGGAAAGGCACAAAGCTACACAGAGAAACCCTGTCTCAAAAAACCAAAAGAAAAAAAAAAAAAAGCCAGGTGTGGTAACATGCATCTGTGGTCCCAGTGCTGGGAAGGCAGAGGGAGGAGATCCCTGGCCAGCAAGCTTAGCCTTATTAGAGACCTCCAGGTCCTGGTGAGAGTTTGTCTCAAAAACTGAGGTGCACACACACATACACACACATGCACACACACATAATTATAATCAACAGGATGAAAATTAACTGCTGATCGTCAAATAGTTATAAAGCCATATGCATAACACACAATTATAATCAACAGGATGAAAATTAACTGCTGATCGTCAAATAGCTATAAAGCCACATGCATAACACACGTTAATGATGCACACATTCGCTGACTAACTTTCACGCGTCTGCCCAGTGCTCGCCGATGCCGGTACCTTAGTCAATCCTTTACCTGAAAGGGGATCTCCAGTGCTGTCTACAAAGTCGTTTTCTTCTCCCTATAAAACAAAAATCGACCCTCATCAAAGTCATGGCCACAGGTAAATGTCAAGTTTTCCACCTTAGTTAAATTTCTACCAGCTAAGTGGGAGGGCCTGACTGAAGCTCATGGGTAGTTCCTCAGGGGTGGTGAGCTTTGAGAACTGACCTAGAATGTGGAACAAGCCCAGGACGCAGCTGCTCCAGGAGACACTGGACAGAGGTGAAGCAGACCAGGGTCCCATTTCAAACATCTGAAGGCATGTAACCATGGGAGCATGTACGTAACCATGGGAGCATGCATGCAACCATGGGAGCATGCATGTAACCATGGGAGCATGCATGTAACCATGGGAGCATGCAAACATTGTTTCATTTTATCCTTATCACAAACTCTTTGTTTTGTTTTCATTCTGCCTTGGATTAGACCTGCCAGTCTAGGCTAAAATTCTTTGTGTGTGTGTGTGTGTGTGTGTGTGTGTGTGTGTGTGTGTGTGTGTGATGTGTTTGCACACGCATGTGGACACCAGGGGTTGATGTTAGTGTCTCCCACCACCCCTCTACATCTTTCTTATCTTTTGAACAGTGTCTCTTACCTCTAGCTAGACTGGCTGGTCAGTGAACTTCAGAGTCTGCCTGTCTCTCTACTCTGTCCCCAGTCAGTGTCAAGGTTACAGTTGTATCAACCACATCCAGCTTTCACGTGGGTGTAGGGATCTGAACTCAGGTTCAGTGTTTGCTCAGCGGGCATTTGACCTAATCAAGGATCCGTTTCCCCAGCACCCACTCCAGGCCACAATTCTTTACCTTACCTGTGTATTTTTTTAAATTCATTTTTATGTGTATTTTGTGTGCATGTATGACTGTGCACCACATGGGCGCCTGGTGCCTGCAAAGCCGGAAGAGGGCATCGAATCCCACAGAAATGGGGTGACAGATAGTTATGAGCCACCATGTAGGTACAGGGAATTAAACCCAAGTTTTCTGCAAGTGCAGCCAGTACTCAACCCCTGAGCCTCTCATCTCTGAAGCCTCTCTATGGATTTCTTTCAAGTTTTATTGCAGAGCAGCTAAAACCAACTGTGAAAGAGCAATGGCAAGCCCTGGATGAGCAGACAGGCCCTGCCTGTCTGACTGGGCTTCTGTCTCTACCTCCAGGGTCATGCTGTTTTAGGATGACAGTGGTCTTCTCTATGGTCTTCTTGGAGGGAGGACCATGTGCTGTCCACAAGGCTGCCAGGGAGGACCAGTCCCAGCCCACTTTGCCTTTGGGAGCTGCGTCTTTGTACACCTGCAGCCTCTCCCATCATCCACAGTTGCCCCTCCATCCATCATGGGAGTGGGATCTGAAGTTCTGACTTTGTCGCTCCAGACAGACATTACCTACACTGGCCTCCGATGTACATGAAGGTTCTGTTGGATTCACACAGCTCCACGGGGCTTTTAATTACCAGGTGTCTGAACTTTGTTTGTAAAGAAGCACTAACTTGGCCAGGCACGGTAGCACACACCCATAATCCTAGCACTCAGGAGGCAGAGGCAGAAGGATTACAAGTTCAAGGCCAAAGTGGCCCTTACAACAACACACTGTCTTAGGAACAACAAAACGCGCTAACCCCTGCTGTCATTGTGTTTAGTACACTTTAAGCATTTGCTACTTTTCTCTTAATCCTCTAAAAAGCCTTTCTCCTTGCCCTGAACTCGCCAACCCCAGTTCTCTGCAGTGTATATATGTCCACTAATCCCGAGACTAGCTTTCCACCCACCACAGGAGCATTCCTATCCTTACCAGCCAGACTTTCCCCCAGGAATTGAGACAATTCTTGCTTTGGTTTTTCTGCTTTCCTGCCTTCCCTGACTCTCCAGGACAGCAACAAAGCCAGCGTGCTTGGAAGCCGTGGGATTTCTGCAATGCTTTCTTCTCCCTTCTCTTTGTGTGTGTGTGTGTGTGTGTGTGTGTGTGTGTGTGTGTGTGTGTGTACTATAGGAAGCCCCTGAAGGGGCCTGAATGTCTCAGCACAGCCTCCCACAGTCACAAGGTGGAGCCCCGATAGCCCCACCCCCACAAGACTACACTCTCTGCCTTGAAGGCCTGGTGGAGACCTGCCCTTTCCTATCTGCAGAGTTTCCACAGGCCTGGGCAGGCCTGCTCACTCTTACACCAACACTGTCAACTCTGCTCACTGAATCGGAAGCGTGGGCCACAAGGACAGAACAGAAACTCCGAGTCGCAGAGACAGACAGGAATATTAAAGTTTGTAGATTTTGTGGTATAGAGGTCTCTGATAAAACACAGTGTTTCCCAGAAGTCAAAACTGTGTTGCCTGGCTCATTCTGTTTGATTTATCATCATCTAGAGAATAACAGGCCAATATCAGCTGGTCAGAGTCACCCTCAGGATGTGGGCAGGGTGCACGACTCAGAATCACTGTGAAATGGTTGAAAACAGAGTGGCCAGGGTGGCCGGGTATAGTGAGTGGCCCATGCCCACAGTCCCACCACTGTGAGGACTTCTAAGAGAGTTCCAGGCTAGCACCGGCTACACAGCAAGACTTTGCCTCAAAGAATAAAATGAAACAAAAGGTAAGCCAGGACCTTTGTTTCCAGTCCTGATAACTGTGCCACTTTAACGTGAAATTCCCAACAGTGAAATCAGAAAAGACTTGATTTGTACCTTATCTGTTTATTTTGGTCTTGTTGAAACAATGCTCCTGCCTGTATTCCACAGTTGTTTACTGAGCTGTTAATGTGGAGGAGCTGCATGAAGGAACTCATATCCACAGGTCCAAGGACCTGGGCCCTTGACCTGAGTAAGGTGCAGAAGGAGAAGAATCACAGGCGTGACCAAAAGGCCAGCCCAAAGATTTCGAGCACTCAGGGAGATACCGATGGAGTCCCCCAGGAAGAGGTCTCCATAGACTGAAAATACCAGAGGGGACTGGGGATACAGCTCAGTGAGGGAATGCTTGCCTAGTATGTTCAGGCCCTGGGTTCAATCCCCAGCATCACAAAAAAGTTAAACAAAACCCAAAACTGGCATTGGTGGTTCACAGCTGTAATCCCAGTACTTGGGGAGCAGAGGCAGGAAGATTTGCTGATTGTAGACATCTGTCTAGTCTACAGTGAAAACTTAACACACACAAACACAAACTGGGTGAGGTGGTGCATACCTCTAGAACCCCAGCACTTGGGAGCTGGAGGCAGGAGGGTCAGGAGCGCAAAGCCAGCCTAGGCTACAGGAGACCTTGTTTGAGAGGGTTCTAGAGGGAGCAAGGCAAGGAAGTGGAGGGTGGGGGAATGTAGCCTAGTTGGCAGAGTGCTTGTCTAGCATGTGTGAAGCTCTGGGTTCCATCCCCAGCACACATAAACCCAGGAGCATGGGCACATGCTTGTAATCACGGCACCTGAGAAGTGAACGCTGGAGGAGCAGAAGTTCAAGGCCAACCTGTCTCTGAAAGACAAACCAAACAACAAAAACACAAGTAATAATACCACAAAAAACTATGAATAAGATAAAATACATCAGAGGTCATTTCCCAAACACAAAGATGGTTGAGACTGGTCCCGCTGAGGGTCTGGAAAGTGGACAGTTGCAGAACAGGGCATTTGCCTAGAGCCTACAGCAGTTGACAAGAACACAGAAAAGCAGGAAATCGCTCAGCGTCACTGGGTCTTTGACAGAGGCGAGAAGAGGAGCAAGATATCGGGAAGACGGGAATGGCTGCCGCCCTCGTAAGTGCTGGACTTTATCTATAGACAGTAGGGCTCACTGCGGGCTCTCACTGGAAGCAGGACATGTCCAATACAGTGTAAAATTAGCAGGGGAAACACCTGACTAGCTGCAGGTACAGGACACACGGAAGGCAGGGGCTGAGGCTGGGATACAGACTCTGCGTCTGGGAGGGAGGGAAGAAAACTAGAGGTGAAGAAGTCACTAGGAGATGAGCAAAGGAGGTGAGCAGAAGGTAGAGCAGGCTCTGAAGAGGTTACGGGCAAGAAGAGGTCAGGTTCACGTGCAATAGCCCCTAGAAGCCGAGAGCAACAGGAAAGACTGGTTCCTGGAAGAGACCAAAGCAAGTGTTGGAACTAGAGATGCTGAGCAGATTCTGGAAGGAGAGATGAGAAGTGGAGAGCAAGCTGGGAGGTCTCAGCCTCCTGCAGTACCCAAATCCTACACTGTGATGGCAGAGTCTGGGCCAGAGAGAAGGGAGGGGACCCTCATGGGTTGCAGGAATCCCCCGCCCTAAGCAGCGGAAGTGAAAATATCTCCTGGGTGGGTAGTGCTGCCACAGATGTGGCTAGAAATCATGGCTGGGTCTCTCTGGAATGTTCCAATATACCTAGCTCTGAAAGATTCCCACCCTGACCCCATCAGGCCTCAGCTGACACGTCACTTCCTCTTGGGGGCCTTCTCCAAATGCCCCATGTGGGTTCTGTGACCTGGGTCCTCCCACAGTATCCTGTAGTCTCACCCACAGTGCCTGGGGCATTGGGTTTGGAGTCTGTCTTCAGCACTACACCCCAGGCTGCATGGCAAGGACACTGTGTGTGTTATAGAGCAGGGGATCACTGGGGCATCAAGTGTCTGTGGAGGGAGGTAACCGTGGACACAGAATGCAGCCCATGTCTTCAAGACCATTCCACAGGTTGCCTTTCAACAGGAGTCTCCTTACTTCTCCTCCATTCCTGCCTGCTCTGGGGCCTCGACCCCGTAAGCCCCCTTGGGTCTCACCTCCATTCCTATCCACTTAGTCATTGCTGAGCACCTGAGTGCTGTGCTTTCTCTTGTGACACTTTCTCTTGTGACCCTCGAGACCAGGCCTATTGATCTTCCCCATAGCTGGAGGTAATGGGAGAGTCATTAGCCTCTCACCTGAGATCCAGCTGCTCCACCCTGCATGGCCCGAACAGCTGTATGTACTTCTGCCCCAGGACATGCTGGATCATCTAGAGTGTGGGAGCCTAACAGAGGGGGGCTCCGTCTGTGTAGCTATGAGGATGCTGTCATTTATGATGGGGTGAGACTTTTTGGTGATCAGAAGCTTTGGGGTCACCCACACTCCTGCAAGCAACCCCTCATCCATGCTCCCATAGGTAGATCCAATCACCTCACTTTACCAAACGCCTCTCAGACAGAGTCATAGCTTTGGTCAGTTGCAGGAGCCCTCTCTGGGGTGAGCAGATGTGCGTCCATGTCTCCCCAGGACAAGTTCACACCACCCCATCACTCCTGGTTGTGTGCCGGTTTGTCTGATAACTGTGGGCCCCTGGCCAATCCCTGGAGTCTCCTACCCTCTAAATCCATCTTGCTCTAACCTGCTATGCTTTGCTGGAGAAAAGAAAGCTACAAACCTCACACATTCATGTTATCTGACCTCACTGTTCCCTGCTCATCCGCAGGTCCACATTAACATAACATGATGGTTAATGCTGTGGGCTTGATAGGATCTAGACCACTCATAAGGCACGCCTCTGGGCACATCTATAAGGGATTTTCTTGATTGGGTTCTCCCTACGGTGGGCAGGACCCTCCACCTGTGGTCCAGATGGAAGGAGAATTAAGGGAACTACTTTTGCTTTTTGCCTGCTGGCTTCACATCTCATTGGCAAGTTCATCTACTGTGTTCTTGCTGCAACTGTGCATGCTGCCTCTGCTGCCACCTTTTCTGCATGAAGCCCTGGGCCTCTCCAGGAACCCTTCAGGCCTTCAGGTCCAGACTGGGACTGCTGAGGCCTCTAGCTATTGCTGAACTACCTGGACCACTTCCTGTAAACCAATCTACTAAACCCCGCCCCCCTTTGCTATGTATTCACTCTGCCAGTTCTGTTCCTCCAGAGAACCCTAACTAATACACCTGCCAACTATCCTGAGTTGTATTGGGTCCTGATGCAGACCCTCCACTCACCACTGGGTCCCTGTCCCCTTCTCTCCCCCTGCTTTATAAGGTGCAGCCTGAGTTGGTGGATTCCTCCCACCCTCAGGAGTCTTAAGACATTGCCTTAAGTCATTGTCTTCTTCACGTCAACCTCTAGAGAGATGGTGTCATTGTCTCCAAAAACTTCCCTTGCTTCTTGGGTTATGAATTTTGTGCACACTTCTGTTACAGCTCTACCATGAAGGGCGACAACTATGTCTCACTCATCTTTATATCGCTAGATCACTAGTGCTGAGCACAAAGGCTGTGTTCAAAGTAGGTTTAACTACGTGCTGAGGCTGTAATTCAGGTGGTAGAGTGCTTGCCTAGCACGCACAAGGCCCAGGGTTTGATCCCCATCCCCGAATAAAATATAAATAAAATTAATAACACATGTCTGAAAGCCCAGCACTCAGAAAGTGGAAGGAGGAGAGTCAAAAGTTTGAGGCTAGCCCAGGTTACACAGTGAATCCCAGGCAAGACAGAATATGTCTCAAAATAAAATAAAACAAAAATAAAAAAAAGTCAGCTAACTAAGAGCAGAGGCATTGGAAGGTAAGAGGCACATACGTGGAAGAGGTCCTCAGCAGAGTGGAAAGGCCTAGAGGGAAATGTCACCAAATAAAGCACGAAAGAGGAGAGTGGGCACCCAAGAAAGGAGCCTAGCTGGGTTCAGACAACTAGAAAGACAAAATGATGCGTTCAAGAAAAGAATTAAATAGACATATTTAAAAATTAAGTAACAATATGTATCTAATTTCATTCTTCTGCTGGTGGAGGTTCTGTTTTACCAATACTGTTTATTAAATAGGCTATCTCCCTCACCACTGTGTATTTTTGCCTGTCAAGAATTAGGTGGGCATAGCTTTGCTGGTTTATTTCTGGGCTCTCTATTCCGTTCCATTTGTCTGTCTCTTCTTGGGCCAATCCCAGGCTGATTTGTCACTCTGGCTCTACCGTATAATTTGAAGTCAGGTATTGTGATTCCTCCTGCTGTATTCTCACTCCTTGGGATTGCTTTGGGTATCTGTAGTCTTCTGTGGTTCCACACGAATTCTTGTGTTGTTTTTCCTAGATCTGTCAAATGTCACATCAGAAATTTGATAGGTATTGAATTAAATCTGTAGGCTAATTTTAGTAGGATAGTCATTTTCACAATATTAATTCTGACAATCCATGAGCATGGAAAGTCTACCTTCCCACCATCTAGTATCTTCGTTGATTTCTTCTTTCAGTGTCTTGACACTTTCATTGTAGAGGTCTTTTTCTTTAGTTGGGTGTATTCCTGGGTACTTTTTTTTTTTTTTTTGCTAATCTGAGTGGGATTTTTTTTTCCTAATTTCTTTCTTTGTGGCATATTGTTGCTATATATGAAGGATATTGCTTTTACTTTTTATATTGATTTTGTATCTTGCAACTTTACTGGCTCTAGTAGATTTTATAGGGTCATTGAAGTGATGTCATGCCACCTGTAGGTAGGGATAGTTTGACTTCTTCATTTCCCATTTTTATTCTCTTTATACCTCTCTCTTGTGTAGTTGCTATAGCTAAGATGTTGAGTACTATATTAAATAAGAGTTGGGAGAGTGGACGTCTTGGTCCTGGTTTTAAAGGAAATGCTCTTAGTTTGTCTCCATTTACTATAATGTTGTCTGTATATGTAAAGACCAACATCTCAGGAGCTATGTGTTCAAATCCCAGACAGATCAAAGATGGCACAAAGGTGGGCAGGGATTAAACTGAGGCCAGGCGCAGGGATCTCTTCACTGTGGATGAAAAACTAAATACAGAAGAACACAAATTTGAAAGATGAGAACCAACTAAAGATTTGTGTACACTTAGCTCTTTCTTCTCCTCAGTGGTTTTTCTCTGCGATGACATAGGCCTTCCACAGCTGGAGTTGAAGTGTGGGTCAAAACCCTTAGCTGTTGCTAGAGGGAGGCCAGGGTGCTGAGTGTATTTCCGAGTGTAATTCCAAACTCACGCTACAGGTACAGAGATTAAAAGATCTTGGGTTTTCCCTTTGTATATGGAATAGAGCTAGTTAATGTTCAGAAATATCACAAAATGCTTTACAGGCGATTATGGTTGGTTCCTGCAAACACAGGTAGACCACAGGACATGGAAGTTCCAGGGTGGTGGGAGCTTCTCCTTAGATCCCTTTCATTCACAAAACCCAGGCTTGTAGTACCAGTGATGTTGGGAACAGCCATGTAGTGAAGGGAGGAGCATCATACACTGGTTGGTCTGTGATTTTCCTGAGCTGTGTAATAGTGTGTGAGCCCAAGAAAGACCATTTCATTTCACATGTGGAAAAAAGTTTACATTTGGGTGATTATTTCAATGCATTTTAAATATTTTATTTAATATTTAGAACACTTCTTATATTTTAAAATTTTTTATTATAATTTTAAAAATATTTTTGGGCCGGGTGGTGGTGGTGCACACACCTTTAATCCCAGCACTCAGGAGGCAGAGCCAGGCTGATCTCTGTGAATTCGAGGCCAGCCTGGTCTACAGAGTGAGATTCAGGATAGGCACCAAAGCTACAAAGAGAAACTCTGTCTCAAAAAAAAAATCCCAAAAATATTTTTGGATTTATTTTTATTTTCATTCATACGTATGTGTGTGTGTGTGTGTGTGTGTGTGTGTGTGTGTGTGTGTATGTGTGTATACGCACTTGAGTGTAGTGCTCTTGGAGGCCAAAGGCATCAGATCCCCCAGAGCTTGAGTTATAGGCAATTGTGAGCCACTCAAAATGGGTGTTGGAAATTGAACTCAAGAGAATATACACTTTAACCACTGAGCCATCTTTCCAGCTCTATTTTTGGTGTGTGTGTGTGTGTGTGTGTGTGTGTGTGTGTGTGTGTGTGTGTGTGTAGGTACCTGAGGAGGCCAGAAGAGGGCATTGGATCCCTGGAGTTGGAATTATGGGTGGTTATGACCTGCCCAGCATAGGTGCTGGGAACGGAAACTCTTGCAAAATACTACAATTTTCTTTTAGATGTTTATTTCTGGGGAGCTTCATCACAGAGTGACATTGGGGAGCCTGGGTTTGCTGTGGCACCAATGTGAACCAAGGTTGACATTCCATTATTCCCAGTCATCAAAAACAGGGGCAGTAAGCCTCAGAATGACAAGGTAGATCCCACAGAAATGCCAGTGAGATTATCACCAAAATGCTTGACCAGGGCATTAATCTGGATCAGCGTCCGGCTATTGGAGGGCTGTGAGGGCCAGGAATGACAAGAGCATCTTTCTAACAGTGGTGAGCAAGTCCAGAAGGGTGAACAGGGGAGGTGTGGGGAGTGCCAAAAGGCAACAGAGCCTGCCCAGAGGGGCGAAGCTGGGGCAGAGAGGGGCGGAGCTGGGGTAGAGAGGGGCGGAGCTGGGGCAGAGGAAAACCTCAGAGTATGGGCTGCAGGGTTTGTTCCCAGTAAGGCCATGATCCAGGACCAGTTCACAGAGACGGGAAATCATTGCAAGGGCAGGATCTGGGACACACAACTGTGGTCTAGAAAAAGTAAGCTGGTGTTCTGAGGGAGTTAAATGCCAGAGGGAGATAGAATCAGATGGCTATCGGTTTGGGACAGGATTGTCTCTGCTTATCAAAAGATGGAAAGAGAAATTCTATTATTCTTTTTTTTTTTTTTTTTTTTTTTCTGAGACAGGGTTTCTCTGTGTAGCCCTGGCTGTCCTGGAACTCACTTTGTAAACTAGGCTGGCCTGAAACTCACAGAGACCTGCCTGCCTCTGCCTCCCAAGTGCTGGGATTTAAAGGTGTGCCCCACTACCTCCTGGCCTGTTATTCACTTTTAGTTGATTTTTTTAAACAAAGATTTATTTTCATTTTTTTTATTTACATGTATGTGCATGTGTGTCTGTGAATGTATGTCTCATGTGTATGCCCACAGAAACCAGAAGAGATCATAGGATCCCCTGTAATTGGAGTTACAGACAGTTGTGAACTGCCATGTAAGTGCTGAGAACTGAACTCAGGTCCTCTGGAAGAGCAGCCAGTGCTCTTAACCACTGGGCCATCTCTTTAGCCTCTATATCTTTTCTTGTTTTTTTAAAGACAAGGTCTCATGTAGCTTAGGCTAGCCTTGAAGTGACTATGTAGCTGAGGATGACCTTGAACTGAATATCCTGCCTTTACCTCCCAAGTGCTAGGATTTCAGATGTAAACCATTACATCAGGCTTGAGTAGTTTTATTTATTTGTTTTTTAAAAGTTTTAATAATATATCTATTTGTGTATGTGTCTATGTGTACCTGTGTGTGTTTGTATGTACATACATGTCATTGTATGAGTGTGGAGGTCAGAGGACAATGTCTGGGTCCTCTCCTTCTACCATGTGGGTCCCAGGGATTGATCTCAGGTCATCAGGCTTGGCAGCAAATGTCTGACCTACTGAGCCATCCTGCCATCCCAGCTCAAGTATTTTTAACATCAGATGTCTATTCAAAGGTAGCATCTTCAATCTGACATGAACTGTTTGTCGGCCATAAACAACTGAGGCAGGGGGATGGCGAGACACGTACAGAACACCAAGCAGGTGATTCCCACCCCCCTGAAATTCATTCTCTCTTCCAAGATGCCCAGACAACTGTGTGTCAAGAGACCTTTTTGGCCTGGCTTAAGGAAACGGGTGGTCTATTTGGAGTGGCAGGCTACAGCAGAAGTTTCTCTTTTAGAGTTTAAAAATACCACGTATGTATTCTAAGGAAATCTGCAGTCTTAGCTGGTAGCGCTGGTTCCTTGTCCTATAAACTTCACACCAGGGGTAAAGTAAGAAATTGCCAAGTAAACCAGAGCGATCTGATTTTTCCCTCAGAGAAAAAAGCTCAAGGATCCGCCAATCTATGAAACAGATCTTGTTGGAGCTTGAAAGGATTGTTGCGTGTCCAGAACTGCAGGCAGGGGCCTGCCGGGCTGACGAACGACAGATAGCATCTGCAGCCTTGCTGGTCCCCGCCATGCCCTGTTATTACCATGCACTTAATGGCTTCGGATCTGCATAGCTCCTGGTGAGCCCATTGCCTGCCAAGACAGCTAGGCTGCTGGTTAGAATTCTACCCAGGGCCTCCCAGTCCAGTGCAAAGAAAGGAGCAGCCCCTGAGGGAGGGTTCCGGTCTGAAATGTCGCCTCCACGCTCACGTATTTGAACACTTGGTCCCCAGAAGCTGGTACTGTTTGGGGAGGTCATGAAATCTCTGGGATGTGAGGCCTCACTTGGAGGACTTAGGTCACTCAGGGCGGGCCTTTGTACACCCACCTCTGCTGCTAGCTCTCTGCTTTCTGATCCACCACGGTGTGCGGAGCAGCCACCATATGCTCCCACCACAAGGATGTCCCCCCGTGCCCTCCCCACCATGAGGGACTGTATCTCTGAAACTGTGAGTCCAAACAAATTCTTCCTCTCTTAAGATGTTTCTGTTGGGTTTTTAGTCACAACAAGAAAGGAAACTCATACACCCTGCATTTACCAGGTGAGTTCTGGTAGCATCTACCCAGGCCGTTCTTTCAGCCCAGTGCCCTTCAGACCCGGAGGAAAAGCCTACAGTCTCTCTAGGTTTATTGGACTGGTACACCAACTGCTCCCAACAGTCCCTCTGGGGGAAGCATGGGAATGGCCAAGACAAGCAGGACGGCCATCTCTCTAAAGAGCTCAGGTCAATCACAGGGCATTGCTAACTTTTTTGGTCAAATCTACAAATCTACAAAAAAACAGGTGATGCTTTCTTATATATGTATATGTGTCTAAAAATAATGTACAATCTAAACAATCTAAACAAAATTAAATTCTCATTTATTAGAAATTATTTACTACATAGATATCAGTGGAATGATTTGCTGGATAGTCTATTTTTCTATTCTGTTAACTGTATTTTCATGATTAGTAGAAAAGCTGGTAAAGATCTGATAAATCCATAGGGCCTTCAAACATAGGTCATCATGTAGAATTTGCAAAACATACTGGGCTATATAGCCAGGTCTTTAAGAAATCAGGCCACTCACAGGGTGTAGAGGGGATGCCTAAAGGGATGCCTCAGTGCATGGTGCCTGCCATCTGTGAAAAACTGAGGAATAATAATGACTGATACAGGCTGCCAGCTCTCCCCAAGCTGACCTACAGAGTCAACTCGATCCCAGGCAAAGTCCCAGCAAACTATTTTTGAATATTGACAAATAGATTCTAAAATTGATACAGAAAGTAGATTCCCTCCAATCTAGAATAGTCAGTTGGAGGAAAGCAGTGGGCTCTAATTGCCTAACTTTAAAACACACTATAAAGCTACAGTTATCAAGACAGTGTGGTATGGCTAGGAATCTAGTCAGATATCGCCAGGTTTCAAAGTTGTAGTCAGTAACTTGTACCAGGAAACTGCAGGACTCAGATTATTAGCCAGAAGAATAGGATTTGAATACTAACTCTGGACCTGAGTAAAGACTTGATGTTCTAAAATGTCAAGAGAATTATAGGAGCTGTGCCCTGACCTCCTGAAGGAGACAAGATCTCATGTAGTTCAGGTTGTCCTCAAACTCACTTTGCAGCTGAGAGCAATCTTGAGCTTCCTGGTCCTCCTGCCTCCATCTCCCAAGTGCTGGGATTGCAGCTATCTGCCACTGTGCTGGTTTTCATGTGGTTCTGGGGACAGCACCCAGGGATTTCTTCATGGCAGGCAAGTGCTTTACCAATGGAATCCCATCCCCAGGCCAAGATTATTGTCTTGGAGGATTTCAGGTAAAGAGCAAAGAGGTGCCACTGTCCTCTTCCTTAAGGAAGAGAGGCAGGTAACAGGACACACGTGTTGTGAAGGAAGTAAGGGAAGATTGGGGGTGCGGAGGTGCAGGGTGTTGGGGAGAAGGAAGGAATATCAAGAAAAACAAATCATGTCTTAAAATGCCTTCCTAATCCTATCATTTTGAATATTAACTAAGAAAGGAAACAAAGTATTAATCCAAATGGCCTGCCAAACACCTAGACAGGTAGATGCCCTCTAGGAAAGCTGTATGTTCTAGAGGTTTTTAAGTAAGATCATAATGTCTACCTCAACATGTAGGTTAGCACAGTGGTCTCCCTGGCCATGTTCTCTGTCACACTGTAAGAACATTTTCCTATTCAGTGGTCCCTGCAGACTTCATTAAACATAATGTCTGTTCTGCTAAAGGCCCTGTCGAAAAGGGGGAGAAGATAACCCACACACTAGGGGAGAATTATTTGCAAAAGATACTTTGAATAATGAACTACCTAAAATATGCAGAGAACCCTTAAAACCAACCAAAGGGACACAAAGGACCAATTTAAAACCAGGCAAAACCAGGCTAGACAAACGGCTCACTGGTTAAAAGCCCCAGCTGCTCTGGCAGTGAACCACGTGGAGCAGTTCAGAACTGTAACTCCAGACCCAGGGAATCCTCCGCTGTCTTCTGGCCTCTGTAGGGACCAGGTATGTTTGTGGTACCCTTACATACACGTAGGCAGCACACACATGAAATAAAAATATGTCAATACATCTTTAAACTAGAAACAAAATCCCCAAGCACTCCTTATAAATAAAATATACAGATAGAAAATTAGCATATTAAAAGACACGCCATCCACATCACCTGCCATCACAGAAATGCAAATTGAAACAGCCACTATACACCTATTAGAATAGCCAAAACAATCAAACCACAGAGAGCACTGAATGCTGGAGAGAATGTGGTACAACCGGACTTTATCGGCTTCTGGTGAGAACTCAGAATGGAGCCGTCACTCATGAAGCCACACTGTGGCACTGGCTTCTGACAAAACTGAACTTTCTCACTGTGCGAGCCTCAGGCATGCTCCTGGACACTTAGGCATGCCCAAACCTGCACACGGCTGCTTAGAGCTGTTTTTTTTAGCTAAGTGCCAGAACGTTGAGGCAACCATCGTGAGACATCATAAGACCCTCACTCTGCAATGACAAATTCAAGACACTGGAGACCATGAAGCCGTTTTTATTTTCCAGTTCTGTAGAAACTGACATTGGCCTAGAGGAAAGGCAAAAATGGTTAGCACCACTGACTCAGGGCACGCAATGGTGTTTAAAGTCCCTGACCGCCAAAGCATCCCTCCTCTTTTGTCCCCTGGTCTGGTACACTAGGGAGCTACAATCTCCCTGCTCATTTAGCATACTCCTCACTAAATTTTCCACCCTTGTGGTTCAGGAGGCAAAGCTTTAATGTATATACAGAGGTTTAAAATTCCTCCCTTTTTTATTATTTTTTATTATATAGCAGGCTCCCTGTAACTTTTCAACCCAGGATAAACTGCCAACATCTGGACAAGCTGGCACCAGTGGCCAGCTAGGGGGAAACAAGGGCCCAATGCTTCCTACTTATCTGTGATTGTTTAATGAGCTCCAAACACAGCCCATATTGAAAACGGATCAAAATGATTTATTTCTTACAACCATGGTATCCCTCAGTAGGTAAAAAGAGAATCAGTGGTATATCCAGATAGTGAATTGAAATATTGCACAGCACAGAAAAGCAATGAGATACCAACCATTAAGAGACACAGAAGTTTAAATGCCTATTATTAAATGCAAGAAGCCCTATGGTGTGATCCCAACTCTGTGACATTCTGGAAACAGCAAAACTATAGAAATGGTGAAAAGATCAGAAATTGTCAGGGGCTGGGGGAGAGAGGAAGGGGTGAGCAGCTGAGCACAGAGGATTTTTAGCGCAGTGAAACGACCCTGGGTGATTCCGTCATAGCAGGTGCACGGCATTAACTGTTTGGCCAAAGCCACAGAATGCACACCACCCACAATGAGACTTAACAAACACACTGGCCTGCGGTGGAGAGTGTCTCAATGTGGGCACACCGGCAGAAACAACTGTGCCACCGTGGTAGAGGATGTTGGCAACGTGGGAGGCTGGGGGGGGGGAGGTGCTAGGTGGGAAATCTCCATAGCTCCACCCCGATTCTCCTGTGGACCTAAAATCACTCTGGTAAATAAATGATTCAATTCTAGAAAAAGAATTGATCATGTTTTTTTTTTCCCTAGGGAATGGAAAAAATGTCAGTTAGCTAATCCACCAATTAGACCCTCTGTTCTCAGAGTGTAGGAGGTCTCAAAGTCATCAGTTCCTGTAACACTCCCTTGTCCCACTGCCACTTCCCTATGAACGGTGGCCCCGCTGGCGCCCAAACTCTAACACACATCTTCAGCCCACCTTAACTCAACCTTTAGTCCCTCACCTGACAGGTCCTTTTCCATCTCATCTCTTCCTCCAAACGTGGTTTTGCTTTTAAAGCATTGCTAAACAAAACTTGCTAGGACTCAATTTGGTGTGTGACGGCACGGCATGAATCAGCCTGTCTTAAAGGTATGCTTTCTGAGACACTTAATGCTCTCACTGTAGCTTAGCAGATTGAACTGTAAGCAACATTGCCGGTGAGCATTGAGAAATGAGCAGATGTGAATCTGATAGGGCCAGGCACTCCCCAGCTTATTTTTTGAGACAGGGTCTCTCACTGAACCTGGAGCTTCCCGATCCACATTGCTTCTGCCCCCCAGAACCCGGACTGTGGGCACACACTTCTGTGCTTGGCTTTCTACATGGGTGCTGGGATCTGAACTCAGGTCCTCATGCCTGACAAGCACTTTCCTGACCAAGTCATCTCCCCAGCCCCTGTTTTTTGTTGATAAAAGGTTTAAGATTTCAAAGCTTAGATCGTATGAACCAAACAAGGAGAACAAAGAAATGGCTGAGAACTGCTACAATTCCACTCTTCATTTTTACACACTCACCCTCGCGGAGCTTTACTGAGTGTGTGTGGAGGTCAGAGCCTGAAATTCAGTGTCTCCCCACCGTCACCCTCCACCATATATAACAAAGACCTCATGTGCGCTCAGGGCTTCCACTAGTCCATCTAGCCAGCTTACTCCTGGGACCTCCTGTTCCTGCCTCCCTCCAGCTGGGATTATAGGCAGGCCGCCACACCCGCCTGGCCTGCGTTTATATGGGTGCTGGGATCTGAACTCAGGTCCTTGTGCTTGCACAGCTGGCATCTTCCCAGATCAAGTTTTGTCTTTAGAGAAGGGTCTCACATAGCACAGTCTGGTCTCGAAGCCATGATCCTTGCGTCTCTGCCTTCTAAATGGAGGGCTTACAGGCATGCGCTGCTACACACACCCTCATTTTTATTTTTAAAGCTCTTTCAGATCATTCTTATAAAAGATCTGGGTATTTGCAGTTTAACAAACAGTTAATATTATTCTTACCTGATGTTGATCATCAGAATTTGGTGGGCAGCTGGAACTGACTGTATCACACTCCTTGGCTGGGGGGCAAAAAGAACAATATACAGCTTGATAAAGAAAGCACACACTCCAGTCTAAGACCTAAAATTAAAACTCAGAATTAAATGCTGCCTTGACATCTGGTAAAAATTGGGATGGATCTGCAAGAGGACAAGTTCAGGTTCCAACTCTTCTCTCCAGCTACACAATGTTCTTCTTAGGGGGAGGGGATTAAGCATGACTTTGCTGATTTTTGAAGAAGCAGGATTCCTTTCACTGCCAACAAATAGAATTATTCAAACAAGGCAATAGTCTTTCCAGGGGAACCAGACACCCGACCCTGTAGATCCCACAGAACTTGCCCCTCACAGCCTGTATGTACTCCCTCAGTTGTCCCATGTTCCTAAGTGCAACCTGGTGTGGCTCTGTACACTGTGAGGTGTCCTTGTTTCCCAGGCTATAGATATTGTGACTCCATAGCTGCACCCCATTTCATCTGGCCAGGGCCAGGCACCATGTGTTTGGCCAGCCCAATCACCTTTAGGGGAGCATCAACAGGATATAGAGAAGGTGAACAAAACTACTTCCTGATCAATAGAGTGGCCAGGCCATGGTCAATGACATTTGGTGAGAATAAATTATAT
Source organism: Peromyscus eremicus (assembly GCF_949786415.1). Lineage (NCBI taxonomy): Eukaryota > Metazoa > Chordata > Mammalia > Rodentia > Cricetidae > Peromyscus > Peromyscus eremicus. The sequence continues at coordinate 47,919,494 of NC_081420.1, read as the reverse complement.
GTCCTTGGTTAATGACCTTCATTGGTGATGGCTGCCTGGGGTGGACTTGAACTTATCCTGTGTGGCTCAATGAGGCCATCTCTTGTCCCAGAATGAAAACTATTGTTAGGTGGCTAGAGAGGAGGGTGGCTGGCAGGTTAGTCTCTGGACACCCACTTGTCCTAGCAGTGAGAGCATTGTACCCTGGCTGAGTGCCCCTTGGGTTCCACCGGCCAAGTGGATCCTTTGGTGCTTCGTGTGCATGGTGACTACATGGGCCACCTGTGCTTGGGTCTGTTCTAAACATGATCTGTGAATGTATGGCAGCAGCACAGATGAAGTGTGGTTTTTATGGGGCTTACAGAAGAGAAGGGACTCTCCACCCAGGGAGAATCCTGTTTGGCACCTTGGTTGATGTGATTCAGGGTAGTGACCTGCCTGCCCCTCCACTGCTGTTCCCCTTACCACTGTCTATCTTTCCCTTGACCTCTAAGGGCATTGAAGTGGCAGGCAGGGCAGGCTGATGCCCCGGTGCTGTTCAGAACAGAGAGGAGGCAAGCACTGGGCACTACTGCTCTCCCAGCCAGTGAACCTGACTTTGCTCGTCATGGCTGCTTCCCATACCCAAAGAGCAAATCTTGCCATCAGGGAGTTGGATGGCCCCACCCAGGCTGCAAACAAGAGCACTCAACTGGATGGAGTCCAGACCCCCAAGAGATCCATGACTAGTCTGGAGGAAAGACCGTCAAGGACTTGTTTAATTTGAGCATTCCTGACAGCAGGCTACGTGCGTGATGCTGAAGTTGTAAAATGAACATTCCAGAGGCTGGGAGGAAGTGGCTCAGCAGCAGAGTGTTTGCCTAGCATGCACAAGGGTCTGGGTTTGATCTCCAGCACCACAATAAAAAAAATAATCAAATGACGTGTATATTCTGGGTGCTTAAAATAACAGCTAAGTTCAAATTTCCTGGGCTGGGGATGTATCTCAACATTAAAGCACTTCCCTAGCATACATGAATGCTCAGATTCATAAAAAAAAATCAACAAAATCAATCTATATCACTTTTCTTTGCATTTTAAATTTTTTAAACTATTTTACTTCATTTAGATTTATGTGTATGTGCCTCTGTGTGTATGTGTGGTTGCCCTCACAGGCCAGAAGAGGGCGTTGGATTCCCAGGAGTTACAGGTAGTATGTGGGTCCCAGGAGCCAAACTCAGGTCCTCTGGAAGAGCAGTAAGTATTCCTAAGCACTGAGCATCTTCAATTTACTCTGACATTTTTGAACAGTAGAAGAGAGGCACTCCAAAGAAAATGGTAAGGTTTTTGTATATTGGATTTTTCAGGACTGCGGGTTGAACTAAGGTCCTCACACATACTTAGCAGATATTCTACCATTGAGCTTGTCTCTGGGCTCCGTTTTTACTCTGTTTGGTGACAGGGTCTTACAAGTTGCCTAGGATAGCCTCATTCTGTAGCCCAGGCAGGCCCTGAACTCCCCATCCTCCTGCCTCAGCCTTCCTCCCAGTAACAGGCCTGTACCACCAGGCCAGCCAAAGATGAATCGTTTCCTTGATATACATGAGGGCTTGTCTGTGTACGGTTGTCTTCTGCTGTGAATACTCACTGAAAAACCGGGACTGTTTTTTCCCAAACACGTTTGCAAATGTCACAGGAATACACATCCTCTTCAGGATGTTCAAGTTAGCAGTTTCTGGGAGAAGTCAGGAGATGTGTGATGGAAATGTAGTAAGTCCCTGTAATGAAGCTGAACAGCTTCATCATCAACTTGACTGAATTATAATCACCATGGAAACACACCTCTAAGTGTGTTGATGAGAATTTGTCTAGAAAAGTCTGAGGAGGGAAGAACAGCCCTGAATGTGGGCAGCACCACCCCATGCGCTGGGGTCCTGGACCAAAAAGAAAGGAGAAAGGGAGCAGGTTCAGTGCCAGAATTTCTCTCTCTCTGCTTCCTGACTGCAGATGTAATGTGACCATCTGCCTCATGTCCCTGTGGAGGATTGGATCCTGAAACTTTAAACAAAATATGTCCTTCCTTAAGCTGTTTTTTTTTTTTGGGGGGGGGGTGTCAAGGATTTGGTCTCAGTAACAAGGAAAGTAACTAATCCATGGATCATAGAGGAGTTCTGGAGAAGAATCCCAGCAGAATGTCCCCAGAAACCCCCGCACCTAGGGACAGGGACTGACTTGGAAGAAGCTAGGCCTTTGCCCATGATGAGAAAGTAGGTGTGATAAATCATAGGCTGATCACTGAAATTACCCTAGATTTCCACATGACTTGCAGCAAAACCACATCATTCAAAAGCACTCGAGCTTGGCCCGCATTAAAGAACAGCTCTAAGCTGCGCACCAATAATGTAGGACTCTAGTGACAGAAGAACAGATGCTCGGAAGCTTGCCTAACCTATTTAAGAAAATGAGTCTGGAGGCCGTTTCCACCATAGGGAAATTGTTAGAGCTAATTACCCATGACTACTATATTAAGTAAACTAGACACCCCCAATTCACTGGGATGCTGGAATTCTAGCTGATACTTAATTAGACTGCAGTTTATTTTTAGGTCCACGAATTAGTCTCTTAAATTATTTTATATGAATTTTATATTCCTAAAAATAACTTTCTAAAAATTTATTTATTTATGTACTTATTTATATGTCTATGGAGACCCAAGGTCAATGTGAGGTATCTTCTTTCCACCTCATTGCTTTTGAGACGGGGTCTCTCACTAAACCTAGAGCTCAACGTTTCAACGAGGCTGGCTGACCATGGAGCTCCAGGGCTCCACCTCGCTCCGCCCCCTAGTGCGAGATTTGCAGACTCAAATCCCAGTGCCTGTCTTCTATGCAGAGCTGGGGATCTGAACTCTGGTCCTCACACTTGGGCAGCAGGCACTTTGTGGGCTGAACCATCTCTGCAAGCCCTTCATTAACTCTTAGTCACATATAAAGGAGCAGACTTCACTGTGGCACATTTTCATACATAGCATCATTATACTGTGCTGTTATCCCCCTTGGGCTGCCCTCCTCCTCTCCCCTCTCTTAAAGAACAAATCCCATGAGAAAACTATCGGAAACGTCTAATGGTGGATTTGTCCTCATTCGGGAAGACAAAGGAAAACACTACAGACATTAAATCGCCTTATTATTGAATTCAAATTTAAAAACTTCTAACCAAGATTCATTTACGTACAAAATGGTACATTTATTTGGAGATTTAAAAAGTATGCATTTATATTATTCCCTGTGACATAGGACAAAGGTCTGCTGCACGGATTCAAAGTCATGCCTCTTGTAAAGGTACGAGGACTTGAACCAAAGTTGTAGAAATCAGATTCTCGGAGAACCTGACCATATTTCTAGTGCAGGATCAGATTGCTAAGCCGTGACCTTTTCCTTTCAAAACAGGAAATCACATTCAGGGGCAAAAAAGAAAAGATCGTTATGACATGTATCCAAGTGTTCCCCCTTGGCCAGCCTACTTAGAAGCTTTTGACAGTCCCCAAACTGATTTCTGTGGAGTTTGGACCAGCCTTCCCTCCATCCCTCTGAGTGCTCATGCTCATTAAAACATGGTCTAAAACTTGGATCTCCTTTGTTGAATTCTCGTGTGTGTGTGTGTGTGTGTGTGTGTGTATGTGTGTGTGTGTGTGAGAGAGAGAGAGAAAGAGACAGAGACAGACAGAGACAGAGACAGAGAGACAGAGAGGGAGGGGGAGACAGACAGAAAGAGAGTATATGAATGAGTGTTCACGGGGGAGGTGTGTGTGTGTGTGTGTGTGTGTGTGTGTGTGTGTGTGTAAGGGAAAAAAGGTTAATGGAATACTGTGACATGAAATTGGGAGGGAATATGTGGGGGAAGAAAGTGACTCAGCCCGAGGGAGCAGGAGGTGTGACTGCAAGGGAGGGGAAATTAAAATATAATGACACATATGTAAGGCAACGCCATGATGAACCTCCTCACTCTGTAGGCTAAGTTTAAAATTGAATCAAGTAAGCTAGAAAAGAGGAGCTCTAGATGAGGGTCCGTTTAACTGTGGAGAAGGTGCAGGGGAAGGGAGCTTGCTGGAAATCTCCCAAGCACAGCCATGGTTTACACTCAAGCCAGGGTTCCCGGATCCCACGGTCACTCCAGGAACACGCACAGTATAGAAGAAGACTGACACATTAATGACGTCACTCTAAGGGACAGGGGTGTCTGGGGCCAGGGAGGGGACAGAGCAGTGCCTTGGCTGAAACCTGGATTTATCCACTGATGGCCTTGGTGGGACTCTCTCCCCCATTCCCACCACATATCAGGGGACATATCAGGAAACCCATCTGGGCAGGGGCTCTACAGGCCACAGGGACCAGACAGCCAGGTGCCCTGCCATCTCTAGAGCTGGGATGATCTGATTGTCCCTTCTCCTCATCTCTGGGTTGTCCACAGGGTACAAGGTCAATGTTGTGATATAACAAGTAGCATGATGGCTTTGCAGACACCCCACAGGGCCATGGACAGCTAGGATCTGACTATTTTCGATCCTTACCTTGTTTGAACTTGAGGCTGTGGGTCATAAAAGATAACTCTGGGGCCTGACAAGAATCCCTTGCTGTTTGTCTGGCCGGAAAAACACTGCTGGGTGTCAATGAAATCTACTCCAAGCCTTCCCCAGCCAGAGCTCAGGGCTCACTCACATTCCCCCTTCTTCTTGATGATAACCATTGGCTCAGGGATGGGCATGTGACCCATACTGTATGCATCATGGCTCTGGGTAGGCTCCCTGCCTGTCACCATCTTGAACAGCATGGTGGGGTGCTGGTGGTTCTCAGCCCCTCTTTCCTTCCTCAACAGGAAGTGTCACCCAAGAGCAAGAGCAGCACAGAGGACAGCAGAGCCACAAGGTTCTGAGCTGAGGCAAGAGCACCCTTAAATGTGTGGATGCGAAGCCCCTTGAGACCCCGAGCTAACAGTCTTTTCCTTCCTTCTTGTCTTCTCTCTCTCTGTCTTTTGGTTTTTTGAAACAGAGTCTCGCTCTATAGCTCAGGCTGGCCTAGAACTTACTGTGTAGCCCAGGCTAGCCTTAAACTCCCAGCAATCTTCCTGTCTCGGCCTTCCAAACGCTAGGATTATAAGCATGAGCCACCACACCCAGCTCTTCCCCTCCTTCTTAAACAAATTTGAGTCAGTTCTGTTCCTTGAACACAGAACCTAGCTGGCTTTCTTTCATCCCTGGTGAAATGCAATTTATAATCTGGTATCAAATGATTGACACATTTTAATAAGAAAATTCATTTCTGAGGACAATTGTGGCAGTTTCGAGCTAAGTTGCTGGTCTGTTTCTGTTTTACCACCTTCAATGAGGCAAACTGTATTTTGAGTAGTGCTTTGTTCCAGATACTCAATTACTCACAGGCTGAAGTCCTTACGTTAACTGTTCTTACCTTTAGGGAGGCCGGTGTCTTGAATGGGATACTTGTCTGACTGCAGAAACGGACAAAAGCGGAGAGTTATTTTTAAATGTCAGTTCTGAGATCAAAGTGAAAAGAGAGCTTTGTGTTGGGTTTCAGTTTGAAACCTCGGAAGAAGGCTGGGGTGTAGCTAGCTCATCAGCAGAGTGCTTGCCTGGCATGCAGAAGGCCCCAGGTTCCATCCCCAGCATTGCAATAGGAAGCAAATGAAACCCTCCAGGTCTTTAGCCTCAGGCTTATCGGCAGGCCTGACTCGCTGTTTCTCTTCTGAACTGATAGGAATGAAGTCAGAGTCGACAGGTTCATGTCGGAACATGAAACAGAGTAACCCCCCTCTTAACTTCCTGGGCTCTGACCGCTAAACCACACTTCCTCCCTTCTGGGCTGGGCTCCTCTTCCTTTCAACTTCCTGCAGCCTCGTGCTCAGATTTTTGTCTTTGTGCATTCTGGGAGGGCATGTTTCTTCTCTCCATTTCTGTGACAGCCGTTGGGGTCAACACATATGTGTTCTGGGCAATATTCACTGCTGTAGGACTCTGTCCTGGGTTTGAATCCTGGGACAGGACTCCTTGTTAGATATTTTGAATGTTGAAAGAAGGTTAACTAAAAATAGATAGTGTTAAAGGTTGAGACCAGCAAAGACCTAGGAACATCTAAGAAGTTCACTGCTAGTATACATGAAGCAAGAAGAGGCTCTAACACTACTTTGTTGCTGTTTCAGAGAAGGTCGCATGTAGCCCAGGCTGGTTTCAAGCTTGCTGTGTACCTGAAGATGACTTTAAATTCCTGTGTTTCAGAAAAGGTCTCATGTAGCCCAGGCTGGCTTCAAGCTTGCTGTGTAGCTGAAGATGACTTTAAATTCCTGATTCTCCTCCCTCACCTACAGAGTGCTATGATTACAAGTGTGCACCACCTTAGTCAGTTGATGGAGTACTGGGGATCAAACCCAGGGCTTCATGTGTGCTGGGCAGGCACTCTACCCACTGAGCCACATCCTGAGCACAGGGTCTAACTCTGTTTTTAGCCTGGAGATGATGATGCTACAGAGGATACCATGAGAAAGAAGTGTATCTTTGGAAAACATGACTTTGGGGTTTTTGAGATTTCCTGGAAATACTTGGTGACTGTAGTGTGATGTAACGAGGCATGGAAAGTCAAAGTTGCCACCTACCATAGCAAAGGATAAAGTGCTGGGGTCTGTGTCCTCCACTGGCTCCTTTATGTGATCTGGGGAGAGACAAAGGGACAGGATTGTCTTTGAGACCAAAGCACAAATGAGGCCTTCCCTGTCATTTTCACATCTGAATGAGCTATCCTTTCCCAGCAATATAAATGCGCTGTCACCTATTCCTGCAAGCTGAAGAGACCTGTACATGTTACTTCAAGGAAGACAGCAAGGAAGAGAAACAGAAAAACAAAACCATGATGCTCAGGACTCAAAACAACCAACCAACCAACCAACAAACACTACAGGTTATTTGTGAGTATGTTCCTAGTCTCCTAGTCTCTGTAACTTGCATAAATATACATATACATATAACTTGTATATATATATATATATATACACACACACACATATATAATTTTAGGAGGCTGGAGAGATGGCTCAGTACTTAGGAGCACTTGAGGCTCTTGCAGTTTGGTTCCCAGCACCCACTTGGAGGTTCATAACCATTTGTAACTCCTGACACCCTCTTCTGACTTCTGCAGGCACCAGGCACGCAAAGGGTGAACATACACACATGCCTTAAAAACACTCATACACATAAAATTTAAAAAAAAAAATCTAAAAATTAAAAAAAAATCACTTTAAACTATTAAGATTCTTGGGCTGGGGAGGTGGCCCAGGAGATAAGTCATTTGCCATGCAAGCATGAGGAGCAGAGTTTGAATCCCCATAACCCAATGAGCCAATCAGGTATAGCTGCTGTCTGCAATCCCAGCCCCGGAGAGGCAGAGACTGGGCGAGCTGGCTGACTAGACTAACTGGAACTGGCAAGTCGCAGGCTCAGCAAGAGACTATTCCCCAGTGAATAAAGGGAAGGGCTCCCCCCAGTGAATATGGGGAGACCCTCCCCCAGTGAATAAAGGGAAGACTCTCCCCCAGTGAATATAGGGAGCCCCTCCCCCAGTGAATAAAGGGAAGACCCTCCCCCAGTGAATAAAGGGAAGACCCTCCCCCAGTGAATAAAGGGAAGACCCTCCCTCAGTGAACATGGGGGAGACCCTCCCCAGTGAATATGGGGAGACCCTCCCCCAGTGAATATGAGGAGACCCTCCCTCAGTGAACATGGGGAGACCCTCCCCCAGTGAATATGGGGAGACCCTCCCCCAGTGAATAAAGGGAAGACCCTCCCCCAGTGGACATGGGGGAGACCCTCCCCCAGTGAACATGGGGGAGACCCTCCCCAGTGAATATGGGAGAGACCCTCCCCCAGTGAATATGGGGAGACCCTCCCCCAGTGAACATGGGGGAGACCCTCCCCAGTGAATATGGGGGAGACCCTCCCCCAGTGAACATGGGGGAGACCCTCCCTCAGTGAATACGGTTGAAGAACAGTGGAGGATGGTTCTCAACATCAGCCTTGAGTCTCCACATGCATACATGTGCACATGTACCTGTGCCCACACATGAAAAAAACATGTATCCACACAAACATACCACATACACATGGGGGAAAATAGCTTGCTCCCGAGACAGACAGAAATGGTCTAGAAGAAGCATGCATTCACACCTGCAAAAGGATTCTCCAATCATTAAAAAAATAAATAAATAAATAAAATTGTATGAGGGAAAAGAAACAACTTCTGGGATTGGTGGTATGTGCCTACGATTCCAACACTTGGGAACTGAGAAAGGAGGATATGAGTTTGAACCCAGTCTGAGCTACATAGTGAAAAAAAAAAAAGTATGAGAAAAAAGACGTATGAGGGGGGAATGGCCGTGACGGCTGGGAAAGGCGCAATGTCTCCCACAGCGTCAGTGAGGAGCAAACAGGAATGTCAGAAGAAGAGAACAGCAGTCAGTTGTGGCAGAGGCTGGGGCCTCATGTAACCTTGGGTAAACATTGAACTTGGGAAAACCTTGAGGTATGAACTTGGGGGAGCCTCTACTGCCCTCAGATGAGTCCTGAGGTGAGATGTTGCCATCAGATGGGCTTTAAGCTGCCTGTGCCTTGGAACGTCCTCTGGGACATGAGATCAAATTCAGGTCCTCTGGCCTCTGGACGCCACATGGCGGATGATCACTGGTTAGGCTAGACATGGAGGTCACCTGGGCAGCTGACCTGCTCCTCAGAACCTCGCTGCCATCTGTGACATCAGAAGGCCAGCAGGGCCTTTGCTGGTTTGCTTTCTGAAGCACAACAAAGTCCCAGAAAACTCAGGAAAGGCATGTTGAGAACTGGGTACAAGAGACATGCTCAAGTCTTTTGTTGTTATTAAATTTTTTGTTTTGTTTTTGAGACAGGCCCCCATAGAGTCCAAGCTGGCCTTGAACTTTCAGTGTAAGGGAGAATGCCCTTGACCTTCTGATCCTGTGGCCCCAGCCTCCCCGGTGCTGGGATGACATGTGTTTGTCATTACTCCTGGTTTTTGAGGCGCTGAGGATGACACTCGGGGCCTCGTGTGTGTCCGGCACACACTCTCCCGGCTGAGCTACACCCTCAGACTCCACATGTCTTTTCTTATTTTCATTCACCAGACACGCTTGACTGCCCTGGCCTTTGCTGTAGACCGGGCTTTAGATTAAGCTCTTATTTGTCTGGCTGTCAAATGAGTTCATAGACCCGGGTCCATGGTGGTGCCCCACATGCCACCTCTGATCCAGTGCCTTCTGCTGGCAGCTGGTGTAGGTCAGGCCCCGCTGCTTTTGTTCTCACAGGTTCAGAGGTGTGTGTGCCAAGGAGGTTGTAGGGGGGAGGGCTGTTCCTGCTTCTTTGAGACAGATCTAGAAGTCTAAAGTTTTCTAAAAGCCTTACCTGGAGGCCTTGAAGTTGAATGTTTACAATACGATTAAGTATAAAATCAAATCATTTATCTAAAGCTTGAAAATGTTTGTTTTTACAAGCCCCAGGTATCAGCAGGTTGAGCCCACGGGCAAAGCTCCAGTGCCAGATGGGATGTGGGGCACCAAGGGGTCTGAAACAGAAACGGACGGGGGTGGAGTATGTGAGCCCCAAAGAGGGCAGAGCTAGCAGTCTTCTCTGGGGTGATGGGGACATTCCCCTGCCCCCAGCTGTTACCCATTGTCTGGCCAAGTTTCCCTCCCCAGAGCTCCCTCAACCACCCCAAACAAGTTCAGATCACCCCACACCAGCTGGCAGCTGCCTGATGTGGTAACTGGGGTTCCTCCCTCACAGGTAAACCCATGGGGGTCCCTGACGGGGTACCAGTAGGCTCTCAGCACCGGATTCAGGTCAGAATGAGCAGGCTAGACCGTCATTCAGAACCTCTGGACCCCATTAACCTGTAATGTTAGGAGTTATCAGGAGCCAGGTGTGATTGCACACATTTCCAGCATTCTGGAAATGGAGGCAGAGGTTCATGAGTTCAAGGCCAACTTGGACTACATAGTGAGCTACAGCCCACCCTGGGCTATCGAAAAAGCCTCTATCTCAACAAACAGTGACAACAAAAGAACACGTATGTCCCCTTCCCATATCAGTCTGTGACAGTGACTATGGGCGCCCCAGTGAACGGCATCTTCAAGCTGAAAGTCCCCAGCCCTGACACCTGAAGTAACAGCTAGAATCTCTCCTTCCCTCATGCCCACTCTGCACTGCACCACACGTATGGTCTCTGTGATATCCTGACACACGTGTTGCTTTCTCTCCTCAGATCCTGCTTGAAAGTCCCTTCCCAAGGCAGGCCATCTGAAATCTGGTAGCTGTGCATCAAAAACTCTCGGAGCTACCCCATCTGAGCTCGTGTTTGAGAAGGGTCCCATATTGGAGAGGGGATGGGGAAGGTCCAGGAAGACATGAGGTGGAGCCTCACTGGGGACCCTCTCAGGTTATCAGCATTAGAACAGCCTCTTTGTCAGGTCCTAGTTTCTACACACGGGGTTGTTCAGGCTTTAATCCAGCCCCCGCAATGTAGCCTCCATATAAACTTAAAGGGTTGGGGGAGATGGCTTAGCTGGTAGAGCACTTTCCTAGCATTCAGAAAACCCTGGGTTCGATTTCTAGCATTACATAAATCCTGTGTAGTGGTGCATGACTATAATCACAACACTCAGGAGGTGGAAGCAGGAAGATTAGGAGTTCAAGGTCATTCTATGTAGCTAGCTCGAGGACAACCTGGGCTACTTCAGATACTATCTCAATTTAAAAGAAAAAAAAAAAAAAAAGGACTATGTTCAAGGAGCTTCTGGTCAGCCGAGCACATGAACACCTAGGTGGTGGCATCCCAAGAGGCTAGGAAGCTTCATAGCTCCATGCACCTTCAAGTTTCCCCATGCCTCTCTCTGAGTGTCTGTTTCTGTACCTGTGTCCTCTGTAGAATCCTTCGAGGGCCAAAGGGGATGGAGAACCCTGTGACAGAGCACTGGGGTCCATCCCCAGCACCACAGAAACAAACAGAAAAACTAGGAAAGGTTAGTAAACATTTTTTCTAAGCCGATTCGCCAAGCTTCATGGAAATTGTCAGAAGCACAGGCTCTCCAACACAGACGTGCAGTCTTAGGGGAGGTGGCAGTCTTGGGGACAAGCCCTCAACCTGTGAGGTCTTCCACCACCTCCTTGTAGTATCAGAATGAAGCTGGATGAGAAGAACCCCGGCTGGTGCCCACAGCAGACCCGCTTGCCGAGGAAGGGACCTCTCTTGGTCACGTAAGTGACTCGTGTGACAGAACCTCAAGGAAGCCTTGTAGCCATCCTGAGAAAGCTATGAGGACCACCCCCCACCTCCACAGTGTGTGCTCAAGCTCATGGACACACAGGAAAAGCCGGCTTTGAGTCCGAGACCTCAAGCTTGGCTGGTCTTCTAGCATCAGAGGCTTTTAGAAGTGGCTCAGGCCTAGTTCACCAGACAGTCTCAACTGTGGATGTCATCATGTCCAGGCTTGTCCTATTTGTTTACTTTCAATAATGCTTTTCATTTTTAAAATTTCGTTTATTTAGTATATGATTGTGTGTGTGTGTGTGTGTGTGTGTGTGTGTGTGTGTGTGTGTGTGTGTGTGCTCGTGTACATGTGAAGGTCAGAGGACAACTTTGAGGAGCTGTCCTTCCATTTTTATGTAGGTTTGGGGATCAAACTCGGGTTGTCAGGCTTGGGCAGCAAGCGCCTTCACCCCCTGAGCCCTGTCAATGGCCCTGTTTCCTCTTTATATAAAGACACCTCATATGGGTTAGCAACCTGCTCTTATGACCTCAATTTATCTAGATTATCTTACTAAAAACCCTGTTTTCAAAAAAGGTCGCATTCTGAAATACTGGGTGGTAAGACTTCAACATAACTTTTTCTGAGGTGTTAGGGGTTAGAACTTAGGGACACAGTCCATCCACGTCCATTCCCCATTCCTATCCTTCCCATTAGCAGAATACTCACTCTCCCCCAAGCCTTAATCATGATAACATTGAATCTAAATACAAAACCTCATCTATTCAGCCTCAACCCCAAGATCTAATCTTCTCACCTCCAGAGTCAGCTTGAAGGGGGAGGTCTAACCTTCTCACCTCCAGAGTCAGCTTGAAAGGGGAGGTCTAACCTTCTCACCTCCAGAGTCAGCTTGAAGGGGGAGGTCTAACCTCACCTCCAGAGTCAGCTTGAAGGGGGAGGTCTAACCTCACCTCCAGAGTCAGCTTGAAGGGGGAGAACCCCAGAGCCCCTGCAGGAGGGACCAGCTGCAGTGTCTCAACCATGAACAAAGTGACATCTCCCTTTACCTAGTACATCCTGGTCCTAAGCAGCAGTTTGCCCCAGAAAGTTTAAATATGCCCGAAGATGTCTGTTCAGAGAAAATAAAGAGGGGAATCGTGTTTGGCTCCCAGTTCCCCAGGCAAGAGCGGGGCCCTTTGTGTGTTCTGGACTCTTTGAACTTGGGATTTCAGAGTTTTTTTTCTTCTTCTTTTCTTTCTTTCTTTTTATTCCTCCCCCACCCCTAACTTTCTCTCACCCACAGCTGTTTTCGTTCCTGCTTGTAAAAATTCAGGATCACAGACACTCAAAGCCGCAGAAAGGCTGCCGTTGGCATTGACGGCTCCTTTCTCTCCTGTCACGGTGCTGAACTAGCTAGAGAAGGGGCCTGTGTCAGACAAGGGTGTTCCTGTGAGGTCCTTGGAGAACAGCCTTCCCTACTGACCCAGTGACAAGAATCAAACTGATCAGGGAAGAGATGAAGGGTGTGAGGGGAGATTCAGAAGCGGGAGATGTAAGAGAGGCTAAGAAGCGTTATAAGTAAGAGAGGTAGGCCTGGTAGCACAGGCCTGTCATCCTAGATACTTGCAAGGCTGAGGCGGGAGGGTGGGAAGTGGAAGGCCCACGTGAGCACAAAGTGAATTCAAGGCCAGTGTGCAGCTCAGGGAGACCCTGCCTCAAAACGAAATGTAAGCAGAGGATTGGGCTGCAGCTCAAGGATAAAGCGCTTGCTCGTCAGGAGCAAGGCCCCAAGCTCCATGTCTAGAACCCCCAGGACCACAACAAAAGTAAAATGAGATGGAGGACACACTGGGGAACCCCACAGAGAAGGAGCGGAAAAATTACAGATGCCCACCCCCTCCAGTCTTGCTCCCTATGGTTGCCATGGAGATGTAGCAGGCTGGACCAGTTTTGCACACATGACTGACTCTGGAAGTGGTTCACCCTGGATTTGGCCAGGACTCATGTATACTTATAGAAGGGTGAGGGAGGGCTGAGAACAGGTAAGACACCCCCAAAAGCACAGTCCCAGGCTGATGGCCTGGACCTGGACAAGGGCTTCCACACAACACCCAGGTTAGGCAGAGAAACCAGGGGACAGCCACATGACTTTGGTGCCACTATGGTGCTTAGGTAATAAGGTATCCCATCTCCTCACTTGGTCATTCTTTGTTAGGCCTTAATATCCAAATAAACGTGAATAGCCAGAGTTTAGTCACATCTGACAGACAACGGTAGATCAGTGAGGGAGGCTGCGAAGGACAGCTGCCTCCCGTCCCACACTGCTATTGTCTCTCCAGGGGACCTCCAGCGTCTTGAGAAGTTTCTTAATGTCCAAGTTGTTTTTTCTTTTTTTTTTTTAAATTAACTCCATGGGGACTGGAGAGATGCTTCAATGGTTAAGAGCATCAGCTGCTCTTCCAAAGGACCTGAGTTCAATTCTCAGCACCCACATGGCTGCTCACAACCATCTGTAACTCCAGTTCCAGAGGCTCCAACGCCTTCTTCTGGCCTCTGAGTGCACCAAGCACACAAGCGGTGCCTATAATGGAGGCAAAACACTCATGCACACATACAAACTCCATTTTAAAAATTAACTTCATGGCCTGGGGAGATGGCTCAGTGGTTAGGAACATGCTGCTTCTCCAGAGGACCCAGGCTCAGTTTCTACCATCTACATGGACCTGATACTTTCTTCTGATCTTCACAGGTTACAGGCACATACATACGTGCAGGCAAATCATTCATACACATAGAATAAAATCAGTAAGCCTAAAAAAATTTTAGTTAACTTCACAAGACAGCATAATGATATATCCCCTCCTGTGCGTGTGTGTGCGCGCACAAGAGGGGGGGGACTAAGAATTGGACCTAGGGCCCCATGCATAGCAGGTCAGAGCACTCCACCACTGAGCTCTATCTTAATCATGTGTGTGGGGGAACAGGTCTTTTTTCTTCTTTCACTTTGCAAGGTGAACTTAGTTGACATGTGCCACTTGGTGAATAAATTCCTCAGGAAGCAATACAGGAAGAACTTTTTTCCCCCTCAGTTTGAAGCAATTTCATTAACTTCTGTGTCATCCATTCATCCACTCATTTCTGCACTCGCTGAAGTAAAACGTGTCTCCACGGGGCTTTGTGTGTACTGGGTACTGTGGTGGGACTTAGGGGAGAGCTACGGGCGAGGCAGGCGCGTTCTAGCTGGAGCTCACTTCCCAGTGGAGAGAGTGACACCGGCCAAATGGAATCTAGAAACAGTGGGAGGAAGGTTCCAGAAGAGCCGAGAGAGTGCTCTCGGGCTGGGCGGGGGCCGGGCCTGGAGAAATAGGGGGTATGGGGTAGGGAAGGAAGGGTACAGGGAGATTTCCAGGTGGAGGAATCCCTGGGAGCCAGAGGCCAGGAGGCACATAATACAGAGCTTTTCAGAGGATAGAAGGGAGGCAGTGTGGCTGTCATGCCAAAAGCTAGTGACAACAGTTTTAAAAGGCTGGGTAAAGGATGTCAGGATGGATGGCACAGAGGAAACCTTCCAGGGTCTGGAATTTGTCCAGAAGTGAGTCTAACAGGAGGGTCACAGATATGCCTGATCAAGAATAATTCACTCTGACCGCCTTTTGGAGGACCGTTGACAGAAAGTGTACATCGGTGTGGAAACTCCAGAATGGTTTCAGAAAGCCAGGAGAAAGAGCGTGGTCTGAGGTTGGAGAGCTGAAATTTTCAGTCAACCCGCTGTAGATGTACACATCGGCACCACCCATGTGTGCACTTCAGAAGTGGAAGGGCCAGGTGGGGTGTCTGGATGGAAGCGCTCATGTGTCGAGACATGTATTCCATGGAGGAACCTCCTTGATGGATAGATTCCCAGGAATGGGAAAGGATATTCTTAATATCTCCCGGGCCTGAATATGTTCTTCACCATTCCCTGCCAAAGGGCCCCCCGAAGGAGGCCTCCTTCCCCTTTGTGGGGAGCGCCAGTCCATCTCTCCCTGAAGAGTTCACCTAGAGGTTTGGATTCCACCTCGTGAAGTGAGAGACACACTGGCTACAGGTCACCCTCTGTTCACACTACTCCACACATCCAGAGATTTGAAGGTCCCTTTACTGCAAGTTTTGGGCATCCATTCAGTATGGGCCAAGCTAATGAAGACCACAGCCGTAACTCTAATCCTATAACTCTGTAACTGTCTTCTAAGGTCATATATCTACCCCCACATACACAAGGCTTTGTGTGTGGGGGGTATATGTACATGTTCATGTGGGTACGTGCACGTGTGCAGGTGCTCATGCTCCTTTGTGTGTACAGACTAGAAGTCAGTTTCATTAACTGCTCTCTGTCTTGTCTGTGTGTGTGTGTGTGTGTGTGTGTGCGCGCGCGCGTGTGCGTGTGCGTGTGCGTGTGTGTGTGTGTGTGTGTGTGTATGTGTATGATGTATACGCACATTGTATGCAGGCATACGCAGCTGTGTACACATGTAGGCCAGAGGAGGATGTCAGGAACCCTGCTCTATCATTCTCTACCCACTTGAGACAGGGCCTCTCTCTGAAGCTGGAGCTAAGCTGGTGGCCAACAAGTCCCAGGGATCTTCCTGTCTCCACCCCACTCTCCACACTCTCCCCAGCCCTAGGGTTACAAGCATGGGTGCCATGGCTAGGGTTTTTATGTGAGTGCTGAGGATTTAAACTCAGATTAGAATTCAGGTTCACACACTTGAGTAGCAAGCTCTCTTTACCCACACAGCCATTGCCCTAACCTCTCTCCACATTTTGAGACAGGGTCTCTCACTGAACCTGGAACACATCCATTTGCCTTGGCTGGCTGGTCAGTGAGCTCCTGGAATCTGTCTGTCTGTCTGTCTCAAACAGTCCTCCCAGCACTGGGGTTACAGGTGGGCGACACCATGCCTGAGTTTTAATATGGGTGCTGAGGATCAGAACACAAGTACTCATGCTTGCTTGCTTGGCAGGCACTTTGCTACCTGAACTGTCCTGTTGGCCCTCCCTGAGGCTTGTTACACTGATGTCACTGCTGAACTGGTTTCCACCGCCCTCTCCCCACACTTTCTCTGGTGCCAGAGATGTTGGGGTGCAGCTCGGGCAAATGTTACCGGTATCCTCCTCACCCAGTGAATTCCCTCTCTCCATCTTTAAAATCCCCCCACCAGTATCATTTAATAAGTCTGGGATCATTATGACTAAAATCGGCCCCAAACACCCCTTGGCATCTTATCAATAAGGTTCTCAGCACAGGAAGGGTACTGTTGGGAGTAGGACCAGGATGAGAGAATCGTTCCCTTTATTTCCCATTCTGTTCTTGCAAACAATGGGAGGGATGGCCAATTCGTTTCAATTGATAGCCTTCTGATCATGCCACACTTGAATAATTTGGTTCTTTCTTCGATGTCACCAGTAAACAGCCCCCTCCCCAAATCAGCCCTTCAAGGTGTCCATGTGGCCATTGGGCTTAATCTTCCAGCCACTGCCAGACATATGGTATCTCCTCAGTCAGGTCAAGCCATTAATCGGGGCTGAACAGCTGAACTCTGTCCCTGCACCGGCTCAAGAAATGAAATGTGAAACACAAGCAGTCACATCTATCCCAGCAGTCCCGACCGACCGGTCTGGTTCTGGATGGCTCTCACCAGAGCTTCCAACCTCAACAAAACCAGAGAGACCCAGTGTACTCCGAGGGACACCCCATCCATTCATCAGGCGTGTCCCACAAACACCGATGAAATGTTTAGCTAGGTTGCAGGAGGACAGGGGGAAATCCCCGGAAGATGAAGTTTAAAGAGAATTTTACTTAAATGCACGCAGGGAGAAGCGATAGAAAACTCTAGGTGCTGGCCTCAGGTATAAAAGCACAGCGTTTTTATGTACTAACGGGACTAGAGGCCTCCACGGGTGGGGTCTGCGAAGGTAGGCTCGGCCTCGCGGCTCTGTGGATAGTATAATAGTTTATACTACAGCTCGGAAGGTAAGTCTTAAACAGAAGCAAAACCATCTCAGCAAAGTGGAGCCAGGAGGGAGAAGGCGTGTGAGTGGGGAGCAAGGGAGAGCCTGGGAGGGGGCGCAGACTCCTTCGGTGTTCTTCTCTGCCCAAGGTTTGCCGACTTGTTTCAACCTGGCACCCGCGTGGCCCAGAACAAAAGCGCTCGTCTGGGCCTCCGCGTGGGGAGAGGAACCACGCACACCTTGCCCCCGTGTGCAGGAGGCGAGCAGGTCAGCTGCTGCTCACAGAGGGGAAGCACAGGGGTAAGAATGGGAGAGGTAGGGCAGTGTGCCACCACTGTCCTCATCCAGCCTGGCACACATTTGGCGCAGGCCCTGGTGTCCTGAAGCGCTCTCAGGGGTGACTGGGGTTCAATCTCACGAACCCAGCTGGTGGTCACGCTCCAAGTGCCGGCGCAGCACGGTGCCACTTTACCTGAGCGCAGAGGGTCATCCGGAGAAGCCATGAAGACCAGGAGGTGACAGACGAGTGTCCGAGCGGGGCTGGGCAGCCTCTGGGACCCCAAAGAACAACAGCAGGATCGCCGGGACCCAATCTCCTGCGTGGCAATGCGCGACTCTAGGGCTCTGCGGGCTGCCCTGCTGCTGCTCCTCCTCCTCCTCCCTTCCCTCCTCCTCTTGATCTCTGCCACTTCTTCCTCGTGCTCACTTCCTGCAATTAGTAAAGCCCCTTCCCGGCGCGAGAGTCTCTCCAGAACTCTGAAGAGGATCCCGTGGTTGCGGTTGGACACGAGAGGACCCGGGGGTTCCGGAGCACGTGTCCTGCCGGTACCTAGGGCCTAGTGCGCAGGTCCCACCACGGGGGGCACACGCGATCGCAGCTGGAAGGGCCTTTCAGCCAACCTTGCACCCGCTGCCGCACGCGCGGGTGGCTTTCCTGGTTCCTAATCTCGCCCTCAGCTAGGACACCAAAGCGCTCCCAGCGTGCTCCTTGCACAGGCCCGGGCTGAGACGCCTGCCGGCGATCTGATGTTTGAACAGTTTCCTAATCTTCAGGCAGGCTGAACGGCTGCATGACCGCACATGCTAGCACTTTCTATTTTGATGTTTCTTTGGCATTAGTTACTGCCTGACCTCCTGGGTGAGCGCTACACAAAGGAGCGGGAAGAAAAGCCAGTCGCAAGGTCTCTTGCTCGCTCGTCTGGAGGAAAAAAAAAAAAAAAGCACAGTATAAGGTTCTGTCAGAAATGCAGAACCCATTGGCCTTTGAATGAATTAAGACTTAGTTTAAGTGGGATTTTATGCTAACTAAGCGATCAGAGAATGTGATCGTTTAAAATGGCTATATTTTATTTTATTTTAAATTTTAAAAAGTTATTTTTATTATTTTTAAACCACAGGGGGAAGGTATGTACAAGTGAGTGCAGTGCCTACAGAATCCAGAAGAGGGCGTTGGATCCCCTGGAGTTGGAGTTGCAGGTGGTTGTGGCCATGCTAGGAACTGAACTGGGGTCCTCTGCAAGAGCAATAAGCACTCTTCATGCTAAGACACCTCTCCAGCTCTAGTGGCCACATCTTCACTAACTGTTGGGTTACAGACAATTTAAATTTAATAGGGATCTCGGAAAGGTATCACATCATCTGTATCTGCCCTTGGACATAACCATAGACCTATAAAAAGGAGTTGAAAGGAGACAGCAGCCCGGGATGTAGTTCAGTAGTAGAGTGCTTGCCTGGCATGTGTAGGCCCTGGGTTTAAAACCTGGTACTGCAAAAATAAACATTTTAAATTAAAAGTTCATTTTAATCCCTGCCTGATGATGTATGCTTGTATTCCCAGCACACAGGAGTTTGAAACCAGCCTGAACTTTATGGCGTAATGCTATCTAAAAAAAAAAAAAAAAAAAAGTGTATGTGTGAGGGGGTGGGGTGGGGTGGGACATGCTCTTCAGAGAGGAGGCTACAATAAAACATGGGACTGTGGACTGTGTGGAAAGGAAGATCACAGTCCTCATCGGAGCTCACATAGGAAGGGAATTATTTTAGATAGGGTATTTTCTCAGGGAATTTATTTTGAGGTTTGCCTTGTGGTTCCTTCTGGACTTCCCATGGAGATGGAATTCTGAGGTTTGATGGTCAGGTACCACATATCAAGATCGTTAGCACAAGATCAAGTGACTTGTTTTTCCTAATGAAATTGTAGATACGTCTTCCTATGACACCCATCCTTCACTGAAGAGAAGATGATTCTAGAAATGTGTGTTGCCTTTCTCTCTGTCTCTATGTGAGCACGTGCCATGGGAGCAAATGTAGAGATCAGAGGGTAATCTGTCCAAATCAGTTCCCTCCTTCTACAATGGGGGTCATCGGGGTCAAACTCAGGTCATGAGGTTGGGCTGCAAGCATCTCCCTTCACCTGCTGAGCCTAGCCTCGTTGTTCTCTCTCTCTCTCTCTCTCTCTCTCTCTCTCTCTCTCTCTCTCTCTCTCTCTCTCTTTCTCCATTTCCTCCTCCTCCTCCTCCTCCTCCTCCTCCTCCTCCTCCTCCTTCCTCTTCCTTCTCTTTTGAGAAGGTCTCACTCTGTAGATACGCTAGCCTCAAACTATGATAATCTTCCCAATGCTTCACCCTCAAGAATTCTGGGATTACAGTGAGCTGCCACAGCAGACCAAGGTTAATTTTTTTTAACTTTTATGTGTGGGGTGTTTTGCCTGCATGTATGTCTGTGTACAATATTTTTTTTTTAAGAAAGATGGATCTGATGTTTTGGTGTGATTCTTTGGCTTCCGTTCCTATCGACTACAATGGCTGTCATCATCCTGTTCTTCCCCACATGTTGTGTGATCAATGAAGTATGATAGAAAACAGGATCTACTAGGGTTTTAGTATACAAAATAGTAATTAACAATATTTCTCATCCTCTGAAGTTCCCGTGCAATCCGTTTATTGTCACATTAGACTTCTCGGGGTCTGCTTCTGTTGCTCCCAGACAGTGTCACGCTTGGTAGTGGTGGTGGTGGGGGGGCAAGAATCACATGACCCTTTCAAAAGTATCTTTTAAGACTTATTTCTATTTGTAGAGGATGTGTCTATGTGTGTGTCTATGTGTGGGTATGTGTATGTGAGTACAGGTGCCCACAAATGCCAAGAGAGGGTGTCTGATTGCTGAGAACTGGAGTTACAGGTGATTGTGAGCCACCCAGCATGGGGGCCTGTGAACCAAACCAAACTTAGAGTGGCAAGTGCTCTTCATTGCTAAGCCACCTCTCCAGCCCCTAAAATAATATTTTGTTACGTTTGCTGATTTGGGGTGTGTGTGTGTGTGTGTGTGTGTGTGTGTGTGTGTGAGCTTGCATGTATGTGTGCACATGTGGAGGCCAGAGGACCGTTTTCAGGAGTCAGCTCTCTTTTCTCCTTGTGGGCCCTGGGGATAGAACTCAGGGCATCAGACTCAGCAGGGAACGTCTTCATCACTGAACCGTCTTGGTTGTCCTACACTTGTAACATTGGGCATTGGTGACATTTTCTTATAGTGCCCTAAACCGCATCGATCTTGAAGTCCTTTGTTAAGTTTCGTATTTCCCTTGCTTTAATGCTTTTGGTTTTGGTTTTGGTTTTGTGTGTGTGTGATTTATTTATTTGGGGGTTGGCATTGCGTGTGTCTTATGTGCTTGGACATGAGAGGCCAGAGAAAGATGTCAGGTTCTTCCTCTATTGCTCTCTCTCTCCTTTCCTTCCTTCCTTCCTTCCTTCCTTCCTTCCTTTCTTCCTTCCTTCCTTCCTTCCTTCCTTCCTTCCTTCCATTCTTTCCTAAGACAGTGTGTCTCTCTGAAGCTCATCATCCTGGTTAGTCTGGCTGGCCAGCAAGCTCCAGGGTCTGCCTCTCTCCACAGGCACTTGTGGCCATGCCCAACTTCTACAGGAGTGCTGGAGGTTTGAACTCAGGTCCTTTTGTTTTCATAGCAAGTGCTCTTATCCACTGAACCATTGATCCAGCTCTGTTTTTTTGTTTTGGTTTTTTGAAACAGGATTTCTCTGTGTGTAGCCTTGGCTGTCCTGGAACTAGTTCTGTAGACCAGGCTGGCCTCGAACTCATAGAAATCTGCCTGCCTTTGCCTCCTGAGTGCTAGGATTAAAGGTGTGTGCCACCACTGTCTGGCTATGTTTTGTGGAGGAGTTGTTTGTTTGCTCATATATTGAGAAAGGGTATCATGTAGCCCAGGCTGGCCTTGAATTCTCTATGTAGCTGAGGATGACCTTGAGTTTCTAATCCAACTACCTCCATCTCTGAGATTACAGGCAGGCATGTGCTACTGTGTCCAATGTTGTTGCTTTGGAGTTTATAATTGACCTCCATTTGTCCTATTCTGACTTGGTCATCTCAGAGCCAAACCAGCTGGCTTTGACTCTTGGGCATGAAACCACAAGCAAGGAACCTACTCTGAGGTGGTTTGTGGGACTGTGAACATTTACCGAAATAACAGGGACAGTGGGTATGACTCAGGGGAGGAACATTTGGTTAGCATGTTGTAGGCTGTTGGTTTGATATGAGCATTGCCAGGAAAAGGAAGGAAAGAAAGAGGCAGAGAGAGAAGTTGAAGGGAGAGTGAGAGAGGGAAGAACAGTGGAATAAGGAAGATGGAGGAGTAAGCCAGTGGCTGTCCCACACGTAGGTGGCTGTCATACGGCACACATTTTCCTTACAATTTAGGCTACTGAGAGCAGCTTTTGTTTTCTTCAATTTTTAAAAATTAAATATAAGTATATTTTTCCCCCGCCCTTCTCCTCCCTACAATCCCTCCCCTTCCCATCTCCCCTTGGCTCCCTTCTACATCCATGCCTCCAATCATTATTGTCACATAGATGTAAGTATGACCTTTTAGTGTTGCTTAGATGTGTGTGATTTCGTGGATGACCAGTTGGTATTGGATAACCAATTAGTGCAGTCATCTCTGGGGGAGACTATTTCTCCCAGTCTCAGCGTTTCATACTTGCTTTTAGTTCTTTATCCAGGGGTGGGCCCCGTGAGATTTCCCCCTTCTACGTTAGCCGGTCTGTTGGTGTTGTCATTGTTCAGGTCTTGATTAGGCAGCCATATTGCTGAGGTACCATGGGTGTAGCTTCTTTGTCATTTCTAGGAGACACAATCTCACAGCAGACTTAGGCTTTTATTGTCCTTTTCCAATAAATGTTTCAGTATATTTTGTTTTTACATGGCAGGGACCAGGAGAAGTAGATGATAGCATTCATTGATGATTTTGAGAGGGATTGAACCCAGGACCTTACGCTGAACTGTACCCCCAGCCCTTATTTTAGTTTTTATTTTGAGACAGGGTCCTACTGAGTTGCCCAGGCTGGCCTTGAATTAACACTGTAGCCCAGGCAGCAGTCCTGAACTTGTCATTCTCCTGCTTTAGTCTTCAGAGGTGCTGGGATGACCGGCTTACATCACCAGGACCCGCAAATATTTTCTTCAACTTGGTTCCATGCATCAAGCAAAATGCCAAGCACTGAGGCTGAAGAGATGACTCACGGTTTAACAACATGTATTGCTCTTTCAGAGAACCCAAGTTCGGTTCCCAGCACCCATGCCAGGGAGCTCACAACTGCCTACAGCTCCAGCTCCACGAGGATCCAACATCTCTGGTCACCACAGGCTCATGAACTCACACACACACACACACACACACACACACACACACACACACATACATACAGAGAGAGAGAGAGAGAGAGAGAGAGAGACAGAGACAGAGACAGAGACAGAGACAGAGACAGATTAAAATAACAACAACAGAAGAAAAAAAACCAAGAACTGGGATGGTACTTTGTGGCTGAGCACTTGCCTGGCATATGTATGATCTGAGATTCAGTTCTCAGGACTGTCAAATAAGTATCTACATTTTAAATTCTAATTCATTATAAGATATAAGTGGAGCAGCTCTGAAGGGAAAGGCTTCCCCAGCAGAAGTATTCTACTCTGCTGCAGCTGGGAAGGTTTCCCCAGTGCAAGTGTTACAGCTCTGAAGGGAAAGGTAACCTGGCAGTCAGGAGCCAAGGAATACCACCAAGTCACACCACACAACGAATCTCACACAAGAGATTTATTGGGAGGGAGAAAAACCAGCAGGGAGCAATGAATTGCTCCATTCAGGCAACAGAAGGTCATCACTCAAACCTCATCCAAGAGATTTATCAGGAGGGAAGAATCCAGGAGGGTGACTGCCTCTCCCAGGGTGGAAAAAGGCAGCAGCGAACTGAATAGGCACAGAGCTTATGCAGGGCTTCTTAGGGGTGGAGTTTTTCCAGGGTGGAGATTTTCAGGGTGGGAATTGGTCAGATTTCAATCCCTGGGCTTGGATAAGCTCAGAGATTGGCTGGATTTCATGCTAAGGGCTTACTTGCTTTTGTGCTCAGGAGTTAGTTGGTTTTTGTATTGAGTTGGTCAGGGGCAGAGTGTGTTTCTTTGGTCCTGGTTTCAGGGCCAAAGTGTGTTTCTTTCACTGGTTCTAGTTTCAGGGACAAAGTGTGTTTCTTTGGCTGGCTCTGGTTTCAGGGCCAGGGTGTGTTTCTTTGGCTGGCTCTGGTTTCAGGGCCAGGGTGTATTTCTTTGGCTGGTCCTTTTACCCTACACAGAGTGCTCTGTCATTTCTCCCTCTAACTTTCCATCATAGTGCCCCAGTTTTCTTCTGAAGACTCACTGTCCTGTTCAGTTCTTGGCATTTGGTAGGTTCAGGTGGTGAGTTGTCAATTTGCCACAACCTTGAATCACCTAGGAAGAGAGTCTCAAAAAAGAGTTAACTAGATCAGGTTGGCCTGTGGCATGCCCATAAAGGCTTTTCTTAGCAGGATTAACTGATGTGAGAGGGCCCAGCCCACTGTGGGTGGCACCATTTCCTAGGCAGGTAATCCTGGACTGTATAAGAAAGGGGAAGGCTAACCGAACACTAGCATGTAAGCAGGCAGGCCTTCGTTTCTCTCTGCCGGCTATGGACTATAGCCTGGAACAATTAGTCAAAATCAACCCCTTCTCCCTAAGTGGTGGGTTTTGTTTTGGTCAGGGTATTTTTTTTTTTTTTAATCACAGCAACAGAAATAAAAACAGGACAGTGGTGGACAATATCACCTCTAACCACTGACCCCAGGAGGTGGCAGTTGACTTTGTCACCGCCTCTCAGAACATAGCCACAGAAAACATCTATGGGGAACTGAGAGTGACTTGTCGGATAATTAGCCCAGTCATGCAGCTGGTGGCGGAAGAAACCGAGAAGAGGGAAACATTTTGGAGGATCTGCAATCTAGAGAGCCTTGAGCACCAGGCAGAAGCGTGTAGGACTAGTTTGTAGACAACAGGAAGTCAGGGAGCTGGGTTTGGGGAGGCAGAAGAAAATTGGTGTTTTGGAAAGATTAGTTTGGCAGCTGTGCGTAGGGGGAACAGAGAAGAGGAGGTAGGTGGGGAACTAATCTTTCCAGTACACTGTAATTTTTAAAAATTGTGTGTGTGGTATCTGTGTCTGTGTGTAAGTGTGTGTGCACACAGGGTGCACGCAGAGGCCAGAGGAGGACTCTGCCTTAGACCTTTGAGACAGAGTATCACACTCAACCTGGAGCCAGGCAGGTAACCAGCAAGCTTTAGTGGTCCCTCCGTCTCCACCCAACACAAGTCCTGAGGGTACAGGTCAGTATGAAGCCATATGTGGCCATACCTGACTTTTTTTTTTTTTATAGGGTTGCTGAGATCTCAGGTCCTCATGCTTATTCAACAAATGCTCTTACCATCTGAGCCATACTAGCCCCAGGCCCTCAGGACACCGTAGTTTCTTAAAGCAAATTTATGCCTTACTTAAATGGGGCTGTTATGATTTAAATGTGAAATGTCACTCACAGATTCATGTTTTGAACACTTGGTCCCCAGTCAGTGGTGCTATTTGGGAAGGCCATGGAACCTTGGGGGCATGGTGTCTGGCTAGCAGATGTAGGGGGCTGGTCTTTGAGGGTTACAACCCAACCCACTTCCGATGCAGCTCCCTGCCTCCTGATCTGCATGGCTGTGAACAAACTGTGACAGATGCTCCTGCTCTCATGGATAAAGCCACCGACCGCATCCACTGTGCCTTCCCTGCTCTGATGGCGCATACCTGGTGAAGCCAGGAGCCAAGATCAGCTGGCCCTCCCTGAGGCTGTTTTTTCAAGGAGTTCTCACAGTGGTGAGAAAAGGTGCTGGTGTACGGTGGGAACTCATCTGAAGACCCTCAGTGTCCTGATGCTTCTGAAAGCAGCCGTAGCTGCACACCAATCAGTTGCCTAGTAGATTTGCACGTATCCAGAAAGTAATCTGGAAAATCCCTATTGCAAAATGTTAGCCGAGGGACTAAAAACTTTAAAATATCTGCTTTGCTGGTTTGATTTCTGACTGTGAGAAGCACACCATCATTTTAGCATAAATAATTATTTTCTCATTTTTCTTTTTTAATGATTTTTTGTTTTCTTTTTCCTTTAATTTTTTTTCCCCCAAGACAGGGATTCTCTGTGTTGGCCTGGCTGTCCTGGAACTCTTTGTGTAGACCAGGCTGGCCTTGGACTCAGAGATCCACTTGCCTCTGCCTCCCAAGTGCTGAGATTAAAGGTGTGTGCTGCCACTGCCTGGCTTCTTATTTGTCTTAGCATATAAAATAATTGGTTTCAGTATGGCATTTTCATGCATATCCGTCATTGTAGTTTGTTCACTTGCACTCCCCATTGTCCTCTCTCGTCACCCCACAAGTCCCATCCCCCCCATCATGTAGTATTCCTTCTGTGTTCATATCGTATATGTGTGTATGCATGCCACATATAAGAGAAGACATGCAATATTTGGCTCCTTCATTCTCTCCATCACCTTCTGTTACCCCCTCTCTTTAGATCCTTTCTTTTCTGTTTTTTAAAGATTTATTTTATTATTTATTTTTATGTGTATGTGTATTCATATACACCACATGCCTGGGGTGCCCCCAGAGGCCAGAGAGAGTGATGGATCCCCTGGAACTGGAATTACAGGTAGCTGTGAGCTGCCTTTTGTGGGTTCTAGGAATCAAACTCAGGTCCTCTGTAAAAGCAGCAAATGCTCTTAACCAATAAGCCGTCTCTCCAGCCCCAGACTCCTTTCCTCTCCACATATAAGTCTGTATACTTTTCTCTTTGTATGCATGTGTGTGTGTATGTGTGCACATACATGCACATTCATGTGATCTGGGTGCAGGTGTGTCTGTACCACGGGTATCTGCAAGCTCAGATGACAACCTCAGGTATCGGTCCACACTGTCTACCTTCTTGGAGACAGGATCTCTAGTTGTTCACCATTGTGTACTCTAAGGCTAACTGGTCCATGAGCTTCCAGGTAACTGGTCCATGAGCTTCCAGGGATTCTCCCATCACTCCCTCCTGTCTCAATGTGGGAGTCCTTGGGCTATAGATGAGCATCCAGCTCTTCTTGGATTCTGAGGATCTGAACTCAGGCCTTCATGCTCATGCAAAATACTCTACCCACTGAGCTGTCTTCTGAAGCCAGAAGTGGGAATAATTTTTAAGTGTTTCCTTTTTGGTTTTATCCCTTCTAAGCACGTGAGATGAACTTGTCTTGCAGTTCATGGTTTATTTTGCATTGTGTATGTATCAGAGGCATGGGCTGTATTTGGTTTCCCACAAAAAGAATGGCAGAAGAGGCTGGAGAGATGGCTCAGTGGTTAAAAGCCCTTGTTGCTCTTGCAGAAGACCTAGGTTTGGTTCCCAGCACCTACACATTGGCTCACAACCATCCTTAGCTCCAGTTCCAGGAGATCCAGTGCCCTCTTCTGACCTCCACAGACACCAGGTACACACAGTACACACACATACACGTAGGCAGACCACATGTAAAATAAATCTAAAAATGAAAGAGAGAGGAAAAAATGACAGTGTCAGCAGGGTGGTGGCACACACCTCTAATCCCAGTGCTTTGGGAGACAGAGGCAGGTGGATCTCAGTGAGTTCCAGGCCAGCCTGGTCTACAGAGCAAGTCCCAGGACAGCCAGGGCCTCACAGAGAAACCCTGTCTCGAAAACAAAGAAAGAAAGAAAGATAGAAAGAAAGAAAGAACGAAACAAACAAACAAACAAAACAGCCATGTCAGTGATTTTCAGTAGAGCACTGCTGACTATACCCAGAGCAGATGGAAAGCAGGAGAGTGGGCACCGGGTGAGTAGCTGCCCTGCCGTGGCTGTGCAAAGGAGAGCTTTTGCATTCTTTGGCATTTTGGGGTCACTTTATATGTACATGGCCATCTACAATGAATGAGTAAGAAGAAGTTGAGAATTTTCTTTTTCTTTTTAAAGAGTTATTATTTTATGTGTATGGATCCAAGCTTACGTATGTATACCACATGCATATAGGTGTTCACGGAGGCCAGAAGAAGGTATTGAATCCTCTGGACCTAAATTTACACACATTTCTAAAGTATGATGTTGGTGTTGGGTACCGAACTTGAGTCATCTGCAAGAGCAGCCATGCTCTTAACCAATGAGCCATTTCTTCAGCCCCCAAAGAATTTTTGATAATGAGTTACTCCATCAATAGGATGGTGTCTTAGATAGGGTTTCTATTGCTATGAGAAAACACCACAATGGAAATCAAGTTGTGGAGAAAAGGTTTTATTTCAGCTTACAGTGTATAGACCATCATCCAGGGAAGTTAGGGCACGAGCTGGAGAAGGAACCATGGAGGAGTGCTGCTTACTGGCTTGCTCCCATGCCTTGCTCAGCCTGCTTTCTTATACAACTCAGAACCACCTGCCCAGGGACTGATACCAACCACAGCAGGCTGGGCCCTCCCACACTAGTCATCAATCAAGAAAATGTACAACAGGCTTGCCCTTTGGCCAATCTGGTGGGAGCGTCTCCTCAATTGAGGTTCTCTCTTCCCAAATGACTCTGGCATATGTCAAATGGACATAAAACTAGCCAGCACACCTGATGAGCCTCTAAACTCACCCTAATGAACTGTAGCGTGTAGGGAAGACTACATGGAGAAGCTCCTGGAGCCCCTCATCACCTCCAGGTGTCTTGGCACCTTCACTTTGGGTGATCTTGGACTCTGCGTTGCTTCCATCTGCTTTCTCAGAAAGAAATTCAGAGCACTGCATTTTCCATGCCAGATTTTAAGAGAGAATCTCTTCAAAGAGGTGGGTATTACATGCTATACCTTAAAGGGTTGGGGTGTGGCTCAGTGGCCAAGCGTTTGCCCAGCATTGCATGAGGTCCCGCTTTAACCCCACACACATGGAAAGTGGGAGGACACTGGAAACAGAGCCAACTAACAGCAGTGAGAGGAGATTCTGTTCTGTGTGTTTTGTCAGTGTTATCAGGGGAAAAGATCAAGTGTGACAACAGTCTAACCAACAGTGTTATTGGTGACCATGATCAACACATGTGGTTTCCTGTACTTTGTACTCCAGGATGAAGGATGCAGGCTTAAATTGGTGACGGGAATCTGCCACATCTTCAACAAATGGTTGTTTGGAATTCACAGGATGCTGAGAAGGTGGGCTTAGATCTAAGTGAACCAGCTGAGAAACTGCTAGAACTATTAAATAGCTACGTCTTGGCAGTAAGATGTTCTACAGCCAAATGAAGCCATAAAGTAACCAGGAACAAATTCAATAAACCTGTAAAAGAATATTACAAAACTAGGAAGCCTTATTAAAAACATTCCTTAAATATCTGACAAAATAGAAGCAGGGCGTAGTACTGAACACCTGTAATCTCAGTTCTCCAGAGGCTGAGGCAGAAGGATCACTGACTTGGAGGCCAGCCTGTGACACAGTAGTGAGTACCAGGTAGGCCAAGATTCAACAGCAAGATCCGGCCTCAAACAAAACAAAAGAAAACAAATCTGACAAAATTGCCATGCCAGGTTAATAGATAAGAAGGCTTAATGTTCTAAATATATCCACAGTTCCCTAATTAAACTATACATTCAGTGTAAACCAATCAAACCAACAATATTTTCTTGGAACTTGAAACTGATTGAAAATTAAACTCATATGGAAATGCAAATTCTCAATAATTTTTGGAACAATTAACAAAGAAGGAAATTTGCAAAATATTGTAAAACAATAGTTAAGTTGGGCTGGATTGATGGCTCAGCAGTTAAGAACACTTGCTCTTGAAGAAGACCCAAGTTCAGTTCCTAGCACCCACACTAGGCAACTCATAACTGACTGTAATTCCAGCTCCAGGAGATCTGATGCCCTCTTCTGGCCTCCTTGAGCACTGCACTCATGTGTAGGTACAGACACATACACATAATAATAAAATAAAATCTTAAAAAGATAATTATGCCAGGCGGTGGTGGCGCACGCCTTTAATCCCAGCACTCGGAAGGCAGAGCCAGGCGGATCTCTGTGAGTTCGAGGCCAGCCTGGGCTACCAAGTGAGTTCCAGGAAAAGGCGCAAAGCTACACAGAGAAACCCTGTCTCGAAAAACCAAAAAAAAAAAAAAAAAAAAAAAAAAAAAAAAAAAAACCCTCTCGTAAAAATAACAAAGACAAGCTGGGCATGGTGGTTCACATCTTTAATCCCAACACTCCAGAGGCAGAGGCAGAGATCTCTGAGTTCAAGGCCAGCCTGGTCTACATAGGGAGTTCCAGGACAACCAGAGCTACATAATGAGACTCTGTCTCAAAACAACAAAAAGCAAAAAGCCCACAAAGACAAAATTAAAAATATCCTTATTAAAAAAGACAGAGTATTAGAAAGGATTGTGAAGCAAGAATCAAGGAGCTGGCAAGATGGGTCGTTGGGTAAAGGCTCGTTGGGTAAAGGCTCTTGCCACCAAGCTCAATGATGTGACTTTGATCCCCAGAATCCATACACCAGAAGGAGACAGCTCTATTCCCAATGATTGTCCTCTGATTTTCATGTCCATATGCATATGCATACTTGCACAGATGCACACAAAATAAATAAATAAGAATATAATTTAAAAACCAAGATCCAAATATGTCTTATCTATGAGAACTCCACTTTAAATGCAAAGATATATGCATTAAAGGGTGGGAGAGATATAAACCATGCTAGCACTAATCAAAAGAAGGTGGAAATAACTACATTAAGTTCTAAAAGAGCAGACTTCAGATCAAGGAAAATTATCAGAGCCAAAGAGGGGAATTGCAGGGCTGGGGAGATGGCTCCATTGGAAAGTGCTTGTCGTGCAAATGAGAGAGCCTGAGTTTGAACCCTAGATTCCACGTAAGAAATCTGGGCATGGTGGCATGCACTTGTAATCCTAGGGCTGGTAGAATGGAGTCAGGAAGATCCTTGTTTTCGTTGATCAGCTAGATTAAGCCTACTTAGTGAGTTCCAGACCAATAAGAAAACTTGTCTCAAACAACATAAACAGCACCTGAGGAACAATAATATCTGAGGGTGTCCTCTGACCTATACGTGCACATACATACACACATGAGCACCTGCACACAACCTCACAAAGGTACATTGCAAAATGCAAAAGCAACTAATTCTAGAGAAAAAAAAAAAAACAGCCACCAAACCCATAGTCTTTAATTGTATGTATGGAACATTAGCACATCAAAATGTGTTGCAAAAACAACTGAAAGGAGACAGGGTCATCCATGGTTACAGTTGATGACTTCAGCGCCCTCTAGTGGACAGGTGCAGCATGCATGAAGAGAGTTAGGAGACAGGTGAATGGAATAGCAAATACCACCACAACGTTGCTAAAATGTCCAGTCAAAAAGTAAGCATTTGGGAGATGAAGAGTTTCTCGGTGGGTAAAGTACTTGCATGAAAACATGAGGACCTGATTTTGAATCCTCAGCACCCTGGTAAACAGCTGGGGCATGGGAGCCCTGTCTGTAACCCTGAAGGCAGAGACAGGCAGATCCTATGGACTTGATGGGCAGTTCATCTCGCTGAATCAGTAAGTTCCAGGTAAAAGTTCCGTAAAAGACAGTCTCAAAAAGTAATGTGGAGAGTGACAAAGAAAAACACCTGTTACTAACTCTGGCCTCTACATGCACCCACATGAGTGAGCACACACACACACACACACACACACACACACACACTCCTTTTGAAATACAGCTGGTGTTAGGAAAGGCATTAATTTTTTTGCACTTATTTTGTGTATGCCCCTGTGCATGTGCGGTGGTCAGAGAGCAACCTGTGGGAGTCAGTTCTCTCCTTCCACTTAAGTGGATTCTAGGGATTGAACTCAAGTCACCAGGCTTGGCAGCAAGAGCCTTTACCCTCTGAGCCATCTCACTGGCCTAGGAGATGCACTTTTGAAAGAGTGAAGTAACTTCAAAACAAGCTTTCTATCCTGAAAGCACTATATTGTAAAAATGGGGGGAAAAGTCACCAATCAACTTGATATAATTGACATGTCTCGTCTACTTTATCTAACAGCAGACTACACATTCTTCTCAGGAACTCTGAGAACAGTCACTGTGATGGCAATTTATTCTGGGTTATAAAACATGCCGTAAGAATAGGCTGAGACGTAGCTCAGAAATAGAGCACTGACATAACATGTGCAAGGTCCTGGCTTCAGTCCCCACAATGACAACAGAAACCTACAGTGCCGTAACAAGTTAAAAAGCATATGGTCGGAGGCTCGAGAGACAGTTCGGCAGTTAAGAGCAGCTGCCGCTTTTGCGGAGGGCCTGGGTTTAATTCCTAGCATCCACATGCAACTTACAACCACCCATGATTCAAGATCCAGAGAATCCAGCGCCCTCTTCTGACTTCTACAGGCACTAGTCACATATGCAGTGCACATGACAAGCATTCAGGCAAAATGCTCATACGTACACAAATACATACATACATACATACATACATACATACATACATACATACACACATACATAAAGCATATGGTATCCACTCTCAGACATGGAAATGGAAGAGGAGGAGGAACAGGAGAGATAGTGAGGGGAACAACCTATCACATATTGTCTCTCATTTAATCTAGATCAAATAAATGTATGCACATACACTCATATAGACACACAAACACCGTGATGGACTCTAGAATCACCATGGAAACACACACGTAACTATGAAATGGAAGCAGAGTGAGTCTCTTTAGGGGGAGGAAAGGGGCCAGCTCGGGGGAGGGCAGGGGAGGTCATGGAAGGGAATAAGAACAAGTTACAGTGATTCATAGCTATGGAAATGTCATAAAGAAGTCATTCTTTTGCATGCTAAAAAGTTATTTTAAGTCAAGAAAAAAAAATCCCTGGGCTTGCCTGGTACTTTAATGTGAGTCGTTTGTACATAAGCCAGCGTGTGCCTGCTGGAAAGGCACGGCGATACCTACTTGGCATCTGAGGAGAGCAAATGAACGGAATAAAATGTGCCACATCTAGGCTTTTAAGCATGTAAATGACTTAGAGTTGGTCTACAAAGGGGGAAAAATAACAGCCTTATAAAACAGGATTACAAAGGCAAACCTTAGTGTCTTAGACGCTCTAAGCTTGGCAACCCAGGGAGTTGAAGAAAAAATGTCTGTAGCTCTGGGGAGGGGTAATGAACCTCTCACTCTCCTCCTAAGCAACACCCGAAGCTGATTATCTGAACTGCCAGAAGAAGCAGCAGAGAGATAAAAGGATGCATTGTCTTTTAACAAGAACTCAAATAGAGCACAGTTGAGTGACTTTACCGAGAATAGTGTCCTTTCAAAGCACTGACCTTTGTCCTGGGTTGTCCTTCACGTCCTTGTGTCAGCAAGGATTTAGAATCACTATGGAAAGATGCTTTTTAGCATGATTATGCGGAAGCTTCTAGATTGAGTGAATTGAGGCAGGAAGATTCACCTTAAATGTGGGTGGCACCATTCCATGAGCTGAGGTCATAGACTGAAACAAAAAAAAAAAAAAAGGAGGAAGTGAGCCATGAACCAGTGCTCTCTCCCTGCTTCTCTCTCTCTCTCTCTCTCTCTCTCTCTCTCTCTCTCTCTCTCTCTCTCTCTCTCTCACACACACACACACACACACACACACACACACACACACACGCAAACTTAAATCTAGATTCTGTAATTAAGAGAAAACATGTATTTCTCTAAGTCTGACTTATTTTGTTTAACATGATTTCCTCAGTTCCATCCATTTCTCCTGCTAATGTTGTATTTTCCCTTTTACTAATGACTGAATAAGATTCTGTTGTGTATAGGTGCCACATTGTCTTTGTCTATTTGTCTGTTGTTTGGCTTCTGGGCTGATTGCTCTTCCTGGTTATTGTGAATAGTGCAGCAATAAACATGGATGTGCAAGTATCTCTGTGGTGTGCTGTCTTAGAGTCCCTGATACATACCCAAGTGTGCTGGATAGTTTTATATCAACCTAACAAAGCTAAAGTCATCTGAGAGAAGGAAACCCCAATTTAGAAAGTGCCTCCATAATATTGGGCTATAGGAAAACCTGTAAAGCATTTTCTTAATTAGTGATTGATGGGAGATGCCCAGCCCGTTGTGGGTGGTGCCATCCCTAGGCTGGTGGCCCTGGGTTCTATAAGAAAGCAGGCTGAGCAAGTCATGAGGAACAAGCCAGTAAGCAGTGCCCTTCCATGGCCTCTGCATCAGCTCCTGCCTCCAGGTTCCTGCCCTGTTTGAGTTCCTGTCCTGACTTCCTTTGATGATGAACACTGATGTGGAAGTGTAAGCTGAATAAACCCTTTTCTCTCCAACTTGCTTTGGTCTTGCACAAGATTACAGTTCCACCAAGACTAAATAAACCTTCCTCCCCTCCCCCATTTTTGCTAGCATTTGCTACCTTTTCCCCACTGAGGACAGCCATTCTGAGTGAGGCAAGATGGAATCTCAAAGTGGTTTTAATTTGCATTTCTCTGATGGCCAAGGATGTTGAATACATTTCAAGTATTTGATAGCTAATTGTATTTCTTCTTCTTCTTCTTCTTCTTCTTCTTCTTCTTCTTCTTCTTCTTCCTCTTCATCTTCTTCTTCTGTTTTTGTTTTTGTTTTTGTTTTTTGAGATAGGGTTTCTCTGTGTTGTTTTGGCGCCTGGATCTCGTGCTGTAGACCAGGCTGGCCTCGAACTCACAGAGATCCGCCTGGCTCTGCCTCCCAAATGCTGGGATTAAAGGCATGTGTCACCATTGCCCGGCCATATTTCTTTTTAAAAAAAAATAATTTATTTTATATATATTGGTGTTTTGCCTGTGTGTATGCCTGTGTGAGGGTGTTAGGTACTCTAAACTGGAGTTACAGACAGTTGTGAGCTGCCATGTGGGTGCTGGAAATTGAACCTGGGTCCCCTGGAAGAGCAGTCAGTACTCTTAACCACTGAGCCATAAATATCCAGTTCATAAGCCCGTTTAGTGATTGAGAGGGGTTTTTTTTTTTTTGGTATTTAATTTGTGTTGCTCCTTGTATACATTCTGTACATTGATCCCTTATTTAAAGTTTAGCTGATGACTGTTTCCCCCATTCTGTAGGCTGTTTACTCTGTCAATGGCTTCCTTTGCTGTCCAGAAACTTTTCAGCTTCACATAATCCCATTTGTCAACCCTTGGGGTTGTTTCCTGTGGGGCTGAAGCACCTTTCAGAAAGTCTTTACCTGTGCTTTCCTTGTAGCAGTTTCAGGTCTTACTTTAAGGTTTTTGAAACATTTTGTCTTGATTTTTGTGCAGGGGCTGGAGGAGATACAGATCTAGTTTCATTCTTCTCCACGAATACTGTAAAAATGGCAATAGGGCTGGAACTAATGTACAGATTCAACTCAACCCCATCAAAATCCCAGTGATGTTCTCAGAACTGGAAACATGATCCTAAGACTCACACAGTAACAAAACAGACCCCAAATAGTCCTTAGCAGAAAGAGCAATGTTGAGGGTATCATAATACTCAATTTCAAATTATATTACAGAGCCGTAGTAACAAAACCAACAAGTGATGGACACAAAAACAAACGCATAGACCCACGAATATACAAGAGGACCCAGAAATAAACTCACACAGAGTTATGGCCACCTAACTTTTGACAAAGCTGTTAAAGTCATGCGTGGGGGTAAAGGCAGTCTCTAACAAACGGTGCTGTCTGCAAGCGTTTCTCAGACATACAGGTTCTATGGCAGTATATGACCAGGAATTGGCTTCACAGGCGCAGAGCTGGGGACTGAGTAACTGGCGGAGCTGCTGGGACAGTGGAGTAGTCCGCTCAGCTTGACGGATGTGCTAGCTAGTAGGGGAGTTACCCCTAACTCCATTAGTACAAACCCTTTACTCTTTGCAGCCTGCCAGCCCTTTTATTAACTGTGAGCTGATATGGGAGAAGCTGCTGGGACCCCGTTGTTTGGACACCAGCCCAAATCAGAAGAAAGCTATAGGCGGCAGCACTAGGAATGGGAGTAATATCAACACAATTAAACTTGAATGGGCTCCTCCCGGGGTTCTTTTCTTAGAGGTGACATTCATCAAAAGGGAGTCTTGGGGAAGAGGCAGGCGTCTTCCACCCCGGTGATTACAGTAGCTTCCCTGGACTCCAGGTGGAAGAGCTGCTCTCAGGCAGGTCTGAGTCTGTGGTTTGCACCTGCACAGCCACCAGGATACCTAGTTTCTGAAATGAGCTTCAACTTAAGAGCCTGTATGTCTGAACAAGGAGAGTCCCGGTTTTGGAAAGCCTGAATCTCGGTTTGGGGAGCCAGCACGCAGCATTTAGAGCCCAACACAAGATGTTGGGAAGAAGACCAGAAGGGGGCGAGGTGGCCACCGAGGGCGTAGGAGCGGGCTCTGCTGTCACACTCCACCCTTGTTTTGGAGGCCACGTGGTTTACAGTCATTGGTCGCGGTGGAGCCATGGGCGGGGCAGTGGAGTAGTCTGCTCAGCTTGAGGGGTGTGGCGATGCAGAATGGGCGAGGCATCTATGCAAATGAGGTATCCCAGCTCACTCGGACACTCAGTTTCCTGGCTACCCCCTGTGGGTAGGGGCCTCCTTTGACCTCGGAGTCACAACCCATCCCGGAACTCCGACCTGGAGGACGTTATGCAACTCGCACCCAGGTGTGGGCAGCGCAGACACAAACCTGTGGGCTGGTGGCTTTGGAGCTTATGGGAAAAGCGAACCCGGGAAAAGCCCAACCGCTAAGTCTTTTGACTGTGGCTAGGAGGGTGAGCAGGCAGGGGGGCAGCGCGTCCATGGGATGTCTGAGTATCTGTCCTCCCCGATGCTTTTTTTACGCATCTCAGTGGGTATATCCTGTCATCCCTTGGGGCGCCTTGTGGGACGGTTCCAGCTGTGGGTTTGTTTCTGCAGCTGTTTCAATTTCTAAGATCTTTGGGGAATGCTTTTTCCCTAACTGTCACTTCTTGATAGGATATTCTTGCTGGTGCCTGTTCTTTAATTATACAGAGTTTGATGCCTGTTATTATAACTGACGTTCAACGCTGTGCTTTGTGTGAACAGTCTGCAACCAAGAGGAGGAGGCAGGGAACTGGCTTTACCAGTCACTCAGTTTACTTGTTTTCATCCTAAGAATAGCACTCTTTAATCTCTAGCCTACACAGTGTGTCGGTTATACAAACGAACTTTCTTCAAACTGACAGCTCTCGTTTTGCTCGCCTTTTTAGAACCGTTAATCATTTAAAACTTCATCCCGAATTTATCTGATTTATCTTCCTCTCCATCTAGTAAAGAAAACTTGAGTTTTATAGCTCTGTAAATAGACAGAAGGAAAACAATAGGCTCATTCTAGTTCCTTTTATTTTGAGAACTTGCCAAAGAAAGAAGAAAATAAATGCCAGCCATCTTATCACCAACCACAAATTACAAGTTATGCCTAAGTCAAGATGTAACTCAGTACATAAATCATCAGCCTCCTTAGAGGTCTATCACCCACCTCACAATATCTGTATTATGTATGCCGTGTAAATAAAAGTAGTTACCAGACCCCTGATGGCTTGTTAATCATAGCTGAGCTTCCTTCCAAAACTCCAAAGCTAAATTGCCTGTTCCATTTAATCCCACGGCCTTGACACTAACCCAGAGTGAGATGATTCCTAAACCAGCAACCCACAACATTCAAGTGGCAACAATACCCCTGATTGTATCAAGAAAATGTAAGTTGTCACTGCAATTTTCTTAATAATACAATTGCTTAACCATTGTAGTGACATAGAGAGAACCATGCACTTATATTGTCTGTCAAGCAGGCGCTGACTAAAGGAATTTTCCTTTGCTCTTTAGATGGCAGTCCCTGACATGGCAAACCCACACATGTTTGGAAGCCTGGTGGATTATTTGCCCGATGAATAGTATGCCTATGTTTTAGCACCATAAGCCTTTTTAAAAAATTAGTATTTATTTATTTGTGTGGAGTGGGTGGGTGTGCATGCACATATGTGGGTGGGTGTTCCATTCCTCAGGCACCATCCACTTTTTTAAAAATGAAAGATTTCCTACTGGCATGGAATTTGCCAAATAGGCTAGTCTGGCTGGACGGCGAGCTCCGGGGATACACCTGTCTCTCCCTCCCCAGCACTGGGATTACAAGCAGGTGCTGCCACTGAGTTTTTTACATTGGTTCTGGGAACTGAACTGGAGGTCCCATGCTTGTACAGAAGGCACTCTACTGACTGAGCCGTCTCCCTGGCCCCCCCTCCTAGTTCTTGACAAATGGTCAAGTGGGCAGTTAATTTACAAGATCAGAGTTCAGTGTGGGGCTATTCCGAACTTGCAGGTGAAGGGTATGACCCTGGATGTGAGCAGCTTATCCAAGGTTGAGGCCAGGCTAGCACAAAGGTGAAACTGGAACCAGGTCTGGATGCTTATGGGATCTGCCTGGTTGTGAAGTCAGACATTCAGGATTCAAACCTTGCTTCTCCTCTTTGCTATTTCTTGGTTTGTAACCCTGTTTCATAAATTATGAACTGAGGCTCATAATAGTCCCTGCCTGGAGGGTAATTGTTAGTGTTACATGTTTTTGATCTTGCCAGGCATTCATCACAGTTCTAAATGCTGCACACACATGCAAACACCTGTTAGTCCAGAAATGTCCCAGCATCGAGGTACCTTATCAGTGTACTTTGTACCCATGGTTGGTGGCTCTTGTGTCAAGCAATCATTAAAGAAGTTTTTTTTTTTTTTTTTCTGGTGAGATACTGAGCTAAGCTGTGAATGCAATGGGAATGCAGCACCTGGGGATTTTGTAACAGTTGTGGGTTGAGATTAAAAGTCGGCATGACAGGCTTTAAGGCAGCTCCTTACCCTCATGGATATCGATCATGAACTTTCAGTAACTTATCTCCCAGAGAGTGTCTAGGATAGGCTGATAGTCTGTTCAAATTTATCATTTGTTTGCCTGGAATTTTTGTCATTGTGTGTGTTTTCGTGAGAGTGCAGGTGTACCGGAACCGCCAATGTACGTGTGTAGATCAGAGGACAACCTCGGGTACCAGTCTTCACCTTCTACCTCTTCTTTGCTGTTCAGCACTGCACACTCCAAGCTGCTGGCCTGTGAGCTCCTAGGGAGTCTCCTGTCTCACCTCCTATGAGCGCTGGGATTACAGATGCAAACTACTTTGTTTGGCTTTATGTGGGTTCTGGGACTCTGAACACAGGTCCTCATGCTTACATGGCAAGTACTTGACCCACATAGCCACCCTCCCGGCCCAAATCAATTGTATTGACTCAGGATGGTGAGGCCCATGCTCCTTAGGAGCCGTAGAACCTTTTACCAGGCCTGGGCTCCCCTGGCGTCTGAGGCCAGCCTAAGAAAGATACAGAGGTCAATTCTGATCACTGTGTCTGAGGCAGGTTCCTAGAAATGGGGACTAATCAGGACTGAGATGTTGTCTCAGGGACATATTGTCACAGGGACTGGATGTCCTCAGCAATAGATGGAATAGCAAGGCAGATCTGCAGATATTGTAGAAGAAGACACAATAGTCATCCAAGCAGAGGTCCCTGTGGCAATTCAGGCCTGTGCATGACCACAGGGACACAGTGGTTCCTGTGACCTCCATGACTGTAGGGCTACAGTGACTCCTGTGACTCTGGCAGCTGGCTTTCCTGGTACCTATGCTCATACCCAGATGAACAAAACAGTTGGTTTTCAGTTTTCTAGTTCCAACTGCTGCCTACCCTTTCAGTGTTAGCAGACTGCTTCTCCTTCAAAGGCAGTGTGTACCTGTTAGAATTTGGGGTGCTTATATGCACAGTGGGGAGTGGCCAAAGGTTGGGGCCATGGGTATCTGAACCTAGCCTCCACTGTCCTTCGTAGACTAGGAAGTTCAGTCTTGTTCATCTCCTAGACCCCCATCTGTGGAGTTATATGAATGTGGTGGTTTGAATGATAATGATCCCCACAGGCTCACACATATGAATGTTTGGTCCCTAGTTTAGGGACCTGTTTGGGAAGGATTAGGAGATGTGGCCTTGTTGGAAGAGGTGTGTCACTAAGAGTGGGATTAGCTCTCTCTGTTTAGTTGGAATTTTCAGCTTGTTCCTGCACTATCTGGAAAGCCCCATTCCTATCTCTCTCCAAACCCCACCTACTCAGGGAGTCTCCAACAAAGAAAAGGTACCAAAAGACCCAGTTCTGTAGTTTTGGTAACTATTGCTACTTCCTCCCCTGTTGTGGATAGCAGCCCAAATTTCCCTCCCCCTAAGCGTTGAACTTTTGACCACACTTGGGCACAAATACACGTTGTGGCAAACATGTCATCACCCCTCACCTACAACCTATATAACCTCCCTGATTTAGCTCAGGGTTGCAGCTTCTCCAGCCTCAATCTCTTAGACTAGAGAACTCGCCCTGGGAGTTGCTTTGCTTAAGTAAACCTGTTATTATACTTTTTCAATTTGGCTTGATCTGGCTTACTGTTCAGTGGAAAAACCTATTAGCAGGGGAAAGAAAACCTATTACTCTCTGCCCCTTGATTGTGTCTCAAGATGTAAGCTCCCAGTTACTGCTCCAGCACCGTGCCTGCCTGCCTGCCTGCCTGCTGCCATGCTGCATACCATGATGGTTATGGACTCACCTCTGATATTGTAAGCGCCCAATAAATTATTTCTTCTTATAAGTTGCCTTGGTCATGGTGTGTTACCATAACAATAGAAAAGTAACCAAGGCAATGGTCTTAGATGTTAGAAAATTTGTCTGTTTCTGTTATTCACAGCCTGATACAATGCCCCTCCACTTTAACAGTAATTAATGCTACTAGTTTTGTGCTTCTAAAGAAATTAGGGTATTAATTAGCTAACCTTTGCTGTTGTGTGTCCACAAGGTGCTAGGTGCTGTGGATTTAGTGAAACAAGACTGACATTGTCATTTAAGGAAACCCGATAAAGCTCACTGTCATCTCTGTCCTTGTTTGTTGTTTTAGGGGAGTTACTTAAGGCCATTGGGAGTGTTCCAGCTGGCACATGGCTGATGGTTCTGCTGTAAAGAAAGGTTGTTTTTTTATTCCACAAACTCAGGGCTGAGCGCAAGTTGATGAGTTCGGGAAGAGGCAGGGGTCCAAAAGTTCTTTACCTACTTGAGTTTCTGTAGAATCTAAACATAGCTGGCCCACCTGCAATCCCAACACTTGGGAAGCTGAGGCAGGAAGATCATGTGATTGAGACTATCTTATGAGAGAAAGAGAGAGAGAAGTCTCAGTATTAGACTCTCCTGGACATGCCTATTACATTAAACTCCAGTGTAGAACATATTGGTTACTTTAGAATGTTTTTTCGCCACAAAATGTTATTTGTTAGAAATTTTAATGATACTAAGGTGAGTATATAGGTAGAATAGTGGGTAGAGTGCTTACCTAGCATGCATAAAAACCAGGATTTAGTCCCCAGCGTCATATAAATTGGGGTTGGGGCATGCCTGCTATCTCAGTACTTAGGAGGAAGTCAGGAAGATCCAGAGTTCAAAGCCATCCTTGGCTACATAGGGAGTTTGAAACAAGCCTGGGAAAGAAAGAAATTTTAATAATCTGGAATTATCTCATGATTTTCTACATTATACAGTAAAGAGAAGAAAATTTTATAGTCAAGAAGTATTTCAGGGGGATGAAGAGAAAGTCTCTTTTACTCTGTTGACTTTGTGTTTCTATGACTTTTCAAATGAAAGAGAAATGGGCAAGAGAGTGGTGGCACACACCTCTAATCCCCACCCCACATTCAGAGGCAGAGGCTGGAAGATCTCTGTGAGTTCTAGGTCAGCCTGGTCTATATAATGAGCTCTAAGCTATCCAGGGCTTTGGTGAAACCCTGTATCAAAAAAATACAAGTAAGCAAGCAAGCAAATGAGAGAGAGAGAGAGAGAGAGAGAGAGAGAGAGAGAGAGAGAGAGAG
Source organism: Peromyscus eremicus (assembly GCF_949786415.1). NCBI lineage: Eukaryota > Metazoa > Chordata > Mammalia > Rodentia > Cricetidae > Peromyscus > Peromyscus eremicus. Next base: position 47,877,895 of record NC_081420.1, on the reverse strand, counting down.
AGGGAGGAGAGAGAGAGAGAGAGAGAGAGAGAGAGAGAGAGAGAGAATGGAAGAAAAAAGTCATAGGAAAAGGTCAGAGAACTTATTGCAAACAAGAACTTACAGATATAAATCCAAGAAACAAATCACTAGCTGGTCCTTTATAACACAGAATACATAAGCATCAATATACAGTTGGCTCCTCAATCCAGTGCTTCTTGCTATTTAAAATGCAAATTGGGTTATTATGTTTTCAAGGTAACACTTTTATGTTGAACCAGAATTGTTCTTCAGCCATTTCCTCATTCATTAGAATGACAAGTAAACCACAAAATTCAAAAGTGAACCTGTTGAGTAACCCTGCATTTGCTAGCACTAACCAAATGAGAATACTCAATGAAATTTAATCACACTTACCCTTGTGCACAGAGCAATCTAACAGCAACTCCAAAACCTCTGCTACAAATAACCCCTCCCCATCCTGAGAAAACCTGGAATTAACAGGATTGTTAAATCTCTTGGACTGGAGATGTAGCCCCATTAGAAGAGTGCTTACCTAGCATGTACAAAATGAAGTCCTGGGTTTGAAAAAAGAGATTAATTCTCTCATATTTTTAAAAGAAAATGGAATTCATTGTGTGTCCTTGAGGTATTAAAATGATAGTATGGGGTACATATAGTGAAAAGATTGGAAGGAAACTAACAGATCCACATGCATTAATTATCCACATACCACATAGTTACTCATTTTGCTTCCATGACAAGAGCAGCTAACATCTATTTATTTGGAATCAATCCCAAATGCAGTAGATTTGTATTATCTAGTCTTCTCATGATACATTAGACTTGCTTATCTTACATGCCCACTGCTTTGTACCTCTGTCTCCTCTGTTCTGCTTCTTAGAACTGTTTATTCTCTCTGTGTTTTTGAGTTCTCTTCTTCCCTCCCTCCCTCTTGTCTTTCTTTCCTTCTTTCCTTCCTTCTGTTGGTGTAAAAACCACAGCTCTCATTTTAAGTGTATGGGGGGAACAAGAGATAGTTTATCCTGGGGACATTTTTAGTGACCATGGCCCTGGAACACAGATTTAGGTTACCCCAAATTCCATGTTCCAACATGCAAGCAGTTTCACGAAGTTGATAGTTTTACAGAACAAAAAATGTCATAAATCAAGATAAATTAAAAATACATTGGAGGGTACATCAGAGAGGTGGTTACGGCAAGATGGGGGAAGCTTTTCTATAGGCTCAAGATGTTCTCTGATGACATTCTAAGCTTTGGGGTTGGAGGAAGCTAGTGGTATGTTAAGTTAGTAGATTATAAAAGGTATATATATATATATTAGTTACAGGATTCAGAGGGGGCAAGAAATGGCTGCTCTGGAGAGCTAGAACTTACCCAAGGTAAGATAATTAGCCCCTGGACATATATTTCATGAAATCATGAAATACTTTTCCATGTCTGGGGTGATGGTTAGTTTTAAACATCAGCCACAACCTAGAATTGCCTAAGAAGGGAGTCTTAGTTGAAGGATGACTAGATCAAGTCAGCCTGTGGGCATGGTCTTGACAGTTGGTATAAGACCCAGCCCTCTGTGGGTAGTTCCATCCCTTCAGCAGGTGGTCCTGAACCATACATCACGGGAGAATGATGGATGGCAACAAACAGGAAAGCAGCCTGGCCACTCATTTCTCTCTGCTCTCAGATATGCTATAACTAGTTGCTCCCAGTTCCTGCCACCTTGATTTCCCCTCAATAACAGACTGTGGTTGGAACTGTAAGCCAGGTAAACTCTTTCCTCCCCTGAGCTGCTTTTGCTTACAGTGTTTTAACACAGCAACAGAAATGAAACTAGAATATTTGGCTTATTTCACATCCATGTTGTAGCACAAAGCAAGTTTTTGTTCATATTCTTCAGAGCTGAATCGTATTCCACCGTTGTTATGTTTTGGATCTGAACTCGCCCTGTGGTGATTTGAATGAGAAGCTTCCTCATAGGCTCAGTTTTCTGAATACTTGGTCCCCAGTTGGTGGTGCTGTCTGGGTAGGTTTAGGAGGTGTGGCCTTGCTGGAGATGATAGTATGTCACTTAGGGGTGGGCTTTAAGGCTTCTAGAAGCCTGTGTCATTTCAAGGTCACTCTCTGTGTTTCCTGCTTAATGTTCAAGGTGGGAGCTCTCAGCTTCCAGCTCCAGCTGCCATGTTACCTGCCTGCTGCCAAGTTGACCCTCTACTGTTGACCCTAACCCTCTGGAACCACACGCCCAAATGAACTTTTTCTTCTATAAGGAGGTGTCGGTCATGGTGTTTTGTCACAACAACAGAAACAGGACTATTAAACTCCTCCATACCTCATGTTTTGAAAATTTGGTTCCAACTCATGACATTCTTTTTGAAGATCGTAGACTCTTTAGGAGTTTGGCTGGTGGAAGCAGGTCAGCAGTGGAAAGCCTTTGAACGCTATGCCTGCCCCTGGTTCTGATATAGTACTCTTTGCTTCTTGTTTCTGGTGATCTGAATGAGCCATGCTACAAACTCCCAGCTCCATGAACTCCATCATCTCCTTTCTTCTGTGTGGAGTAAGACCCTCTGAAACCACAAGACAAAAAGGACCTTTCTTCCCTGGAGTCATTTCTGTCGAGTAAAACCTAACGGATTCCACTACATCCGCAATGTATCATGGCTTCTTCATCTGTCCACCCATCAACAGACACTTGGGTTGTCTCCATATCAGCAATCTCTTTTCCACGGACACTTAAAGGAAATGAAGTCACAACCTTGTGGGGTTATCTGCACTGCCGTGTCCTCTGCAATGTTGATCTGATGACCTTTTGAGTGAAAGAAAGCTCTGACGTCTTTTGTCAGTCAAAGGTCACTTCTCTCATGCTGCCTTATCCAGAGTGCCATATTTAAGCCTTCCAAAAGAAATGCTCAGAACATTGGAGAACCTGGACTCACATTGTACTTAGAAATAGTTTTTGTAGTTGTATGTGATGGTGTACACCTGTGATCTCAACACTTGGGAAGTGGGAGGAGAAAAAACAGGACTCCAGGGTCAGTCTCAGCTGAATAACAAACTCTATGTGTTTGAGGCCAGCTTGAAACACATAATTTTTAAAAATATGGTCCTTTAAAATCATATAATTTATTTTGAGATAGGGTCCCACTATATAGTCCTAAATGGCCTGGAACTTGCTACGGAGACCAGACTGGTCTCAAACTCACAGAGATCCATCCACCTGTCTCTGCCTCCTGGGTGCTAGAATTAAAGGTGTGTGCCACCGTGCTCAGCTGTAATGTATTTTTCTGTAACAGGTACGAGAAAGCACATAAAGAACTTTCTCCTGGGCAAGTGAATTCACGAGAGCATATCCTGGTGAATTTATAAAATGAAGTATGAGGTCATAGATGGTGACATAACCACCATGGTAATGCAGTAGGATGATGTAAACGTTAACATTTAGGTATGTTAAATTTCGACAGCAAATGAAAGCTGAAATTGCGTTTCCTAATAAACACATAGTAAGTGCAGTGTGCAACCTGACACTCAAAGTTTCTGTAGAAGGGAACAACATAGTTTGTACCTAAGAATGGATGAAGGCCTGGTTAGTACTTGAATGGGAGACCACCTGGGAATACCAGGTGTTGTAGGCAAAAGAAAAAAAAAGGAACAGATTAGGGAACTGGAGAGATGGCTCTGTCAGAAACGTACTTGTCCTGCAAACCCAGGGGTCTGAGTTTGACCTCCAGAACCACGTGGAGAAAGCCACATGTGATAGCATCCTTGTAATCCCAGCACCAGGGAGGTAGCCATGACATAGACCCCTGATGCTCACTGGCCAGCCAGCCTTGCTCATTTGGTGAGCCTCGTGAGTGAGAGACCCTGTCTCAAAAAAAGGTGGGCAGCATCCAGGTATGACAGTGAAGGTTGTCCAGTGGTTCCTACAAGCACTCCTTCATATGTGTACCTCCAAACGTGCATGCACACAGATACACACACAGAGAGAAGAAATATAAAATAAAAATGAAAACCACAAACAAGTTAGTGCAAGACAATGATTCTAATAAAAATGCCCAGAAATTCATCTTGGTGATGCTAAGAATAAGATTATGTTCAGAACTTTACCTTGTTTGGAAGAAGTGCTTTTCTCCTGGTGTTGCCATAGTGATCCATCAGTAAATACTTTCTAGCACGCCCCTTTTCTCTGCCTATGAATGACCATGTTGTATTGTCAAAAGCGTGCAGATTGATGTCATCTTCTCAACAAAATACTGTCATATTTTGTTGAGATCTTTTTGAGGTCTTTTGATGGCTTCAAATTTAATAACTTCCAAGTAAAAGTACCCAGGGCTTATAATTTTCTCTTACTGTGAAGGATGCCAATTCTAGGATGGCTATTGTGGATATCTAATGGAAAATGTAAACAGTATTTGATTCTAGCAGTGAATGCGCATTGATCACTGAGAGACAGAGAGAGAACTCTGATCAGTAAGGGGGTTACCAATTAAGGATTCTCTCACTGACAATAAAATAGGCATAGAACACAAACCTAGGTGGTAAGAGTGCATTGTGGGCTACATTAGCCCCTGGACTTCCTCACGGTTACTCATTTTGTGTGCATGTGTGGATGCCTGTGCACCTGCCGTGGTAAGCATGCAGGATCAGAGGAAAACGTTCAGGAGTCCGTTCTCTCCTTCCACTGTCCAGGTCTCAGGAATCAAACTCAAGTCGTCACACTTGGTGGCAAGGGCAGTCACCACCTGAGCCATCTCGTCAGTCCTGACCTTGGACTTGAAGAGAGAAATTGCTCTGGCCTGTGTCCCGAGGATCTGAGTTCAATCCCCTGGCCCCACACAGTGGAAGGGAAGAACCCACAGGTTGTTCTCTGACCTTCATATGCGTGCCGGTGCCTGCTCACATTCACCCACAACATATAAAAATAAAAAATAAAAACAAAAAAATCCACCCCTAACAAAAAACAAACCTTGATCAGATATCAAACAAATCAAAAATATTTAAAAATGTATTGAGAAAGCCAGGAGTTGGCTGACCAATATGCTCTCTAGGACTTCATGGAGAAAGTAAGTCAGCACTTAAAGTGTGCAGGAGCAGTGGCAACTACATTGGTGTCCCGAGGCCTTGTAAATCAAAACTAGGGGTAGGAGAAAACAAATGATTGATAGTTCACTGCCTTATTTATAAATATTGGGCCGGGTGGTGGTGGCGCACGCCTTTAATCCCAGCACTCGGGAGGCAGAGGCAGGCGGATCTCTGTGAGTTCGAGGCCAGCCTGGTCTCCAAAGCAAGTTCCAGGAAAGGCGCAAAGCTACACAGAGAAACCCTGTCTCAAAAAAACCAAAATAAATAAATAAAATAAATAAATAAATAAATAAATAAATAAATAAATAAATAAATAAATAAACAAATAAATATTGGTGAAGTACTTGTGGGCTTTGCATGCTATGGTGTTTGACCCACAGGATCCTGACTTTGAATTTGGCTGAGTGCATTGCTATTTTGGTAATCACCACATTCTGCCACCTCTAATAGCTGGTGACACTTCTGTTTGGTTTTGCTAATCTGTATGTTGTATTTTTAAAGATATTTTATTTGTTTACTTTTTTTTATCATTTATTAGTATTGACAGGGTCTCAGTATGTAAACCTCAGCCGAGTACTGGAATTATAGGTATGTGCCGCCACACTCTACAGCTGGTAAAAATGTCTAACCATCATCATTGAGGCGAGCTGTTGCAAGCTTTAGCCTGGTAGCATCCATGCAACATTAGATGAGAGCCTGGGCACCGTCTGCCAATAGCTTTGAGTCTCACAACTGGGACGGGGCTTCAGACCCAAGCAGGCAGAGCCCAGGAAGCAGGGGCCCCTCTTCACCCCGACAGCAGAAGTCTCTGACCCAGAATAACCATGACAGAGAGGCACTGTCATAGTTGAAGGAATGCCAAGACTTGGAAGGATGGGAGCACTGGCCGCAGGTGTGGCGCTCTTGTTCATGTCCTCTCTGTGTCCCTAAGGTCAGGAAGATTCTTTATGTCACTACACAGGAAGGGTTTCATCAAGGACAGTGTCATGCATCTCACTTGTCCCTCCCCAGGGTATGCTTTTTGCATCATGGGAAAGCTCAGAGCTACAGACCTCCCATCACCCAAGCTGCTGCTCCCGGTGGTAGTGCTCAGCTTTCCTGGCTTGCCATAATGCACAGTGAACCCCGGGTTAGCACCTTGTCTGAGGTGTCCAGCTCTCTGGTGGTGTGTCAGGAACCTTCTTGGGCTCCTTTCTTCTGAGAAATGACCCAGCACTTTTTTCCTCCTCCAGGAGGTACTCTCTCTGCAAGTGAATCTGTGTTCTCTCAGCTGGCCCTGGCAGCATCATTGTCTATGGATTCTCTTTTATTTTCTGTTTGCAGGGGTGTGTGTGTGTGTGTGTGTGTGTGTGTGTGTGTGTGTGTGTGTGTACGTGTGTGTGACACGTGGGTGGGCACAAACACCTATGTGTATGAAGGCCAGAGGTCATTCTTCCGACACTGCCTACATTCCTTTTGGAAACAGGGTCTCTCACTGGGATCTGTCTTCACCTCTTCAGTGCTGGGATTACAAACACAACCTACCATGCCTGCCTTTCTTATGGATTCTGGAGATCAGACTCAGGTCCTGATCCTAGTTCAGCAAATTACTGACTGAGCAGTCTCCCCACACTGGTTTCCTTTTGATGTAGAAGGAAGCAATGTGATAATGAATTTGGGGCTGTAAAACCTGGTGGGAAGCTTTAGAGAGAATGATCCAAAGGCTTTTGCAGAGCCCCACTTTGAAAACAAATTGTTTTATGGCAGCAAAAAACCAGGTGACTTATGGAAAGTGAAGCATAGGGAAACTGCAGGAGACCTGTGACATTGCCTCTGGGCAGCTGAAAGGCTACACAACAAAGGTTTTTAACTTTCTTCTTCCTCTTAAAAAAAAAAAAATGGAATTCTTCTTTGCACAGTGGGTTTTGAAAATAAGTCAGAAATGAATTGGTTAGGGCTGCGGATATATCTCAGTTGATAGAGTGCTTGCCGAGCGTGCTCAGCCCCAGATTTGAACCTCAGCACCCCATAAAATGGGTGTGGTGGTGCATGCCTGTGAGTCTGACACTCAGGAGGTGGAGGCCGGAAGAGTAGTTCAAGTCTTTCCTGGCGACATAGGGAACCTCTCTCTAGCTCCCACAAGGGAGTTTTAATCAGCCCTAAAGAACGACATTATGTCATTTTCAGGAGGATGGACAGATCGGGAGATCATTGTGTTAAGCAAAATGAGCCATCATATATGTATGACATGAAAGTGGATGTGACCTATGTGGGGGTAGTTCTGAGGGAAAAAGGGAGGGAGAACAAGAGAGGATGATGATGGAGGAAGAGAAAAGTACTGCATGCTTCTTCTCAGAGAATTGGGATTCTCTCTCTCTCTTTCTCTCTTTCTCTCTCTCTCTCTCTCTCTCTCTCTCTCTCTCTCTCTCTCTGTGTATGTGTGTGTGTGTGTGTGTGTGTGTGTGTGTGTGTGTGTGTGTGTGTGTGTAGAGAGAGAGAGAGAGACAGAGGCACAGACGTACATAAGGGAAACTATTTGGGGGAGGAAAGTGGCTAGGAGGAGGAAACAGGACTAGGAGGGTAATGGGTCAGTATGAGGAAAATATAATATGATATACATACATAAAAATGTCATAACAATGAAACCATTATTTTATCTGCTAACTACAATAATTTACAAAATTCACATAAAGAATTTTCATGAAGCAAATTCTTTGCTAGGTGTAGTGATGTGTATCTGTAATCCTATCTATTTGGAGGCTGAGGCAAAAGGATCCCAGAAATCAGGCATTTGAGAACAGCCTGGACATCACAGCAAGAACCTGCCTCTTAGGAGAAGACAAAACTCCCTCTGAAGGATTCTGTCTTATCACTTTTGTGTATGCCAGTTCAGGAGTATTTGAGGAAAACCCCTTAACAAGTCAGCAAAACTGGGTCGTGACTACAGCTTTCTACCGACATGCCACTGAGGTATTGTGCTGGTTTGAATAAGAATGGTCCCCATATACTCATCTATTTGCACACTTAGTCCCCAGTTGATGAGCTTTCAGGGAAGGATTAGGAGGTGTGGCTTTGTTGGAGTAGATGGGTCTTTGTTGGAGTAGATGGGTCTTCGTTGGAAGAGGTGTATTGCTGGGGATGGGTTTTGAGGTTTCAAAAACCCATGCCGGACAGGGCCACCAGTGCTCGCTGCCCTGGTGATGATGGACGAAGCCTCTGAAACTGTCAGCAAGCCTCCGGTTAACTGCTTTCCTTTGTAAGAGTTGCCTTGGTCATGGTGTCTCTTCACAGCAGTAGGACAGTAATTAAGACAAGTATATTATCTATACAGTTCTGGCATCTTGATTTAGCAGTTTCTCAAAAAGGCCATTTGTGAAATGAAAACCGAAATAAACTTTTAAAAAATTATCCTACAGTCCTAAAAAAGTATATAAAGATGATGCATTACAAAGTGTATCCTGCCAAAAGGCCATTTGATAAAAGAGCCCTTCACCACTTACACCAGCTCCTTCACAGCCTCTGAGGAGATGTTTGCACTGATATGAGCCTAAGGGGTTCTCTTCTTACACCCGCACATAGTCCATAATTGACCCTAATGGAGTGGACAGTCATCACCCAGAAAACTGACAGGCGTCTAAGAAAAAGGGCTGATGTCAGCGGAAAGCCCTGGGAGGCTGCGATCAAGGCAGCCACTTCAACGCCTATTAGCAGCTGGTAAGTAAAGACATTGGCTGCGTGGGCTGCTGGGGTCAGAGGGGGGATGAGGAAATGATGTGTATCCCGGTGCTAATGGCACAGTGACTGCGGGTTTGGCAGCTTGGATATTAATGTAAATTGCCCTGACTGCTGAATGTTGGCAGCTGATTCAATGTTTTTAACAATCTGGGGGCCGTACTTTGTAAGCTAAACAAAATAGTTCCATGAGTCCCATGAGGCCATGGGTCACCATTCTGAGACCCAGTGGTTAGAGCATTTTGTAAGGGAAGTTGAGAAACCTTGAGAACAGAGGTTGCTCTCTCCTCAGGTGAACCTGTTGCTGACGGTGTGGGGAGTTCTCGTTTTTGTTTTCTGTGGATCTTCTGTAGCTAAGGTTTATTCGAGGAATGTTTCTTGGAGCTAGGCCAGCTTCCTCCCTGTAGATGGAGTTCAAAGCCAATTTAGTCCCTTAACATTGTGTGTGTGTGTGTGTGTGTGTGTGTGTATGCATGTATGTGTGTGCTCTTGAGTGTGCACATGCGTGTGCACCTGTGTATGGAGGTCAGCTGTTAGCATCAGATGTCTTGCTCGGTCACCCTCCACCTTCTTTTTGAGTCAAAGTCTCCCACAGAAGCTGAAGCCACACACAGATCTGGCTAGACGGGCTTGCTAGCAGACCCCAGGGATCTGTCTGTCTGCTTCCTTGGTGACTGGATTATAGGTGTATGACACTTGGCCTAGATTTTTTTTTTTTAAACAGGTGCTGAGGAGCAAATTCAGATAGTAATTAGTAAAGTGCAAGGCAAGCACTTTACAAACCAAAGTATCTCCCATCCCCTTTCTCAACATTTTTTTTTTCAGCAAGCAGAGACCCTGTCTTTTTCCAGTAGTCACAAGCCAATCTTCTGAGTTGAATTCAATTACAGGGGATATGAGTGCCGTTTCTTCGGCGGTTTCAAAGCCTGGAATGGTCTCTATTTCCCTCTCGTATATTGATTCAGACATGGCTTCCCAGTTGCACATGATGGGATTGTGGAGTTTGACAGCCAAAGCAGGGAGCCAGGAGCAAGTGTCAGATCCACTAAGATTCCACAGTGGCGTAAACTAGAGCTCTGGGGAAAATGCCTCTTTCCAATTCTGATTCCTCCACTGATTTTGAAGCTGCCTGAATTTAGACAAGTTGTACAAGCCATCTATGATGTGTGAACAGCAAAATGCCTACCAGCTAGGACACTGCTGTGAGGATTAATAAGTTAGTAATCCTAACACAAAAACACTATGTTGTTAGCTATCATCATAAAAATACTATTTTGAAGGGCCGGAGAGGTAACTCAGTGGTTAAAAGCACTGCTTTCCATAGGATCTGGGTTCAATTCCCAGCACCCACATGGTGGCTCACAGCTGTCTGTAACTCCAGTTCCAGGGGACTGGCACCCACTTCTGGCCTCTCCAGGCACCAAGCATGCATGTAATGCACAGACACGCATTCAGGCAAAACACCCATACACATAAAGTTAAATTTGAAAAGTTAATCATATTCACCCTCTTTATTATTCTTTTCAGCTTGGAGTTATCTATAAGGAAGAAATGTTTCTGTTTAGCAAACAGAAAACCATTCCTTCTAGGCTATTCACCTATTCCAACTTTATGTCTTGGTGGAAAGTAAGTACAGAACTAGCTGACCCTGTTGAAGTAGAATGGAGAAACATGCTAAGAGGCTGAAGGGTAAATTCTAGTCCACAAGAGTAAGGAAGCAGTTGTAGTATGAGAATAAATTTGTAGAAATATATTGGAATTGGAGACTAAGATCCTTGGGAATCAGTATTTCCACTTCTGCTCTCTCTGATGCCCAGGTAGATCAAGGAATAGACAGTATATTGATTCCTGAAACTGGAGATGGTTGTGAGCTGCCATGTGGGTGTGTGGCATTGAACTTCAGCCCTCTGGATGAGCAGCCAGTACTCTTAACTGCCGAGACATCTCTCCAGCTGAGGGTGAACATGATTAAAAGTACACTATGTGTATGTATAAAATCATCAACTCCTTGCTCTGTACAATCAATATATGATCATAAGAATGATAACATATAATAAATAACTCCAAAGATTTCTTTTTAAAGATGTATTTTATTTTTGAGTGTGTGTGTGTGTATGTGTGTGTGTATGTGTGTGTGGTGCACTACCATGCTATGTTTACACAGTACCAGGAATGAACCCAGGGCTTTGTGCATTCTAGGCAAGCACTCTAACAACTGAACCACATCCCTAGCGCTGTTTTTATGTTTTTAAATAATATATTTCTAATTGTGTATATATGTGCATGAAAGTGCAGGTGCCCGCAGAGGCCGAAGAGGATTTCCAACCCTCTGGAGCTGGGAACTGAACTTGAGTCCTCTCAACAGCATTAAGCACTTCTAACTGCTGAGCCATCTCTCCAGCCCCCAACTTTGGGATGTCTGGGGGTCATTAGCAAGTTTGGGGTTTCAGCAAGAGTCAACTATGCTTTCCCCATTGCTAGGATATTTATCAGAGTTTCTTATTTGCTTCATTCTGTGTTGACTAGATTCTCAGAGAGCCCGGGGACCTGGGCACATGGAGTAGAGAGGCATTAACCATGTACCGGATGGTAAGCTGCATGACTTTGAGTTAAATTGCTTCTGTGTAGGATCACACTTTACTCCTCCAGTCTGCCTCAGCAGAGACACAGCTGTTACCAGCTTCGGCACTCTTGCTGCCCGGGGCCCTAGGAAACTCCTTCATGGTTGCTGCGTTCCTTGTCTTATTATTATTCAGCTGTTTTAACTAGGAACCCTGTCCTCCCAGCCAGGCTGGTTCTGTTATCCTCGTTGTTCCCAAGGTTATTTTTGTGCACTGGGCTGCAGGACATTTATGGACCTTGAGTTGGAAAGTCCTTGGCAAGACTGCTATGCTGTCGCTCACTAGGTCAACAAATAGTTACTGAGTTACTTCCTTGTGTCCAGTGCTCTGTCGTGTGCTGAGGAGACAGCAGAGGACAAATCAGGCAGGTCTCGTTCCCCTCCGTGGAATTACATTCTAGTTGAAGAGAAGGCCATAAGTTGGTCTAAAGTCAAAAGACTGGCAGATCTGGATCATGGATTGCTGTCTACTTGTTGTGTCCTTACATGGTAGAAAGAATGAAGATGCTTTCTAGAGTCCCCTTACACACACACACACACACACACACACACACACACACAGGTGTGTATATATATATATATATATATATATATATATATATATATATATACACATATATATGTATATATATGTATATATATATATATATATATAGAGAGAGAGAGAGAGAGAGTTAATTGCTTTTATTACATATGTATGAATGTTTTGACTGAATGTGTGTGCATCATATGAATGCATGCATGTCTGGTGCCCACAGAGGCCACAAGAGGGAGTCAGATCCCATGCAACTGGAATTATGGAAGGTTTCAAGCCACCACGTGGGTGCTGGGAATTGAACCTGGGTCCTCTGGAAGAGCAATCAGTGCTCTTAAACACTGAGCCATCTCTGTGTCCCTCTAGAGTCCATTTAGTAAGGCCACTAATCCCATTCACCAGGCTTCTTTCAAAGGCATGACATACAAATCCAGTTCCATCAGGGGGACACACAGCATTAGATCTATAGTAGACACTCAATAGAGTGCTTGCCACGCAAGGATGACAACCTGAGTTCAGATGCCCAACACCCAGGTAAAGAGACAGGTGCAGCAGTGCATGCCTGAACTCCCAGTGTTGGGGAGGTCGAGACAGAAGGCTCTCTGGAGCTCACTGGCCAGCCAGGCTAGCCAAATTGGTGAGCTCCAGGTTCAGCAAAGGACCTTGTCTCAAAAAATAAGGAATTGATTGAGGCATGACCCCAAATGTTGACTGTAGACCTCTTGGCCTCTGTGTAAATGTGCACACATAGATATGCACACACCAAAATAAGAAAGAAAACATAATTTTCTGAGAAGCATCCAGATATTTTATGGGGCAACAGAATAGAAAGTAATTTTTTGGCTAGGCATGGTGGTGCACGCCTTTAATCCCAGCACTCAGGAGGCAGAGGTGGGCAAACCTCTGTGAGTTCGTGGCCAGCCTGGTCATCACAGCAAGTTCCAGGACAGTCAGAGCTGTCACACAAAGAAACCCTGGCTCAAATAAAAATGTAATTTTTTTTTTGAATCATGGGAGAGGGACAGGCACAATTGGTTTAGCTCATTCTTGAGGAACTAGAGGATTTCCTAGAATGTACCTTACCTTACTATGATGATTCATCACACCCCTATGCAGGAATGTGGGGAGTCACAATCAAGGAGAATCCCATGGGGATTCCAACCAGGAGAGCAATAGGTAAGAAGCATATTCCATACCTTGAAGAATATGTACTAAGCTTGTCTTTTATTCCTCCCCCCCACAAAAAAAATAAGCACAGGATTCATTGTGTGTGTGTGTGTGTGTGTGTGTGTGTGTGTGTGTGTGTGTGTGTGTGTGATTTTATTTTGAACATGTGGGTGCAGGTGCACATGGAGGTCAGAAAGTCAGCCTTGGATCTTGTTCCTCAGAAGCCATCCATCTTGTTTTGTGAGACAGGGTTTCCCATTGGTCTGTAGCTTGCTGACTAGACTAGACTGACTAGCTCTCAAGCCCCAGGGATCCTCCTGTCTCCACCTCCCCACCTCTGGGATTACAGATGTGTACCACCACACCTGGTTTTTCATTTTTTGATGAAACATCCTAAATAAATGCTAGATGACCACCCTTCTCAAGTGGAGAAGATCCTGGTGGGATGTAAATCTCTGAGAACTCAATAGCCTTACACAATATGAAATAGAAACCATCAAGTAGGTGATTCTGTGAGGCTCAGATGGGACCCATGACAAATGTTGGCATGTGTATGAGAATGAGACACAGATGGCCAGGATACTACCCATATGGGACTTCAGAATAATAACCAGACTCCTTGAAAGCAGGGGAGGGGAGTGCAAAGTGATGAATGAGGCAGGGGTGTGAATGTGACTTTTGGAGAACCAGCAACAGCACAAGGCAAGGATGAAGTCATTGACAAAAACCAATGCACTTACCTGATTTCATTCAGGGAAAGATTACTGAATTCTGAGAAATAAATGTCTCAAGGTTCTCAGTGACTGAGGACGGGAACTGACTAAAGGGAAGAATTCAGGCAGTATTGACATACAACCACGCCACTATCTATATAGCTTTGGTCTCTGCCTGTCCCTCTCTGCAGTCCTCATCTCCATGATTGTCTTAGTCACTGTTCTATTGCTGTGAAGAGACACCATGATCAAGGCTCAAGGCAATTCTTATAAAGGAAAGCATTTAATTGGGGTTTACTTATAGTTTCAGAGGTTAGTCCATTATCATCATGGTGTATATCAGGCTTTTTCTTTTAGGGACCACCAACCAGCTTCCAAGTCATGACATGGAGACTTATTATTAGTTTTCAATGTGCATCCTTAGCTTAGCTTTTTTCTGGCTAGCTCTTTTAACTTAAATGAACCTGTTTATCTACCTTTTGCCTCGGGGCTTTTTCCTTTCTTTCTGTATATCTTACTTTCACTGCTTCTTGTGCCTGCTGGCTGGTGGCTGCCTGGCTGGCCCCTGAGTGTCTTCCTCATTCTCTCCTCTCTTCTTCTCTCATTCTTCTTCTCGTTCTTCTCCTGTTTATTCTCTCTACCTGGCAGCCCTGCCTATCCCTCTCCTGACTAGCTATCGACCATTCGGCTCATTATTAGACCAACCAGGTGCCTTAGGCAGGCCAGGTGAAACACATCTTTACATAGTCAAACACATGTCCTTACATCATTAAACAAATGTAACACACCATTACAAAGTTAAAGTAATAGTCTGTAGCATAAACAAATGTAACACTTTGCCTAGTTAAAATAATGTTCCACAGCAATGTTGGGGAGCATGGTGGAATGCAGGAAAGATATGGTGCTGGAGGAGTAGCTGAGAGTTCTACATCCTGGTCCCCAAGCAGCAGGTAGAGAGAGACTGGGCCTGGCATGGACTTTTGAAACCTCAAAGCCCACCGCAGTGACATACATCCTCCATCAAGGCCACACCTATGCCAACAAGAGCACACCTCCTAATCCTTCTAAGCCCTTTAACAGTCCCACTCCCTGGTAACTAAGCATGCAAATACATGAACTTTTGGGGGCTGTTCTTATTCAAACCACCACAAGGGCCTTGTCCTTCTATTTCTATTTCCTCTGATGCTCATTTTTATGTGAAAGAAATATTCCCTGGTGTTCACCTTCACTGAGATTAGCTCTGGCTGGTGTATGGCTCTGTATTAGCTATTCTTCCTTTTAAAGTCTTGCTTGTGTATTGGGGTAGAAGAGAGTGAGTAGGGGCCAGGTTATCCCAATGTATAGGGAGTCATGCAATTTTGTGATGGTGTGGAGGCTCTTGTCTTATAAGGATGAGGTGTACTTACTACTTTTCTTGTTGCTTTTGGCAAAATACCTGACAAAAGCTACTGAAGGAAGGAAGGCAGGGTTTATTTTGGCTTATGGTTGTGAGTATATTTCATCACTATAGGAAAAGATTATGCCATCATTATGGCAGAAGGAGTGTTATGCAGCTGGTCATATTGTAACCGCAGGCAGAAAGCACAAAGCAATGATAGTATTCATCTTGCATTCTCCTTTTATTCAGTCGAGGACCCCAGCACATGGAATAAAATGCTGTCTATAGTTAGGATTGGCTCTCCTACCTCAGTTAACCCAGACTAGAAACTGTCTTATCAGCATCCCCAGAGATTTCTCTCCTAGCCAGCTCTAGGGCTGCCAACTTGACAACATTAACTATCACAACCTCAGAGGTAGAAGATAGCATAAGAACGATTTTAGTTTTTTCATTTGTTTAACTGTCCCCACCCACTATCAAATCATAGTTTACTGGCAAGCCTGGTGGTGCAGGCCTATAATTATAGCTACTTGAAAGCCTGAGGCAGGAAGATCACAAGTTTAAGCCTAGCCTGGGCTATAGCGTGGGTTCAAGGTCAGCCTGAGCAACTCAATAAAACCATATCTCAAAATAGAAAGTAAAAAGAGGCCTCAGGGTGTAGCTCAGTGTCAGATCACTTGCCTATCATGGGTGAAATCCCAGCTTCAACCCCCCAGTATTATAAAGAAAACAAAAGATTATATATTCCCTTTTAGCACAGTAACATACTGAATGTGTTCTACAAAAGAAGGTTTTCTTTTTTTTCTTTTTTTTTTTTTTTTTTTTTTGGTTTTTCGAGACAGGGTTTCTCTGTGTAGCTTTGCGCCTTTCCTGGAACTCACTTGGTAGCCCAGGCTGGCCTCGAACTCACAGAGATCCGCCTGGCTCTGCCTCCCGAGTGCTGGGATTAAAGGCGTGCGCCACCAACGCCCGGCTCAAAAGAAGGTTTTATCCAAATCGCATAAAACCTGTAAGTGCCTTTGGGAATAGCAATGCTTCTTAACAGATTCAAGTCTATCAGCTTTAATGCTCCTTAGTAAACACACTTGAACATTGCAGCTGGGTAAATACTAAGAAGCACAAGGACACTTTAAAGGGAAGAATAGCTAATACAGAGCCATACACCAGCCAAGCTCTTTGGTTTTCATTACTTTTAATTCCAATTCATTGCAAAAGAAAAGGAGAAGAAATCCCCTCAGTTACAATTCAGAAATGTGATCACCAAGCAAAAAGTCCCTTGTAAGTCACAGATGGAGAGCCCATTAAAAAGGAAAAGAAAAAAATCTGTCCCCATGGTCATTTGTTGACACGATGGGGGCTATCAACACAGTTGTTTAAACACATCAGACTGCCACCTTGCAGGCTCGTTAATCACGATTCAGCTTGCTATCAAGAAAAAAATGTCTGGCGTTACTAAATTTCCACTCTATTGCCTTGACTTTTATTCAGAGCCGTTGGTCAGATTTTCCTCATTAGAAGTCAGGCATTATCCATGCCATAGAGCCATCAAAGAAACACAATGCACTTGAAGACACCTTGGAAATGTACATACTTAGTGCAACTTTGTTAAACCTAAGTCTCTTTGGCATCATAGTTATCCACACAGACTTTGCTTTAAAACAAACAAACAAACGAACAAACAAACACCAGCAGCAACAGACATTTCAAGTGGTGCTTGAGGTTACAACAACAAAAGTTAATTTTATAAAGGGCTTAGTTGCATATATTGACCTAAAACATTTTGATAAGACTCATTCTCCTTTATTGTTTCTTGTCCTCTGACACCCATTAGTCATCCTATTTCCCTTTAGGGAAACTGTTCAAACTTAGCTGTTGCAAGCATTGGCAACTCTTCCAGAGGACCTGGGTCCAATTACCAGCACCCACATGGTAGCTCATGACTGTGCGTAATGCCATTTCCAGGGGATCTGATGCCCTCTTCTGGTCTCCTTGGGCCCTGCACAGCCATGTGGTACACAGACATACATGCAGACAAAACACCCATACACATACTTAAAAAAAAAAAAAAACCTTTAAAAAAGTAATCATTTCTAGTGATGAGATTCCAGCAGTGTGACAGTCTGTTATTTTTAGTCTTTTTTTGGTCTCCAAATATACCTCTGTTCATGTCTTAATTAACAACTGTCTATTTCATTTTACTCCATTTTTTCAGGAATCTTCTTTTCCAAAATAAACTACCCAGCAATCCACAGGAAACATTTAGGGGCCCTAAGTAAGGGGTCCTGGTAAGTTCTAAAATAAATTGAGATAGTGAGCAACATTAACTACTAATCAACAAATATACACATCGATTGCTGTACATAAGGATTGAGATTGAGAGTCACAAAAGAATATAATGCAAGATAGATATGGCTAAAATTGCATACTCTAGGTGGATCCACAGATACAAGAGAAGTGAACTCCAACTTAGACCAGAAGACTACCAGATTTGGATAAAGGTTTGGGTAGGACTGTGGTGATATATTGTGTATCAAATAAAGCTTGCCTGAAGATCAGAGGGCAGAGCCAGCCACTAGATTAAACATAGAGGCCAAGCAGTGGTGGCACACACCTTTAATCCTAGCATTTGGGAGACATGAGTTCAACCCCACCCTGGACTACATGAGATTGATTCAGTCTAGGAGAGAAGCAGAGCCAGGCAGTGGTGGCACACACATTTAATCCCAGTATTTGGGAGTCACATGCCTTTAATCCCAGAACTTGAGATCTCATGCCTTTGCTACTAGTATTTGGGAAGCACACATGCCATTAATCCCAGCACTAGGAAGGAAGTGAAATGGCTAGGTGGAGAAAGGCATATAAGGTGTGAGGAGACAGGAAATAAAGCCTTTTGGCTGAGGACTCAGAGGCTTTCAGTCAGAGGATTCCTGGAGATAGGATCTCGCCTTCTATTCAGCCTGAGAATTCGGTAGTGGTGAGAAGTTTCTCTCTGATCTTTCAGCATTTACCCCAATATCTGGCTCCAGGTTTTTTTATTATAAGATCATTTAGGATTCAAGCAACATAGGACCACCTAGCATTTGGGTAAGTACGGGAATGAGGTGATCAGCTATCCTCTCAGAGAAGAGGGGGATGTGGAATGGGAAGGAGCAAAAGAAATCCATGAGTAGGATGGAGAGAACTACTCAGATTTGAAAGCAGCACAGTGAACCTGAAGGAATGATTCCTCTGCTGTTGTGCATATGTTTGTGACTATAGTTGCAGTGTGAGGAGTGTGTGGGTGTGGGTGGGTGTGCATGTGCATGCGCACTCAAGCGCCAGAGGCTGACATGCAGTGTTTTCAGTTGCTCTTCATCCTGTTTTTTTGAGATGAGATCTCTCACTGAACCTGGAGCTTACTGATTCTGCTAGCCAAACTGGCCAGCAAGCTCTAGGGATCGCCCAGTTTCCATCTCCTGGTGATGGGATAACAAGTGCAGTGCCACCATCTCTGGCTTTTATGTGGGTACCGGGAATCCACGGTCAAATCTTCATGTTTGCATGGCCAATGCTTTGCCAGCTGAACCATCTCCCAGCCCCCCACGAAGAGTGAATCTGAAAACCAGACCTTGTGGCAGAGGCCTATGAGCCCAGCTGCTCAGAAGGCCTAGGAAGGAGGATCAAAATGGCAAGGCCCAACTGGGAAACTTAGCAAGCTAAAATAAGCAAAGGGCTGGAGAGATGGCTCAGTGGTTAAGCCCCATTCACAGGATCCATTCAAAAAGGGGAAACATACTCAGGTCACTTGTATTCATTTGGGTTAGGCTCCTTTGAGAGTCACAGGAAATAAAATCATGGCTTACCGTCTGTCATAATTTGGATATAAAATGTCTGCAGAGGTTCCTGTATTTGAATCCTTGGCCAGCTGGTAGCACTGTTTTGGGAGGTTGTGAGCGCGTTAGAAGCCGGACCTGACTTGAGGAAATCAGTTTCTGGTGTGTGTGTGTGTGTGTGTGTGTGTGTGTGTGTGTGTGTGTGTGTGATGTGAGAGGGGCAATGGGTCAGCATAAGATTTATAGCCTGATTTGTTTCCTAGTCCACTGAGATATGAGCATGCAGCCTCATGCTCCCACTGCTACAGATTAGAGCCTGCTCCCCTGCTTCCGTGTACCTTCCTAGCCCCATGATGGACTCACCTGTTCCCCCTTGTTGCTTCTTGTTGGGTATTTGGTCATAGCAATGAGAAAAATAATACATCATCTGTACTAAGATTGATTCTCCCACAGAGTTAACTATAATCTATCCCAACCACATCAATGAGAAATCATCTCTGTTTGCCCTGAAGGAGTTGTACTAATTGACAAAGCTGGTCCTCACTCTTCCCAGAATTGATCTGGGAGGCTCATATATTTTTTCCACTTAAAAAAAATAATTTTCCTGCAGCTTAATTCCAGATAATTAGGCTTGTCTAAGCCAGGAGGTCTGTAAATAATAAATTGCATTATCCGCAAGAACATATTACTGCTGTGTTTGGCTGGCCAGTGTCCTGATGTATGCTTTTCAGTGTACCCACAGCCCAGGACATGTGAGATAACTTAATGAATGTATGAATGCAAGCCAAGGTAAAGAAAAGTGAATTGAAAGCCAGACCTGGTGGCAAAGGCTGTGATGCTAGCTACGCAGGGGGCTTGAGGCAGGAGAATCAAAACTCCATGGCCTCTCTAGGCAACTTAGCAGGATTTAAAAAAATAATACGGGAGTTGGAGAGGTGGCTCAGTAGTTAAGAGCACTTGCTGCTCCTGCAGAAGCCCCCAGTTCTGTTCCAAGCATCCATATCAGGCAGTTCCCAACCTCCTGTAACTTCAGTTCCTGGGGCTCTGATACCTTACTCTGTCCTCTGCAGGCACTGCATGCACAATGTGCACAAAAAGCAGGCACATACACGTACACGTGAATACAAATACATTTTTTGTCGAGACAGGGTTTCTCTGTGTAACAGCGCTGGCTGTCCTGATCCACCTGCCTCTGCCTCCCGGGTGCTGGGGTTAAAGGTGTGTGCCGCTATTGCCCAGTCCAAAAAAAAAAAAAAAATATATATATATATATATATATATATATATATATAGAGAGAGAGAGAGAGAGAGAGAGAGAGAGAGGAAGAAGAAGAAGAAGAAGAAGAAGAAGAAGAAGAAGAAGAAGAAGAAGAAGGGAGGGGAGGAGAGGAGAGGGGAAAGAGAGAGAGAGAGAAAGAAGAGAAGAGAGAGGAGAGCGAGGCGAGGAGAGATGGAGGGAGAGAGAGAGAGAGGAGGAGGAGGAGAGGAGAGGAGAGGGGAGGGGAGGGGAGAGAGAGAGAGAGAGAGAGAGAGAGAGAGAGAGGAGACTGGGGATATGGCTCAGCAGTACAGTATTTGACTAGCATGTGTGAGGTTCAATCTCTACTACCATAAGGAAAAAAAGTGAATTTGTATATATGACACTCTTTCCCTGGAATTATTAATGAGGTAAGGGAGTGGGTCTCACCATGCATCTGTGTACCTAGCCTATCTTCCCATTCTTTGTAGTTCTGTAGGGTTGTCAATATTTTTATTGTTTCTATTTCTATCTTCTCTTTTCCCCTCTGTCTTAGAGTTTCTATTGCTGCAAAGAAACACTATGACCAAAGACCAAGGTGGGGAGGAAAGAGCTTATTTGCTTATACTTTCAGATTGGGGAAGTAGGGACAGGAACTTAAATAGGGCAGGAACCGGGAGGCAGGAACCTGGAGGCAGGAGCTGATGCAGAGACCATGGAGGAGTGCTGCTTACTGGCTTTGTTCCCCTAGCTTGCTCAGCCTGCTTTCTTATAGAACCCAGGATCACCAGCCCAGGGATGGCACCACCCACTATGGGATGGGCCATGCCCCGTTGATCACTAATTGAGAAAATGCCTTACAGCTGGATCTCATGGAGGCTTTTCCTCAACTGAGGCTTCTTCTTCTCTGATGACTCTAACTTGTGTCAAGTTGACACACAAAACCAGCCAGTACGCCCCCTTTCAGCTAAACTCGAGGAATTTGGATAGGAGAGTAAATGATGAAAAGTAACTGGAAACAACGAGTCAGTACAATGGTAATGTTCTGGAAAAGACTAGCCAATAGTCCCTGCTCCTCTTGGCCCCTGAATTACACCCTGATGGACTCACCTTTCCAGAGCTGTATGTGATGAAGCCTTGTTCAGTCCCATGAGTGGTCATTTTTTTCTACTTACTGTTATTTTTCTTGTTCTTTTTAAATTTAGCTGGATCTGATTTTTTCCTATAGCTTGCCGTTAAAGGGATGTGGTTTGGCCTTCCTGTTTTTCAACTTGCAACCCAGTCATTAGGATGGCAAGTTTGAAACGGAGGATCTTAGATAGGAAGCATGGCTGGCATCATAGAGGCAATGCCTGCCCTAATGCTGGTTGCAATGCAGCTGATTTTCAGGAAAGCAGAAGTAAACAGCAAGGCTAAAACAGTGGAAGGCCCCTTGTTCATCAACTCCTAATCCCCTCACACTGCTCATTCCAATAAACACTACAGCAGATCACAGCACAGGTCAGTGGAACCCTCGGTACCTTTCTCATGAAAAACACCTACTTCTGATTTCACTCACCAAGGGGGAAGAATTGTTTCCAAACATCATGAGTCAAGTTTCTCAGCTGAAAAACAAACACTGTGTGCCACGTGCAAACTTTTTCCCTCCTATCAACTGATCACTCAAGTTTTTCTTCAGTGATAGACCCTGAAGTGCTCTGAATGTCAGGCATGGGTTCTGCCCTTGATACCAGATATTAAAAACTTTGAGATTTTAAAATAGAACAGTTTATGCTGAACAGTGGTGGTGCATGCCTTTAGTCCCAGCACTTTGGAGGCAGAGGCAGGTGGATCTCTGAGTTTGAGGCCAACTGGGTCTACAGAGTGAGCTTCAGGACAATCAGGGCTACACAGAGAAACTGTCTTGAAAAACCAAAATAAATAAACAATAAAAAATAGTACAGTTTGTAACTAATAAAATTTTATGGCCCTGTCCCATGATATATATGTTATCAGGGCCAAATGAAGCACAGAGGGGCTCAAAGAAAGTCCCCTGCATATCCAAAGCACAAAGAAATGAGGCCCACGGAAAGGCAGCTTTGAGAAGCAAGTTCAAGTTCTCTGTTGGTTGTGTAGGGAAAGAAGGCCTAGTCCAGAGTGGAAGCAACAGAAATGTGGAGGAGAAAGGGACAAAGGGAGCTGGCTTCATGAGAAGACTTGCAGAGGTCCAGGGCCTTGCACTTGGTTTATTGCTCTGCTGTCTCTGTCTTGAAATTCCTCACGTTTTTTGAAGAGTCCTTGAATTTTCATTTCTAGCTGACCCTACAGATTATGCAGTAGGTCCAGAGGAATCATGTGTGTGAATGCTCTTTGAAAGATATAAAGCACTGCTGGGTTATTAGTGGGCAATCACCGATGTCCCTGTCCTAATCTGTAGATGTGAGATGGCAAAAGAGTCGTCTTTGAAGATGTGACTAAGGATTTTGAGATAAAGAAATTGCCTGGATTATCTGGTCAAGCCCCATGCAATCACAGGTTTTTATATGCATGGGAACAAAAGAGAGAGGGCCAGAAAATACATGGCAACAGAAGCAGATTATGACACCGTGTCACGTGAGGTCCTAGGTCTAGAAATGCAAGTGATTCTAGAGCTGGAAAAAGCAAGGAAACATTGTTGTCTAGAACACTCCAAATGAATGCAGTACTGTGGATTCATTTTGGACTTCCGGCTTCCAGAATGTAAGATAATACATTAGGTTTGTTTTCGACCACTAAATTTGTGGTCATTTGTTACATTAACAATGACAAATTAATACACACTACCGAACGTATTTCCTACAACCCAGGAATATTGATAAAGCTAGCGGTTACCGTTTATTGAATACTTCCTATTTGCTAGGCGCTACAGGAAGCCTATGTACATAATCTTAATAGTCCTAGGACAATATTTGAGGTGTAATTAAGATCATGAAACTGACTTTGTGGTATTCCTTGGCTCCCAACTGCCAGGATACCTTCCCATCTGAGCCACAGTGCTTATAACTAGAATGTGTTAAATCTGGGATAGCCCATGTCGCTTCAAGTTTTTCTGTGCCTTTATCCCGATTCTTCTTTTTCGCTGTGTAGGTTTGAGTTTATCTTTATGCTTTAAAGTGCATTATAGATTTTTCCGGTGTTGGTAGAGGCATAGGGGAGACACCAAGCAACGGCATTCACTTCTGGGGCGTGTGACTTGAAGGAGGTGCTGAAGCCACCTTGACAAGATGCCAGGCAGTTTTAGGTAACTGCAGAGGTGAAAAAAGAGGCAAAGAAAGCTCTTGGGACAGCAGGTTAAAGCTCTCGCCTGTTGAGAATGTCTTGGCTCCAAAAGGACAAGCGATGACAAGGAGCAACCAGCACAAAGCCAGAAGCCCTGCGGGGGGCCCCCAGCCTCGTTTCCCAGAGCGACGATTCAGAGGCTTCGCCACCATCGCCAACCCCTAAAACAGTACCAAGTCTCCCGCCCGCTCTTGGGTGTTTTGGAGCCCTCGTGGTCCCGCCTCATTGGCCGCCGCGGAGCCCCGCCTCAGGGAGGCAGAGCGACCTCCGAGCCTGTAGTTCTCCATTTTCAAGGCCTTCCCGTTGTGGGGGGGCCTCACGGGGATGTCGGGACTACAACTCCCAGAAGGCTTTGCAGAGAGGGCGTGATCACAACTGAGGACGCCGGGGGCGGGGCCTCCTGGGATGAAGCGGGGGCGCGCAGCACTGGTACATCAGTCGCTGCTGCTGGGAACGGTAGAGTCTTCCCATCCTGAGGCCGGCGCGCAGACCTCGGGTCCTGGAGGCTCCCGGTTCCCGGGCACTGCCTCCGGCCGTCGTCGTCGCAGCGGCCCGCCTTTCCCCAGCTCTGAGCGGCCGAGGTCACCATGAGTCCGGGGTTCCGCCGGGCCGTCGCCGGGCAGGGGGCGGCGGCCGCCGTGCAATTGCTGGTCACCCTGAGCTTCCTCCCAAGTCCCGTCAAGACCCAGGTAAGCCCGAGGGGCGGGCGGCGGGGGACGGGCCGCGCCGGCGTCGCCGAGAGGCCGAGGTGCAGGTGCGAGTGGCCGGCCAGAGACGGAGAGAACCGCACCGGCTAGTGCGGGAAACGTCTGTAAAGCGCGGCTGGCGCGGGGACGCGACACGCGTGGCGGAGGCAGACGGAAGAGGAAGATGGTGACGGCCAGTAAGCGCTAGCGGCTTTATCATTGTGATGGTGACGGGGAGAAAAACCGCGGTGTCTAGAGCAAGAGGGGGATAGAAACCTCTGACACCTTTCCCTCTGGAGATGACAGGCTCTCCACCCTCTTCGTGAGAGGACTAGAGGGGGACAGGACTTCACTTCCTTGAACTTGTGTACTAGAGATTGTCAGGCTTTATCCACTTTATTACGCACCTGTCCTACGTATGCAAAGTGGCATCGCCAGGTAAGCCCACCTAGCGACATTTGGAGGGTCTGGGCCCTGACTGTGGGCCTCTAAGTCTATAGTGAGGCTTGCTGGCTGGAGAGTCCGTTGGACTTTGGGGTTGCCTCGATGGGGCAGATATTACTGTACCGTTCTCTATATGCTAGAAAACCAAGGGTTAGCTGATCACAGCCTCTTGCCTTGAAGAGAGATAGGTTTGTTGCTTTTTTAGGTGAGTAAGATTTGACTAGGTTGCCAGATGCTGCTGCATCTTGTCTGCACCTGCTGCAAAGTGTTAGCTCAAAGAGCCAAAACGAAGCAAAACAAAAGTGTCTCAGATGGCCTGGTAATGAGGGGGCATGCAGTTTGAAGCAATTAACGCTCATTGCTAAGAAAAAAAAATGATGGTAACTATGAGGGTAACCGTGTAAACATGTTTTTCCGACTTCGTTCTTGATGTTATAATGCCCAGCACTAAAACCTAGAATGCTTGAATATTCTGTTCCTGTTTATGTGAGTGCTCCTTAAATGAATAATTTGATAAAAATAGAAGCAACATCTGGGAACAGTGATACACACCTGTAACCCCAGCACTCAGGAGGCAAAAACAAAACAAAAAAAAAAAAAAAGGAGAATTGCCACAGGTTGGACCCTAGCCTGGGCTACATGCCAAGTTCCAGGCTAGCCAGGACTGCATAGAAAGACCCTCTCTCAAAAAAACTAAACAATGAGCCACGCAGAGAAAAAGGAAGGAGAAAGGGAAAGGAAAAGAAACTCTTTATTGAACATGGAGGTTCTCTGACCCCCTTCGATATATTCTGAGTCCATCTGGAACTGAGCAAGGAATCAGCATTTTAAACAAGCCTTGCAAGTATCTGTAATACAGTGTTGTTGTTTTTTTTCCCACTGCATCTTAGCCTGGCTTGGAAAACACTATGATAGAATTCTGGATGTATTTTCTAGACTTAGCAAAAATAAATTTCCCAGGCTGTCAGTGGCAAAATTATTTTCTAGTTACTAGTTTTGTTTGGTTTGAGTGGAATTTACATTTAGATGTTTTCATAAAGTCTGATTTCTCATTTTCTTGCTTAATATATGTCGTATATTAATTGCATACTTTATCACCAGTCTAGAAGCTTCACTTAAGGTTTCTCCAGCTACCAATAATCATACTTATTAGTGTTTTATAATGCACCTGTAATTCTATTTCCTTATATACAAATGACTATATATAGTTCAGCAATTAAATATTTGTGCATTTCAAAGTATCGCTGTGCTAAACAGGCTACAGAAGTGTATGTATGTTTTGTTTCCCAGTGATACTTTCTAATATAGTCTTTAATAACATTTTTAGATTGCACCTTAACCTGTAATGTGCTTAATTATATATTTTGTTTGGTACATATCGCAAATGTAAGGCTGTGGTAAGTGAAGTTCAGAGAGCTTAATTGATTTGTTAAGTGACATAAACTAGGGCCCTAATGTAGTCCCTTCTGCTCGACACAGTATTTACAAATTGGCATGCTTGCTTCAGAGTATAGAGAAGCAGAGACCAGAAAATCAGAAAGTGGAACTACGACAGTATTTTTTTTTAACTTCTCATGTATCCTAAACTTGGTAGAAAGAAAAAAAAAACAGTAAAGATAAAAGGAAGAAATTAGAATTTTTGAAAAACCCCTCTGTTCATAAGAAATCAAAGTCGTTTAAGGAAATAGGTACTTTGCCTTCTATATTGAAAGCAGGAAAATATTTTTGACTATGTGAAAGGATGTTCATTTGTATATCTCATGCCCCATTTTCTTATAAATGAAATGCAAATGTGATTCATCGCATGTTACATACAGTTTTCCTGTAAAGGCATTTCAGTCAGATATATTTGAAATCCTTTAAAATGCCTGTCTGCAGTGGCATAAAAAATCGAGAAGCACACAGCTCCCCACCAAATGGAAGTCAGAAATGTGGAACTCTGTGTGTAACTGTTCCATTACCCTGAGGGTTTCTTTAAAACCCCGAAGATCAAGCTTCTAGTCTCTCAGCTTTGTGGGGTGGAATTGGCAAGAACTTACACCATTGTCTTCCCTAAGCTGGGAGAATGTAAGGCCCCACCACAAAGCCTGGACCCCAGAGGGCTACATCCTTGGTGTAAGGTGAAAGTAAAAGAACTTGCTAGAAGAAAGGGATGAAAACTCAGTGGAGACCCTGCGACTGTGAGTGGCCCTCATGTGCCTTTGCAGGCCAACTTTGTTCCACTTGTGCTAGGATAAGCTTCGGCCGGAAGTTGAATTCACAGCAAGCCCAGGTTCATGTACCCAGGTTACCAGAGAAAGCAAATGCCTGTTCCTCCTAGAAAAGAGTATTTTCAGCTTAAGGACTTAAGATTTTTTTTTTTCAGAGATAGTGTTCAGTGGAATAAACAGCTAGCAGTGTGCCCAAAAAAGTAATTGCAAAACTGAAAGGCAAGAGAATGCTGTGATCAGATACGGATAGCCACTGTGTTAAGATGCTTGGATTTACAGTAATTTTTTTTTAACTTTACAGATGTTAGAAAGTTTATCTGCTTAGTAGAAACTACTTCATATTTTGATTTTTGTTTTCTCTGACTAGCTGTGCACTTTAATGCTAAACAGATACAGTAAGCCACAGTTCTCCGTCAGCTATGCTAACACAAGGGTAAACAACTTGTGCTCCCTAAGTTGTCTCCCGTGTTTCTGAGCTATGATGTATGGTAGGTTGTGTGTCTTGACTGCATTTCCATTTGATATTTTTGTTTTAGTGGGCTTATTGGGGGAGGTTTCTCATGGGAAGTTGAGGAACATCCATAGTGGAAACACTAGAGACAGTAAGTGACTTTAGGTTCTGAAATTTTTTATGTAAGTAATTTAAGTTTTAATGTATTCAAATAAAAAACACATAGAAGTCTGAAAAAACAGATTTAAAAGAATGATCAAAATATTAAAAATAATGAAATTGAAGTTTTCAAAGTAAAATGTAAACCAAGTGTGGTGATATACACCTATAATCCCTCTCAAGAGGTAGGAGACAGGGTCATAAATTCAAGGTTAGTCTCAGTTAAGTAGCTGATTCCTTCTTTTTTACAGGGTTTCTCTGTGTAGTTTTGGTGTCTGTCCTGGATCTCACTCTGTAGACCACGCTGGCCTCGAACTCACAGAGATCTGCCTGGCTCTGCCTCCTAAATGCTGGGATTAAAGACATACGCCACTGCCACCTGGCTAGCTGGTTCCTTCTTAGCCTGAGCTACTTGAGACTCTGCTCCCCCCCCCCCCCAACACACACACTCTAAAAAAGAAAAAAAGAAAGAAAAAGTAAAATTTGAAACTCAAAAGATGGATTAAATAGCTGATTACACCCAGCTGAAGAAATTTAAATTACATATTTTTCCACTTAGTTCTTCATCATCTGCTCTTCTGCCCTGTCAGCTCCATGCCTAACAAAAGAGAACTGCCCGCAGAGTGATCCATTTACTGGTCTCTGCCAGCTGTTGTGACTGTGTTGGTTACAACCACAGAGGAGCCATTTGTGCTCTTATAATGTATATTAGGGCCATTTCTTCTTCCCACTCAAGGGTACGGTTCCCTGCGTGTCTTCTATTTCTCCAGGTCTTTAATTTTTTTCTTCCCCCAATGAGTGGTTACTGTCATCCCATGATCTTGGGTTCTTGGTATTGAACTCTGGTCCTCACCAAGCATATTACTGATTGAGCTACCCCCTCCTCCTTTTTAAATTCTGTATCTAGAAAAATTCCTGAGTTGTTTTTATTGCTCCTGTTCTGTTTAGCCTATTTTAGTCTTCTTGTTTTATTTAGCCTGTTCATTACAGTCAGACTGCTACCCTGGAACTGCTCTCTCTTGTCAAGGTTACCATTGTCTTCGTTGCTAAGACTATAATAGTTCTCAGACCTCAGGTTTACCTGTCAGCAGAACGTTTTCCCCACAGCTCAACTCTTACTCTTTAAAGTACTTACTTCTTTTGGTATCCAGGATGCTAACTTTCCTGGTTGACTTCCTCTGAAGTGGGCTAGTCCGTCTTACAACACTTGCCTTGTTTCTCCTCTGCCCTTGATCACTGGTCATTTGAGCCTCAGGGTTTGTGTCTTTCTTGTTCATCTTATCTGTTTGTTTGGTTTGAAAACCCAGCTATGGGCTGGGGAGATGGCTCAGTGGTTATGAGCACTCATTGCTGTTCCAAAGGTCCTGAGTTCAATTCCCAGCACCCACATGGCAACTCACAACTGCCTGATGCCCTCTTCTGGTGTGCAGATGTACATGCTGACAAAGTACCCAAATAAATAAATAAATAAATAAATAATTTTTAAAAACCCAGCTATACCTGAGTCTCAGGTTTATAACTGAACACAAGAAATCTCAGTTCTAGATCACCATATCCAGTTTTTTATTTTCCAGCGTTTACATTTGGATGACAAGCATCTCAAACTTCAGAATTAGGGAGAAATGAATGTAGTACCTCATTAGGACAAATCCACTACTTCCTCATACCTCTTTGTGCTTTCTTGATTGGTAAAAATTAAACCGTAGATTAATATTAAATATTCAGGAGGGCATGGCTCAACATTACTCCTGATCATTGGTGGTGAGATACTGACCTAATGTAAAAACTTTGGAAGTCAGCCTGCTGTTCACCTATAAAGCTGAATGTGTACTTAGAGCAATTTTACACCTGAGATTATCACCTTTAGAAAGTCTTGCACATGTATCCAAGATATATGTACAAAGATGGTTGTGTACCTTTGTTCTTTAGCCTAATTTATAATCAATACGAAATACATTTGTTTCCTGTTTGCTGCTATAACAAATCTCCACAGTTTAGTTACTAAAAACAATATAATTTTTTTAATCTTATAATTTTGAAGGCCAAAAATCTGAAATTGAGTTTTACAGTGCTAAAATATGACAACAAGGTGGGAGCCCTGGAGGGTATAGATGGGAACTGTTTGTGCTTCTGCCAAGCTTCTAAAGGCATCTTTATCTTTGGCTTGTGACTTCTTCCTATATCTTCAATGTTGGTACTGCATCCTCTTCTAATTTCTCCTGCCTCCTCCTGATAAAAAAAAATCTGTTAACTCTATTGGTTTCCCTTGAGTAATCCAGTATAATCTTCATGTCTTAAGATCCTTAATCACATCTTTAAATTTTACTTTTTAAAATTTTTAGTGTGTGTGTGTGTGCCCTTGCTTGCTTGCACAGCATGCATGTAGAGATCAGAGGAATTGGTTGTTTCCAACTTTGCATGGATTCCAGGGATCAAACTCAAGTAACCATGCTTGCCCGGCAAGCATCCTTAACCCACTGAGCGATCTTACCTGTCCCCGTCACATCTTTAAAGCCTCTTGCTTTGTAAAATAATATCCTTTTTTTTTTTTTTTCCTCTGAGACAAGGTTTCTCTGTGAAGCAGTCCTGGCTGGCCTGGAACTCACTCTGTAGACCAGGCTGGCCTCGAACTCACAGAGGTCCACCTGCCTCTGCTTCCCGAGTGCTGGGATTAAAGACATGCACCACCACCACCTGGCAAAATAATATCCTCTTAAGATTAAGTTTGTGATCTGGGAAGTGATGGTGCACGCCTTTAATTCCAGCACTCAGAAGGCAGAGGCAGGTGAATCTCTGCGTTCAAGGTCAGCCTGGTCTACAGAGCAAGTTCCAGGATAACCAAGGCTACACAGAGAAACTGTGTCTTGAAAAACAAAATAAAACAATAAAAACAACAACAACAAAAAGATTAGATTTGTGAAATAGTATCTTAGGAATCAGGACTTGCATACCCTGGGATGTTCTTCCTTCTGCATGGAGCAAAATAGAATAGATAAGATGTGATTTTTTTCATATTATAAAGCACTATTTATAACAGGGAAAGTAAATGAGCCAACTGTAAGTAAAACTTACCATTATAGACAATGCCAAAGTAAAATGTTAGCAAAAGTAGCACCTTGTGGAAGAATTGAAAGGAAATGATACTGATATTAAAAAACAGAGGAATTGTGAGTATATTATTTAGGGATGCATACAAAGAAAATTGGTTACAACAGTAAGTTTTATTTTAACCTTTTAGGTAAAATGTAATTGAGAAGAAACTTCAAGGATGTGGGCAATATTCACATTTACATTTCAAACGTTTGGTGGCACACAGGGTTTATCTGAATAGTCTTTAAAAGTTACAGATATGTATTAACAGCAGTTTACACTTCTCACAATGAAAATGGCTTTTGTGCATGTGCATACATGCATGTGGAGGCTAGAAGTTGACATCAGGTGCCATCAATCTCTCTCCACCTTATTTTTTTGAGACAGAGTCTTGATGAAGTTGGAACTCATCAATTCAATTGTACAGGCTGACCAGCAAGGCCCAGGGATCCTCAGTCTCTGCCTCCTTAGTGCTGTCTCCCCAGCTTTTTATGTAAGTGTTGGGGATCTGAATTTAGGCTTTTATGCTTGTGTGGCAGGCATTTTGCTGATTGAGCCATCTTTCCAGCCCCTGAAAATATTTAAAAGTATGATGGTTTACAAACCAAAAGTTTTCAGTTTAAAAAAATTACTAAGATAGAGCAGTTACTTTAAAAGGTTTGTTGTTTGTTTGTTTTATTTTGGGGTGGGGAGGCAGTGTTTCTTTGTGTAATCCTGGCTGTCTTGGAACTCACTTTGTAGACCAGGCTGGCCTCAAACTCAAAGATCTGTGTGCTTTAACAAATAAATCTTGCCTGGAGATCAGAGTGAGGAGCTAGCCACTAGAGGCCAGACAGTGGTGTCACATACCTTTAATGCCAGCACTTGGGAGGTGGAGACAGGAAGTGATAAGGCAGGGCAGAGAGAGGAAGTGATAAGGCAGGGTGGAGACAGGAGCTCCACTTCTTTCTAGCTGAGGATTAGATAGAGGTAAGAAGTCTCTCTAGTGGCTGGCTCCTTTACTGATCTTTCAACATTTATCCTAATATCTGACTCTGGGTTTTTATTATTAAGACCAATTAGAATTTGTCTGCCTGCCTCTGCTTCCCAAGTGCTGGAATTAGAGGCATGTGCCATAATGGTAGTTTGAATAGGTATGGTCCCCATAGACTCATGTGTTTAAATGCTTGACCCATAGGGAGTGTCACTATTAGTAGGTGTGGCCTTGTTGGAGGAAGTGTGTCTGTGTGGAGGCAGGCTTTGAGGTCTCATATATGCTCAAGCCACACCCAGTGTGACAGTTTCTCTTTCTGCTGCTGTGGATCAAGATGTAGAAATCTCAGCTTCTTCTCCAGCACTGTATCTGCCTTCCATGATGACAGTAGACTAAACCTCTGTGACCTCTGTAAGCCAGCCCCAATTAAATGTTTTCCTTTATAAGAGTTGCCATGGCCAGGCGGTGGTGGCACACGTCTTTAATCCCAGCACTCAGGAGGTGGAGACAGATGGATCTCTGTGAGTTTGAGGCCAGCCTGGGCTACAGAGTGAGTTCCAAGACAGGCTCCAAAGCTACACAGAGAAACCTTGTCTCAAAAAAAAAAAAAAAAAAAAAAGAGTTGCCATGGTGTCTCTTCACAGCAATAAACCCTTACTAAGACAGCCACCGTACCTGACTTAGAAAAAGTATTTTAAAAACAGCTCTGTGTGTGTGTGTGTTGCTTGAGAACCTAGAAGTGCAATGAAATTTGGGAGTTAGTAAGAGGATTCTAGGAAGAAGGATGGTAAGTGCAGAATTCCAGAGCTGAAATGCTAGACAACTAACCCTTGTTCTTTATGTAAAGGTAACATTGCTGCCTCCATGAGGGAGGAAGTTGAAAGAGATACTTTCACTCAGGGAAAGAAGAAGGATTGGCTAGGACTTCTACTTCCGTTCACTGCTTGTGTGTCTCCTTCCATCCAAGGACTTCATGAATAGAACCTTTAATAGGCAGAGTCCTGTACCTGTTTTTAATGAAAACCTTGAACTGAGATAGTTGCAAGTGTAGGAAATAATACAGAGAAGTGCTGTGTTCCCTTTACCAAGTTATCACAATGGTAACATCTTGTAAAGATATAGTACAGAGTTATAAACAGGATGTTGCCATTGTAGGATGATTTAGTATTTTCCCGAATCTGTGTCCATTATTTGTATGTATTCACATTTTTATTACATTGCAGTTTTGTGCATTCACCACCACAGTGAAAATATGGATCAGGTTAATCACTTCAATCATCTATGCTGCTCCTATCCTCCTCCCCCCATCATTATCATCATCTCGTGTGTGTGTGTGTGTGTGTGTGTGTGTGCGTGTGCATGCGTGTGTGTGTGTGTGTGTGTGCGCGCGCGCGCGCGCCCGTACACCTGCACAATATGTGCACAATCCACCTGTGGATATGGACACATGTGGACGTCAGATGACAACTTTTGGGAATTGGTTCTTCCTTTCCACCGTGGGATCCAGGGATTGAACTCGGGTCGTCAGGCTTGGGGGATAAGTGTTTTTACCTGCTGAACCATCTTAGTGTCTGTATTGCCTTGCATTACCACACTATCTTGTTCCCACTCCAGCTCTTATCCCTACCTAGTCTCTAAGCCCTGGAGACCAGCACACTTTTCACCATTTCTAAAACTTTTCAGAATGTTCTGTACATGGAACCATAGCATGTAACTTTGGGGGATGCTGTTTTTTACTCAGGAGACTTCTCCCATCATTAATATTAATTCAAGTTGTACACACACACACACACACACACACACACACACACACACACACACATTGAGAGTCATTTTTAATAAAGCTGAAGAATGTCTTAGGGAATTTTTTGGACTTAGAATTTACCTCTTATATACCTGTTTCTCTTCTTGGATTCATGGATACAGACTTTAAAGCCTGGTAGATTTGGGCGTTAAGTTCTGTAGGTATGTAAAACAATCAATGTAAGCTTGTTAAACCATAATTTCCTTATTTTCAGGATAGTTTTAAAGAGTAGATGAGGTGACGTACTAAAGCTCCTAACTCCATGCCTGGCACATAAGTGACAGCCTAGAGGAAAGATGCAGGTGGTCTCAGCAGTGGCATCACACTGCGGCTTCCAAGTTAGTCTGGGATCCAGTGGCTCCTTGCATTTTTATTGGTGTTGAGGCAGAGGAAAGGCAGAAGTGTCTTCCATTTGGAGCCCTAAAAGGTTTGGTATTTCAAAGTAGATATATGTGACTTTCTTGGTTTTGTGGTTGTTTTTTAATATTCAACTGCCATAGTTAAACAAAATGACTGCTTTAATGTCATGAATCTTAAAAGTAGTTTTTACAGTAGTTATTTTGTGTATGTGTTGGGGGCTGAGTACACATGTGGCATGGCATGTATACAGAAGTCACAGGATAAGTTCAAGAGTCAGTTCCTGCCTTCATCTCTGTGGAGGGAGATTGAATTCAGGTCATCAGACTTGGCAGCAAGCACTTTTTACCCACTAGGCCATTTAATTGGCCCTAATGTTATGAATCTTAATCAGTAAAACTGGCCAACTTGAATGAATAAATTATCTTTTAATATAATAGACTAGATTTAAAACATTAGTGATTTGTATATCTTGTATCTTATACATATGTACGTTCTAGGTGACTGGAGTTCTGGATGATTGCTTGTGTGACATTGACAGCATTGATAACTTCAACACCTACAAAATCTTCCCCAAATTACAAAAGTTACAAGAACGAGACTATTTTCGTTATTACAAGGTAAGGTGGAAAATTTTAATTCTGTTAATCCAAAGATTTCTATGTAGTTGTCTGCAAATGTGACTTGTTTTATTATGTTTTTCAAAATAAATCTTTTAAAAATGAAACTTTAATAAAAGTATCATAGTGGAAAAATTATTTTATTACATACCAAGAATCTGCACCCCTTCCTATGTTTGAGGAATCACTCTTTCAGTTTTGGTTTTGAGATGAAGACTCCTCCTCTACAGACATTTCAGTTGGGCGTCATGTTTGTATAATGGGTGTGTTGTAAGCAATGCAGAGTAACAGACTGTCACTGACCTGCTGTGTGGGGGCTGCAGACCAAGTGATGTTACAAGTAGAACAAACCCTTGCAGTAATTCTGTAGAATCTGTTTTTAACCTAGCGTGAGTCTCTAGGCCTTCTGGAAACACCAGAAAAGGCAGTAGCAGACTTTTAAGTATGTCAGCAATCAGAACTCAAAGAAACAATTGCAATTTTACATTTTTAAGGAGAAAATACCAAAAGTGTAGTCTAGTGAATTAAAAAAATTATTAGTGTATATCCACCAAATAGTGGGCTTCATGATGGCCTTTTGGTTCACGTCCATCATGTACTTTGCCATAATTCACTCCCTGTTCCTCCAGTCCATGTCCTCTGTGTGTGTGCACAGCTCTATTTCACAACTAGATTTTAAAGCTGTGTTTGACTTTGGTCTTGTTCTTGCTTTCAGGATTTAGTTGGTATATAATTTGATTTTCATTTTAGTTTGTTCTAAAATTTAAACATGGTTTCCTTTTTAATCTTGATTCTGAATAGATTATCTTAGCTCTTTAAATATTTTTGAGGGTGAAAATTTTAATCTTTTGGCAATTGTAGGTTGTTCAAGAAGATAAATTAGAAAATTACAGATTTGGGAACCAATTCCTTTGCCCACAAATACTAAGAATATCCAGAAAGGAGTGAATGTTTCTCCTTTGTACAGAATCTGTTAGGAGTTCAAGGACAAATCTGTACCTAAACTATGGCTGATCTTTCATTTCTCCTTTGTACAGAATCTGTTAGGAGTTCAAAGACAAATCTGTATCTAAACTATGGCTGATCTTTCATTACAAATAAGATAGGTGCTTCTGAGTCCCAGCATGAAATCACTGACTGTATGTGTAGCTGTTTCTTTTATAATATTAGAAAAATCATGTGAAGTTACTTTCATATTTCAAAATGGTTGAACATACGAACTTCATGTGGTTCAGTCTAATGCAGTAGAAACTTCCTGTGTGCTGTCAGAGACTGTGCCTTCATCGGGTGTCCAGGTGACATTGCCACTGACTCTGTCCCAACCCTCACTCATGTGCACCTCCCTTTTGGGATTGCATTTTCTATTTTTGTATCCATACAAGGCCTGCTCCATTGAGGAATTGAATATTTGGATGAATAGATATCTCATTTACTCTTCATATGAAAATTTTGTTATTATCCACATTTTTAAATTGAAGAAATCATAGGCCTGAGTTTCCTAAGTAGGGTACTTGTGTTGAGTAAAAAAACAGAAGTTTGAGAAAGAGAGAAAATAATTAAGTAGTGTATGAAATTTAAAGACTGACTGAAGTAGTACACTTAAGAAAAGATGAAAGTGGAGCAGGCACTAGTGGCCGTTCTCTTTAGGATACCACCAAAACTTCGTGGTGGTTGAATCTAGGCTATCTGGCCTGTTAGGCATCTAGGCAAGCACTGTTCCACTGAGCTGTGTCATCGGCCCTACAACTTCCGGGCTGAATGAGCTGTTTTCCCGTAGTTTTTGTTCTTTATACAAGAGTCAAATTTCTAGAGGAGAGAATCATGATTGGTCCAGGTAGTCATGTGATACCTTTACCAAAAGAAGGAAGTATACTTTGGATGACAGTGCCATTCAAAGGAACATGAGGAATCATTGTTTATCGAGGAGAAATAAGAAGACCTCTCCAGAAGAAGGGAAAATGAAAGTTAAGTAGGCAAAAATAACAAAGTTGATTTCAAACACACACACAGATAGATACTTGGATTCAGCAAACAAGGAAGTGAGGTAGAAGCAACCACTCACCTTTGCAGCTGGGCAATTGGTCGCATTGATGACTTCATGACAGCCTCTAGTCTTAGTACTGTGGATACAGCAGTGAACAAGACAAAGCTTTGTTCTGCTTAGAGGGACAAACAATAAGTAACTAGACAGTGAACCGTAATGTCAGATGTAAGGTGAATGCTGTAGAGAAAAAGCAGGAGACAGTATAAATGGGGCAGCGTAAGGGATATAGAGATAAGTAGCCTTGCTTTGATGAAATGTTCAGGAAAGGATGGTATTTATGCTAATGTGACATTTGAGCAAAGACCATCCTAATGTGAAAGTATAAGTGTGGTGAGATCTGTGGAAAACATTCCAGGGAAGTTGAATGAGTAGGTTGAAGAGTTTTGACACAGGAGTGAGCTTAGTATATTTGAAGAATTAGAAGAAGGCCTAGGCCACAGAAGCAGGTGAATGAGGAGGAGGATTAGAGAGGTAGGTTGGGGTCAGCTTTAAAAGCATGAGCATGTACACATGGCACATACACAAATACATATACAAACACACACAAAAACTATACAGCAATATATTGGGTGGTGGTTACATTCTAATTACTACTTTAGAGGGTCTAGCCAAGGCCTGCTGCTGTTGAAAGACCTCAGTAAGGTGGAGAAACAAGCCCTCTGTAGGAGCAATAGCAGATAAAGAGAATGGGCAGTATAGAGGCTTTGGGACTTAGGAACCTGGTGTGTCAAGCAGAAATGTAGTGTAACAGATGAGGTAAAGGAGACAGAGGACAGTGGCTACAGAACGGCACCTGTAGAGCTGCTGCAGGGTTGGGTTTGCTCCTCCAAGGGGAGGAGAAGGCACAGGAAAAGCTCTGAGCAGACTCTGGTAGGGTCTGCTTGCTTTTGATGTAACTGTTGCTGTGTGTAATACGTAGTGGCAGAAGGTGGGGAACTGTTGCAGCAGCTTAGGCAGGAGACAAATGGTGGTTGTGGAAGTGGTAAAAAAATAAGTAACAAGTAAGAGAGGAAACAGAAAACGTTGATTTTTAGCTTGGGCAATACATCTGTAAGTCCTGTTGGATTATCAGCTTCCTGTTGTATGAAGAATTTGGAAATCAGTAACCTCTGCCATTTTGTCCATTCTTTGGCTCCTAACAATGGTGGAACTGGTGGTTCTTCATTCTTTTTTTGTTTGTTTTGTTTTTTTGAGACAGGGTTTCTCTGTGTAGCTTTGCGCCTTTCCTGGAACTCGCGTTGTAGACCAGGCTGGCCTCGAACTCACAGAGATTCGCCTGCCTCTGCCCACCAAGTGCTGGGATTAAAGGCGTGTGCCACCACCGCCCGGCGGTTCTTCATTCTTAACACCACAAAGCTCTCCATTGCTATAGCCAAATACACATGTCCCCCACTTTTCATCTTCCTAAAGTATGACCTCCTCAGAGGCTCCACCCATCAGCATCACTACTACACAACTCTGGGTTCTCCTTTGGAACATGTACTACAATTTGCAATGAAATAAACTTGTTAGTATTTGATTTCTCTTTTCTTCAGGATATTATAAGTCCTAGAGAGAGAAAGCTCTCTTTTGCCTTGAGCCTAACCTGGTGTCTGACAGATAGCCAGTGCTCAGTACATACTGACTAAGGGAGTGTGGGCACCCTGATGCTAAGGTGGTAGTAAGTGTTTGGGGAATGTTAAAGTCATTCTGAAATGCTGCCCAATGACAACTATGCTTCAGAGAAGCAATGAACTTAAATGCTGTCCCTCTTTTCCAGTGTCAGAGAACCCATAGCCATTTGTTTTAAAAGTTAACCTGCCACCCAGCTGCAGTCATTTAATATCTGAACTGTGTACGTGCCACAGGACAAGAAGTTTCTCCCTCTTATCACAACTGTGTTACCATGCCCAACATAGTGACATTGGCAAACATTCTATAATTATCGTACTCAATTGTTAATGTTGATTTCTTCTTCCTCGAAAGGTTAATCTGAAGCGACCATGTCCTTTCTGGGCAGAAGATGGCCACTGTTCAATAAAAGACTGTCATGTGGAGCCCTGTCCAGAGGTACAGTAAGTAAGAGTATAATAATGGGGGGGGGGCTTCCTCTTGGGCTTTCAAAAAACCACAACCTCTGTATCCTTGTATTTGGATTTATTCACAAACATCATAGGCTTTCAGCTCTTATGAGTAGACCCCTTGAAAGATGAGTTGAGGAATTCTTGTGTCCAGTCCTGTTGGTGATGGGATGTGAACATAAGTCTTGATTCTAAAATGGGAGGAAGATCAGAGCCTTGTTCTAGGATTAGACCTGCAGTGGCCTTCACTGATCTTGCTTCATAGGCAAAAAGAAAAGTTCAGGACTTTAAACTCTACATTTAAAATGGGAATTTCAGTACATGAAGTGAGAAAATCCAGCCTAGAGTTTCATTGCTTTTTTTCTTTAAAAATATGTTTACTACCATATAAATAAAGCATAACAATGTTTTTTACCAAGGGACTGTTACATTTTAGAGATGTGTGGGGGTGGGGGGTAGGGGGTTGTCAGAGAGACAGACAGACACACATACACATATGTATAGGAACCTACATTCTCACACATACCACTGAGATACACCCCAAGTTCTGATACTTCAGTTTTGACCTATAACAAAATTTAAAATTATTCTCCCTCAGTAACAATTAGTTTTAAGCTATATTTCAGTTTTCAATTCTTTTCTTACCATATCAGGCTAGTTTGTGGGCCTTAAAAATAGTTTTAAAAAAGAGCATCTGGACCAGTGTCATCCTAAATGGAAGATTCTTTAAAAATGATCTTTCTTTTCCAACAAGAATAAGATATTCATGGAAAGTGGTTTTAGTTTTAAATGATCTCAGACTTGTAGGAAAGTTCTAAGAATGGTTCAAGGACCCTATGGACGTGTTATTCAGATCACCTGGATGTACATGTTTGCTTTACTCCCTGAACCATTTAAGTGTGCTGTAGACTGGTCCTTTATGTCTGAATACTGTTGTATTTCATTAGAAGCAAAGCTTTTTTTTTTTTTTTGTATATATGACTATAGCCAAATTAACAAAATGAGGATATTAATCATTTTGATAGACAGTAATTACATGTCATCTGCTGACTATGTGTTGTGCTTTGTAGCTTGTCAGTCCAGTCCGATATAAGGGCTGCATGTTGTTGTCCTGTTTCTTTAGTTCCTTCTCCTCTGGAATAGGAGCCAGTATTTTTTTTTCCTTTTGGTGCTAGTGCCGAGATCAGAACCCAGGGCCTGTGCATGCCAAACAAGCACCTGGCCACAGAGCTATACACCCAGGCCTGCCCATTTTTAAATAGTTTTCTTACTGTTGAATATTAGAAGTTCATTATTTGGCTTTGGTTTTGTTTGAGATAGGGTCTCATTATGTAGCCCAGGTTGGCCTGGAAATTGATATGTTCCTGCCACAGCCTGTGCCATGTAGCTAGACCTGACCGATTTGACTTTGATACTCTGTATTTGTGTGTGTGTGTGTGTGTGTGTGTGTGTGTGTGTGTGTGTGTGTGTGTATTTGGATTTGGATTTTTGGAGATAGGTTCTTTCCCTATAGCCTAGGCTGGCCTTGAATTCATGGCAGTCTTCCTTCCTCAGTTTCCTGAGTTCTGGGATCACAGGTATGAGCCACAATGCTGGCTGGCTCATAATAGGTTTCTAAGTTGAGTGTTTAATTCCTAAGTTCAAATAACCAGTTACTTTCCATCTGTAGTGCATTATAACCTCTTCTGTGCTATATTTCTGATAAGAAATAAACACACTGTTGATCAAAAACTCACAACAGAGGCTGGAGAGGTGGCTCAGGGGTTAAGGGCATTTGCTGCTCTTACATAGGTCCTGTCTTTAGTTACCAGTACTCACATGGTAGCTCAGAGCCATCCATAACCACAGGTCCAGGGGATCCAGTGCCTGCCCTCTCTGGCTGCCACAGACAGTAGGCATACACATGATGTTCATGCATATATGCTGGCAAAACACTCATGCACATAAAGTACACATTTTTTAAAAAGAGAAGTCATAACATAGGAAACAAAGCACATAGGCATTTGAGATCAGTTTCTTCTTGTTCCCCTCCTTTCCCTCTGATAGCAGCCATCCTTTCTGATTGTCTTCTAAGTAATGTTACTGTTTTTCTTTTAAGAGCAAAATTCCAGTTGGAATTAAAGCTGGGCCTTCAAATAAGGTAAGTTACTTTTCTTCCTTGAGTATTTCTGAATACAGGTGGGCCACAAGTTTAGCTGAGCATGGAGACACTTGGCCTCAGAATTCAAGTCGTTAACTCTTTTTTTTTTTTTTTTTTGGTTTTTTGAGACAGGGTTTCTCTGTGTAGCTTTGCGCCTTTCCTGGAACTCACTTGGTAGCCCAAGCTGGCCTCGAACTCACAGAGATCCGCCTGGCTCTGCCTCCCAAGTGCTGGGATTAAAGGCGTGCGCCACCACCGCCCGGCTCAAGTCGTTAACTCTTGAATCAAGCAGTGAGACCATGCATTCCTAGCTTCTTTTGAAATGACATCCGTTTGCAGAATCTCTAGATGAAAAA
Organism: Peromyscus eremicus; assembly: GCF_949786415.1. Taxonomy (NCBI): domain Eukaryota; kingdom Metazoa; phylum Chordata; class Mammalia; order Rodentia; family Cricetidae; genus Peromyscus; species Peromyscus eremicus. The sequence goes on along the minus strand of NC_081420.1, from coordinate 47,836,953 downwards.
CTCTCAGTTGTAGCTGCAGCAAAAATACTAGCAGCTATTTTCATTCTTCTGTTTCAATTAGTGTCTGTTAGGTTCAGATTACATTGTACAAAGAAAATTATTACCATCATATTTTGAGCCAAGTACTTGGAAATGGTGTTAAGGTATTCTTTGTGCCTCCTACCCCCTTTAATGAGTAAGCTGTGTTCTTAGCTGGCAGTTAACTCTCATTTTCCACTGCTGCACATACATGACGAAGATCTTCTTTCTCTGCCTTCTTGTGTACTGTCTCCTTGTTCTATCCATCTCTTCCATGCATTGTTGATATTCACTCGCTCACATTTACTTTGGTTTCAAAGCTATAATAAACAAAGCAGTATCAAGGTAGTGCACCTGCTGAACACCATTCTAATCCCATTTTACTTCCTCCTCCCCAGAGCCATCCATTTCCTGAAGTGACTTATGTAGTTCTGCTCTGACTACATATGTATCTGTCTATAAATAACACACTTTCAGAGCATGTGTCTGCAGTACAGTAATATACAAATTATTTTATGGAAAGTTAAACATTTTAGTAATTTCTTCAAGTTGAAAATACTTTTCAGTTTACATTTTGGCTCATTGTTTTTGCTTCTAAACTTCTTTCTCTGTTGACACATTGGATCTTGTGCATTTACCCTCACGGCAATATGCTAGTTGTTTGTTTGACTAACAGTAACTCCCCTGCATGTGGACATTTAGTCATTCTGGTTCTTTGCTCTTGCAGTGAAGCACTGGCATTTTTATCCCCGGCTTCATTGTGTGCACATGAAAATTTCCCTAGTACTGTGTATAGAAGTGGGATGCTAGACAATAGGGTCTGTGTATCTCAGTATTTTAAAATGATTCAAAACGCTAAGATGGTTATAATATTAAAAAAATGTTTCCTTGGGATATGGTCTAAGTTGAAGACTCCATTCTAAGGACTTATGTGTCTGTAAAATTATAGATACATATTTATCCAATTTCTTTCCTGGATGACATCATCACCAGCATACACATGCTGTTGCATTTTTAATGCCTTTGCTCACTTAATGGGTAGAGATTTATGCCTTATTTTTAAGTCTTTCTTACAGTAAGGATTTTGATGATAGAACAAGTCATCATTGATAGATTTTCTGCTGAAGAAGAGCTAATCACTGTCATTCAACTTCATATGAATTTTCTTGTAGTACTTGCAAGTGGCAAACAATACCAAAGAGCTGGAAGACTGTGAGCAAGCTAACAAGCTGGGCGCCATCAATAGTACATTAAGGCAAGTTTAGTTGTACTTTGTTTATATCAATGACTTTTTTTTTTTTTTTCCAAGTCAGGTTTCTCTGTGTAGCTTTGGCTGTCCTGGAAGTCACTCTATAGACCAGGCTGGCCTCGAACTCAGAGATCTGCCTGCCTTTGCCTCCCAGTTGCTGGGATTAAAGGTGTGTATCATTACAGCCCAGTGTGCCACCACAGCCTGAGTTGTGATTTTGATATTTGGGGCTTGGTATTTGGGGGTTCTATAAATATGGAAGCAATTTAAATTTAAAGAATTCAGAAAACAAGCTAAACTACTTTAGAAAAAATAACATTATTACATTTGTATGTCAGTTGAGTTTTGTATATAAGGGCTTGTTATATGTTTTGTAAATTAAATTCAAAATAATTACTAGGGCTAAGAATCATTTTAAAGTAGTTAGGAAATATAAACAACTTATCGAAAGTGATAGCTGTGTTTTTCATGTGACTTTTTAATCATTCCTTTATTTAACTACTGCTAGAATTTGTGGCATCATCTTCTGAAGAAATGATCTCTATTTTTGTTCATTAGAATACAATGTTAAAATGTCAGCTCCAAATGTAATTGTTTTTTATTCCTCCTTCCCATAGTAATGAAAGCAAAGAAGCATTCATTGACTGGGCGAGATATGATGACTCACAGGATCACTTTTGTGAACTTGATGGTAATAAAATAAATTGTCATCATCACTTTAACCTGAAGCCTTTTATAAGACAAACTGTTGAAAATATGACCTAAATTAGTGTTTAACACTAGATTTCTTTACGGAGACCTTACCATTGGTAGTGGCATTAATTGTGAGAGGTTAATAGCAAGAGGCTAAGACATGATTCAGTCTTAGATCTGAGTCCCAAACCTGTATTAACATTCCAGCATGCCATCTCCTGTGGGCCTTCACTTCAGATCACTTGGTTCTGTGAACAGGCCATGAGAATTTGGGGGAGGTCTCAATAAACCATAACAATTCCTGCAGTACTAGGGAGGACTCTGACTTGACTTCCTCATAGCCCTCTCTTTCCAAGCATCCCTTGGAAGGATACATAGGCAGGATGGGGTCAGACAAGTAATTACTGCTCCTCTTAACAAAAGAAAATTACAGTAACTCAGAATTGGCTGAGAATATTTCCACTGTGTTGTGCATTCAAATCATTCATTTGGCTTCTCTTCAGTTTTTAATGCAGTGTTAACTTGTGGGAAGTAGGAAAGAACTTGAAACTCAACCTACACAGACGGAAATGGACAGCAGCAACTTCCCAGTCCTTTAGGAATCTTAAGGTGGTCATGCTGCTTTGTAACGAATTGAAGAAGATTCTTAGATTGTCTTAGTTTTCTATTGCAGTGATAAAATACCTCTACCAAAGCAGCTTATACAAGAAAATTTAAAAAAGAGCATTTAACTGGACTTCATAGTTTTAGAGGGCTAGAGTCCGTGGTGGTAGAGTGAAAGCATGTGGCAGGAATAGCTGAGAACTCACATCTGGATCCTCAAGCACGAGGCAGAGAGAGGGAACACCAGGAATGGCTGGAGTCTCTTGAAACATCAAAGCCCACCCCCAGTGACCCAGCTCCTCCAACAAGGCATCTTCTGATCCATCCCAAAGAGTTCTACTACCTGGGGATCAAGTATTCAAACATATGAGTCTATGGAGCCATTCTCATTCAGAACACACCAAACTGTGCTGTCGTGCACTTTAAGATGGAGTAAGTTACGAGGGCTCATGCTGTAGAAGAGTCAAGATGAGAACTGAGAGCTGAAGTGTTACCATGGTTATCTAGATATACAAATAGACAACCAGGGCAATGTGAAATGCCCTCATTGTGATGGTTAGAGTTGATGGTTTGTCAGAGCTACCTTCTGAGGGGAAGTACCTCAAGTCACTGTTTATTTTGCTTCACTGTTCTTTCATTTGCTCTGGTTGACACTCAAGTATGCTTACCAGAGAGGCACTTCTTAGTGCCACGACTCATGCCTGTGATCCTGTACTTGGGATATGGAGGAGGGAGGATCAGAAATTCAAGGTCATCCTTGGCTACATAGAAGTCAAGGCTAGCTTGGCTACAGAGACCTTATCTCAAGGTAGAGGCAGGACAGACAACTGAGGTTACCCTCTGATCTCTATGTGGTTAGCATGGTCAAATAGAAAAGATAGCTTTGTAGAGGGAAGAAAACTTTCAGGGAGGGGGACATAGGAGTTATAAGGCACATCAGTGTAAAGAATACAATTTCTGTTTGAATTAGTTAGAATCAATGTCATAACTGACTTGCGGGGGAGGATAGCCGTAGCACCACTATGGGAACTAGCTGCATTGCTCACTCTGGACAGAAGGAATTCTTTATCAGTGTGGGTCAGAGGTTGTCAAGTTTTTTTTAAAAATATCAGGTAGAAGTCTTGGGTTTTGTGAACTCTGTACCTGTGGCACACTCTCAAGTCTGGGGTGATGTGAAAGCGGCACTTGAGCACATGCTCCGTGGTCTTCAGGACCTGTCCTTCCCAGCCCCAAGCCACACTCAGCCCCGAGTAGCTTGCCAACCCCCTTGCATAAGTTAACAAATCCTACCCTTTCCATGATTTGAAAAAGTATTAAAAAAATTTTTAAATGAAGGAAACCCAAGAATAAAAGTTTTATTTAAGGAGTTTTTTTTAACTGATATAATTTGATTATACACTTTTTAAAACTTTTCCTTAAAATACTTTATTAGATGACTTGTGTGTGTGCATGCACACATCTGTGGTGCTGATTATCAAACCCAAGGCTTCATACGTGCTAAGCAAGTATGCTTTCACTGAGCTACATTGCTGACTCACTAAAATATACTGTAAATTGTAGCTGTAAGTTTTCTCTGGTCCCACCTGCCCCACAGTCGGTGGCTGCTTATAAAATAATCATTGGGAGGCTTGATATTATTTATGAACTGGATGGCCTATGGCTCAGGCTTCTTGCTAGCTAGCTCTTATAACTTAACCCATTTCTGTTAATCCATAAGTTGCCATGTGTTCCATGGCTTACTGGTACTTTCACATCTTGCTTCTCCTGGTAGCAGGCTGGCGTCCCTGCCTTTCTTTTTCCTGTCTCTCTCTTGGATTCCCTGCCTAGCTATAACCTGACTTGCCATAGGCCAGAGCAGCTTCTTTATTAACCAATCATAGCAACACATATTCACAGAAAGACCATCCCACAGCAGTAAATTGTCATGGCTTGATGCCAGAATCTTTTTTTCCTTTATAGTTGTTGAGTGGGTTTTCTGTGGTGAGAAGATTGGTGCTAGTCCCATCCACACATACATATCAGACCTGCACATGTTTAGTTTCACACGTATACACTCAGAAAGTATAGATTGTGTGTGTGTGTGTTTGTACACGTATGCATGCATGTTTATATCAGAGAATACAGTAATGGCATTCAATGATATTCAAGAAGTTTTCTATATAATGGAATCTGCTTTACAGATGAGTTTAAAAACAGCTAAAAGAAATTAAAAATGCATAACTGAGGCTGGAGACATGGCTCAGCAGTTAAGAGCACTGGCTGCTCTCTCTTCCTGAGAACCTGGGTTCAATTCCCAGCATGACGATGTGTAACTTCAGCTGCAGGGATCTGACACCCTCTTTTGGCTTTTGTGGGAACTGCACGCATGTGTTGCACAAACATACATGCAGGCAAACTACCCATACATAAAATTTTAAAAATGAAAGATACAAAGCTTAGAAATAAATGAGTCAGGCCATTCTGTTCCTGCCCTGGCCACTGCTCCTTTGAAGTGTACTCAGTAACCTTGTCTTTTTTTTTTTTTCTACTTTGGAAAAAATAGAAATTAAATAATAAATTTTAACAATTCTTATTGTTTAATTACAAAAAAGAAAAAATACACTTTTTTTCTTAAGGTTTGTGTTTGTTTGCAGGTATCAAAAACCACTTAGCTACATCTTACATTCTTAGCCCTAAAAAGCAATGTTTTTAAAAACCTCATGGCTTGAACTTTTATTTTTTATTAGGATTTTTAAAAGTAATGATTTCAGTTCAAATTAAATTGCTTGTGAGCTTTTGTATATCCAGTTGTAACTTGTTTCCTGTGCCTAAATTTGTGTAGTGTGATATCTTTGTGATTAGAATTAGAGATCTTGCATTCTGTAAAATCATGTTTCCATTATCTCTGTTATATTCAGTCTATTTAATAATGACAATTTGTTGTTACCATTATATTCCTCCTACAGCATGATAGCAGCAAGTAGCCTTCAAAGAGCGTGGGTCAGGTTGCCGGTTTCCCCTATAATTATGGGGGTGGTAGTCATTGAATAGCTAATGAATCTTGTTCAGTGACAGAAAATACACTACCAGGTAGGAAAGGAAGAGGAAATTTAATGATCAAATTATTCTGTAGAGAATTATGGAAAAATCTTTGTAATATGAGATGTAACAAAATAGTGTTTCCTAGTCTATGTTGAGATAGATCATTATAGAAAGAAAAAACATCACATAAATCTGATTCTGTTATTTCTTTTTATTCCTGGGTGGTTACAACTAAGGTAGAGAATGTTACTTGAGTGAACTTTGAAAAGCCAAAGAAAGGAAGAAGTTGTTCTTTCCTCTCGAGTAATTTGTCCAAGTTCTATAAATTCAGGGTCAAGTGCGGTCACAGGGGTTAACCACCCAACAGTGCGAGCTGGATGTGACTTGAAGCAAGCACTTCTCTGGTTGGGGAGTCACTGCTTTGTGATGCCAAGCTGTAGGTGAGTAGTGAAGTTGAGTGGTCTTTCTTACCACTTGTTCCTGGCAGATGAACGATCTCCTGCTGCACAGTATGTGGACCTGCTGCTGAACCCAGAGCGGTATACCGGCTACAAGGGCTCCTCGGCATGGAGGGTGTGGAACAGCATCTACGAAGAGAACTGCTTCAAGTAATGGAGGGCCAGAGAGGGAGAGGCAGATGGCTGTTTCTGTTGGGAGAAGGTGACACATAACAAGCCAAACGGTTTTACAGCTGGGCTTTGTGCTCTCTTCCAGGCCTCGGTCTGTGTATCGGCCTTTAAATCCCCTGGCACCCAGCCGAGGTGGGTTTTCTGTACATTTCATGCATTTTCAAATTGAAAAAAAGTAAATCAGCAATTTATATTTTACTTAATTTTAGTGATTAACACAAGTATGAGTTAATAGGCTAGATGTCTTCTGGAACTCTGTGCCAGGTCCTAAACTAGGAGCCTGGTGTAGGATGGATTAGAAGATGTGAGGGATCTGTACATACCTCAGATTTCCTGAAATTTCAAACTCTGGAGGCCCAGGTCCTGCCCCATAACAGTAAATTAAGAAGCCAGAGAATGAGGACCCTGTCCCCATGTTTTTAAACACTCTAGTTCAGGGGTTCTCAACCTTCCTAATGCTGCGACCCTTTGATACAGTTCCTCATATTATGGTGACCCTCAGCCATAAACTTATTTCATTACTACTTCATGACTGTAATTTTGCTACTACTATGAACCATAATTTAAATATCTGATGTGTAGGATAGCAGATATGTGACCCCTGACCCACAGCTTAAGAACTTCTGTTTGCTTGGTGATGTGCAGCAAAAGTGGAGAGTTGGGGGCTCATCACAGCTTCTCCACAGTGCGCACATGTCACCTGGGAGCCAGGTGAGCTCACAGCACAGGAGGCTGGGCCCCACCAGAGACCTATCTGAAGGGTTCTCCGGGGTCCTACCCATGCACCACGCTCTCTGCGCAGGAAGGATGATGAGCGTGCAGGTACTCAGGCTGCCCTCAGCACTGCTCTAGGCCCTGTACTGTTCCACTAAGTAACCAAGTGTTTGTATGGTCAGTGTGAACCTGAATTTGACATTTTCAGTTTGGTTCACTTGATTATAAAGATGGTGGCAGTGTCAGCTGCCTTTGTCATCATAGAGAACTTCCATGTTTGGGCAAAGCTCTTAGCCCACAGCACATGATGCTGAGGTCTTACTGTAAAAACATATGTAAGGTACATTTTTGGCCAGTGTGTTGTTCAGGTGGTGTAGCATGCTGAGGTCAGTGGGGACATCTTCGTCCTCTTCTCTTTCTTTTTTTTTTTTTTTTTTTTTTTTTTTTTGTTTTTTCGAGACAAGGTTTCTCTGTAGTTTTGGTGCCTGTCCTAGCCCTTGCTCTGTAGACCAGGCTGGCCTTGAATTCCCAGAGATCTGCCTGGCTCTTCCTTCCGAGTGCTAGGATTAAAGGCATGCGCCACTGCCGCCTGACTTCCATCCTCTTCTCTAGGAGCAGCTAATCTCTGGGACTGACCCTGTAGCTGACCTACCATTCCAGGGTTTAGGCCAAGACTGAGTGAAGACGTTGACATTCCTGAGTAGATTTGTGCCTTCTGGCCTGAGGCCCAAGTAGATGTGGAGTGGTTGAACATGAGCATTGCTTTTAGATGTTGGCTCTGTCGGGGCAAAATGCTATTTTCCAAACTCATTCTGAAACTGACTGGTAAAAGCTGGGACTAGGAGCAGAGTGGTCCTGACTTCTATATTTTGTCTCTTTTGCTGTTTTTATATCATAACTTTTATGGTTTCAACTTCAGTGTCTTAATTACACAAAATGTTATAAAAATTGACACCATGGAAGCTGTATAAAGGACAATAGGACGTCCCTCCTTCTGTTTCCTGTTACAGTTAAGGAGGGCATTTCTTCAGACCTTTTCTGTAGTTACTTTGTTTCAAAGTAGAAAATACAATTGTTTGTTTCACAAAAGATGTCAAATCCAAAGAAACACTTTGTTTCCATTTACCATACATTAGACCAAAACCTGCAGCAAAGATGAGGAGACTTGGGAGGGGAGAAAAGAAAAACATGGGAAAGACAGTTAGAGACAAGCCAAGGCAGTGAGAGCGGGCGCAGCTCTTCCGGGCTGCTGAAGGAAGCCTGCAACTCTGGCTGCCTTGGAGGGCTCCCTGCTGACATGGCGGGAGGGCTCTGCCTCCTCAGCCGTTTCTTCCACTGTGGTCCTGAAGCAGTGGCAGCTCTAGACTTCTGTATTTTTCCAAAAGTCTTTGAGCAACAGAACCTTTTTCTGAAAAATAAACTGTTCTGTCAGAATCTGTCAGGCGAAAGCAACAAAAGTAAGCAGTAGAGGAGCCAGCTCAGCCTTTGGGCCGTTCCCATCCCAGGAGAGTGCCCTTGACCCTCTTCTTCAGGCTGTCTGAGCAAAAGAGTAATCATCTAGAGAAGTACTCAGCATGGACAGGATCCTGTCCACAGAGGTTGGGGGGGAAGGGCCTGAAGGATATTTGTGTATCTGCTAAGCACACTAACATTTTATCACAGCTATATCCCCAGCTCCCTAGAAGGCTACTCCAGCCTAGAACTCACCTCATAGCCCAGGCCTTGACCTCAGAGATGTTGTCCTGCCTCAGCCTCTCTAGGATTATGCACCTGTGTCCCAGGCTCAGTTCCTTTTCCCTTCTCAGTTTCTTCCCGTCTCCCTCCTCTTTTCCCCTGTTTGTTTTGTAGAATGTGGGAATCTTGTACTCTTTGGCTTGCAGACAAGGCTCTTATTTGTAGGATGCCTGCAATAGTGATCAGAGTTCATGGTACAGTGAACAGTTTAACAGTGAGGATAAGCCATGTGTTAACATTAGCAGGACTGGAATCTGAACAGGGTAAGGCTTTTTGTAATGTCTTTCTCTTTTCTCCTTTAGGGGAAGATGATGGTGAGTTGAAACTCGTGTTTACTTCAACCATGGAAGAAACCTTTTTACTATTAAATTTTGGTGTTTTTCTTCTTTTCACCAAAAGCAGGTGGCTTAGCCTATTTTTTTTTCAGAAAAGAATAGTGAATGGTGATAAAAATGAATTTTTTTAAAAAACAGAATTGTCTTATGTTAAAAAAAACAGACCATTTTACTTAAATGTTTAGAAAGTATAGAAAGTACCACTTTCCTATTTTCTGTTAACAAAATCTTGAAAGTTGGTGGTAAAGACACTTTCTGCCAACCTTGATGGCCCTGAGTTCAATCCCCAGTACCCACATGATGGAAGAAGAGAGCAGATTCCCTTAGCTGTCCTGTGACTTCCACACATATGCTGTGGCACCATGAGCCCCACCTCCCACCCACATACACAATGAGTAATAATTTTTTAATCTACATGAAGATTCTGAGGAAATGTAGCAAAGTTTTTTTAATCAGATAATTTGTGACTTCTTTATTTACTTATTGACTTTGAAAGTTACATTCTCAGTTTTCAATATAGTGCTTAATCTTATAAAGACTATTTACTAGCATTTGGCTGCAAAACGGCCAGAAAATTATTCCAGTTGCTGTCTCCTTGCCTGTGTTCAGTAGCATTAGCAGAGTGGGGGGATGTACAAAGTGCACACTTTCCCTCTGTGAGCCGAGGACGTGCAGAGGAAAGCAAGTGCCGTGCACAACCACCACCACAACACACGGAAACTCGGACACCCCGCACCCCGCCCCAGCACGTGTGACTCAGTTCGGGTGAAACAGCACCTCATGCATGATGAGACGTGATGGGAAAAGCTGCCTGGAAGAAGTGGCCTTTAAGATGAATTCGGAGTTAAAGGAGCAGGTGTAGATGAGTAGAACTAGCTAATACAGGCTTGTCGGGGAAGTAGCATGAACCTGAGAGCTGAGCAGGAGGTCTGGTGTGTCCCTGTAACTTGTTTGCAGTGGGAAGGCTGAAGTCGTCTAAAGGGATGGTTTCTCCAGCCCAATGGGAGCTGGTAGTTGAGGTTATTTGAGGAAGCGAGGTAGTAACAATCCTTCACAGGGTGGGTGGAGTGGTTGACCGCAAAGCTGTCTGCACTGTGCTATGGTGGAATGGGGAGGCACTCGGGAGGCAGCAGAGCACCCAGGGTTTATCCCTGAGACTGGGCAGCACCTCTGTGGGCTGGGTTTTCTGTCCTCCTCTCAGGAAGTCCAGCAGCATTTCCCCTTTCATTCCCTCCCTAACTCAGAAGAGCGTTGTTGAGCCAGAAACGGTTCTTCTCTCTTTTAATGACAAAATTAAATACATGGATCAGCAGTGTTTTGAAGCATGTGTCATGGGAAGTGGCTAAACAAGATCAGTGCTATATGTATTTATTTACATACTTAGCTTTTGTTGTGTCAAAAAACACTTAAAATCACTCCAGAGTTGGTAAGAACACAATACATTGTTGCTAATTCTAGTCAATGTGCTGTGCAGAAGACCACTGGAACTTACTGCTGCTCTGGAACCCAAGTTCTGTGTTTCTTACTACCTTCCCCTGGGTGCTGGGGAGATGTCTTAGTCCTATACAGATAGGTTATAGTCTAAGCAAGATGGGTCACACTCTGTGCAAGAATAACACTGAAATTTATCCTTTGAAATTTACTCTTAGATGACTAAGGAAACACACCTAGCTTTATTGGCTTAGGAAAAATTGAGTAATTATAATTTAATTTTTGTATTGGTAGTTTGCTGGCATAATTAAATACTATGCTTGTTACCTCAGACTGATTTAAGTTTACTAAGTGTTTGCCCCCATGCGTTTGGATTTAAACCTCCACTGAATAAGATATTTTAGTATTTACATAATAATTTAATAAAATATATGTAAGAACACTCTCCAGAGTTATTTAAATTATATATGGGTTTTTCTAGAAACATATGCCCATTTTACTATTTAGTCTAAAGGAGTAGACATTCCTAGAGGTAGTCCTCAAATGACCTAATTTGTTGTTTATACACAAATACTTAAAATATTTTAACCAAATTCTTTTTTTTTTTTTTGAAGGAGAATCATTCTATACATGGCTAGAAGGTAAACTTTTTATCTGTGGTTGATTGTTTAGACAACTAATATTTAACAATATTTGAAATAAAATAACATGATTTAGTTTGTTATATTTTGTGAAAAAATTATGTGAAAATCTTGAGGGTATTGGGCAGCCAAAAATCAGTACCAGATGAATACACAGGCTACACAGATTATGTTTTTCTAACTGGCTCCTCAGTCTGCACCTATGTTATCCACATTTTACTAGTTAGTAGCAAACAAGTGTGCTTTTAAAGCAGAAGTATTTCCCTCTGCAAGGAAAGTGTTTCTGCAAGGAAACACTTATGATGTATAAAACAAGGCAAGATGAATTAAATGCAGAAAACTGTACATATGTACCCATGTTTATACAGTCCACATTCATCTATGAAAATGTAAAGCAATATAGTTTACAATGCATTTTTCATTCTTCATATTTTCCATATTGGAAATATAAAATGCTGTGAGTTAAAAGCTAAATGCTCTAGGAGTTTAACAGCTTTGGTTAGTAACTGGGGGTATGATGCTTTTGAAATTATGCTATACTGTTTTATATTAGTGGATGATTAGCAAGCTTGATGGAGGGAAATCATTGTTTCATAGCCATAAGCTTCCAGCAAAGCGTTAAATTCTAAGTAGTTGATTCTGACAGTTGTTAGTTGGCTGTGTTTCTGGACATGATTTCTGTTTGTTCTTAATCACTTATGTATATATTTTGGTTATTTTAAAGTGAACATGTATGAATACTGTTATGAGTTGTGTTGGAAAACGACCTTTAGTAGAAGATACATAACTTAATAAGTCTACTCTAAAGATGAACATTGTGGAAAGTAATTAAGATCTGGGCTGTCCAACATTTTGACACTGACGTGATACTGGGGTCTACAAATGTATTGGGCTGCATTTATAGATATCCTTGGATGCATGCTACACATGAACCAGAAGTTGGACCCTCCTGGTTGAGACTCAGATAGACCCTTGAATGTTGATAATGGAGGAGGAGAACAGAATCTGTCAGTGTTTGACCTTAGGCACTGTGTATCAACTACTCTAGCAGCACCCTGCTCCTTGGAGTCGCTGAATGTGAGCATGTGGTTCCAGAGAGCACATCTTGTTACTAGCAACTGGCTTAGTCTCTTCTGAAATTGTTTCCTCACCTGGAGGTGGAGATGATACCAGTCAGAATTCCTTGAAAACAGCCAAGAGATATTCAAATGCAGAACAGTTCTGTGACAGTAGAAAATCTAGCACTCTTATGAGAAACATGTTTACATATCTTCAGTGTCCCCTAAACCCCCTGTTGAAAATGAATTTGAATGCTATTAAATCTAGAAGAGATCTCCCTAAATTGGCTAGTCAAACTTGCTATATATCATAAGAACTAGAAGTTGGTGGAATTGCCTTTATAGGAGAGCTTTTTGTGTTACTTCAGAGCAAGAGGTGGAAGCTTTTGCCTGCTCTCTGAAGGCATAGCCCCTGCCATCTGGCACCAGGCTGGGCCTACAGGTCTCCAGCATCTCCACCCAGTGTTGTCTTATTGGTGCAGTCATTTGGCACATCTTTGATGTCAGCATTTTGCTTGAGGTCACCCAGTTCACAGAAGCATGTTTCTGCTCCACCTTCCTCACTTACAGGCTCTGTGAACGCCTCTTGGGTTTCCAGGCTCTGGTTTTTATGTTTGTGAATTTTCCTGACCTTTGCTTTTCTTGCTGTCGCTTCTCTAGACATTGACCATTTTGTAAGGCAGAAGCAATGCCTGTACAGGTAGGTTAGAAGGAATAGAAATTGAACCTCAGATTTGACCATTTGCTTCTTGACTAGGTATTTGATGGAAATTTTTCTTGATGTTAGTACTTAATATTTTAGTAAATTTCTTCATTTTACTTGTAGCCCTTGTTACAAACATTTAAAATTGGCTATATGCTTTCTGGAGGACACTACAAAATACATTTTAATTTCTCTGTTTTGGTCTCTATAACATTTTGAATTAGAGAATGAGATCTCAGAAGAATTGTTTTTCCTATTGTGAGGGTGTTTGCTTCAGAACCATCTGTGGTAAGACACAGAGTAAACTAATGATCTGAGAGTCCTTGAGAAGATGCAGCAGTACGCCAAGGAGATGCTCTTATAGTAAGGAAATTCTCCTGGCACATAAATGAGATTGTACACTAATGTCACATTTTCCCCAGTAGGAAGGGCATTAAAAAAGAAAAACAAAACCTGTTGAGTGGTAAAGAAAAGCTGCATCTAATGGATTCTTAAAATTTTCTATTCGGAGGACATGAGAGAGGATTCTGTGATTTTTGCAGAGGACTTGAATTTGGTTCCTAGCACCCACATGACAGTTCACAGCCATCTGTAACTCCAGGTCCCTGGGATCCAGTGCCCTCTTCTGACTTCCACAGGCACTCACTACACATGCACATAGAACACACACATACATACGTACAAACATTCATGCACAGAAAGTAAATCATAATTTACATCTTTTATTCTTATTTTCATTCATTTTTTAAATTTCTATAAAGAATATTCATCAAAAAATTTTCTTTTTTATTGTGGCATAACAAATACAGTGTAAATGGCCACGTTAGCCTTGAGGTTTTATTTATTTTTTTACTTTAGTCCTGAGAGTTGAATTCAGGGTCATGTGCATTCTAAGAATATTCTCGGCTACTGAGCCTCACTCCAGCTCCATCTTAGCCGTTCTTAAAATTACTATTTGGTGGCACTAAGTGCACTTACAATATGTGTTACTATAAGAGAAAAGCTTACAGGGTAGCAGGGTAGGTAGGATTGTGGGATTATGTTGGTATTTGCCATAAATTTTTAGCAGAAATCTGTGTGGGTTAAGGAAGCTATATGAAGTGACTTTGCATCATGTCCTTAAATTCCATATGGTGGTGGGACTTGTAAATATTCAAAAGATTTTTTCTTGTGTGTGTGTGTGTGTGTGTGTGTGTGTGTGTGTGTTTGTGTGTTAACATTCCTGGGGTCTTTTTCTAGGTTTTATCTCTCCTTGTAAATAGAGTGATACATCATTAGATAGAACATCACAAGGCAAAAGGCCCTTCTTTTTACACCACAAAGTAGATTCAAAGAAAGAACACAGAGGGAAGGTATAGGAAGGCACAGCTATTGCTAAGACAAAGCAATGCCTTTATTGTTGTAGTTGTGCTTAGTACATTCTTAGTCTAAACTACAACCTGTGCCACTACCTGCTTTCTGGGTAGCCTAGGAACTTTGCAATTGCATCCAGTAGTGGCTGGACCACCTTCGAGGGGTCAGGCCTTTCTGTCTTGTTTTATTTTAACTTTTCATTATACTCAGTGGTTAAGTCCATTCTGAAACAAGAATCTTACTGTTTTCTAGTGAAAATCTCCATCTGATTGTATATTATCTCTGAATTTGTTTCTGATGTCTGTGTTAGTTACTTTCATGTCAGGAGACCAACATAGCTGACAGAAACTTTTTACCTACAGAAAGGTTTATGTTGCTCAGAGTTTCAGAGGGTTCACTCCATGGCTGTTTGGCCCTGAGCACATGAAAAGAACATCATGACAGGGAATGTGTGGCAGAGCATAGCTGTACTGCAGATCAGAACCAGAGAGTGACAGGAAGCAGGCATGAATAATAACGCCCCTCAGGCCCTGCCCTCACCGCTGTATTTCCTCTAGCTAGGCCCCACCAGAGCAACAAGCATCCCAAACCTAAGCCTGTAGGGACACCGTATATTCCAACCATAACCTGAATATTAACCGAAACCCATGTACTGATTTTTTTGATTAAATATTCTGTATCTAATGGGCATGGGTTCTTTTTCCATGTTTTTCTAAATAGGTTTATGTCTTGAAAAAAGAGTCTTCTACAAGCTTATATCAGGACTTCATGCCAGCATCAATTTACATCTGTGTGCAAATTATCTTCTGGAAGGTAATCAGATTTCTTAAATAGAAAGTACCTTACTATTTTACTTGTAAGATACTGTAAAAAGTGTTGGAATGTAAAATACATATTTTGCAGAGCAAAACAAAAACCCTTTTTATACTAAAAGACAATGTGTTTCTCTTTCTTTTCAGAAAACTGGGGCAAACCTAGTTGGGGACCTAACATCAAAGAATTTAAACGCCGCTTTGACCCTGTGGAAACAAAGGGGGAGGGTCCAAGAAGGCTGAAAAATCTATACTTTTTATACTTGATTGAGCTTCGTGCTTTGTCAAAGGTGGCCCCTTATTTTGAGCGCTCAATTGTTGATCTTTACACTGGCAACTTGGAAGAAGATGCCGATACCAAGACCCTTCTGCTCAGCATCTTTCAGGACACAAAGTAAGACTTGGTTTTCAGTGTCTTGGAATCCTCCAAACACTAGAAAAAAGAGGTGTAGAGCCAAGGAACACGGGAGCAATATTACCACTGTAGTTCTTTGGGTGCTGAGTAAAAAGCCTCCCTGAAGTTTGGCTGCAGAAGTGTTTACACTTGAAAACAGGCCATGTATATTTTAATAAAGAACTGAAGATTTTATGTAGCATCAAAATGCTCTACCGGTTTGGTATTCTTTCACTTACTGTTTAAACTTGTATAATGTAAAAGCATTACAGTGAACATACAAGATGTTATTAGCTCCCTCCAGAACATAGCCTTTTAAATCATCCATAGTCTGTAAAATACCTTCACTAGTGCTACAACAAGCATGAAGGAAAAGGTAGATGGAGAAGGACCTGAAGTAAACTACATATTAAAGTATATAGGAATACTTGGAGATTGCGTTTCACTTTTAAATAATTTTACTAATTTCCTTAAGATATTGCAGTCTTACAAATTACAGAGTCATATGTAGCTTGCTGTAGTCTTATTAGTGTATATGTGAACTGTCCCCTCCTACATTATAAATAGCAGATTTTAAGTATTTGTAGGGCTACAGAATTCTAGCAGAGCTCTAAGACAAGCACTTGGACTTTTCATTGGTAACTTGCTAATGGCCTTGCCATTTCAGGTCCTTCCCCATGCACTTTGATGAGAAGTCCATGTTTGCAGGTGACAAAAAGGGGGCCAAGTCATTAAAGGTAACGGGGGCTTTGGGGGAGCATTTGTTGTGTTTTCATCCTATTCATCCGAACTTCTCCAGTTGTCCAACATTCTGATGTTACTCCAATTAGAGTTTGCTATAAATTGAGATCATTGGTTGTTGAGTACCTATGTCACAGCGTGGCATTGAGTGATTTACAACTGGATCTGTTTTAGGGCCAACATTCTGAGTTATGTTTTACATTAGTTACTTTTTCTGTGGCTGGGAGAAAATACCCTGACAAACTAGATTTAAGAAGCTATTTGATGTTAGCAACAGCTCAGTTCTTACAAGTAAAGGCCTCACACTTTCCAGCCCTTCATTAAAGTGCCTCCTCAGTAAATTGTGTTGAATATGTACCATGAATATTAGCTCCTATCAATGTCTCTTGTTTTAATATACTATGTTGTGTATACAAAGTCAGATCTTTTACTGCTGAAAACAACTTAATCACTTGTAAACTTCAAAACTTTATTTTATATATGTGATTCAACCAAATGTAACTTAATCTCAAAAGGCTAATTCTGGTATTTTCTGCATACCAGGAGGAATTTCGGTTACATTTTAAGAACATCTCGCGTATCATGGACTGTGTCGGATGTGATAAGTGCAGATTATGGGGGAAATTGCAGGTGTGTGTGATCTTCCTTTTCAGACTGTTCATAGCCGTACATTTTTCTGCTTGCTTTAGTTTTTAGTTTTTCGAGATAGGGTTTCTCCATGTAAGCCCTAACTATCCTGGAGCCAGCTGTGTAGACCAGGCTGGCCTTGAACTAACAAAAATCCACCGGGCTCTGACTCCCAAGTGCTGGGATTAAAGTTGTGCACCACCATAACCCAGCTGCTTACTTTAGTTTTGGCAAGATTTGTTGTTCAATGTGTTTGGAAACAAGCAGAACCAAATGTGGCTTTTCTGTATTGTTATTGAAAGATAAATGCTACTAAACTGTGCTGGAGGTCCATGAACAAGGACATCTTTGTGTTCTGTGTCTTGGTACCATCTTAGATTCATTTTTAAAGTTAGTTATGGATAGAGAATTTTATATATATAAACTAAAACACATTAAATGAAATTATATTTAATTTATATATAAATTAAACATCAAATTTTGGACATGGTTTGTTTCAATGGTAAAAGGCTGCTTAGCACAAAATGCAAAAGTTCTGTAGGGCAGACCTTAATCTTCAGTATACAGAGGATTATTTGATTTTCTTCCAAAGCTAATGATAAATACAGAAAATCAGAAGACAAAATTAATTTTTGTTTGTGTGGGTATTTTTCCTTTTTTTTTTAAAGACAAGGTCTTGCTTTGTACTTGAGGCATCAAATTTGTGATCTTTCTGCATCCGCTGGGATTATACAGTGCTAGTGAGATAGGATTATTTTAAAGGCAGCTGTGCTGAAATCAAATTTTCCTCTAGTGCTGAGAAATAACTTAGTGTAGGGTCACCTTGCAATATTCTTGGAACTTTGAATTGCTAAGGGTTGTAAGTGTAGCCGCTGTGTTTAATGGGTCTGTGGTGTAGAGCTGAAGTAGAGCAGGGTTTGATCCCTTAGCACTACAAAACAAAAATGTGTTTTCAGGATTACAAGTCAAATGCTGTGGTTATGATGATAAAAACAGGCATTTTGGCAGTCTGGAACAGAAACATGTTCAACAAGCATCAGGTTGCTCAAGTTTTCCTGAACAGTGTTGTGTTTATGTGTATGTGACCTGTGAGGGGATAGATACTGCTTCTTGCATAGTCCAGCACTATGTTATAAAGCTCAATTCATAGGATTTAAAGAAGAGATTATTTCTGCTTTAGGGGTGTGTGTGTGTCCATTCCTCCGTCTGTCCGTCCGTCCATTAGAAGGTGTCAGATTCCCTGGAGCTGGAATTAGAGGTGGTTATGAGCCACTGGATGGAGAGCAGCAAGCATTCCTAGCTGCTGAGCCATCATCTCTCACCTCCCTCATGTGGTTTTCAGGGTCCTTACTGAGTAGTTCTTCATAGCAGCTATTGTGTAAAGTTAATTGTAAGTTTATGAATATTTTCTTTAGACTCAGGGTTTAGGAACTGCCTTGAAGATACTATTCTCTGAAAAAGAAATCCAAAAACTTCCGGAGAACAGCCCATCTAAAGGCTTCCAGCTTACTCGGCAAGAAATAGTTGCTCTTTTAAATGCTTTTGCAAGGTAAGAATTGCACCTACAGCTGAGACCTGACTCTCCCACAGGTTTCAATATACTGCAAAGATTGTCTTTTCCCCAAAGGTATGCTTCTTGGTTTGCTACATAGATAAAGATAAAATGATGGGTGTGATGGCACACACTCTTAACCCCAGCTTGAGAAGCTGAGGAAGGCAGATCATGAGTTCAAAGCCAACCTGGCCTATGTAGTGAAGAGCCTGTCTCAAAAACAGAGCAAAACAAAACAAACCCAACTTATAATCATTGCTCAGTGTGGCCTCCAGGCTGACAGCCAGTTCTCTGTCAGTACCGGAAAGAACTGATAGTTTCCAGTACCAGTACCTTTCAGTTTGATTTCTCAATTTCATGAGGGAAATAGTCTCCTAATATTCTTTTCTTTGGCTGGCTACTGCCTGCTGGAGTACAGTAGTAGACAGAAGGAAAATGTGATCAAGAAGGTTATCAAAGACATGACACTTTCTCTGCTCTGTATTGCCTAATCTGAGGAGTCCTCTCCCATACATCCCTACCCCATTTCTTTCTGTGATATATATTGTATGTATCATATCAGAAAAGTATACAAACACATACACTTTGCTTCTTATATCAGAAATTGTTTTAAAAACAATTTGAATTTGCCTACAGAGAGATTTATGCTGTGATGAGGTTATAAAGCAGAAGGAAAAGAATCATAGAAAGTAAAGCTGTGTTGTAACAGGGCAAAGTAAGTCAAATTATGGGAGAAAGTTTATTTTTAAACTGGAACCAAGTGACAGAGATTAATGTGTATGTTTTATGAGTGTGGTTTTAAGTTCAAAGGAGACCAATCACTTAAAGATAACTTAGATATGTCTCATCTTAATGCCAAGCCTTCCCCTACTTCCTCCACATATTTGCTTTTACCTAGGCAGGATTTTACTCTCATACAAGCTGACCTGGAGCTCAGTGGTCTATCTCAGCCCCTGGTGCTAGGGTGTGAGCTGCTGTGCCCTGCTCTTCTCTGTATGTGATGTCTGTGCTAATTGAGATATAACCCACAAGGTAGTGGCTGATGGTGTTTTACATCTCAGGAAACATTCAGCCTACACATTTTTGAGATCTGAAGAAAAATAACATAAGAAACTAGGTGAAATGTAAATTATTTGAAATGAAAAAGATCTTCAATAACGTAAAACATTTTAAGCTCAAACAATTAAATTGAGAAAGAAAAAATTAAACTGAATATTTCATCAAAATTTCACTGGCTCTCAGAAATGTCTCCTTCTAGCTTCAGTTCTGTCTGGAGCCTGTTCTCCCTGTAGTGGGTGCTGGCCAGGAGACAGGTTCTGGAGTCCTGGGATCCTGGCCTGCCTTTGCCAGCAGTACATCTCAGCAAACCTTGGCTCCCTGTTCAGAACCCACCTGTTAGCTGGGTATCTTAGGGTTTTTATTGCTGTGAAGAGACACCCATGACCACGGCAACTCTTACAAAGGAAAACATTTAACTGAGGGTGGCTTGCTTGCAGTTTCAGAGGTTTAGTCCACTACCATGGCGGGGAACATGGCAGCATGCAGGCAGATGTGGTGCTGGAGCTGAGAGTCCTACATCTTGCAGACAACAAGAAGTTGACTGAGACACTGGGTGGTATCATAGGAAACTTCAAAGCTCACCTTTAAAGTGACACACTTCCTCCAACAAGGCCATACCCACTCCAACAATAGTGCTACTCCCTAGGTGATTATGAGGGCCAATTATTTGAGCCTGATTTTACCTAAAATGTAAAAGCAAAGTCCTAGCTACCTTTTGTTGTTGCATTCTTTAAGTTAATTGAGTATGTACACTTGACAGGCTCAGATCATTGCCTGGAACCTCAATAAACAATAAGCTCTCAATAAACAGGAAGTCTTCAAGTACTGGGGTAATGAAAAAGAGTAGTTAGCAGTATACACTGTATCACTAGGCCATAGAAGAGAAATACTGAAATTGTTTCATTAACCATGAATTTTGTACATAAAGGAAAAGTGAACTTGTAGGTTTTTCATTTCTTCCCATCTCAGAATTTTACTTCTGGGTTTGAGCTCTTTATTTATTCATTGAGCCAATAATCCCTTACCCAATACGTAAATGTGGATAGGTGCTGGGAGTTGGGAGGGACTGTGTAGGAGACAACAAATATTTTTGAGCCTTTCATGGCACTGTTTCTATGACTCATCTACAGTCTTTTTGTTATTGTTTTGTTTTGAAGACAGGGTTTCCCTGGTGTATCATCTTGTAGAGCAGGCTGCCTCAGAACTCAAGAGATCCATTTGCCTCAGCCTCCTGAATGCTGGGATTAAGGGCGTACACCACCACACCTGGTTCTCATCTGTAGTCTTGATGTGAAGATGAATTGGCTGCTTTTGCCCTTCTAAGCAAGCCCAAAGAACCAAAGCCCCATGATCTCTTGTCACTTTTAATAGAGTTACAGCATATCTATTTAAGATGGAATTCTCAATGTTCAGTGTTTGGTTCTTTTAGATTTTGCTTCCAGGTTCTAGAGCTCAAGGATCCAGGATGAACTATGAAATGTGTGCACATCCCGCCAGCTGTGTGTACTAACACGCACTTGTTTTCCTCCTGTAGGCTTTCGACAAGCATAAGAGAATTACAGAACTTTAAAGCATTATTACAGCACAGGAGGTAATGAAGACTGTTCTGTCTCCGTAGACATAACGGACTGTGTGAAGCCTTTTAGCCTTGGACATTGAGCAGAGAGACTAAGTGTCTAAGACTTCAAGAATTCTGAACTCTTAAAGAGAAAATTCAAATGTTCACTTGAATATTTATGATCCTTAATAGATTATCAATTAGAGATATTTATAAATGAAGTATATACTTTAAAATTGTAAGTTATACTAATCCCATGTTTGTTTCACATTGGTTTTATTTGTATTGTATTACCCTTCATTCCTAGTTGTCAAACTTGAAATGACTGTGTCTAACCTGAGAAGACTATTCAGTCTGTTATAGAAAAAGAACTAGGGAACCAGTGCTGCCTAGGGCTGGTCTCAGTGACAGAAATTTGTCAGTGCTGTAGTTAGTGTTTTAGCCTTGCCTAACACTGTGTGTCATCTTCTGTAACACAGGGCTGTCACTATAATGACTAGGCCTTTCAATGACTAGTGAGCGAGGTTCTGGATGACTTCCCAGGACTTCAACCATTTTAAGATGTTTAGTTGCTGTTGCTGCTTTGGTTTTGGCCTAAAGGGTCCTGCCTCGGTGAAGGTGGGTAAGTGCCCTCCCATGTTCACTTGGCCAGATGTCCTGTGTACAACGGGCTGGCTCAAGAGTGGAGTGTCCTTTACCTAAAGCCTACAGCTCCCCCTTCTTCTGACTTCTTTGTTCCTCTCCTAATTATAAACATTTTCAGTTGTTTTATGAAAAGCCCTATTTATTTAATGGATTGTTTATTCATAAAATTTGAATGAGATCCTATGGGTTTATAATGCTACTTGCATTATACACAAATTTTGCTGTTTTAAAGTAAGCATTTTCAATGTTTGATTTTGAACACAATCTATGCAATCCTCTACCTCTTTGTGTGATTCTTTCTGGTGAGATGCTTCGGCAGGAGTGTCACCACCACCACCACCACCACCACCACCACCACCACTACCACCCTCACCACCCTCCCCCACCTCCCATCCTCCCTCACCCCCCCACCTTCCATTCATCCCAGATCAGCCGTCCTTGGTGTGACTTAAGACAGTAGAGGACTTGAAGGCCCTAGACTGTCATTTTCTAAACCTGGGATTTAAAGTCTTTAAATGTTTTAAATCTTGGTTCTTTTAAAGGTGGCAGTGGATAATGGGATTACTTGAAAGGTTTTTATCTATGTGGAAGTAATTCGAGTCCAAAGTCTCTTCTCGTTAGATTCCATCTTGCTGAAGTAAGTGCTCTTACCCACATTTTATCTGCCAAAGTCTGGACTGTGTTCCTTGTGACTTCATGGTGTGTGCAGATTGAGTTGCTCGGTCTTCTTGATGCTTCATCATCCACTGTGGAGGTGTGACCGGGGACTGGGGCCTCACTAGTTACTTCCCTCCTAATTTCTAATCTTTATAAACTTCATGTTTTGTTGATAGTGGAGAATTTTGTAGGTTGATTTTTCTTTTAAGCTGGCTTCCAGTTTTCCTTTTTCTATGCTTTTTATTTTTAGAGTTGTGCTACCAGGTGATGGGAGTGAGCCACTGTAAGACAAAAAGTCTACAAAGTGAATACCAGTGACCTTGCTAGTACATCAGTAACAAGTGTTCTGTAGTGTCCATTTAGAATGTAAGGAAATGTGAAAATTTTGCACTTTGTCTATTTTTATTTTAAATGCAGAGGTCATTTTGATAATGTCACTTACCATTACTGCAGTTAGATGCTATTGTTTTAAACTATTTAATTGAGAAAAAAAATCTTAATTTCCACTTGAATTTTTCTTAACTATGGTTTGCTTCAAGTTTAGGACACACAGTAGTATTAGAGTGTGTTCTAGGGAATTGAAAAGATGTGGTAAAGTTAAAATATACTCAAAGCTTTACTGAATTTCCTCAGTAAGGCAAGTATTTTGAAGTTGATATTTGTTGGACAACTTTTACATACATTAGGATTGTGTGCATGGCCTACATTTCTGCTGTCTGAGGACTGTGGAGATTGTAGGCTGGCCCTGGTGATGAGTCTGGTCTTCAGGAGGCTGTCGGCCAGTTCTGTCACCAGTGCCAGGGGGAGCACTGCTTAGCTGAGAGTGCCCGACAGCTGAGCAACAGATGCTGTCTGTCTGTGTCTCCCCACCTACTGCAAAAATCCAGCATCTGACGCAAAACATGACGAAATCAACATGAAGAAGAGGAAGTATTTTCCCCTGGTGGACTACGTTGGCTTTCCTTTAATGGTATCTGTTTTAGACAGATTATACATACTAAATGGTCAATGTTCAGTATTCGGTATTGGATTATGTGGAGGATCAGCCAAAACAAGATCAGTTTTGAAACTTGACAGGTCAGATGTTGGGCCCCTGTACTGTGTGTATGAACCGCTGTGCCGTGTTTCTTGACTCTGCCTAGGTGCCACTGTATGTAAGGAAGGACAGCTGTGCTGGTCTTCACAGCATTGCCTCAGCTGGACATCTGGAAACAGTTCACAATAGGCCTCTCAGCAGTTTGCAGATTAAAGTTCCTGCAGAAGCCATAGCTAGTCACCAAAAGGCTCAGACCAGGTACACAGTGTCATGGAAACTCCTTGGTACAAGCCAAGCACAGAAATCCACATGTCCTTTATTTGAAATAACATCTACAGGTGCAGCTTTGAGTTTTCTGAGCAGAATTCCAAATAATTCACTGTTGTACCCACCAGAATCGAGACCATGAATTAAAGTACATGTTTCTGCAATCTTTTGTTGCTTTGTTTTTTTTTTCCCTCCTCCATTTCAAGAGAATGTGATTATAACTTATGAATCAGGGAGAAAATATACCATCTGCATGGTCTGAGGGGGACTCTTCTTGTAGCACGAATGGCAGATATTGGCAGCCTATGCTGAGGACTCCACATGCAACAACAGCCTGTCACCAGCACACTAGGTGGGAAGTACAGTTATTTCCTGAAGTGTGACAACAGATGAGCTCTGAGACTCAGCCATAGTCACAACTCATGCCACCAGAACCCAGGGCTCCAGAACCTCTACTGATTATCGGGCCATTTGTGGCATTTTTGTAATGGCCTATTATCACTCAGTCAAACTGTAGGAACTTCGGTGGTTTTTGATTTGTACTGAGCCATAGGCTTTAAAAAAATGCTTGCTTTATTTAACTTTCTGAATAGGTGGTACATTCATATGATTAAAAAACACATTTTATACCAAAAATACAGTGCCACAGTACACACACATGCCCTCCCTCCTTGGCTTTTCTATTTCCATCCATACTTTTTTTTTTTTTAAATATGCCAACATATACAAATATAAAGCCTTCTTTCTCTCTATCTTTACTTGGAGTGACATCACATACACACCATCTGCTTTTTATCACCTAATATTCAATGGCCACATATCACCAGATAGCTTTTTCACTTTAGTGGTTGCTTGGTATCCTTACTGTGGCTGTCATTATTTAGTTGAGCAGTACCATTCTCGGGCATTTGGGTTGTTTCTAGACCTTGTCCACATGTCATTACACGTTTGTATACGTACATCTCTACAGTAAGTATTCAGAAATGAAAGACTACACACACTGAGTTTGGAAAGGCACTGACTCAGATGCTGCCCTCCACAGTTCACATACCATCTACAGATGGACCGTGCTTGCTCACCCACATCACCATCAGAGACGGCATTCAAATGCTAGACTCGGATGTTCTGATAGTATATAAATTTAAAATATTCATTTGTTGCCTAACTGTATAAAATGAACAACTTTTAATATAGGAAGGAGTCTCCTGAACTTTGTCCACTTTTACCACATGGCCATTAGAACCTCACCTGTTAGAAGGATGAATCCATTGTGTGAGGAATGGCATATTCTTCCAATTTGTTTTTTTGGCTTTGCTCTAATGGTTTTATCATGCTGTTGTATGGTCTGATTTACCAGTTCTTTGGTGATTTCTGTATTAACTCATAAAATGTCTTCCTCACTTCAGACCAAGACAGTTAATCCACCAGTATTTTTTTTTCTGATTTTCATTGATGGTTTTGCTTTTTAAATTCTGATCCTTTGGGATGGATTCTAGTACAAAATACAGGTTAAGAAACCACCCTTATCTTCCCTAGAGGATAACCTGGTTGTTCCTGAACAGCCCATCTTTCCCATGACTAGTTTGAGGCTACATGTAGATAAGACAGATCTCTGATATTTTCGTGGATTTAACTCTTTATCTAGGTTCTGTTCCATTTCATCAGTCCATTTTCTATATGTACCAGTAGGCAGTTTTAATAAATAATATTTAACATTAGTCCTCAGCCCTCTCATGGTGATGCAATATTAAAAAAAATAAACATTCTGAGGACCGGACTGGAACTTCTCATGGACCTCATGGCCAGAGTTAGTACACTCTGAGGTCACTTATGACTTAAGACTGCTATCCTACTGTGTGTACTCAGCTGTTTGTTTAACCTGCCTTTAAGAGAACAATGTTAACAGTCACCCTTACTTGCCCTTGGAATTCCCAATGCAAAGCTATAATCTTTTTCCTTTTTTCAAATAATTGATTTAACTTTATTTTATGTGCATTGGTATGAGGGTGTCAGATCCCCTGGAACCAGAGATACAGTTGTAAGCTGCCATGTGGGTGCTGGGAATTGAACCCGGGTCCTCTGGAAGTGCTCTTAACCACTGAGCCATCTCTCTAGCCCAGCACAACTATAATCTTAAGTTACGTACTTCTTCATATCCTTGACCCAGAGTAATGCCTGTGTATCATTTGCTGAAAACAGCAAATACAGAAGATGAAAGCAATCTTCTAAAATGAATATCCACCATAAATGTTGAACACAACATTTAAATATTGCTTGATAAACAATAGTGTTTGAAATACTGTCATGTGGGTCAGTTGGGGTTAACTGGAGTCTGTGACTTGGTCCTTGTAGAACTCCATTAAAGATTTCTGTAAAGTGTCACCAAGTCCTTCCCCCATGTGATGCCTTCTGTGCTGCTCAATAAAGAGCAAAGCCCTTTGTGAGGGATGAACACACAGGGATAGATTTACAAGACAGCCTCAGGCAGGCAGATTCAAACTGATAGGGCAGAAGACACAGGGAACATGAAATAGAAAATTCAAATCTGGGCTCACTCTTGGTTAAAAGACACCAAGGGGAGTGCTTTGATTTTTCCTTAATGTGACACCACATATTATCGGTGAGTCGGAGTTTACTGTGCGTCCAAATTGACCACACCTTCTCCTTCTTTTCCCTGCACCCTTTTGATTTGTTTTTCCTCCATTCCGTTTGATTCCACATGAGCTTTGAAAAATTCTTTTTAGCACAACAGAACTCTGTCAGACTGTTTTTTGGGGGTCTCTTTTCCTCCCTCCCTTTCATTACTTTCAAGGTCTCGTGTGTCTCAGGCTGGCCTCAAACTCCCACTTCTGATCCTCCAACTTCCAAGAGCTGGGATCAGAGGTGTAAACAATCATGCCCGTTTTGTGCTGTGCTGGGGATTGGATCCAGGGCTTGCTACCCATGGACAAGCACTCTGCCTACAACTACATCCTTAGATGCGAAGGCTCTTAACCTTGATGTCTTTATTCTTCTAACAGCCTCACATGGTAAAGACCCTTTTAGGTTTTAACTACCTGGGGTAATTCTTTGAGTACTCTTACTAAATGGAGCAGTTAATAAAGGTATGATAGCACCCATGAGGTCAGAGTTCACCTTGTAAGACAAAGTCTCCAAGAATGATTTGGGGCTTACCTTCATATATTAAAAAACAAAACAAAACAAAACAACTCCCTCCTCCATTTATTTGTTAAAAAATGGATATCTGTTAAAGACTCATAAGTGGGGGAGCCCTTCAGTGAGTGCTAAACTTGGTAAAAGTGCAAGTGCAAAAGTTACTTAAGGGCAGCTGTGAGTATGGGATTTGACTCTTCTGAGGTCTGGAAATATAGCAATATGTGAAATAAACACTCCTGCCACCACACAGCTCAGTCTTCATAGCCCAACCAGATTCCATTCCATTTATAGTTAAGACTTCACCTGAAGAAAATTCTACTGAGGCCACATGCCACCTAAAAATGTTCCCGGCGGTACAGGTAGCCTCCTGATGCTACCAGCACACTGACTCAGGAAAGCCATCTGACAGCTACCAGTCAGGGCCTCACCAAACCATCCTGCCCAGGATGGACCTACAGCTGGGCAAAGCCTTTGATAGGCCCTTGCCCTATAGACTTGAAGCGTGGACGGGGCCAGTGAGTTTATCTATAGGAAGTACCTGAAGGATGCTCAGTTACACAGACACAGCAGCCCTGGGAAGGCACTGTTTATCTGAGTGCAGGCACCCTTTCATGCTTTAGTGAGGGTCTTGAAGAAACCATGACTGGGAAGTGACTAGTGGGTGTCAGAATCATGGGTAACAATTATATGAACAAGGTTGGTAGAAAGGAATTTTGAGGCTCATATAAGCTGAATAAAGTGGGCCTCTAAACTCCAGTTCTAGTTAATGTTTGGAGACATAAGGTCTATTCGGAGTACAAAAATAAAAAAAATCAGGATTTGAGGGGTTAACCAGATGAGGCTTAGGGGAAAAGAAGCCACTGGTAAGGAAGGTATCTACATCAAAAAATGGAGCAGGGGAGTTCGAGGCTAGCCTGGGCTACCAAGTGAGTTCCAGGAAAGGTGCAAAGCTACACAGAGAAACCCTGCCTCGAAAAACAAAACAAAACAAAAAAACAAAAACAAAAAAAATGGAGCAGGGACAGATCAAGGTTTGAAGAAGGCAAATGTCTATGCCTATAGGAGGTGCCAAGACCCTACATTTGGATCCAAGGATCACAAGCATGGACTGCATGAGTCCATACTGAACACAGTACCTACCCAGGGCAAGATGAGGCAAAGGTAGAGGAGTCCAGTAGCTTGACAGGTATTTTGTTCTTTGGGGAGAGGGTTTTTCATGTCTCTATCATAGTTCTCTGGGAACTATGAGTAAGTTAATGTGTGATCCTCTCGGTATGATCTCAAATCCAAACTCAAGACAACTGCCCAGTCCGGCACTGTATAGCAGAGATACCCAGTAGACCCCGTGAATTCCACAGCCTGTCTTCACAGTCCCATTTAAATGTTTTTCTCACTTTGTCTTATTAGTTTAGTCTTGGCTGAGAACTCTGACTCGAGCCTGCTCCTTTCAGCAGCTCCCTATCTGGTCCCATCAGAAGTTGTGAATAGCTCGTACCTACCAGATAAAGTGGAAATGGACATTGATATGTTTCTGCCCCAGTCTCTTAAGATCTCTGCCCAATAAAAGTGAAAGGATCCTTTTTCTAAAATAATTGGCTTAACTTGTAAATCTTGATAAATTATTTGTAACCTTGTAGAACAAACAACAGGCTGGAATGTGTGTAGCCCAGTGGCAAAGCACTTGCTTAGCAGGAGTAAGGCCGAGATCTGATCACCACTGTGCAGGTACACATGCATATGGGTACACAATATTCTAGTAATACACAATATAGATCCAAATGAGATTCTCGTAGTGCTTCTGAAGCACCCCCAGTGACGAATGCTTCTTTTGCTCTTCATAGGGGTGAAGTCTTGGTTCAACACTACTGTTCACAAAAAGCAGTTGAGTTTTAGTGAAGGAGGAGTTTGGGGTACACTAGGATTTACCTGATCTATGCAGATAAACATGGGACAGAAGAGTTATTATGAGTGTGTCTGGTCGTCAAGACTGAGTTAACAAGAGCTGAGAATACAGCTCAGTGGTAGAGCATTTGCCATATATGAGTAAGGCCCTGGATTCCATCCTTGCGGCAGCCACAGAAAATAAATTCGTAAGTGTGACTGGGATGTATGCTGTAATAACTTGTAGTTCACAACTCAACACTCAGATGTTAACTGTCTAAAGGAGTATGTGCCAATCAATGATAGGTATGAACATAGCTTGGCCAGAATTATTAGCTGTGTGGGCAAATGACTCTTCTAGCATTCAAAAACTGTGTGTCCTGGCCTTGTTACAGCAGACCTCAATGCTGGTACACATTTACCACATTTTCAGTGGTATTCTCTCTGTCCCATATACTTGTTCATCTCAGAGTATTTCTATAGCCCAGGCTGGCCTCAAATTTGACCTAGTGCTGGGATTACAAGCATAATACCATGCTTGGCCCCATGCACTTTAAGCTTAATATTACCAGGGTTTTACACATGATCTTAGCCAAAAGGCTGAGAAGCAATTTACCAGGGTTTTAATTTCATGGTGGTGTACACATGAACTTTTCTTTTCCTAGGTTTAATCTAACACATTAGGAAGTTTTGTTAGCAGAGAAAGTAAGGGAGAAGGCTCAAAGGCAACTCAGAACTCCTTCCCTACATGAGACCCACAGCCACCGGGTTTATATTCCAGCCTGTGGTGACAGCATTTAAGAGTTAAAGTCTTTTTTTTAAAAAAAAAAAAATTGTGAGAGTCAATAGACATGTCATTTTGTCCTTTCCAGAGAAAAATAAATAGCTGCCGTGAATGCTGACAACTTTATCGTAAAGTGATCATAGCTTGTTGGCTAATGCTGGGTGTCTGTTTTCTTATAGACAATTGTAAAGTGTGCATGTGCTACAAAATTGAATGCACACAGCACTGTCTTGAAGATGCTGTGCTTTTCAGAAAGCCCTGCCCTTGGCTGCTGATGGATAGACTTGCTGGAGACAAGGACACAGGGGCTGTGGGCACTGGCTGCAACAGCCGAATTGTTGCAGGGATAGCGACAGATAAGCTGTCTTGTACACTCTTATTGTAAACTACTGACTTAGGCAACTCATGCGGGCTTTGCTTCAGTGCGGAACTCACCCTGGCAAATAACTATTTTAAATGGCTGGTAACCCAGATGTTTGCTCATACTCAAAAGCAAAGACGTGGGCTGTGCAGAGTCTTCAACTTTGTGTGCTATACAATGAAAACCCAATCACAACCCGTGTGAAATTGGGGATCCCAATTTTAAATACATCTAAATAGGAGAGAGTGGGCTTGTCCCTGTTAAATCCCCAAGATGGGTTTTTACCAAACCTTAGGACAGCAGAAATGTGTGAAGTGGGCTAGAGCCTGTGAGCAAGACTTGCCTTTTGGCTCTGGTGACCAGATGATGCATTTTGTGAGAAGCCAGAGCAACCAGCCTCCAGGATGGCCATTTGGTTCTCAGAGCCCTGAGATAGCACATGGGGATCATTGTCTGGAACGCTCTCTGGCTGAAACAGGGGTCCTGCTACCACCTAGGCAGAACCCACTTTTTCATACACATAGCTTTCAACAGACGGTCAGAGTATTTAAAAATAACAGGCAGTGAGCACATGTCAGTCTCCTACAAGTAGCAGGCATGTTTTACAGAGAAGCTGTCAGGAGTCCACAGTCCTTTAGCTCGAGGGCCAGAAATATTTATTGTTAACACTCTGTGGAGACCTCTTGGCTTGTCATTGACTATAGCGAGCAAGGGCTGAGTCAGGGAAGGCAATCTTGCCATCCTACTGAGGTAGTGAGTATTCAGTTACACTGGGCTAAAGTATACAAAATGGCTACACACACAGCCAAGGAGGCTGAGTAGTGTCGGTGACTGCATCTTGACAGTATCCACTTGTTACTGGAGTGCTTATAGTAGTGCTCTCGGATGAAGAAGCACCAGACTGTGGGCAAAGTTCAAGAGAAACTACTACCGTGGACATACAGACCGTGACACTCTGCTTCCTCTTAACTTTCAACACTGGAGTGGCAGGTAAAAGGAGTCTACCAATGTGGAGCTCACAATCACAGTGACATTCAGTGACCTTCAGAGGTAAGGCTTGAGGAAACTTTTGTCCAAAAGCTTTAAATTATTAGACCACGTATTCTATACGTTTTAAAGTGAATTATGCATGAAAATCTGTGCAAACTACAACATACATTACAATAACAATCAAGGAAAAACCTAGTATACTTTAGCATTAGTATTTAAGTTATATAAAATACATCTTTATAAAAGTACAGAATCTTTTTAAGTTTAAATTATACCCACTGAAATAGCCAGGCTCTCTGCTAATACTAAAGTAAGGGTTTAGCGCTCTAAATTATTGCTTAGTCCGATCTAGCCATAAGAAAGCTATAGGCAAAAAACTGAGTCCTGTTTCATAAGGAAAGTGTCCTAAAAACTCAGCTGTCATCCAGTCTGTCTGGCTGAAAGGTTTTCAACAGAGGACTCTTCCATAGGACTGGCACCTGGTGCTACCCTTGGCTGGCTTTGTCCGGATCCAAAGTGGAGTCTTGTTGCAAAGTTCCTGCTTGTGCCGGGGAGCTGTTACTCTGTTGTCCCCAGTCGTAGTAGTCTGGAGCAAAACTTTAAACAAACAAACAAAACCAGTTTAGTGGCTTGACACAGAATACTGTGTGTACTGTGTCCACGTGGCTTGTGTAGTTTAGCAACAGACCTGAGTTCTTCACACTGTGTCTTGAAGCCCATTTTTCCACCAAACAGCTACACACAGTGCTGGCAGCCTGCATTCAAGTCCACTGAACCCTGCAGTGCTCAGAAGTTTGGAACCACTAGAACCTAAAGTTAGCCACTGTGGAGAACATAGTTTTAGCAAAGGCTTGTGTCTGAACCCCAAGGTGGCATTATAGGTTCACTACCCATGTGTTTTGGATGGATAACTTGTATGTCTCAAGTTCCCCATCTGTGGGACAGGAGTGACATCAGTAACTTCCTTGTTGGGCTGTTGTCAGGGTTGAGTGAACACCTACAGAAGTCCTCAAGAGCAATATCTAAGATCTCATTAGAACTCAAAATACTGTTTTCATTTTCCTCTCTCATGGAAAAGGGTCTTTTCTCACTCTGTGTATAGGGTGAAGTACTCCCCTCTCTGCTCTTGTTAACTGCAAATAATGGTTAGGGATGCTCCAGCGGGGTAGCTAGATAAGAGAACCATTTTAGGAAGAAGTGGAGCTCAAACTCTGGAAGGGTAACTTTTGACCTTGAGAAATCTTTGTAGTTGGCTTGCTTCCAGAGTCTGTACTTTACACATGGCTGCTCTGTGTTTTTCCCTAACAGCTACCTTGTTTTTGGTTTTTATGTGATAGGATCGGGGGTCTCTCCTCCCTACCCGCCAAGACAGTAATGTGTTCTGCCTCAGCTCTGTATCTCAAACCAAGGTCCTTTCAGAGCCCTTTTCCTATTCCCAAGGCCTTTCACTGGTAGTTATACAGAGTGAAAAGCAAGCACAGCTTTTTGAACACTGGGCAGATTTGGGTGCACAGGGAGAGGAGGAACCAAAGCCATGAAGGGTGCTCCTGGCCCTGGCAAGCAGGTGCTTCTCATCCTCCTTCTCCTAGCTGTTATCCAGACTCTGGAACTCGTGGGAGGCAGCCAGGTTCAGCTGAAGTTTACTGTCTTGAGCGCACACACACCATTGTGAATGCTACCATGTGTAAGTGCCTACCCCCAAAATAGACTGAGCCCAGTCTGCTAGTGAATTTTCAAGAAAAGAGGCAGTGCCCATGTGCTTGGCACTGAGTGTGCACCAAGGCCAACCACACTGCTTACCCAGCAAAGGGAATCCCACAGACAGGTCTTGAACCATGAGAACTCAATTATACTGAACTCAAAGGGCTGTAGCAAACACGGAATGAGGTGACATTTGTGAATATCTTAGTAAATAACTTTAAGAATCACAAATTTCAAATTCTGGCTCTTACAACATATTCACTCTAGTGATTTATTGTTCATGTATTCTCTGGCTTTAGAAGAGGATCCGAGATGTCTGCCTGGATGTCCCAGATCATGTTCCACTGAGTGATTCCAGCAGCAAATGCCCTGGCTCTCTCTGGGTAGGCTTGGAGAAGTCATAAGGTTGATTTCTTTAAAATCAGCACAGCTATTAAGCATTCCATGGAATACTGACTAGGAAAAATGCTACAGGAGGGAATCTTTTAAAGATCGTTTGTTTTCTCCCATGCCTGGTTATATCCTGTGGTGAACCTGACCCTGCAGGACAGCTCTGTGCAGGAGTAGTCTTCCAGTTCAATCTGTTCCAGTGGCCTAGCAGTCTCCAACAGGAACAGGCTCTTACCTTCCCTGAAGTCCCTGAGGAGCAACGTTCCAGGCAAGATCATCATCACTGTCATATCTTCGGGGGTTGTCAAAGAAATAAGATCTGGGACTGAATCCATGGCTGGGGACCATCCCAGGGTTGGTCTAGAAGAAGATGTTGTCATTTAGCATCTGTGCAGACAACTGCCTGCTAGCATGAGGAAGAAGTACTGTCATTAGCTAGAGTGTTGAATGTGCTGTGTATGCTTTTTCTGTTTGTTTTAAGGACAGGGTCTCATGTATCCCAGTCTAGCCTCAACCCTAATAGCCAAAGATGACCCTGAATTTTTGATTTTTTCCTCCTGCTACCTCTCAGGTGCTAGGAACTGAACCCAAGTTTCCGTGCATGCTAGGCAAGCATTCTACCAATTGAGCTACCATCCTCAGTCCCCAAACTACAGCATGCAGGAGGGAGGGGCTGTTTTCTTTAAGGATCTATAGGCAGTGTGTGAAAAAAGGACCTGAAAGTAGGAACAGAACAGATTAGTTGGTGAGACAAAGGAGGTCAGTGGGAAGGAGAGAGGGTAACTGGGAGAGAAGATGAACAAAATATATGCCTATATAAACATCACAATGAAATCCATAGCTCGTATTTCCAATAATGAATCGCTGTTTTCATTTCTCACTGATATGTCAAACTAGCCAGGCATGGTCATTCATGCTTATAATCCCAGCACTTGGAAGGCTGAGGCAAAAGGTTTTATCTCAAGGCCTGCCTGTGTTCTACAGCAGGATTGTCTCAAAACAATAAAGAGTTTCCCAAACTAAAGCAGACAGTCCATGTGGAGACACACCTGTATAGTCACACAGGCTCTCGGGAGTTTCTTCCTTCAGGACCCTCCCTCGATCCTTTCATCCTTTTGCCCCAAACCGAATTCTCAAAAAATGCAAATAGACATGGCTGGAGTCCGTCCTGGCAGGGAAGACACAGCCAAGTTGTACTTCATCTCCCACCTCACCCTGGTCTGTTTCCTGTGCCTGGGTCAACAGTGACCACCCAGAGGTGAGTAGGGAAAAGAGCAGCAATCTGTCATTACCCGGGTATGGACCAGGAGCTGTGCCTATGTGTCTATGTGCATCATTCTGTGCCCCCGTCACTGCTCACACTGGCCCCCGCTCCTGAGTGTATGGCTCAGGAAAGCAAAGCTGTATTCTAGCTCGTACGGTGCAGCAAGGCTTCCAGGGAATTCTGAACTTGACTTGGTTTTCTCTTCTATAGGGTTGGTTCAGCAGATGTGGCCAAGCACAAGTGGGTGGCTTTAGCATGGTCACGCTGATGCCACTGCACTGCCCTCCCACTCTCTGATGAGCCGTTGTCACTCTGGGGATAAAGTGAGTCCCCATCTTGCTTTTTTTTTTTTTTTTAAACAGTCTTTTTCAAATAAGGTATCATGTAGCTCAGGCTGGTCTTGAACTCACTATGTAGCTAAGGATGAATGAACCTCTGATCCTCTTGCTTCTATCTCCCCAGTGCTAGGATTACATGCCTGGTTTTATGTGGTGCTGAGGAGCAAACCCAGGGCTTCATGCATGTTAGGCAAGCACTCTACCAACTGCCATATCTCCAGCCCTCCATCTTCTGCTAAAAGGGCAGCATACGTGTTTGGAGGACACTAAATACCGTGTGGCATTAGGAATCACTAGTCCCCGGGCCATGAGATGTACCTTAACTTTCATTTCTTTTGTAAAATAAAGCTAACCCCCCACACACATTTAAGAGAATTAAGGGGAAAGAAGATTCTAGTTGAAAGGGTCATGGATGACTGACCTGACAAAGGGATCCAAGAAGCTTCACTGAAAAGCTGGGAGGAAAATCCTACTTGCCAGTTTCGGGAGGATTAGGGATGCCAGCAAACAGACAGCGGGTACTTACAAGGTCCTTCGTGGGATTTCTGACTCGGAAGAAGTACACCACCAAGGTGGTGGGTAAGAGCTCCCACACGAAAAGCACCACGCCGAACACTACATAGCCCGCATCGCCCAGCTGGCTCTTCAGATCTGCCTGTTCCAGAGTGGGGAAAATGAAGTCATGAGATCTCAGGCAACCAGTGATGGAGGACACAGAGCAGAGGACACTCCTCGCGACAGTGAAGTGCTCCCCCTAAAGCCTACACTTGGAAACCTGGTCACAGTGATGGGTCAGGCCTCACTCAGCTGGAGGACGGTGGAAACCATTAAGGATGGTTATTTATGACGGGCCACTCACTTTTGCAGTTCAGGGGATGAACCCAGAGTCCACACCCCAGCCCAGACTCCTCCTAATGGACAGCAGCTTGTCTGTGCAGAGTCCTATCACAACAGCCACACGCTGCTCTCCATGGGAGCTGACCACGGGCAGTTTGTCCAGGAAGAGTCCTCTGAGTAAGGCAATGCCCAAGGGGAGGGCCATGGAGGTTTCATGGAGAGAAGGTCCCAGAGTAGAGAGACACCAGATGTGGCAGCTTCTCAGCCCGTTTCAGGGAAGATAACACTGAGGCACAGCCTGGCCTCCGGCCTTCTCTAGCACATCGTGCTGGAAGCTGCCTCGCTCTTTCCCAGGGTGATGGCACTCATGTCTCCTCCTTCTCCTAGACCACCACAGCCCAGCCCAGCGCTATCTCTGCCTTTCCTCAAGGAGGCACAAATGCTTGAAACAACCAAAAACAAGCATTTCAAAACCATCACACCCCAAACATGAAGGTTTTAAGTTCTTGACTGGGAGAAAAATGGAAGTAACTTGTTAAGACCAACTCTGTTGCTTGAAGAAGCTTCAGTTTGGAAAGATGAAAAGGTCAAGAGGGCAGTACTGATGGCTTGAACGTGAATGTACCGATGCTACTGGTCTGCTCTTGAAAACCCTTGTGTACGATGAACATCTCTATAACCTTCCACTGTGTGCGGTGGTCTAGGGATCTCATGTCTGGTTTTTCTCAAACGGCACAAGGACCTGAGCATCCTTGCCCAGACTTCTCCCCGTTGCACCTGTGGGACAGGCTTGGCCAGGGTTACTAGGTTACAGCCCTGGTTTCATCTTTCCCAGGGATATAGCCATCGGAGATTTAGCTCACTGAGGTCATTTTATTTTTATCTCACTGTCTTAAATCAGCTCCAGCTGTGAGCACTGGTAGGATTTTTATACCTGGGCTTACACACTTTTGGGTATTTGCTGTTGTTCTAGATAACACTAAGGAGTATTGCAAAGCAATCCAATAGAGTCCTATTAGAGGGGTTCATTTCTCCACAACACAGGTTTATCTGTGTCTGCACGGCAGTGACCCATCAACTCCCATGGGGCAGGGAAGATACCTGTTTCCTTCTGTACACCCAGCACTGTACAACAGCAGAAACAGGGAGTCTGACCTTCCAGCAGGCAGCACTCACTGCGTCCTACTAACCTGGTCCCTATGCAGGCAGCACCTTGGCATGCCCCACTGACCTGGTCCCCACTGACACAGCACCTCACCACCACATCCCACTGATGTGGGATGCAGGCAGCACCTTGTCATGCCCCACTGACCTGGTCCCCACTGAGACAGCACCTCACCACCACATCCCACTGATGTGGGATGCAGGCAGCACCTTGGCATGCCCCACTGACCTGGTCCCCACTGAGACAGCACCTCACCACCACATCCCACTGATGTGGGATGCAGGCAGCACCTTGGCATGCCCCACTGACCTGGTCCCCACTATGACAGCACCTCACCACCACATCCCACTGATGTGGGATGCAGGCAGAACTTTGTCATGCCCCATTGGCCTGGTCCCCACTGAGACAGCACCTCACCACCACATCCCACTGATGTGGGATGCAGGCAGCACCTTGGCATGCCCCACTGACCTGGTCCCCACTGAGACAGCACCTCACCACCACATCCCACTGATGTGGGATGCAGGCAGCACCTTGGCATGCCCCACTGACCTGGTCCCCACTAAGACAGCACCTCACCACCACATCCCACTGATGTGGGATGCAGGCAGCACCTTGGCATGCCCCACTGACCTGGTCTGATACATTGTACCAGTCATAATCAAAGGAGTGGACATTCTTGATCTGAGAAAATGACAAGATGAACAGGTTGTAGCAGGCCCTCGAAGCATAGAGCAAGATGACAGTGACACCTATGGCAGTCACCTGACACACCGATGAACCCTGGAAGACAAAGCCAACAGGAATGGGCCACTGCAGACACACCAGCCCCTTTCTTCCCTCTGGTGTCACCCAGTAAGCCTTGATAATTGAGAGCCTTGGCAGGCAGCCAGTTCTGCCAGAGCACTCCACCCCAGGCCTCGCTACATCTGTACCCCTTCCTCTCAGATTTCTGTTACCTTCATCTAAAACTTGAGACTGCGAAGATGCCGATAGGAGGATTAACTACGGGCCTTTCCCCAAGGCCTTTGGTGTATGTGTGTCTCCGTGTCTTCCTCGATCGCACTCTAGCCTGTTTCTGAGAAAGGGTCTCACTGTCCCTGGAGCTTGCTGATCCTCCTGTCTCCTCTGCTGAGCACTGGGATTACGAGCACATGATGTTGCACTCAGCTCCTAATGTGGCTTCTGGTGGAATCGGAGCCAGGCCCTTGTGTTTGCACTTTACCGGCTGAGGCATTGCCCCAGCCTACAAGGCCCTGATCTTAAGAGCCAGAATGTCAAAAAGTTCATGAGATCTCTTAAGTCCCACTGTTCAGTAACACGATCCTGGCTGATTGCCTTGTACAGCCCGCAAGCCCTAGTCAGGATGCATACGGCCTTGTTCAAAGTCTAGAACCTTCTAGGCTGGGAGCACAGGAGTCCTGCTCGGTCTCTGGGATGGGGTCACTTGAGTATCTGTGGCTTATCCCTCTTTATGAAGCTTTATCAGTTTCTGCAGACAGTTAAAGGACCCCCCAGCTAGTTAAAAGAACCAAAGGAAAGCAGAGCTGACTTGCGTCCTGTGAGGAGGAGTCATTACCTAAATCAAAGTATCATCCATATTGTCACAGGGGTCAGCTAATATCTGACAGTCTATGATTTAATCCTTCCTTTTAAAAGCTACACTTTCATTTTACAAAATTTTATTCATAACTCATGTATGAGAGGTAAGATAATAACCTTTATGGCAAAAATTAAGTGTAAAATTCATCAAAATTTACAAATGAAAGAACTGGCCCAGCTGAGGTGGAGGATTTTCATGAATCCAGCTGAATCACTGGGTGCCCTGTGAGAGCTGGAGACAGAGATTTTCATCTCCTGACCAATTCTCAAGACAACGTGGCAGGAGCCCAGTTGCCTTGCAGTCTTCAGGTCAAAGTCCCAGAGGAAGGCAACAGCTGGTCTGTCACAGGGCAACAGGCTCGGGAGTAATCACAATCTCTTCACAATGACAGGGCCAGGCCACAGGAGTGATGAGGGTAAGGATGGAGGTGAGGGGCCAGGCCCCCGGCTATCCAGGACCAAGTGCTGGGAACATTCCTACCAACAAGGAGAGGCTGAACAGAGACACAACAGGTATTGGAAGGCCATGATCCCTGGCCCTCATTCACTGACCTAGGACAAGCTTCCTGACCTCTCTGTGCATGGCTCTATTTCCTTATCCGTTAAGTGGGGATTTAACACACTACCCACTCCCATGGAGATGGGAGGCTGACATTAGCTCAGGCACTAAAAATGTTCATCAAGTCGGGCCTGGAGGTGTAAGTCCATAATCCCAGCCACAGCAGTGGTGGCTGAAATAGGAGGATCACAAGTTAAGTCCAGCCTGAGTTCAAAGCCAGCCTAGGCAACATGGTGAGACCCTGTCTTAAAATGATTTGTTTTGTTTTTTAAAGGCTGGGGATAGAGCTGAGTGGTACAGATGTTGCCTAATACACGAGAGGCTCTGAGTTTGATCCCATTACCCTCTCCCAAAAGGGTGTTTATCAAGGGGCCAGGAACACAGTCAACACTGGACACATGCTTGCTATTAGTGTTTGTACAGCTATCCTACTAGACAGTTAAGATGTGGTTCAGCCAGTCCTAATGGCACATTCCTCCAATCCTAACGACTCAGAAGCCTAAGGTGGGAGGATCACGACTTTGAGGCCTGTGCTGAGTTCAAAGCCAGCCTGGGCAACTTACAAAGACCTTGTCTCCGAATAAAAATTTTTCAAATGTGCAAGGCTGTAACTCAGTGGTTGATGCTTGCCTAGCATGTATGGGCCTTGGGTTTGATCTCCAGTGCCACAAAAATAAGTCAACAGTTAAACAGATGTAGTTCTGACCCAGACGGAACTTTCCCAGACTTTACTACCTAACATATGCTAAGCCACCCAGACACAAAAGTTCACACGAAGTTCAGTGAGCCACAGGGTGAGCAAGATCGGTTGTGTCCTAAGTGCAAACCAGGAAGCCATTTTCAGGGTAAGGAAATGGACCACGGTACCTTTGACTCCAGGTAGATGTTGGCCAAGGACATCTTGGAGATTTTGTAGAGGCAGATGGAGAGAGAGATGGCACACAGCACGAAGAGTGTGTCATTGATGGCCACTCTCACAGAGACGATGACCTTCCTCTCCCAGGTTCCTGTCTTCACCAGCACAGCACAGGTCAGATTCACCAGCAGGAAAACAAGGCTGATGAAAAGTGAGGCCAGGTAGAGGGGTAACCTGGGGAACACCAAACACACCAGGATCTGTTACTTCATAGTAGCTACACATTCTGGGTCACAGAATCTATCCCTCGCAAATGCTAAAGGTCGGCTGTGTGTGTGTGTGTGTGTGTGTGTGTGTGTGTGTACACACACACACACACATATATATTGTTTGTTTGTTTTTCGAGACAGGGTTTCTCTGTGTAGTTTAGGTGCCTGTCCTGGATCTCGCTCTGTAGACCAGGCTAGCCTCGAACTCACAGAGATCCACCAGGCTCTGCCTCCTGAGTACTGGGATTAAAGTTGTGCGCCACCGCCGCCCGGCCAGCTGTATATATATTTAATACAATCATTTGCATATGTGTTATGCCCCCACCCCACCTCGAGCTCACCAGCTGCAGAATGCTCCCTGTGAGTAAAAACTTGCCACAGGTACTGGAGACATGGCTCAGCAATTAAGAGCACTAGCTGCTCTTCCAGAGGACCTGGGTTTAATTCCCAGTACCCACATGACAGCCTACAACGGTCTGTAACTCCAGCCCCAAGGATTGCCTTTTAGCTTTTACTGGAACCAGGCACACATGAGGTGTACACACAAGCAAAACACTCATGCGTAAAATAAAAGGTTTAAAAAAAAAAAAGACAAAACAAAAACCAGCTCTGCCGCAGCTGGGCTGGGAGGATCGCTAAGTGGCTGAGCACTTGCCTAGCACAGAGACCAGATCTGAGCTCTAACACTGCAAGAAAACCACAACACAAATCTACCACAGCAACCCCACAGCAACTAATAAATGCTACATGGATAAAAACTGCCCTCTCTTTTCTTATTTTTCTTTCATAGTACTGTGGATTGAACCCAGGACACTGCACGCCCTTGGTGAGTGTTCTTATCAAACAACAGAGCCCAAGCCCTAAACCGTTCACTTCACTGGCGGTTTCATCCTACAGTTTTCCAGAGCTACACGTGTGCAAGAGGCCTGTGCACAGGTGAGGCCGACTGCTCACACTCACTGACACTCAAGGCCTCAGCCTCAGGTTCCTCTCACAGCTCCCCACGTTATGTTCTCTTCTGGCAGACCCATATGGTAGACACACAAAAAGGAGTGAAATCATGGGGCTCAAAAATGGACTGGTGTGAGAGCTTGGCTCGCAGGTGATCCATGAGTTCAAATCCCCAGAACATACACAAAATGGGCATGGCTATACACACCTTTACCCCAATGACTGGGGGTGGGTAAAGTGATGGATGGGAATTGTTGGCTGCCAGCCTAGCTCCAGATTCAGAGAGAGACTACCTCAAAGGAATAAGGACAGAGACAGATCTGGACACACAATGTCAATGTCCTCCTCTGGGTGCACAGGTGGATACATATACGTGTACTTACCACACCCCTCCCCCCGACAGACACACACACACACACACACACACACACACACACACACACACACACGACTGGTGCAGGTTGCTTATGTCTGTAATTTCAATACTAGTTAGAAGCCATGATCCTAAGAGGCCTTTTTCTCTGGCTTCCAGTACAGCCTGTAGCTCAGCTCAGCAGCTGCCACAGAGACCTTCACGGACTCTGACCGTCCCATACCAACAGACATGCATGCTCCATTTTCTCTGCTTTCCTGAGTCCCTTACACTTAAATTCCACAGGTTTCTCATGGCTTAGAACCAAAGAGATGAAGAATCAACTCATGCCTGCCTCCACCTATACAAGGTCCAGAGCCTGAGGCCTGGCTATGCTCACACCAAGCAGGCAGGGCTTCTTGCCACTGTTGTGTATGTTTTGAGATGGAAGAAGGAGGCTGGGGATGTAGCTCAGCTGCTAGCATGCTTGCCTGGCATGTATGAGGCCCTGGGTTAGAGTCCCAGTGCTGTGTTAGCTGGAAGCAGTGGTGCACGCCTGTCATCCCAGCACTTGAGATGTGGAAACAGAAGAAGACCAGAAGTTCACAGTCATCTTCAGTGACATTAGAATGAGTTGGAGGCTAGCCTCGAACCCTTACCTCAGGAGGAAGGGCTCAAGCCCAAAGCCCTGTATGAGATACCTGAACCTGGCTCCCTCTGGCTCCCAAAATACAACATCCTCTTGTTGGAGACAATTTGGCATGGGCTGAGGACATCTTTCCAGGTAGAGAGAAAGGACCGTGGATGCCTCTGCACAGCCCTGTACCCAGAGCCACATGCATCTCCAGCCCATCTGATGAAAGGGGGAACCACACAGGCCAGCCAGGTCTAATGACAAGGAGCTCAGAGTGTGTGTGTACACCCTGGAAGGAGGGACAAGCCATGTGGCCCAGAGAAATGAGATCCCAAATACCAGAAGGAGTATGTGATTGGGTTGGACACTGGCCCTGGGGGGCTGAAACACCATCTCAGATCTCCACCCCTACCCCACCAAAACAGAAAAGGAAAGGTCGGAGTGCAGACGGTCAAATGCTCTGTCTGGAAGACACAGAACTCAGACATCACTGCAGGTCCTGGGAGGTGGAGGGGCTACAAGAAGAGGCAGCCTCAGGAGTTTTCATGTCTTTCCACGTGTCAACGTGGGTTGAACATCACTAATCCAGGAGCCACAGAAGTTAAGCAGGGTCAGCCTGGTGAGTACTTGAATGGGAGATTACAGTGCAGAGCACAGACGAGCTGGTTTGTTACCATTAGACAGCTTTCTACTCGCTACCAACAGTATCCCTCATCCAAAATGCTTGTGACTATGCAAAGCCCTGGTTTAATCCCAAGTACAATCAATTAATTATAAAATTGTTTTAAAGTTGTTTTAAAAAGCTGGGAATGTCACGTTAGAGTGAGATAGCCGGGGAACAGACCCCAAGTGTAAACAACAACAAAAATCTCTTCTGTGTCATATGCACATTCAGGTGTTTCGGAGTTGAGGGTATTTGTGATTTTGAGATTAAGGCTACTCCACCTCCTGGCTCCAACATCCCAGCATCTTAATGGATTCCAAAGCTCCGGGTCAACGGTGTGATGGAAACACACAGAACCACACAACAGCAGTGACAGAAGTCAGAACAGACAAACTTTGGGACAGACAGTGTCGGGCATGGACTCTCAATCTGTGCACAATTTTCCAAACTTGTTTCCTA
This sequence comes from Peromyscus eremicus, assembly GCF_949786415.1. Taxonomy (NCBI): domain Eukaryota; kingdom Metazoa; phylum Chordata; class Mammalia; order Rodentia; family Cricetidae; genus Peromyscus; species Peromyscus eremicus. The sequence goes on along the minus strand of NC_081420.1, from coordinate 47,794,210 downwards.
GATACAGACTGGGGATAAAAAAGTAACTCTTGCTGGGCGGTGGTGGCGCACGCCTTTAATCCCAGCACTTGGGAGGCAGAGCCAGGCGGATCTTTGTGAGTTCGAGGCCAGCCTGGACTACCAAGTGAGTTCCAGGAAAGGTGCAAAGCTACACAGAGAAACCCTGTCTTGAAGGAAAAAAAAAAAGTAACTCTTCTTAGAGGCTGAAGAGATTGCTCTGTGGTTAAGAGAGTGTATTACTTATCCAGAGGTGTGGGAGACCAGCTGGGAGACTGGCTCCCACATTTTATCCCAGGGTACTCTTGAGGAGTCAGTGAGAAGAGATATAGATAGAAGGATAGAGTGGAGAGAAAAAGAAACACAGGATAGCCTCAGGAGGGCCTGGATACTTATCCACCAGCCCCTCCTGGCTCTTCTAAAGGGCTTTTAATAGGAATGCCAAGGGGTGGAGCAAAAGACCTCCCCCTTGCTCAGCCAAGTACAGACCCTTCCAATCACCTAGAAACCATGTACATGGTCAAGCAATACTCTAATGTAGCTCTTCTGAGTAAAGCAAGCTCATATCTCACTAGTAAACCTTTGTGGGCCTCCACACAGAGGACCTGAGTTCAATCCCCAGCACCCACAGCAGGCATCCACATAACTCCAGCTCCAAAGGATCTAACACCTCCAGCCTCCTTGGGCATCCCCATAAACATAAATACACTGATACAGACAGACAGACAGACAGACAGACACACACACACACACACACACACACTCACACGCGCGATCAAAAGCATTTAAATTGAGTGTTGAATAAATGTTGTCTGTAGAATCCTCATTACATACACAGTCATCTCTTAGTATCTACAGAGGATTGATTCCAGGACACCAAAGATACCAAAATCCAAGGATGCCTGGACAACCCTTACATAAAATGGCTTATTTGCATAGAACCTATGCACATTCTCCTGTATAACCTAAATCAAGTCTGTGTCATGCAGGATCTCAATATAATGTAAATGCTGTGTAAATAACTGACAATAAAATATCTGTACATGCTCAGTACTGATGCAATTTCTTTCTGAAGGTTTGGGGGTGTATTTTGGTGTGTGTGTGTGTGTGTGTGTGTGTGTGTGTGTGTGTGTGTATATGCATTGTTCCATAGGACTCCAGTAAATTCTATCAATGTGCAGGCTCTCATGAACAAGGAGAGCATTCCAGTAGGGAATCAGGACCACTGTGGGGCTGTTTGGTGTTTACAGAGGGATAAATGTACACACTCCAGCTGATGAAACAGGTTTCATGGACACTTTCCTTTCACTTTCTGTCGGAAGAGCAACGTTCTGGCGTACTTACCGATACTTGAGTAATTCTGGAGAATATTTTGACTTGGCTTTGAAAATCACCTGCAATGACAGAAAAACATGGTAGGTTGGGGCACAAAGTGTTTAGCAACAAAATGTCACCATCACTTGGAGTCCCCTTCTTTTTACAACCAGGTACCAGGCACTTTTCCCTGACACTGAGAAGCCTCGGGAGGCTGAGGTAAAGAGGGTACCAGGTTCAAGGACTGCCTAGGCTACAAGTGAGTTTAAGATCAGTTTCAGCAACTCAGTGAAACCCTGTCTCAAATAAGGACTGAGGATACAGCTCAGTTAAGCACTTGCCTAACATGTGCATGGTCTTGGGCTTAGTACTGAAGAAAAATAAAACAAAAAAAGCAAGCGACTTCATTAAAGTAGCCAATGAAGACAAGACAGAAATCACACTATTTTAAAGGAGTGTTTTTGAAGCAGGCATTCAGGAGATCCAAAAGTTCAAGGCCAGCCAAGGCAAGACTGTGTTACATACAAAAAGGATACTTGATCTTATCATGAAAATACATCATTTTGTTTGATGCTGTGCCACAGTTGGGGGCTCACTCAAAGTATGTAACTTTCTTTAACGTACTATCTACAAGTTCCTAACGCTCTAGTGGTGTTACTGTGGGACTACCCATCCCTACCCACGTGCCTCCGGGAGCTGCACTGCCAGCCAGGGCACAACTGAGTGACCCTATCCAATGAGCTCAGCTCCATGCATGATGCTGTCAGCAAAGAGACAGCAAAGACCAGCCCTGCCTTCAGCGGCTCACAGTCCCACGGAAGGAAAAGGGTCCAGATAGACAGAGCTACCAAAAGAGTCTCTAGGTGCAGCGGGTGGGAGCACAGACTTACAGGCTGTGGACTCAGCCTCAGACTGGGCCACCAGAGGACTCTGCTCTCTCTCAACAGTGCTGCAGGTGTGGCCTAGGTCAGGCGAAGACATGGGACAGACTATGAGTGGATTAGAGTGAACCCAGGGCTCCTGTGGGATCCCAGCTCACTCCCAGCCTTGGCCAATGCCGTGTCTGCTTTCTCTGGAACCTGCAGAATGATGTCCTCACTCAAGAGATACAAAACAGCCGCACCATCCCAGGGGCAGTATAGCCCTACCAACTCTGCACTATAAATAAGGAAACAATTTTTTGCTTCCAGAAGTCCCTGGCCCCACAGCTCTGCCTGCCCACTTTCAGTGAAGGACACACAGAACGGAGCCAGGAGAGACCCAACAACCCCAGCCAAGACCCATGAAAATCCATCCCCAGTGCCACATAAAGGACAAGGTTCCAATCTCCAGCACATGAGCCTTGGAAACATTCGCCTGCTTCAGCACAGCAACCAGACCTGAGGATTGGCTCTAAGACAGAACCTTTACCTTTAGCTATTCCAACAGAACTGGTAATCAACAATAAGCAGTATTAGAAATTGAAAATGTGCTGGGCGGTGGTGGCGCATGCCTTTAATCCCAACACTCGGGAGGCAGAGCCAGGCGGATCTCTGTGAGCTCAAGGCCAGCCGTCTACAGAGCAACATCTAGGACAGGCACCAAAACTACACAGAGAAACCCTGTCTTGAAAAAAAGAAAGACAGAAAGACAGAAAGACAGAAAGGAAGAAAGGAAGAAAGGAAGAAAGGAAGAAAGGAAGAAAGGAAGAAAGGAAGAAATTGGAAATGTGGTCATGTGAGCAAATACATTTAGAAACATTAGAAAAAATATTTATCTTCTTGAATTATTTGTGTGTGCATGTAGATGGGCACAGATGTGCTATGCGTGCAGGTGGAGGTCAAAGAACAACTTCGAATCCGTCATGTGGGTCCCAGGGATCAAACTGGGGCCATCTGTCTTGGCAGCATGCATCTTTACCCACTGACCTATGTTGGGGGCCCAGTGCCTGTTCCCCTACAGGAACTCTCATAGCCTTTAAAAGACTCCTATAACATCAGTCTCCAAGAGAAACATGCTGTACAGCAGTTTTCCAAATGTATTTAATCACTCAGTCTTCCTAATGGCTACTCAGGGAACAGACGCGGGGAACACTGCCCTGTGGTACAGATGGGATGTTCACAGCAGCCTGAGAAAGAGCAACAATACCAACAAGGATGCCAACAATAATTAGGAAGGGAAAGTTTAAAATGATATCCAAGTTTTAGCCCCTGGACATGAATCCAAGTAATGAGTAACACACTAAGTAGGAAAGCCCCTCCCCTCCCCTGCCACCACCAAAGATGGCACTAACCTACCAACCCTAGTCCCACCCCTCCCCTGCCACCACCAAAGATGGCACTAACCTACCAACCCTAGTCCCACCCCTCCCCTGCCACTACCAAAGATGGCACTAACCTACCAACCCTAGTCCCATCCCTCCCCTGCCACTACCAAAGATGACACTAACCTACCAACCCTAACTCACCTCACCATTAAGGTCTCATCCCTGCCTGAAGGGAAGAAGTCATCCCAGATGATAGAAAGACACCACCATGATCCTCCCAAGTCAACAAATCAAGATCAAAACAAAAAGCTCCATGTGCAGCAATTACATCTTGTCTGAATTCAGCCAGGCTCCTCAAGCTGTGCTCAGAACTCTTCCTTCATCCTTAAGTTCCCTCAAGTTTCTAGAAATCGCTGACAATTGAAACTGAAATAATACAAGTGAAGGGAGAAGGGACATTTGATAGATAGCAAGCTTTATACATCAATACATATATAAATACATTTTGAGCATAATTTTGTCCTCATTTATTAAAAGACACACACGCCTGAACTAAGTTGTAAAATGGTAATGATAAGTCCAAGCTGTCCTGAGCTCCCACTGTCTGCAGGGGCTTCCCTAAAGATTGATGAAAATTCAGCCTCACGTGACCTCTTGTCCTTGGGACCTCTTATCCCACTACCCATCTCCATGAGCCTGCGCTGATCCTAATGACTGGCAGGAATTCAGCTGGAAGCAGAGGAAGCTCCTGTCGGGGAGGCAAACAAAGGTGAATCACTCTGCTGCAGTCTACAGTCTACGAACACCCCATGGATACAAAGTCGGAGCCACAAAAGGCACAGGGCGAAGACTCCCGCCATCCCACAGGTTAAGGGGAATTCAACAAGAGAGTAAGGAAACAGTTCTAATGGGCCGGTCAAAGGACTCGCACAGGGTGCCAGGCACTTGGTTGGCCTCGAAACTGTGGAAAGGAAAAGCTGGTTCCTGACCTGGAGACAAGACAGGTTTGTCCCTAAACAAGCACCAGTGAAGAATCGGAGAAGAAGGAAGAAAAGACGTAAAGTAAAGGAAAGTGTGAGATGAAGAAGACATGAGATTAACCAGGCATGAGCACAGTAATGAGGGGTGGAGAGATGTGAGATACAGGAAGGTCTGAGGAGAAGTGGAAAAGTGTGAGGAAATGTGAGGAGCAGGAAGGTCTGAGGGGAAGTGAGGAGATAGGAGGTACAAAGGTCTGAGGAAAATAGGGAAGTGTGAGGTGAACACAGGTCTGAGGAAAATAGGGAAGTGTGAGGTGAACACAGGTCTGAAGAAAATAGGGAAGTGTGAGGTGCAGAAAAGTCTGAAGAGAAGTGGGCAAGTGTGAGATCTGAGAGGTGTGGGGTGTGAGGTAAAGGAGGTATCAAACGAAAGGAGTTATCAAAGGCGGGTGTAGAGAGATGTGAAGTATAAGAAGGTGAGGAACTGGTATGAGATGTGAGGTACAGGGAGCTTTAGGAGATGAGGGGAGGTGTAGAGAGTTATCAGAGGAGGGTGTGGAGAGATATAAAGTATAGGAGGGTCCTAGGACATGACGAGATGTATAAAAGAAGCTCTGAGGAGATGAGGGAGGTGTGGAGAGATGTGAGGTACAGGGAGGTCTGAGGAGATGAGGGAGGTGTGGAGAGATGTGAGGTATGGGGAGGTCTGAGGAGATGAGGGAGGTGTGGAGAGATGTGAGGTACAGGGAGGTCTGAGGAGATGAGGGAGGTGTGGAGAGATGTGAGGTACGGGGAGGTCTGAGGAGATGAGGGAGGTGTGGAGAGATGTGAGGTACGGGGAGGTCTGAGGAGATGAGGGAGGTGTGGAGAGATGTGAGGTACGGGGAGGTCTGAGGAGATGAGGGAGGTGTGGAGAGATGTGAGGTACGGGGAGGTCTGAGGAGATGAGGGAGGTGTGGAGAGATGTGAGGTACAGGGAGGTCTGAGGAGATGAGGGAGGTGTGGAGAGATGTGAGGTACAGGGAGGTCTGAGGAGATGAGGGAGGTGTGGAGAGATGTGAGGTATGGGGAGGTCTGAGGAGATGAGGGAGGTGTGGAGAGATGTGAGGTACGGGGAGGTCTGAGGAGATGAGGGAGGTGTGGAGAGATGTGAGGTACGGGGAGGTCTGAGGAGATGAGGGAGGTGTGGAGAGATGTGAGGTACAGGGAGGTCTGAGGAGATGAGGGAGGTGTGGAGAGATGTGAGGTACAGGGAGGTCTGAGGAGATGAGGGAGGTGTGGAGAGATGTGAGGTACAGGGAGGTCTGAGGAGATGAGGGAGGTGTGAGGGGTTGTAGGGAGGTGTGGGGTGGTGTCAAGATGTGAGTGCAAGGAGATGAGGAAAGGTGTAAAATGTGAGGAGGGATGAAGAAAGGAAGGGAGGTGAGGAGAGAGAACTGGGGAAGTATGGGGAGGTTTGAGGTTGAGACGTAGGGAGTGTGAGGAGACATGGGAAGGTGTGAAGAGCTCAAAGATGTGAAGATATAGAGGAAAGGTGCTTGGATTTGTGGATTCTGGGGATTTGACAAGATGTAGGGAAGCAGACGATACAAAGAATTATGTCCGTTGTGAAGACATGGACGCGGAACAGCGAGATGTGAAGTACGAAGACACAGGAGACGAGAGGAGTGGAGATGTCAGGAAATCTAAGAAGGTGTGAAGCATGAGGGTGTGGAAGTGTGAGTTGTGAGGCTGGGGAGCCTCCTGGAGCCCTGGCACAGCAGAAAGGCTGGATCAGGTGGTACCATGAGACACCAGTCTGGCACTGGATTGGGAGTGTACATGCCCTGGTTAAGAGCCATGGAAGGACCTCAATGAGAACAGCCGGTCAGCAGAAACAAAAGACCTGCACAAAAAGATGTGTGTGTTGGTGGGCAAATCAGAGCCATGCTGTGGACGGGTGGCTGTCTAGGCTGGAAGGTGGGCAGAAAGTGACCACAGGTGGACACAAGACTTCCTTTTGGGGTGACAGGTGATTGCGGTGACAATTGTACAGCTCTAATAAATACAGTGCCATAGGGGAGTCATGTGGGGTGTGAATTATCCCTTAGTTAAGCTGGGTTTTTGTTTTTTGGTGTTTTTTTGTTTTTGTTTTTTTGGGTTTTTTTTTTTTTTTTTAAAGAGAAAAGAGGAACAGAGAGGAGTCCAGGAACAGCCTACTCAGCAGTCAGGGTCAGTCTGCTGAAATGTGGGAACAAGGAGGGTTGTCCTATGTGCTGAGAGGTGAGACATTATGAACTGACTGTGGCCACTGGGCCTGGCAGCTGGGGAGGGCCTGAGGGGAAGTGCGCACCCAGAACCGCAGGCAAAGGGAAGTGGGAGCCATGAGTCAAATCTGGACATAGTCACTCTTTAAAAATGTGTGCAGGTGACATGTCAGGCAGAGGTTATTTGAGAGTGTGAGGCCCTTGTTAAAATTTTAAGACCGGGAGACCTGAGCAGGACAGAGGCAGGCACTCAGCAAAAGGATGGAATAGTCAGGCCACGGCCTGGGGTGGTCTGAGTTAGAGTGGACCCCATAAGGAAACAGGGTCCAGCTGGCCATCTCTTGTCACCAAATGAAGCTTCCGGTACCAGGATTGACCCACAGTCAGACATTACAAAGAGAGAGACCTTGAACACTCAGCCCTAAATGAAACGTCTCCATCAAATCCTTCCCCTCAGAGCTCAGGAAACCCTGTGGAAGAGGCAGAAAGCATATAAAAGCCAGAGGGGATGGAGGACACCAAGAAAACAAGGCCTTCTAAATCAACATGAGTTCATCTGAATTCAGAGAGTCTGAGTTAGCATGCACAGGGCCTGCCTGGGTCTGCACCAGGTCCTCTGAGTGTATATTATGGCTTCTAGTTTAGTGTTTTTATGGGATTCCTGAGTGTGCCAACAAGTGGGCCTCTTATTCCTGTGCCTTCTCTTGGGCTCATTTTCTTCTGTTGGTCTGTGCTGTCCAGCTTTGATGTGGTAGTTTTTGTTTTTGATAGTTTTTATTTTATCTTATTACATTTTACTTGGTTATATTTTTTTGAAAATGAATGAACGAGAACCTAGTCCCTAAGGTAAAGGTTAACAACTAAGTTGTCACACCTGCTGTGAAAGGGAAAATCAGTTTTCTCCAATGGAGTGATACTGGGCATATCAACCACTCCAGGACAGGCCTCATGTTCGGGAGTAGTTGACCAGCATATAATGGACTCCACAGTTTTTTGTATGCTTTTATTTGATTGCAGTTTGGTGTTTTGTTTTGTTTCTTTTTGGGTGGTGTTTTCTTGGTTCGGGTTTTTTGTTGTTGTTGTATTGAGTTTTTGTTTTTTGAGAAAGAACTTAAAGTTGGGTGGGTAGAGATGGGGAAAGGATCTAGAAAAACTTGGAGAGTAGAAGAATATGATCAAAATATATTTCAAGTTAAAAATTGTTTTAAATAATAAAAAATATTTCAAAAAATGATTTAAAAAAAGAGTGCCCCCATAGATTCATATATTTGAATAGCTTAGTCATCAGGGAGTGGAACTGTTTGGAAAGGATTAGAAGTATTAGGAGGTGTGGCCTTGTTGGAGGAAGTGTACCACTGGGGGTTTGAGCTCTTTCTCTCTCTCTCTTCCTGCTACCTGAGGATCAGGATGTAGAATTCTTAGCTACTTTCCCCAGCACCATGCCTGCCAGTGTGCTGCCATGCTCCCCGCCATGACGGACGAACCTCTGAAACTGTAAAGCAAACCCCCAATTAAATGCTTTCTTTGATAAGAGTTGCCTTGGTCATGTGTTTCTTCACAGCAGTAGAACACTGACCAAGACAGACTCCCAGGCGCTGAGAGGCTGGATCAGGAACTGGGCATTTCCTCCTTCTCTTCCCAACCCTGAGACCAGGGCTCTCAGGAGATCCCCCCACAGTGGGGAGAGAGAGGCAGCAGGAGTGGCCAGAGGAGGAGGAGGAGGAGGAGGAGGAGGAGGAGGAGGAGGAGGAGGAGGAGGAGGAGGAGGAGGAGACCAGTCTCTTCAGAGACTCCATAGGCTTGTCACCTCGGGTCTTATGGGTCTTACAGGCCTGTCACCTCAGGCCTTTTCCAAGACCAGTAAAGGAGCCTGCAAATGCCTTTGAGTTTTAGCTTCACCTCATCAGCCTTTTGTCATCCTTGTGGGGAGGGTGTGTCAGTTAGCACAGGCTAGCCTGAAAGGCTCAATCCTCCTGCCTCTTGTTTCTCAGGCACTGAGCTTACAGACCGACACAACCACACCCAGTTCCTCTACTTCTTTAAGTTCTACCAGGAGCTGGTCACTTAGGAGGCTGAGAGAGGAGCGAAGTTCAAGGTCTGCCTGGGCTACAGAGGTGAGTCCAGAGCCAGCCTGGTCAACTGGGTGAGGACCTGTCTGAAAATGGAAAGAAAAGAGGGGCTGTGTACACAGCTTAGTGATAGCATGCTTGCCTCGCATCCAAAAGGACTTGGGTTCAATCTCCAATAGGAGAGACAGGGAAGGAGCAGAAAATAGGAATGAAGTCTCATCAGGGTCTGGTCTGTCCTAGCAGAAGTAGGCAGGGTTTCACACAGGTCTTAGATGGCACTCAGTGACTTGTTCTCTATGGTGACGGCTGGACATCTGAGTTTCAGCCTTAAGAGGCTCCAGCTGACAGATGATGGGAATGCGGGGGTCATGCATGGTGGGACCCTGCATGGTTTCCTGAACTGGCTTCTTCACTACCGTCCAACTACAGGTAACCTTAAAACCCCTGAGGAACCCCAGGCCCTTCACCACACCCTTCTAGATGACAGGGCCCGATGAGTGACGCAGTTCTTTTGAGAAGTGGCTGACCTCTGTCTCTCTCCCCTAATAAATCACAGGCCGTTGATGTCACAGGCCGGCTCACACCCTTTGAACTCCTGATGACCTGTGTTTTCAACCACTATTTCAAGTTGGCATTGACATTCACTTTCACAAACGTCATAATAGTTGGTCCTGGTAGAAACAGCCCACACTACCCACCTTTCTACGTGTGACAGTGTCCCTCTGCAAGCCTGCTGTCCCCAGAGACACAGCTGGGCCAATGAAGGGATCCATCATGCTTCCTAAGTTATACTTGATTTGGAATTCCTCCATTGTTTTCAGGAATGTGGGTACACACCTGTAATCCCAGCATTTGGAAGGCTGAAGCAGGAGGATCACTTCAAGTTTGAGTCTAGCCTGAGACTGTATATTGAGACCCTGTTTCCAAATCACCCACTACCACCAAAAAGAATTCTCCTATGGAAACCTTTCAAAATCCTTCCAAAACATAACCTCCTTAAGAGTCCCCAGTTCTGTACCCAACCTCATGAAATGTTGTCCCATAGAAAAAGACAGGCTTAGGGGACACAGCAGAATCCCCACACCCTCTGCAGGCCACGGTCCTGCCTGTGGCCTGAAGGTCCTGGGAAGCCCCTGGAAGTAACTGAGAAGCTAGACGTGTGCACAGGTTTGTAGCTGTATGTAAGTGAACTCGTCTGGGAATGGTAATAGACAGGCTTGCATTTTTACCATTGAATTACCACATCCCTTGTACTCTTTTCCCTATTTATTTTGAGACAGAGACTAGTCAGGTGCTTAGGTTGGCCCTGAACTTACTCTGAAGAGCAGACAGGCTATGAACTCCAGACCCTCCTGCCCAGCCTCCAGAGTAGCTGGGATGACAGGCCTGCACCACGGCATCTAACGCCCATACACCCTTTTTCTTGGTTCTCATATATGCTACACAAGAGTGCTACCACTAAGCTATATCCCCAGCCACTTAGACATTTTATTCCAAAATATTCCATATACATACACAGAGAGTAATCCACATGCCCACCACTCACTTCCAATAGTAACACTTTGTATGTCTGTTCCAAGTATGAGAGAAAGAGGGGTGTGTGTGTGTGTGTATGCCCCAGAGGTCAACATCACAAGTCTTTCTAAATCAGTGTCCAACTTATTTTCTGAGACAATATCTCTCACTAAATTTGGTAATTTCCAATTAAACTAGGCTGGTTACCCAGGGAACTCCAGAGATCCTCCTGTCTCTGTCTCCCCAGTGCTGGGATTACAGGTTTGTGTTACTGTGTGTGCCTGGCTTTTTTTTTTTTTTTTTTTTTTTCCCAATGGATGCTGAAGATCAGAAGTCAAGTCCTCATGTCTGGGCAACAAGCACCTCATTGACTGAGCCGTCTCTCCAGCTCGGCTTTGTTTTTAAGAAACAAAACTGGCACAATTGCCAGCTAAGCCTAGATTCTGTTCCTGCCAGGGTGATTCCTTCCCTGGGGCTGGTGTTTTTGACCCAGGCAGACTTGAGACAGGGTTTCTCTGTGTAGTTTTGGTGCCTGTCCTGGATCTCGCCCTGTAGACCAGGCTGGCCTCGAACTCACAGAGATCCGCCTGGCTCTGCCTCCTGAGTGCTGGGAATAAAGGTGTGCGCCACCGATGCCCAGCAGGCTTCTACTTTCACTGTGTACATGTATGTATGCAGAAACAAACTATGGGACTGTCACACACAGGTCTGTATTTCTTATGAATGTATCCATACCTCCCAGTCTTCTACAGCTGGCGTGTCCACCCATGACGACGACACCCAGAACACAGAGCTCTCTAGGTCCTGCATTTTCACCTAGTACCACATTGACCGTGTCTTCACAGGCCACCTGTACATATTCATCTAAGCAGAGGAACATCTAGGGGAAGAGTGGGGAATCTCGATAGCTTTACCAATTACCAGCACCTGGGGTAGGTACCAGACCTCACTGCTCAAGTATCCATAAAATAAGATGGATAACAGCACCTGCCTGGTGCGTTTCTGAGGCCTAGGTGAGTAAAATGTGTAATGGGATGATTGGTCAAACGCCCGCCTCTTGATAGGTACTACGTAGGCCTGTGCTGCCCAGGTGGTTACTAGGATTGTGTATCATCGCATGATTCTAAATGCCGAAAGACTAGCCTGGATGCTTTCTTGACCATAAAAGGAACACTCATACTCAAACAGGTGAGGGACTCAATGGCACATGAGCATCTACTCACAGCCCTGCTGCACTGCCCACTTCCTGATATTCTAGGGAAATTACATAAACCCAGAAGCCCTGGTCTTCCTCTTTCCTCCCTTGTCTCCCAGCACCAGCCATCCTCCCATTGCTTTAGGGTGTATGTCTACAGGCTTTGAGCTTCCCACTTCACCCAGCAGGATGGCAGACGGCCAGCGTCCCTGAAATCAGATTCAGTGTCACCCTTCCTACAGGACTCCCCGGAGAATTCGGAGCCGCTCTGTGGAATCTGCAGCTGAGGTCACCAGGGCAAGACAGCAAAGTGAGAACATGTTTCTGCATTCTTTGCTAGTCTTTCCTTCCAGATGAGAGCTCCGACTTTGGGACTAGAGAGGGTCTGCAGCCCCACACCTATCCCTGCGCCCATGGCTACATTGTATGCATGGTCCCACAGGACAAAATCATCCCCTGTCACTTAAGGAGGGCAGTTAGAAGCTGGATGTGGTGATGCATGTCTCCAATTCCAGTCTTAGGGAGTCTGAGGTGGGAAAATTATGAGTTTGAGGCCAGTATGGGCTACACAGTGAGTTCAAGGCCATCCTCCTATGGGAAGTTCTTCAAGTTGAACCCAAGTCACACCAGAGGCTGCTCATTGGTACCCCAGCTTCTCCCTGTTCTTGTCTGCTGAGAGCTGGATCCAGAGAGTCTGCTCAGACCCAGGCACAGGCTGTTGAACTACTCAGGCTCAGCATCTGTCATATAACTGGGGTGGCACAGATGCTCATCTGGGTGCTGTCCCAGAGATGTCTGTCCCCCTGTCCTTAGCTGTCCACGAGCATCACTGCAGCCTCCTTCTAAGGAGCCGTGCCCATTGGCTCTACTTCTACCTGTCCAGTGAAGAGACAGGGGTGACCTAGCAGCTTCAGTCTGAGCTACACACCGCCCTGCCCTCCTGTTACTGCCCATCCCAAGCTGACTGGAATACAGCCGAACAACCGAGGACGGCCTCTCTCACAGGATCTCTTCTCAGTCCCAGGAGCGACAGGGCTGTGGTTGGCAGGGCCCTGCGATCATAGTCTCATCGAGAGCCACGATCACAGCTTCAGTTCGGTAACCAGGGCTGCTCAGCTGCCACAAGGATCCAAAGGAGATTAACCAGGCGACAGGGAGGATGGCGCCTCATAACAGTAGGACCTAGCTAGTCAAAGGCTTCACAAAGGAGGGTCACTTGGCCAGCATGCCGCAGCAGCAGCACACATCTTACCACAGGATATTCCCTCCTGGAAAGCAAATTATGCAAAAGCTACAAAACAAGTTAGCACCCAAACCGCCCAGGTTCCCCCCCACAGAGTGAATTCTATTTCAAAGTGAGGCAAATGTGGAGGTTTACAGACTTTCCCAGGAACCCATGACCTTGTGGTCATGTGGTGTTGGATGGTGTTCCTCGTGTTCTACAAAGAATGAATGGCTATGGGAAGTCCTGAAGGGGAAGCGGCCAGGCTGAGGCTTTTTTTTTTCCCCTTTCACACTGGGGATGGAACTTGGGGCCTTGAGCATACTAAGCAAGTGCTCTTCCACTGAGCTATATCCCCAACCTCCTCTTTACATTTTTATTTGAAGACAATGACTTACCAAGCTGCCTGGGCTAGCCTTGAACTCATTCTGTAGCCCAGGCAGGCCTTAAAATAAATGTTGATCCTCCTGCCTCAGTCTCTTGTGTAGCAGGGTTGACAGGCCTGTGCCAGCAGGCCCAGCTACTGGGTAGGACTTTAAAGGACAGCAACGAGGAGGGAAGGGACCAGTCCACGTCGCATCAGAAACAAGGAAAGGCACTAAGAACGGATGTTTTCCAAGTAGAAAGGCAGCGCTGCCTAGTGGTCCAGGCCTGTCATCCTAGCTACCTGGGAAGATGAGACACAAGTCAGCCTGCCTGCACTACAGCGTGAGTTCAAGACAGCCCAGGCAACTTAGTGAGACCCGGCCCCCAAACAAAAAGTAAAAAGAGAACCGAGAATACAGCTTAAAGGAGTGCTTACGTGACATGTGGGAGGCCACAGGTTCAATTCCCAGCGCCGTGAAATGAACAACAAATACATAATAGACTAAGGGGGAGACGCTAGACACAGAGGCCCCCACGCTGTATGATTCCTTTGATATGCGATGTCCGGATAGAAAGGGTGGTGTGGGCTGCCTGAGGCCGCCGTGAAGAAGGGGGGGGGTGGGGTGACACTCAATGGAAGCCACAGACTGGATGTGATTTGCCCCCGGGGATCTATCGGTATGTGGGAAGTGCAGTCCCTCCTGGGGCTATACTAAGAGGGAGTTAAAACTTTGGCACTGAATGGGCGATACTCTCGTGAGCAAAGCCAAGGCTTGCCTGTGACTTGCCCGCCGCAGGACTTGCTTCGGCAAACCCCACAGACTAAAGGTGGGCTGAGAGCTAGGAAAACCAACAGGTTTGTCCTGACCCCAGGGCTGGCCAACTACAGTCCACAGACCGAGTCCGTCCTGAAGGCTGTTTTTACAATCTGTGTGCTAGGGATGGTTTTACCTTTGTGAAGGGTTATTTAAAAATAGAGGAAAGGGGAGAAGGGATATGTGACAGAGACCACATGTGGCTCATAGGCCTGACGTCCTGGCCAGCACCTGGCATCCCCGCCTTTCTCAACATCTTCCCCGTGAAGCCCGAGGAATAGGCAGCTTGGTGAAGAAACTACTAGGCTTCCCTCACCCCTCCCAGGGAAAGACCTCAGCTGAAGAATGAACCGGAATCTCTGAGGCCTCGTAGGAGCTGCTGGAGCTGCTGTGCAGCTATTTTTCTGTCTTAGGAGCCATGGCCACCTGAAGCTCAAGGCTGGCAGGACTTCCAATCTGGAAGCGGCTTCCTCCTCACAAGGAAATTCAAGGTGACCAGGAAGGGCTGAAGGAAGTGGACACAAGATTGGATCTTCCCCAAACGCCGGATCATGGCAGGGAGGTGCTGCAGAGGGCCGGATGGGGCGGTGCTGCAGAGGTTTGCATGGGGCAGTGCTGCCTGCTCAGCCCTTCTCCTGCTCCCTGCCCCGCTTCAGCTCACTCTCATGCAGGGCTCAGAGCTGCAACTACCAGGAGGAACATCTAACAGACAAGGGGCAGGGATGGGACCTGGAGGCGAGCCTGAGGACAGTGAATGTTGGCAGATGCACCCTGGTGTAGGTCACTGAACTCATCCAGGTGATGACACCGACTTAGGACAGGGCCCTGTCCTGATGTCTGTTTGTGTGACTGTGGAAAGGCAGGGGCTGAGATGTAAGGGACCAGCATCGGGAGCTCCTACAGTGACTACTGCTGTGCGGTCTCCTCAGCCAAGCCTGTGCTGGGAACCAAGGTCAGAGGACCAGAACCACTGACACAGAGGAGTCTGCTGTTCCCAGAGCGCCAGGCATGCAAAGGCAGTTTGGGGAAAAGGAGGAAAGAGCATGCAGACAGTAACGATGCTGAAGTCACAGCTGGTAACCCAAGCTTGCCATCCCAGCTACTCACCAGCCTGAGTCAAGAGTTCAAGGTCTGCCTAGGCTACATTGCAAATTCAAGGCCAACCTTGGCAACCTCGTGAGATCCTGTCTGAAAACAAACAAACAAACAAAAAACAAAAACAAAAAACAAAAACAGCGCTGAGGGACAGCAGAGGAGCCTGTCTTGCTCAGATAGGAGGTTCTACCCAGGAGGTACTGGGTATAGAAGCAATAACAGTGAGTGCAGGCTCTCCATGAGCATATACACACAGACAAACAAACACAGACAGACATGCGCCCTCTCTCTCTCTCTCTCTCTCTCACACACACACACACACACACACACACACACACATACACACACACACACAGGTATCCAAACACTGGCACAGGCAAACATGCGGAGGTGCACACAGGTGTACATAAACTGATATTCAGAGACACACATGAGCATTCATAGCAAGCATGTACTCAAAGATGCACATAAGCATGCATACTTACATGTACATAGGTGTTCACACATAGACATGCACAAAAGCATACACACAAGTCATAGACAAGCACGTACACACAGGCAAGTTTTCACAGACCTACACTGACACATATAGGGTTCACATCCAGGCACACAGATACACAGGTACATGCAGGGATTTGTACACAGAGACACACAAGCATACGTGCATAAACAACTTCTCACAGATGCACACAGACACTGACAGATAAGCAGGCACACAGGTGTAAAACCCTTGCACTTGTGGTCACACATGCAGGTGACAAATGCACACCCAGAAATGGACACAGCTCTGGTGCACAGCCAGGCTAGACATAGTCCCAGCTCTGACATGAGATACCCGGGAGTCAGCAAGATCCGTCTCCTCTGTTTCCCAAGCTTTAGACCACTTCACAATCACCAAGAGACCTGGAAGCTTCCCCCTCCCAACTCCCAGAGGCCTGACATACAACAGATATTTGATAGATAATTTTGGACTGAACTGACTGCTAGAAGTCATAATAAGTACACACTTATTCCAGAATCCACTACCCTGTTTTCCTGGTGGTGTGGTGACATAGTTCACAGTCTTGGATTTCTGATGTCTCCTACTTCCCAAGACAATGTCCATTTACCACACCACCTCTCCCCAACAGAGAGCTCACTCCTCCATTTCTCTTCTCAGACCACATAGGGTCCAAGAAAAGCCTGTGCCCGCTTCCTCCAACCAACCTCAGGAGCCTCCAAAATTGGAGTCCTGGACTGGAAATTCCTAGGAAGGTGTATGGGACACACAGCAACCAGGATTCCAGAGCCCCAACCACCTCATGACCCTCAGCTTCTGCTCTGAAGGCAGACCTGCTCCATGCAGAAGTTGAGACTTTTTGCTCTGGACCATCTGTCCTATAACCCATTGAGGGGACAATCCAATGCCCCCCAACACAGGAACTTTCACAGGCCTCAGTCTCAAAAGCCTTATCCTGCCCTAACTACAAAGAGAGTGATGTGACGTGGTGCTTAGCAGACTCCAGGTCCAAGGCTTCCGTGTATGTCTGACCCTCCCCTGCAAGCTGTGTGTAACTCAACTGTCCCCGGAAGTTGGTGTGAGGCCTCATCACTGGGAACAATGGGTATATCAAAGAGACCTCAAATATTTAGGGATAGCACACACACTCACACTGCAGATAGCTTTCTTCTGATTAGCAGACAAAGCCAGCCACTGGCTGCCTCTCTATCTTTCTGGCTACATCAGAAGATGAAGCCGAGATGGAGTCTCACGAGCCCACTGGCATGAGAACCCCTTCTTCCAGGTCCCTGAAGAGCCTCAACGGGCACCTGCTGATCTGAGAACATGTGGGCCCAATGGGTATAAGTATCAGAGTAAAGTGGATTGCTAAGAGAGTTCTGGCAGGGTGAGCCCGGGGTCCTGCTCCTGTCTGTTGTCTGCGCATGCGCAAGGGGATGGTGGCGGGGTGGGGGGGTGGGGGGGTGGAGGCACTCCTGTCAAAGGAAAAGTGCCCACATGGGGGATCCAGAAGACACTAGTAGGTGCCCTGCCCAATGTCTGTGTGGCTAAGCAGTACAGGGGATCCTACTACCATTAGGGCTTCATGCGAAAGAATCAGAAAGCAGGCCAGAATAAAGCTGACGCCCACCCCGCAGACAGAGCAGTCACCCACACAGGCAGAGCAAGAGCAGCACCAGGGCAGACAGGTTGAGCTACCAAACAAGGTGCTGCTCCCCTGACTGGCCCTCAGAGGAGACAACAGGCTGAGGGAGGACACACCCTTCTCCAAACCGCTCTTTGTGTACAACAAAAATACCGTGGAGCGTTCCAGGGGTGGGGTCATTCCACACTGGCTGCTGCTGTGGTAATGCCTCCCGTTTCTGAGTCTTGGGAGGAGGAACAGTTCATGGGTTATAAGAAAGGCTAAGTGACAAGAGTGTGTCAGGCCTAAGGATGTGACAATAGAAGGCAGCTTCCTCTGCTTCCCAGACTCCATTCTTGATCACTTCCAACCTCTGGGCCTTCTGGCTCTCTTCTACCCAGTCTCTTGCCTCAGGACCCCCATCGCTGGGGATGTAGGGACTGCACTGTGCAGTCTCCTGGTCCTCACTCTTTTCAGTCCCTTAAGTCATGGCTGACAAGTGGGCATGTACACACCTTATCACTGCAACTGGATTTGAATATTTTTAGGGGGCACTGAGATAAGTCAAACTCTAGGCGGGTCTTGAACTTTCAGCAATCCTCCTGTCTCTACACCCGAAGTGCTGAGACCACAGACACATACCACCAGGCCCCGCTAGCGTACACTTCTTAATTGGTAGTCGCCACCCCCTCCTCCACACTTGGATTTACATGGTCTGAGACGAGCTCAGGAAGAGTGATCCCTGGAGAGCGACATTTCGGGCACTTCTCGTGACTGCAACCCACATGTCACAGAACAAGCGGTGGTACAACAGGCTGGAGACCAGGAGCCAGCTTCCTAACTCTCCAGAAGGACCAGAATTCTAATTCGGAAGCTAGGAATGCCCTCACCATGCTGCCGCCTTCTCCTGCCAGCTACCTCTGACAAAACGCCCCTTGCCACTGTGTCCTCCCACCTGGGGGACATAAAGGAAACAAGGACAGTGACTTGGGTCCTCCTGACCAGTGGCTCTGTCTGCCTGGTCACTTTTCCCCTTGCTCAGCATTTACTCAACAACCAGCAGATGGTGCAGAAAATGTGCCGGCTGGCCCCTAAGCCGGCTCTAAGAGCAGGCTTGGCATGCGATAGACAGAGAGCCAGGGCAGCATGCTCAAAAGGGATCAGAGATAAGCTCTCCATCTGAGAAACCGTTTTCCAGGTGACACCACCTTACCTCACATTTGCAGCTTGCAGGAACCACCCCATCTTTATCCAATTACAAAACCCGTGTGTCATGAAGCTGATGGCCAGGATTGGTTTTCAGGTTTAAAAGCTGCACTCAGACAAGCCACGCCCATTACCCCTGGACTGGAAAATATGCTGACCAAGAGGACCACTAAGAAGGCTCCGAGGAGAGACCCTATATATATACACACATACATACTCCGCTAAATATTACATCTGATTGGAGGAGGGGTGCAGGGTCTCATGCTGTAGCTCAGGCTACCCCAGAACTCATAGCAATCTTCCTGGCTTAGCTACCCAAGTGCTAAGATTACAGGTATGAACCACCACAGCTAACATGTCTGGTCTCTTTCCTCCTCTCTTCTTTAGTTTCCTTTAGACTCCCGACAGAGTCTCATATACCTCAGGGTGGCCCCAAACTTGCCATGCAGCTGAGGCTGGCCTAGAACCCCTGATCCTCCTGCCTCCACTCATTAAGTACTAGGATTTCAGGTGTGCACCAACCTAGCCGGTATCTATCAGTCAAAAATATTTCTTCCAAATTTTCAGTCGGCAGTTTCTACCATGCAAGGACAATTCTGCCCCTCGGCGGTCAGACCCATTGTTCACGGCACCACTGACCTACACCCCAACAAGAACAATTTTTTTTTTTCATCAAAACGTTTTCTTTGGAAAAACAGAGATTCTGTTCAAATGGCTCCTTGCACGGCGCCTCTTCCAAGGAGACACTTAAATCACCCCCATCGGGTGACACAGTTAGAGCTTGCCCCCTGGGCATAGTACTAGTAAAAATGGACATTTTAGTGCCCAGAAAGCTAATGGGAACTGGAGAAGGCAAGGATAACGTCGCAGTGTCATTACGCCTTTGTGAAATGCTGGACTTGGTATTTGTAAAGCCTCCTGCAATCACTGTACTCTCATTAAGTAAAGACACAGCCACAGGAGCCCTCCTGCCGTCCTTTAGCTTATTAACTCCAGGTCTCATAAAATGAAGCTGGTGAGCCTGTAAAAAGAACCCAGGTTCAATTTTATGGCTTATTTCTTGGGGCTTCTCCGATGAGCTCAGACAGCACGCCTTAAAAAACCTCCTGCAGCTGGGGAGCTGGGTGTGCCACCAGACAGCCCTGGTGAAGCAATCCTGTGGAATGAGTTACTAATTCACAGTACAGTAGGGCTCCTAATCCCAAAGGTTCAAAACATCTCATCAAAACCAAGCCCGCCCCACCATTACTCCCAACAGGCCGTGTCTGGCCCCGAAGTGGGGCCAACACGCAGATGGCCTTTCAGGCTATGGGGTAGGTGTCTTAAGATGAGCAAGGGAGACAGGGCAAACGAGTTCAGGCACCCCTTGCATCAGAGAGAATACGATGTGCACAGAAGACTCCTGGTGGGTCCTCCCTACTTTCGGGAACAGAGTGGGGTCACCTGCGATTAGAGTCCGAGGATAGGATGGCCCCAGGACCCGCGCCTCGCCCCCACCCTCTCCACCTGCGGCTGAGGAGACCTGTCCCTGGCCGGAGGATGGAGGGCGACTCGGGCAGGTGAGCGTCTCTCGGGACTCACCTGCGTGAAGTATAAGTTCATGAGCGTGAGGGTGAAGAACTGCAGGCACACGGGGAAGCAGTAGAGCAGCCAGAAGACGAAAGGGCTGAACGAGTTGGCCGCCACGAAGTCTCGGAAGTAAAAGGAGAAGAGCACAGTACGCAGCGAGGCCCAGAAGAGGCAGAGGAAGAGGAAGACGCTCTGGTAGCTGAGCCGCTTGTGGCGGTAGCGCAGCACCAGCCAGAGCTGCGCGTAGATGAACACGAAGAGGAGCGCGTAGAAGGCGGTGTAGACCGCGGTGAGGCCGAGCTTCACATAGGGCGGCACGGCCGGGCTCAGCGTGGGCGGCAGCGAGTCGTTGCGCACCGGCTCCCACGGAGGCGGCTCCATCGGGCTGGGGCCGCTCGGGCTTCATCGGGGCTCGCCGCCGTCCGCTGCCGGGTACCCGCGCATCGCGCCGCACCCGCCGCTCCAGAGCCCAGCCGGGAAAACAAGCCGCACTTCCTCCCGCCGCACCACATGATCTGCTGGGCGGCCTTTGTCTGCGATTGGCAGCGCCGCGCCCCCAGGAGCGCGCGCCCGCACCCGGCCCGCCCATCCCGGCCCTGCGCGCCCTTGGTGCGCGCGCCCCGGGGACAGCGGCCCTGGAGCTGAAGCTGGATCGGTGCTCGGGTGCGTGCCAAGTACCCTTGTGACTATGCTCACCCACGGCCAAGACTAGGGATGATCCTCACGCCGGCTCACAGCGCCTCCTAACCTGAGTCCACACGCCTCTCGGGATCCCAAGGCTGGGGTTGGAGAAACATCTGTGCCCCCAACCCGTGCGCTCCCCATTATCCCGCAGCTGGCGCTGGGGATGGGACTGGGAACATCCACGTCTGGGATCCATGTATTCCCCCAAGATCCCATCGATGGCGCTGGGGAGCATCCGCGTGCCCCTGCACTGTGCGCCCCCTTATAGCACGCACCCCTTATAGCACGCACCCCTGATCAGTGCATCTCTTTGACTTCTCGCGCCGTCTAGTGACAGGGGAGATCTGTGCCCCAGACCCGCGCATCCCCTCTCTCACATGCAAACTACGCGCCCCTGATTCCACTACAAGCTTGCGCGCTCCAGTTGTGCGAGTCTGTGGTTGGTGTTTCGTTGGGGGTGTGGCTTGGGGGCGTGTCTGCGCGCTTGACCTCGCGTTTTCTGCTGCTGCCTGGTTTTTGCACTTCACTCTTTTATTTAAAAACCAAACCACTTTGCAAGTTCCTTCTCCCGTACACCCACGCGGTCACCCGCCTTTAAAAATAAAATTGTGACCACGAGCTGGCCAGCTTCTGCAGCGCCGATGAACTCTAAATGGCCAAATGGCTGCAATCTCGCCGGCCTGCGCTGATTAACTACTGCTTTTAGACCTAGCTGCAGTGTTCTTCCAGAACACCTAACTGCAGGCGGTAGTGCGGCTGCGCTCTTGTCCCCAGAGCAGAGGAGCACTAAGGGTTAGGTGAGACAAGAGCAATCTGATCCACCCAGATACCCTGTCCTTCCTCTGGGCTGCTGCTGCTCAGAGGTTCTCTCCTCTCAGGTGAAGTTGACTCAGTTTATTCCCGACCCTGCGCCACACTACCTATTTTATAGTGGTAGTGTTGGGAGTTGGTAACTTCTGAGCCCTCAAGAAACCAAGTTGCCTGTATGCAGGTGTAGCTAGGGGAACAGTTAGGATAAGCAGAAGGAAAACGCGGATTTTCCAAGAGACAGTTCCGTCTCTTCTGATTCCCTTTCTCATTTTTTTTTTTTTGTTTTTTTTTTTTTGTTTTTTCGAGACAGGGTTTCTCTGTGTAGCTTTGCGCCTTTCCTGGAACTCACTTGGTAGTCCAGGCTGGCCTCGAACTCACAGAGATCCGCCTGGCTCTGCCTCCCGAGTGCTGGGATTAAAGGCGTGCGCCACCACCGCCCGGCCTCATTTTTTTTAATTAATATTCAATGTCGTTCCTAAATACATGTTCTTTTAGCTTAAGAAACCAGGCCTAAGATGAAACTGGCTTTTCCTTAAAATTGGGATTTACACACTCTCTCCCAACTAAACAGGTCAACATGCCTTTGGAGTAGAGTCCCTTATCTGATTCTAATCTTCCCCTGTAGATGCCGAGCTGGTCTGCCTCTTCTGAATTGATCCACATCAGTGGGTTCTGCACAGAACAGATGACTCTAGCTTTCTAAATCGCATCGGCCTGTTATTCTCAAGCTTGAGTCTAACTGCACCTTCTCAGGATCGGGAACCCCTCACTGAGCTCCTGAGGAAGGGTGAACCGTACCAACGCCTGGCAACTCACTGAGCAAGACAACTCTTTCATGCCTTCCTCAATCTCTCACCCAGTCCTTTCACCTCTCTGTATGGGGTCATTTCCTCCAGAAACTGTTTTCAAGACAGGTCTCAATTTGTACCTCAGGCTATCCTGGAACTCACTGGGCTTTGAGCTCAAGACCACCCTGCCTCTACCTCCTGGAGCACCAAAGCACTTAATAGACCACAACATCTACCATGTGCTGGCCACTTAGGATAAATGCTCTGTGTCTTTCCAGAACATCCCTGTCTAATTGGCAGTCATCTTGACATCTGTGTAAGTTTCATTGGGATAGAAATACTGTCTTGTTTACCATTGGCTCTCTTGGCACATTGTAGAAACAAGTCTCCATTTTATTATACTGAAGGAATATAATTTGTCCTTAGAAACCAACCTTTAAAATTTGTCCTATACTATGCAAGACTATCTCTTGATCCAAGGTGGCTGCTTGCTCTCCAACTATTGTGTCCACAGCCCATGCAGGCATCAGAAAAAAACAAAACTGAAGAGTATTTTACCTGTCTTGTTTATGAAGTCATCCCAGAAATTATGTACATGCATCTGATTTCTACTCATTAATAGACTTTGATTACCTTAGTAAGCTAGCTACAGAAGAGGCTGACTAATATTATTCATTCCGTATAGTGCTGTACAGTTCTGACAGTCATACTTCTGATATTATGGATGAAGGAGAATGAACTGAGAGAGGAACAATCCATCTACACCACATGTTCAAAAGAATGCCAACAATAGCTAGGCATGGATGATGCTTAATATTGATTGTTGACTTGACGGGATCGACAGGCAACACACTTCTGGGCATGTCTGTGAAGAAGGTACTAAGTTGAGTTAATTGAGTTGGGAAGACTCATCCTAAACATGGATGGCACCATTCTATGAGCTGGAGGCACAGGCTGTATAAAAGGAAGAAAGTAAGCTGAACACCAGCATTCATCTATTTCTACTTCTTGACTACGGATGCAATGTGACCAAATATTTCACATTCCTTCTGCCATGCCTTCTCCACCATGAGAATCTGTATCCTCAAACTGTGTGCCAAAGCAAACCCCTCCTTAAATTGTTTTCACTGGGTATTTTTCCATAGCAGCTAGAAAAGTAACTAACACAGATGGTTGCTTTTCTTAAGTATTAAGATGCCTATCACTAGTTGGTCCTGTAAAAAAAAGTAGAAGAAAACAGATGGGAAAGTATGACTACTTCAGACAGATAGAAACATACCTAGGACATGGCAAGGACAAACTAAAGCAGAAGTTAGAGTCCTTATTGCACAGACGGTCCTAAAGCTAGGGATGGTGTTAGTGACTCCTCACTTTGAGGCACATTATGTAATCTCTGTTTCCTTTTTATGTTGTTTTATGTGTTGTGGATGAAACCCAAGGTCTGGTGAGCACTAGGAAAGTGCTCTAACTTTGACCCACAACCCCAGTCCTCCCTGTCTCTCTACCAGGTCCCTTGTTGTAGCCCACTAGGTTTCCTAGTGGCTGTACCCACTGCATAACAGGTTGATTAGACCACGGACCTGAGTATCAGATGTTTGGAAGGGTCTACACTTGACTGTAACTAGCAAGGGGGAGGTCTTTTGCTCCACCCCTTGGCATTATTATAAATAGACCTTTGAAATAAAGTTCGGGGCCAGTGGATAAGGATCCAGGCCCACTTGAGTCTATCCTGCATTTCTCTCTATTTCTAACTTAGTCTCTTATTCCTCATTCCTCAAGAGTCCCTAGGGAAAATAAATGTGGGGGCTGGTCCCCCACAGTTCCTTGTCAGGGGGATCCTCATGGGGTCTTAGCTTGTGAGTGTTTGCCCTTGGATGTACCGCTAGTGGGAGGGCACATTTGCATGGCTGGATGTCATCCACTCATGGATGTCATTTCACTCATCATATAAGCACAACCCTTGATCACCACTGTCATCAGAGCAAATATGGTCATCATAATAATGACTGTCATCAGCAGCAGCATAGTCATCACCATCACCGTAGTCAATACTGTCGTCCCAACTGTTACCATCATAGTCTTCACTGTCAACTTAGTCATCACAGTCTCCATAGTCGTCACTGCCATCATAGTCATTTCCATCATCATGGTCATCACTGCCATCACAGCCGATACCATCATCATAGCCTTCAAAATCATCATAGTCATCACCAATATATCCCATCATCATAATCATAGCCATCACAGCCATCATAGCCATCACAGCCATCATAGCCATAATAATCATTATAACCATCACAATCATAACAGCCATCACAATCATCATAGCCATCACAACCATAAGAGCCATGACAGTCATGATACCCACCACAGTCATGATACCCACCACAGTCATCATGGCTGCCACAGCCATTGTAGCCATAATAGCCATCACAGTCATCATAACCACCACAGCCATCATAACCACCACAGCCATCATAACCACCACAGCCATCATAACCACCACAGCCATCATAACCACCACAGCCATCATAACCACCACAGTCATTATAACCACAGTCATCATAACCACCACAACCATCATAACCACCACAGTCATCATAGACACCACAGTCATCATAACCACCACAGTCATCATAGACACCACAGTCATCATAGACACCACAGTCATCACAACCACCACAGTCATCACAACCACCACAGTCATCATAGACACCACAGTCATCACAACCACCACAGTCATCATAACCACCACAGTCATCATAACCACCACAGCCATCATAACCACCACAGCCATCATAACCACCACAGCCATCATAACCACCACAGCCATCATAGACACCACAGCCATCATAGACACTACAGTCATCATAGACACCACAGTCATCATAGACACCACAGTCATCATAACCACCACAGTCATGATAACCACCACAGTCATCATAACCACCACAGTCATCATAACCACCACAGTCATCATAATCACCACAGTCATCATAGACACCACAGTCATCATAACCACCACAGTCATCATAACCACCACAGTCATCATAACCACCACAGCCATCATAACCACCACAGCCATCATAACCACCACAGCCATCATAACCACCACAGCCATCATAACCACCACAGCCATCATAGACACCACAGCCATCATAGACACCACAGTCATCATAGACACCACAGCCATCATAGACACCACAGTCATCATAACCACCACAGTCATGATAACCACCACAGTCATCATAACCACCACAGTCATCATAACCACCACAGTCATCATAATCACCACAGTCATCATAGACACCACAGTCATCATAATCACCACAGTCATCATAACCACCACAGCCATCATAGACACCACAGCCATCATAACCACCACAGTCATCATAACCACCACAGTCATCATAACCACCACAGTCATCATAACCACCACAGCCATCATAACCACCACAGTCATCATAACCACCACAGTCATGATAACCACCACAGCCATCATAGACACCACAGCCATCATAGACACCACAGTCATCATAGACACCACAGTCATCATAGACACCACAGTCATCATAGACACCACAGTCATCATAACCACCACAGTCATGATAACCACCACAGTCATGATAACCACCACAGTCATCATAACCACCACAGTCATCATAATCACCACAGTCATCATAACCACCACAGTCATCATAACCACCACAGTCATCATAACCACCACAGTCATCATAACCACCACAGTCATCATAGACACCACAGTCATCATAACCACCACAGTCATCATAACCACCACAGCCATCATAGACACCACAGCCATCATAACCACCACAGCCATCATAACCACCACAGCCATCATAACCACCACAGCCATCATAACCACCACAGTCATCATAACCACCACAGTCATCATAACCACCACAGTCATGATAACCACCACAGCCATCATAGACACCACAGTCATCATAACCACCACAGTCATCATAACCACCACAGTCATCACAACCACCACAGCCATCATAACCACCACAGTCATGATAATCACCACAGCCATCATAGCTATCATAGCTGTCACAGTCATTATAACCATCACAGCCATCATAGCCATAACAACCATCATAGCCATAACAACCATCATAGCCATAACAACCATCATAGCCATAACAACCATCATAGCCATAACAACCATCATAGCCATAACAGTCATCATAGCCATCACAGTCATCATAGTAATCACCATCATCATAGTAATCACCATCATCATGGCCATCAGAGTCATCATAACCACTACAGTCATCAGTGTCATCATGGCTATCATAGCCATCACAGTCATCTCAACCCCTCAGTAATCAGAGCCGTCGATATCATCATAGCTAGCGCTTCTTCAACCCACTGTCATGAGGAGTCTGAGAGAGCCAGTATCTATTTCCAGAGAACTGTGCCAGAGTCCTCCAAGTAGAGGAATACCTTTTGACTCCTGTGTTAGTTAGTTTCTACTGTCAACTTGACACAAACTAGAGTTACCTGGGGGGAGGGGATTTTCAGATCAGAATGGCCTGTGGCATTGTCTATGAGCTATTGTCTTTAGTGATAGTTGATGTAAATTGATGTAAGGGGGGGCGTCACTGTAGGTGGTACTATCCTGGAAGAGAAGGGCCTAGGCTGTATAAGAAAGCTACATGAGCCTGGAAGCAATCCAGAGAGCTAGCCAGCAGCCAGCAAGCAGTATTCCTTTGTTCTTTTTCAATTCAAGCTTGTTTCTTAAATTCCTGCCCTGAATTTCTTCGATAATGGACTGTGACCTGGAAGTCTATGGTAAAATAAACCCTTTCTTCCCCAGCTTGCTTTGGTCATGGTGTTTGTCACAGCTCCCGATACTCTCACACTAGTAGGGCCAGAGGTAAAAGAACAGAAACAGGAATTTGGCAGGTAGATTGAGAACTTTTCGTCTTGTAGACATGTGTCTAGATTTTTGAGCTGATGGACACAGCCATATTGATTTCCTTTGGTGCAGCTGTGTCTGAAATACCTTCAAGAGCAACTTGATGGTAGAAGAACTTATTCTGCCCATTCCAGAGGCTCCCATTCATTGTTTCTTGCCCTAAGCACTTGAGCAAAAGTGTACAGTGGCAGCATGGTGTTAGAGGGGATTCTTTACCTCCTGACAGGTGTGAAGCAGAGAGAGGAACAGGAAGGAACTAGGGATGAGATATCACCTCCAAAGGCCCACCCCCACTGACCTAGTTCCTCCAGGTAGACCCTGATAGATAAAATATAAAAGACACTTTAGAAAAGGAAGCTGAGACAACCAACATTACCCTTTACAGGATCTGTATTAGGAGAGTTATAAGAGCATGGCTGTAGGGAGTCACAATGAGGCCCTCAGATGGGAGAGATTAGAAGAGATGGCTTCCATGATGGTCCCAAAGGAAGAGAGATGGGGCCCTTCAGTTCCAGAAATTTCAGGAGTGTTAGAGCACTATAGACAACATGGTGAGGTCTTCAAGGGAGAGTCTTTAAATCTGTAAGACAAAGAGAGTTCCGTCATCCTTAGAGGTTTTCAAGGATAGATAGGCAAGCTCCATGCCACATGATGGTCTGGCTCCTCCTATGTGCTAGGAATTACAAGACAAGAAGGCACTGGATAAAAGCAAAGTTACAATTCAAGGTTGTCTTGAGCTTGCCTGCAATTCCAGAGGGGGAGAGGAACTACAAAGTCCCAGCACAGCATGCTTTCTTATAAACTACCAAGAGAGACACAGGGCATATGCGGCCTGCAGGCCATGCCTGTAATGCCAGCTCTCTGGAGGCTAAGGCAAAAGGATTCCTATGAGCTGGCCGGAAACTCACTAAGCAGCCCAGGCTGTCCTTACGCTCAGGGCAATCCTCCTGCCTTAGCTTCCTGAGTGCTGGGATTGCAAAAATGAACCATCATACCCATCTTTTTTTGGTGTTTTGATGCAAGGTCTTACAGCCTAGTCTGACCTATGAAAGCATAATCCTCCTGCCTCAGTGCTAGGATCTGAAGTGCTAGGATCACAGGTATGCACCACCATTCTCAGTTAAGTGTAAGGAACTTCGGTGAGCTTTCCTTTCCTTTCCTTCAATTCTGATCCCGCAGCTTTCAGAGCATCTCTGGTTACCTTGGGCAGTGATGAGTGTCACAGCCTTTGGGCTGATGAAACTCATGCGCCAGACTGTGGTCACACTCACGTGCTCACAGTTGTAATGGCCCTCATAGTTCAGTCCTCTGAAAGAGAAAACAAGGCCGCCTCAAGGAAAAAACAAGCGCAGGCCAGCTCTGGGGCCCTGGGGACCGGTCACACCCAGGGCCCCATTTACATTTTCCACTGGTACAGAGCACAGTGAAGGCTTTGTGCTTTGGAAGGAGAGTGACCTCCCAGCCCACAGGCCAGAGAGCGCCCAGCATCCTTCATCTGCAGCTCGGGGGTGGGGGTGGGGAGTTGGGGGAGTGAACAAGGCAAGCCTGCGCCCTGGGAGGGGAATATGCTCCATCCCAGGGCTCCAAGGTGGAATCTGACCAACATGGGCCCTGGTCAGGACAGATGCCCTCAGGATGGACTGACCCTTCCAGACTACAGCAAGAACTTAAGCTATAAAGGCCATCTATCTAGCTGCAGCACCTGATACCCCACTGATTGCCAGGATCAATGCTAGTGACCTGGCTGATGGTGTCCCTTTCCTCCCTCACTGCTCCAAAGGTGTCCGTTCCACAGAGTGGCACACTCAGTCAAAGTGGATGACCTTCACCGCAGAGGAGGACCAGTCATTGGCCAAGGGTATTTGAGTAGCTGCTGGAACCTCCAAACAAGCTCTCAAGTATTCTCAAGAACGCAGTGCTCCATCCTGAAGCAAGGGCTTGCTGGTTGTACCCTCAGACAGGAACATGATGAGGGGGTCCTGTAGCTAGAGTTTTCCTGACTGGCCCACAGTCAGGGCAAATCTCTCTCACCTGCCAGTCCCACAGCCACTCAGACCTGACCAAGTAAACACAGAGACTTATATTGGTTACAAACTGTATGGCCGTGGCAGGCTTCTTGCTAACTGTTCTTACAGCTTAAATTAATTCATTTCCATAAATCTATACCTTGCCACATGGCTCGTGGCTTACCAGGATCTTCACATGCAGCTTGTCACGGTGGCGGCTGGCAGTGTCTCTCAGACTCAGCCTTCCACTTCCCAGCTTTATTCTCCTCCTTGTCCCGCCTACACTTCCTGCCTAGCCAATGGCCAATCAGTGTTTTAATTATTGACTAATTAGCAACACATTTGCCATACAGAACATCCCACAGCAGGGTCCCATTCCAAAAAGAACAGCACGGATTTTGTCCATCAGGAATTCAGCCAAAGAAGTTGTCAGACTGGGGAAGAAGGCACCTGGGGAGCCATGGAGCCTTTTCCAGGAGGGGTGGGGGTCTAGGGATGAGTAAGAGCAGCTGTTCCCCTCTGTCCATGGTAAGGAGTCCAAGCCGAGCTAGCCATCACAATGAAGGCCTGTAATCTCAGCACTCAGGAGGTTGACAGCAGGGGGATCACAAGTTCAAGGACAGCCTCAATCCATAGCAAGTTTGAGGCCAGCCTGGACTACGTGAGGCTCTGTCTCAGGAACCAGGAAAAAAAAAATACAAAATCACCCTGTGGCTTCAGTGGCAGTGTTGACCTTTAATACAGGATGCCAGCTCACCATGGCTTGGCTGCTGGGGCATTACCTCTAAGAGTTCCTTACTATGTAGGGAGCAAGACGCTTGCTGTGCCCCTGTGGGTGAATGGAGTACATGTGCTCAGTCAGAGAAACTTCTGGAAGCTGTGAGGTCCACAAGGGAGGAACAAGAAGTAGATGGCTCTGGGCATGGGTGCAACAGACAAGAGCTGTCTCTGGTTTGCCGCAAGCCTGTGAGAATCCCAACTCTCCACTCCAGTGAACCTCAACAACTGTGAAGATGATGGACCCTGGATATGTGTGCCTACAGTGTTGTGACCACATTACAGGATCCCGGGTACAGCAGATCATGTCACCTAGATACAACTCATGGAATAAGGAACATCAAGCAAACTTCATAGGGTTAGCCCGCAGACAGAGGAAGTCACACTTTTGTGAGGAACACTTGGGTCTAGAAACAAAGTCTCATCAGTGAGAACATCCGTTGACAAGAGACGGTGACTAAGTCACTGGGAGAAGTCTCATCAGAGGAGGGTCCCACTTCATTCTGTCAGGAAATCTCAGCCCTGCTTGTACACTTGGCCTGGGTAACTCCACACTGAGCCGTCCCCAACCCAGAGGTTCCCATATGCTCCTTCTTGGTTTTAGAGGCAAGGAAGTTTACTCAGTTCCCTGGATGGTTCCTGTGGGTCTGGTCAGGCTAACCAGTAGGGCACGTCTTCATTTTTCACTTGTTTATCTCTTTTATGCTATGGGATCCATCCAAGTGGATCATACACTTGACCTTTCACATGAGTGTGAGTGCACATGTACACACACACACACACACACACACACACACACACACACACACACACACACACGAAGGCTTTGAGGAGAACAGCAGCAGAGAGATCTAGTAGCGCAGACTGGTGGTGAGCTAACAGTGCCCTGGTGGTCAGAGCTGGGAAAGGTCAGGCATAGACGGAAATAACAACAGGAAAACAGGATGAGCAAGCAAGCAAACTAAAACCGTTTTCTTTTTCAGAGTCTCCCTGTGTAGCTCAGGCTGTCCTGGAACTTACGATCCTCCGGCCTCAGCTTCCAAGTGCCGGGGTGGCAGGTATGCACTCCCACACTCGGCTCAAAGCCAACTGGCTGTTTGCCGTGGTTCTTTGTTTTGTTGAGGCAGGGCCTCACCATATATGCAGCCCCACAGATGACCTTGAACTCCTGATCCTCTCACCTCTACCTCCCAAGTGCTAGGATTATACCACCTTGCCCTGCTAAAACCAGCTGTTTTTCGGGTCTTAGAATGAAATTGTCACAGTGTTCCTTTATCTCCTTAATTTACTCTTTTGCTCTCCTGGCTCACAGGTGTTTAGAGGAGGCCCTGAGAAGTTAGAGGCCTTCCCCCAACCATACACAGCTCCCAGAGGGCAGAGCTGGTGTCTGGGTCTGAGGCACTGGGCAATACTGCCTGTAGGCAATCACCAGTTCCATTAAGCGTGGATGAGACCATGCCTATTCCTGTGGCCCCCAGAGCTGGCAATGTTCCAAGCTGTAGCTCCTCACTGTCCCCACTGCCCTAGGGACTGGCCTGCTGTCCTTTAATGTACAACTAGATGCTGGACTCTGTTCAGCCCCATGAGGTGCATGGGGGGGAGGTTGGGGGGGCGCGGGGAGGAGGGAGGCTGGAACCAGCAGCAGCCAGCTCTGCTCTGCTTGGATAAGGACAGCTCCTGGTGACCGCTTAGCAAGGGCATTGTAGCTATGGGCAGTTGCTCTGCTCTGGGTTCTGTCTATGGCCCTTGACCCCACAACAGCAGGGCGTAAGAGATCAGGCACTAGACCAGAAACGCCATCTCTGTGAGCACCATGGGACCTGTGGGAACTGAAGGAGTGGCTGTTACAGGCGTGTGTGTGTGTGTGTGTTGCTTAGATGTAGTGCATGCACTGAGACTATGGGATGGTTATAACTCAAGGCAGGCAGGCAGGCAGTACACACATGCTTAAAAGCCTTTTTTTAATTTTTTTTTTGTTTTTTTTTTGGTTTTTTATTTTTTGGTTTTTCGAGGGCTAGAGAGATGGCTCAGTGGTTAAGAGCCACTTGTTGCTTTTGTAGAGGACTAGAGTTTATTCACAACACCCATGTGGTGGCTCACACATGCAATCCTAATACACAGAAGGCTAAGGCAGGAGGGTTGCTTGAGTCCAAGGCCAGCCTGGATTACAGAATGAATTCTGGGACAGTCTGTGCTGAATGGTAAGACCTTATGCATGTGGCTTAGTGGTAAGGCACTTGCCTAGCATGTGCAAGACCCAGCGTTCCATTTTAAGGACCAAGAGGGTGGGGGGAGAAGGAGGAAGAAGAAGAGGAAGAAAGGAAGGAGAGAGGGTGGGCAGGCAGGTGGGCGGGCAGGCAGACATTGGCTTAATGGTTGGTTGTAGTATGATAAGTCAGAGCAGATGGTGTCAGAAGAGAAAAGAAGGATTGTCAGGGACAAGGATAGAATCTCTAGTTAGTGGAAAAATACAGACCCCCCCATAAGACAGGGAACTAGATCATCTTACAGTCAGGTTGCCTAGCAACAGGACATTGAGGCAGAGCCCTTGACCCTTTCACCCTGTAAACATCCTATGCAAACATCCTGTTAGCTTGCCCCACCTTATGCAGATGACAGCTTCTTGCTCCCCCCACCCTGCAGAAACTATATAAACCCTCTTGGAGAAAAATAAAGTTGCACCTTGATCAGAATCCAGACTTGGTGTGTTTCCTTGTATCTCCTGTCCCTATCATTCCGTCCTTAGGGTGGTCGAGAACCCATTGAAGCCCTGCAGGCGGGGCAAAGGATTATAACCATGAGTCTTTGTTGGGGCTCAGAAAACAATAGCCTAAAGCATACTGAACTAAGGACACTGGAAGGTCTCAGAGCCAAGGTCTCTGCCTCCAACTTCTATTCTCCCTGAGAGTAATACAGCCCAGAATTACTCTGAGGTCAGAGGGTGCAAAGTCAAGGTGAGCAAGGTAGAGGGTAGGGAGTTGGGATTAAACAGCCCCAAGGAATATTAAACAAACAGGCAAATAAGTCAATCCCTTACTGTGTCCTGTAATTTATCATTCCATTCTCATTAACATAAATGGTTAGAGGAGGCTCTGGGAGGTTAGAAGTGTTCCCTGAAGACACACAGCCATTGAGAGCAAGACTGGCCCCAAATGCCCTGCATCTAACAGTGAGCCACTGAGAAACACTACCTAAAGTGCCCTGTGGTGTCTGACATTTGACCAGCTCAGGGACATTTGACCTCAGTTTCTCAGTTTGCAAATCTTGTTCTTTCTCCCTGTCATGACTTCAATGTTGCAAGAAGGGGATGTAGGTAGCTCCTACAATATTGCAGGTAGGATGTAGGATGGTGGCCTTGACCCATAGCTCAGTGGGACGGCATCATGTAGGCCTCATGGGGGCTCTAGGGTAGGCTACCCTAGAAGTCACAGCCAACTTTAATTAACAGTGTTGGCTAAATAATCAGTGGATTATGTGGAACCACAGTCAACTGGGAAGGAAGCCCTTTCCTCTCTCTCCTCATCTCTCATCTATCTATCTATCCATCCATCCATCCATCATCTATCTATAGATCTATCATTTATCTATCTACCATCTATCTATTGATCTATCTTCTCCCTCTCTCCCCTCCTCTCTCTCTCTCTCTCTCTCTCTCTCTCTCTCTCTCTCTCTCTCTCTCTCTCACACACACACACACACACACACACACACACTTCCCTGCTCCCTCCCTCCTCCTTCTCTACTCCTTCTTCCTCTCTTCTCTTCCCTCTCTCACCCCTTTCCCTATTTTTTTACTCTTCTTTTTTTCTCTTCAATCTCTCCCTCCCTTCCTTTCCTCCTTTCTCTTCTCCTCTTTCCCCTCCTTCCTTCTTTCCTATCTCTCCTCTTCCTCTGACTTTTTTGTTGTTGTTTTTCAAGACAGGGTTTCGATTTCTCTGTGTAACAGCTCTGGTTGTCCTAGAACTCGCTCTGTAGACCAGGCTGGCCTCGAACTCACAGAGCTCCATCTTCCTCTGCCTCCTGCGTGCTAAGATTAAAGGCATGGTGGTGTACCGTGCCCAACTTCCCCTTGCCTTCTAAAGACAGGGTCTCACTATGTAGCCCTAGCAGGCCTGGCATTCACTAAGTAGACTTGGCTGGCCTCAGACTCACAGAACTCCACCCACCTCTGCCTTCCCGGTGTTTGGATTAAAGGTATATGCCACCACAGCCTGGCACTTCCTCCCCTCTTTATATCGACATCAGGTCTTGAGCTCTTGCTGTCCAAAGCTAGGTCCTAAGTTCCAGAGTCATTAAATTTGCTTATATTTGCAATTCAAATATATTTGCAAAGGAAATGCACAAATGTGTTCTACTCCTGGACTGGCTCCCTTGCTTGCCATTGGCACATACAACCCATCCAGGGAGGAAATGCCTTCCCACCAATGGGTTGCTTCGAATCCCAGCACCCTGAGACCCAGCATTCTCAGTACTGTGAATGCCCTGGATGTTATTGCAGCCACTTAGTGCTGCTGGCAGGACCCCCGAAGACTGCCCCAGTACCTCTTGGGTCAGCTCTCCCAATCTGCCACTATATCCTCAGTGTCACCCTCTCAGTTGGCTTAGAAGTCACCTGTTATGGCAAGCCACCCCTGGCTCAGGGTGGTCACCCTTTCACATCACCTGGAGCAACAGTCCAAACTCTCAGTCTCTTGCTGTCCCCCACCCCTGTGCAGGCAGATGGCAGATGCTGAGGGTGTGGGGTTAGGAAACCTCAGGCCTGGCACCACATACACCTGGCTCCATGGGTGCTGGTGCTCATCTGTAACCCAACATCCATTTCAGGGTGGGGATAGCTATGTTATCTATGAGGTGATGGCATACATGAATAGGCCAGGACATGAGGACTTTTCATTCTTGTGTCTACTTTTACCTACTAGACATCATCAACCACAGAGATTAAATCCCCTTGGAAACTCCAGGTATAACTCGATCTTCCTATTTCTCTTAGGGACAGTATTGTAAGCCTAGGAACTGTAGCCATGTGGTTGCATTCTTCAGAAGGTAATGTATGGTAACTTTTTTCAAAAATGTTGAGAATGTGTCACACCTTGGAGATTAAGGATAACCCCGAAGGCCAATAACCTTCATTTGTTAACAGTAACATGCCAGCTAAGCCTTTTCACATTTTGCAACCCTCTTCAAGTTGGTGTAGTACCTACTTTTCAGGAATGACTCTGTGCAAACATTTATTGGCCTCCTGAAATTCATCTAGCCTTTTTGAAGATACCTTAAAATTTGTGAGTCTGAATGTAGCCATTAATGAGACCATTAGTTCTGCTCCTTGTTTGCTGTTTTTGTTTTTTGTTTTATTTATGGTTCTTAGTTGTTCTTTTGCAGACCTGCCAGCCTAAGTAGTGCTGGGATCAAGAAAAATGGGCCTTGGTGGTTCGTGTTCCTGGAGCTGCGTCCACGCCAGTGGACGGTGGCAGTTAGACACAGATGATGCTCACACGCTCCAGAAGAGACTGACATCACTGTTGCCGTTGTTGCTGTTATAGCGGTGGTGGCCACTGCTGCTACTATTTCTGGGATGGCTATTTCATAATTGGGTTCTACAGCTAGCACAATGGAGACCCTGGCAGCAAAAGTAGCTACCACAGTTAGTTAATCTTGTATTTTCTTGGGCATGATAAATTTAATTCTACATTTATACATTTATATTGGCTTTGAAAGTTGTAAAAATTATTTAAACTCAAGTTCCATTTGCTTATGGGACTTACAAGGACTCCAATTTGCAGTAAAGCTCGTTTAAGAAGGGAATGGCTCAATAGCCTTTAGCCTCCTGGCTATGGGTGGGTTAGGACTTCTGTTGGTCTTTTCTGTGTCGCACAGATTGCAAGCCCAGCGCCACTTTGAGATCTTTGGCAAGTTTACTCTACAGCTCACGTGGTTGAGCCTGTATGATAATGAGTATTCAGAGATGGGTAATGCTTGGGGGGTGCTCAACAACCTAAGACAGAGAGCACTTGTGGGGCCTGGGCAGGTGTCTCCATGACGGGTAAGGTGACCTGCTGACGTCCCACGCAACCTAAGTCAGAAGCTCATTTTTTAGTAAAAAGGGGGGACCTGTAGGGCCCTGGTCTCCTCCCATATTGAGTAAAGCCATTGCCTGCTTGCCGACCTTGACCAGATGTCCTCCCTATGCTAATTCCCTGCTGGTATCCACCCTCCTGAATGCTTTAGGGAAGTTCCTTGTTTGTGTATCCTGCATATTGGGCATTAACAGTTTAGATGCAAGAATGTAGAACATTCAGTAGCAAACTTCTGCCCTCCGGGGATCCGCCATTGTGCTGTAAGCCTGTATTTAAGGTTTCCTCCCTCTTTCAATAAACGGCATTCGGCATTCAGCATTCTGCTGAGGCAAATGACCCACTGTCTCTTGTCCCTTATTTTTTAATCCACAGCCCCTCGCTCATACATGGTGAATGGGTGGTGGTAGCACAGGCTTATCCCTACACTTGACAAGTCATCCGATACCTCTGAACCTGGGATGTGTCCAAGTGGAGACCAGCAGCTATGTGTGCTCAGGAGCACCTGAGAATGTGAAGGGCTAGAGTTAGAGCTGCATGAGGTGTAAAATGCTTGCTGAGCAACAGGACAGACTGGAGTTCCAATACCCAGATCTCATGTAAAACTGGACACACATAGCCCGAGTATCTGAAATCCTGGTGCTATTGGGGAGAAATGAGAGGTGGAAACAGGAGAATCCTGGGAAGTTCAAGAGAGAGGGCCAGTTAGCCTGGCTTACAGAAACAACAATAAGAGATCTTGTGTCAATCAAGGTGGGAAGTGAGGATCAACACCTGTGATTGTCTTCTACCTCCATACAGGTACCTTGGTATATGTATACACATTTAAATTATTTACATGGTTCATCTGATATTTCCTGTTGACAGCTTCATTCTTGGAAGAATCTAGAAACTTGCATAAATTCTCTCTCTCTCTCTCTCTCTCTCTCTCTCTCTCTCTCTCTCTCTCTCTCCTGTCCTCCCTCCATTTCTCTCCTGTCACTGTGTGTGTGTGTGTGTGTGCTGATACTCTTCAAGGGAACCACATATAAGGGACCAATCTGGCTTTGCATATGCCCCAACAGGGTGATGTCATGTCCTAGAAATGACTTCATCAAGACCAAAACACCTAAGCAGAGTGCCGTGGCACACATCTGTAAGCCCAGCACTTGGAAGATGAAGAAAACAAGAGGGTCAGGGGTTCAAGGCCAGCCTCACCCTCAACTACATAGCTAGTTCAAGTCCAGCTTGGGTTCCCTGACACATTGTCTCAATAAACAAACAGAAATGAGGACACCTGGAATCCCAGCACTGGTGAGGTAGATGCAGGAAGATCGCGAGTTCAAGGTCAGCCTCGGCTAAATGAGACTCTGTCTGAAAACACTAAAAAAGAAAGAGAAAGGAAAAAAAGGAAGAGCTGAAGGATGGGGTAGGGGTGCTGTAAAACAGTCTTCCAGATGTGACATGGCCATTGTACCCAGGACACAGAAGCTATGGTTGCCTGCGTAAGATCAAGCCTGTCAATATTCCAGCACCTATGGAGGAAGGACACGTAAACTCCTACCCCTAAGTGAGGAGTTCTTGGTAGTTCCTGGCTGCTGGGCGAAGAGGGAGTCATTTTCCTCTGTGGTGTAGCCACTGGTAAGTAAGTTGTCTGTGATCAAGTAAATAACTCCACACACATGCACATGGCAGCAACCCTGATTAAATCTAGTGGGTTATAAAAACAAGACATGAAAGGAGATACATATTGGGAAGAAGAGTGGGTTCAGAGAGAGTTGGAGAGGGATAAGAAAGAGAAATAGAGGGTGGGGTGAGTGAATATAATCAAAAGCCTATATATATATATATATATATATATATATATATATATATATATATATATATATATATGAAATTGTCAAAGAATAAATAAAAATTATCTTCACAAGGGGAAAGAGGGGAGGAGAAAGGAGGGGAGGGAGGAGAGAGGGGAAGGACAAGAGAGAAGAGAAATTATTATGATGTCCTGTGATTTGTTGTAGCATGTGTCCTTAGCCCATTCAGACTCTGAAAACTGAGATTTTCAGCAAGAAAAGGGCATCAAGGGAGTTGGGAACATATCCAGAGGCTGATGGACACACTGAGGCCTTGAAGATGGAGCACCCATGAGCTCCATGAAAGACTCACTTCGGCACACATCAAGTCAAGAAAAGAAAGTTTCTGATTCCAGGAATGATGGCCAGGAAGGATGGTGGTTCACCCTTGGAAACTCCTCAGAAGTTAGCAGATAAAGACCAGAAGGCGAATGTGGGAAGAATGTTGTGCCCAGATCGTGACCCCCAGAGAGACCACCAAAGACGAGCATGCCGGAATGCAAAAGCAAGGTTTAATTCTGGGATATCCAAAAGCAATACAAGCCTAGGCAGGGACTTCGTCTAATACATCCAACACAGTGGAGGCTGGAAGAAGCGCCCACCTGTCTGCAAGCTAAGTTTTTAAAGGGAAAAAATCACAAAGTTACATCGTTTAGGGGTGCTAGTACGGGTACAATTCTGATTGGCTCGCTTCTAGGGGCTTTCTAGAAATCATGGTTTAATCTTACTTCTAAGGGAGTGGTTGCCCGCCACCATTTCTCATTGGCTGCCCTCAGGTGGGGGCATTTTTATGGTCGGTTACCCTGGAAACCAGGGAGCGGACATCCCATAGTCCGGCAGGCATTACCTCGTGACTATATTGTGACTCTGTACTTTTACACTTCCTGGTTTCTGGAATCTGAACTGACTTGTTTCAGTAACTATTGGCCTATTCCTAGAAGGAGAAATCTTAGGCCTTAGTTTTTGGGTGAATGCACTTTGGTCTTATTTCTAAGATGGCTCATTTTGGTCTCCCAAGGATATATAGTTAAAGAGGTCCATGATTGGGGTAGAGCGCTTTTCTACCCTAGCAGTTCTTGAAAGAGAAAAGCCAAAGAAATTAGGCAAAGAAATTGACACTGGAAAAACAAAAAGGCAAAGAAAACTTGCCATGCTAGAAGACACCAAACATCAGAAAGATGATTAGAGATGAAAACCTAATCACCATGTGGCAGTTCAGATACTCATCAAAGACTTTGCAAATACTTCTGGAAAGAAAGAGAAGATGAATGCCTCATTTGGAGAAAGAGCCCAATTCATGCAGTTACTTCATCTCTCACCCGTTCACCATGTCCGAGCGAGGGGGTGTGGATCAAAAAACAGAGACAAAAGACATTCGCCTCAGCAGAATGCCAAATGCCGTTTATTGAAAGAGGGAGGAAACCTTAAATACAGGCTTACAGCACAATGGGAGAACCCCAGAGGGCAGAAGTTTGCTACTGATGTTTACAATCTTGTGTCTAAGCTGTTAATGCCCAATATGCAGGATACACAAACAAGGAACTTCCCTTAAGCATTCAGGAGGGTGGAAACTGGCAGGGAATTAGCATAGGGAGGACATTTGGTCAAGGTCGGCAAGCAGGCAACAGCTTACTCAAAATGGCAAGGCCAGGGCCCTACAGATGACCTCTTGTTCTCCTGACAAACCTCAACTTCTAGTTCTATGGAGTGAATGACTGAGCAAAGCTTACTTTCTCTCTCTCCTCTTTCTTTGTTATTAGTTCTTGAGACTAGGCCTCATGTAGCCCAGGCTGGCCTCATACTCACTCTATAGCTGAGGCTGACCCTTGAGCTCCTGACTTGACTACCTCTACCTCCCAAGTGCTGAGAATACAGGCATAGGCCACCACACCCAGATCTCATTTCTTTATAGTAAATTCATCAATTTCCTAGGAGATTTATGTTTAAACATCAAAAATTACACATGATCAAGAAAGGAAAATGAAAATAATCAACATTAGCATCTAGAGATATCACTCACAAATACCATAATGCATTTTCTCCAGGTTTATCTACATACATATAATGTATACTTTCAGTTACTTTTTGGACATCTAACTAAACATTGCAGGGACAGTTTTCTTGTCTTGGATTTATGAACCACGGGCTTCAGTCAAGGAATAATCTTAGTTGCAGTCTATTTTACAATGCAAATGTGAGGATATGTTTTTTTTTTTTTTCTTTAGACAGTGTCATGAATCCCAGGCTGGCCTTGAACTCCTAATCTTCTGCCCCTGTTCCCTCAGTTCTGAGATTATAGGAATGCACCACCAATCAAGCTCCTGGGTGTGTTTGGACCGGGAGAGATGGAAGAGGATGAGAAAAACACACTAGCTTTCCCTGTAAGGGCCCTCGCACTTTACAAAGGGCTTGTTGCCTAAGAACTTTGGAGTCTACAAGGTGTTTTTCTCTCTTCCTTTTTTTCAGTGATTAATAGATTTATTTATTCGAAAATAGAGTCATTCTTGCCAAACTTCATGGGATAGGTGAAATATTCAGTCAATTTTCCTTCCCAGAAAAGTCCTTCCTTCTCTCTCTGCATGTTTTGAAAACATAATCTAGTACCAGAGAACAGGGGCCCGATTCTCGGCACAGCTCCTAAAAGCGAGTTCCCAGGACTGGGTCTGAAATTAGGATAAACCTTTGCTGATCTTGATAGGTTCAACGAATCAAAGCAAGTTCTTCCACATGCTCTGGACATTTGGGGGGTCGTCGTCGTCGTCGTCGTCGTCATCATCATCATCATCATCGTATTGAAGCAGATACTTCCATTTAAGCTGGGTCCTTATGCTGGATCACTCTACTTGCACCTTCTCAGTCTCCAAGTCTCCCGAGAGACGGTCTAGGGTATTAGGGAGAGTGGCCAGAGGCCTGAGCTTACATTCAGAGCTCAACATCTTGGCTTCTAGTGTACATCTGTGCCTGCAAGGCTCTGAAGGCCACCCTCTTTCTCCTCTCTTCCTTAGGGCTGACCAGCTAACACAAGTTCTAGCATATGGGAAACATTGATAAACATTAGTAAATAAATGGGCAGATAAGCAAATAAGAATCACGTCTTGCCGGGTATAGTGGTTCACACCCTTAATCCCAGCCATTAGGAGGCAGAGACAGGCAGATCTCTCCAGGTTCCAGGCCAGCCTGGTCTACATAGTGAATTCCAGGACAGCCAGAGGTACACAGAGAGATCTTATCTATAGATAAACAAACAAACAACTAAAGAAAGAAAGAAAGAAAGAGAGAGAGAGAGAGAGAGAGAGAGAGAGAGAGAGAGAGAGAGAGAAAGAAAGAAAGAAAGAAAGAAGAAAGAAAGGAAGAAAACCATCTCATGTACTTCCCATCAAACTCAGATCCAGGAGGCCTCCTTATCATGTGACAGGTTTCAGACACTCTGTTATCTTGGTGTATAGCTAGTTTTTCTCCTAGTGACTGACCAAGTACCCAATAGAAGCAACTTCTGAGAAGCAAGGTTCACTCTGGCTCAGGGTTCAAAGGGAGCAGTCCCTTGTGGTGTGAAAGCACAGTGACTGGAAACACCCTTATGTAGTGGGTAGCCATTCCAGCTTTGATCTGGAAGTTCCAGCCCCCATTGAGGCTTCGGTAACTGTCATGCCTACAAGGCGGGGCCAAGAGAGGACCCTGAAGACCTGAGATCCGGATATGCCGCTTTTCTTGTTTCCTGGACCCTGGAAAGGTAGACTGAGGTAGACGGAGGAGAGTTCTCCAGAGAACACTGCTGGACTGTGCTGTGTCTTTCCCAGAACCTGCAACCTACCTATCCCTTCATTTGTAAGTTACACCACTAAATAAATCTCCCTTTTAACTACGTGGAGTGGCCTTAATAATTTCACCAATACCCTTATGTCAGGGTAGGGGCTTGCAGCTTGCTCACATCTTGGCTGATGTTTCCTGCACTTAGCCCTGAAGACAATCAAATGCCTGTTATCCCAATAGGCCATCAGGAACAGACCAAAGAAATACTTCCATCCAAGTCTAGCTTGATGAACAATGACTTTGACTGGGGCTACTTAAAGGAGGGTGGGTGAGAGGTCACGTACGGTAGTGAGAGCTACTTACAAGAGGCTATACACTGAAGAATGGCTCTCCCTCCCAGCAACCATTAACTACTTACATAGCCTCAGGGAGGTGCGGACACATCCTCTCACCTCCACTCTAGGATGGGCCAATCTTGTTAGGGTAGGTGTGGGTAATCCCACCTGCTGTGAGTTCAAGAACGCAGTGGTGATGTTATGGCCAGGGGATAGCATTCCACAACAGCAGGGCAGACAAATAGCTCTCCAGCTAGAACCAGATTCTGAAGATCACCCCCCAAGGCCCACCTCAGGGGTCTGCTTCTGCTAGATAAGTTCAGAGACTCATCAAAGAGAGCTTGACCTTGAGCCCAAATGTGGGACAATGCCCGGCCCATCCTGACTTAAGTGGCGTGTACTGAGGAGGGATGTCACAAGGGGCTGGTGAACGTTTGATCTTCAGCTCTGGGCAGAAGGTGGGCAATTCTGCTCACAGAGGGTGCCAGTTTCTCCACTGAATATTCCAAGGCTGACTGGAAACTACTGTCACTGTGTTACTGAAGGCAGAACTGTGTACATTTGGCTCACATGCTTCCCCTGGACATTACTTTTCCTGAAAGCCAGGACCCA